>NC_140029.1:113896978-114573478 GCF_963513975.1 Fringilla coelebs | reverse complement strand
TATCTAAGAAAGAGCTTTGCTTATCAAAAAAGTCCTGATCCTGCAAATTCTTGTGAATGAACAACCCCACCTGATCCTCTTCGGGTTTTTATGGCTGAGTAAACTGAGTAAAAAAAGCTGGACCCACCTTAAAAAAACTTTGGTTTTTAACTGTATACATTCCCATTCCTTTGGTTATTATAGCTGAGGGGATTTGTAGAGAGATTTTAATGAAAACTGTAAAATATTTGCTATTAACATCCAGCATCTAACGGAAAAAATGTTACTGAAGTACAAACTGTACTGGTTCACACCTCTGGACTCTAATTTCTAATTTATTCCTTGTCAACAGAACAAAATAGATTTGGCATCTTTGTTTAATGTTCACACCTCTTAAACTGCTGCTGTGGCTGCTTCCAGCAGGCACTGGAGTTATGCTCCAGTGAAATTAAAGGAATTTCATTTGCTTCTATCTTTGGCAGCTAAACAAGGGACTTGATAAGAGAAAGTTTTTGCCAATGGTCTCCCAGCTCAGCAGTGACACAAGGTAATGTCTGTGAGGTGCAGCTGTGAATCAGGAAATGTCTGAATAAATTCAATTTTTCTGCAGTAGAGAAAAAACAAACTACAAACAAATTTTTCAGAAATTTCATAAAATTATACAGGACCCGCTGGATTTGGTTTCAGTTCTGTGTTGTTACTGTCAGTTTACAGGGGAATGCTTTTTAGCAGTGACTAATAACTACACAAGACAAATTCAGCAAACATAATGATATTGGCTTTCTCTGTTATTTCTCTAAAAGCAAAGCCTGTTTCTTTAACTTACAGATGCAAAAGCACCGCTGTCAGCAACCAAATCATTGGCATCAAAAGCCACATTTTGAAACACCAGAAAAATCAAGCATTCTTTGTCTCAAACTGAAGGTTTTCTTAGCTTCCACAGCGCTGTAAACTGTTGTTAACTCCAGTGGGATCTGAAGGTATATTTTTGCTGTTGGTTCCTGTTTCAGAGCGTTTGAAGTGAACTGTGATCAGTGTTCATGTTGAGAGGAAAGTTGGCTGGAAATAAGGATGTGACTGAACCACTGTATTTTCAGACAAAGTTGGGTTTTTTCCATGGTAAGTACTGGAAGTATGTAATATTTAATTACATGTAAGAAATATTTTCACTTGTTCATCAGATAAGGACTACTGTGGAACCATTTAGGGGCTTGAAAATCAATATTGGCAATTTAAAAAAAATATTTTTCAAGAAGCATTTGGCAAAGCCCCAGTCCTATTCCTTAAAAAACAAATAGCTACAAATATTGGGTTTGTTGCAAATTGACAAGTCACTCCAGCAGATCTGAGCATGAATATTGGTGTGGACAAACAGCTTGGCTGGATAAAAATTAAAATGTGCATATTTTCAATTTATAATAAGATCTAGAGAATACAGATACCCTCCAGACTGAAGTGCATGGGATGAAATTTGAAACACACTTATGGAAAAATGCAAATATTTTGCGCATGAATTATAATGTGGCTGCAACCCCGTTGTTTATAGCTGAGAAGGAAGACACATGATATACCCAAAGTGAAAACACTTGTGAGTTAATGGCAAGTTTTTCTTCATTCTGCAAAAATTTTACATAAATCCTGACAGTCCTTGAATTTCCAATCCATGCACAGAGCCATTGGTCCTATTCAGGTTTCACTGATCTGTTTTACCCTGAGCAAGGTGCAAAAAGTCCTTTCCAACAAAGGTTTCCATTGTATGGCTTCAGCCCAAGGGTAATAAATTGCAGCACCAAAATTGGTGATGATTTTAGGATGGTCAAATCAATTGTACTTGAATTTAAAGGTGGGGTTGATGTAGCAGAGAATCCAAGCCCTGTTATTTTTACACAGTTAATTCTGAATTTGTTGAAACCTAAGGGTGGTAGCACTTTGTCAGAGACTCACAAATAGCAATGCTGAAAGAGAGGTTTTCTCCTTTTTGTTCAAACAGTGCTCTTGGCTAGAAATATTAAAAAGAGCAGCTCTACACTTTTAACACTGTGTTTTGATTGGTTTTTTTGCTTTGTTTTGGTTATGATCTGAGGGTAACCTGACATCTAGATTGGCTTCATGCTTTTCTACAGGCAATGTGTGACAAGAGAGGAAACTGAGGAGATGGGAGAATTATCTGAATGATACGAGGAAAAGCAGCAAGACATCCTAATAAACCACATTTATCCACGTCAGAGCAGTAGCAATTATAATTGGCACAATGTTAACTCAGTTTCAGAGTGTAACTCAGCACATATTTTGTCTCTTTTCTTGAAGGAACAGAAAATCCTCACCAGTATTAATTTAGTTATAGCACATTATGAACTTTTAGGCAGGGAAACATGTCCAGAACTTGGTGAGAGTCCTCAAAAGGGAAGTATTCATGACAGTTCCAATTTTTTTTTTATATAATCCTATTATGTGAAAGTGAGATATTGCTGGAAACATTTTCCCTCAAAGAGGAAAAAATTTTAGTCACTTTCCCTTGCAGATGGGAGGTATCAGGGAAGCAGCTTAAACCATGGAAAGGGAATAGTTTTGCTGCAAGGAGTAATATAAATCAGATGCATCTTCAAAATTAATTCCACTACAATTTTTTTTTTGCCACTAGTTTCAGAATCTAGGGAAAATAACACATAAATAAATGAAAATGTGGCTGCTTTCTACCTTAGGGATATAAAATGGATTAATTTAATTTAATTAGATGAATGTGCTGCTTAAGTGGAAAACATTTCCTTGGTGGAGTAAACACACAGGAAGGCTGAACTTCTGAAACTCTGTTGAAGTTCAAGTTAAGCTCCCTAAAATGTTTGCCTTTGATTCCTTTAGAAAGAAGAAAAAAAATCCCAACAAATCACATTATTCATGATCAGAAATGAAGGGATTTTTCCTAATTGTATAGAGCTCTTTCCCTGTCACATCTTTTTGTTTTCAAGTTCAGATTGTATCCAGTTTTAGAATTGATTTTTTTTCCTCCGTCATAGTCACATCAACTGTTTAATGTCCTTCTTTCCAGTAAAAACATGCAAGATGGTGATGAGTGTCAATATTTGCCAAGACTTCAAGTTTTCCAGACAGGAGAAAATTCTATCACAATGTCTATTATGCCCAGATCATAAAATTAGTAGTTTTTCACCAAAGCAGATGGGGAGCAATGTGAATTTACCAACAAAGACATTGCTTTCAGTACGTATGGAACCTTCCTCTTTGAAAACCTAGTTATTTCTTATTTCTGAAGTTCAGGCATCATCCAGACTAAAAGTCCCAGATTGGCTGTAATTGTGGGTAATTGTGATTTAAAATTTCATGTTCTTTTAGTACTAATGAAAAACAAATGACAAAAAAAGTTTTGTTCTCTCACACACAAACAAAAAGATTTTATCTCTGCAAGAAGAATAAGGATGATTTTCATTCTCCTACCTACTTTATATGTTTGGTTTGTTTATGTAGCTGATTTTTGGCCGCTCAAACCAACTCTAAAAGAAACTTACTGTGTTCTGCCTTCCCTGTTAAATCTGGCACAGGGGATGGAATCAGTGCTGGGAAAGATTATTTCTTGCAGGAATAATGAAGCAATAGGAACATTGCTGCCCTTTTATTTCCCTCCCCTCTTAGAGTGGATTTGGATATACCAAGTGGTTTGAAAAAATCATACTCTGTAATATCCCATGAGGAATTACATGCCTATTCTTGGATTTATTTGTTAATGCAAGCTCAAGTTCTTAAATTCAGTCTGTGGATAAGAAATCTCATCAAAGAGTAATTCCACTCAGGGCACCCGGAACTGTCCACACCTGACTCACTGCAGGCAACAGTAGTTACAAAAGAGAAAAGACAGGAAGAGATTCAAACTTAAAATTTAGGGGTCTGGATGGTACTGCCTGCTCAGGAATAAGTTTTGAAACCTTTCTCTGAGAATCATTTCAGGTGTAGTATTCCTTGATAGATTATTCACTGTATTAGTCACACTCTCACTCACTGTTCCTGTGCCCATTATTTAATTTCTCTTTCCTCTTCTTTTCCTTCTCTGGTTCTCTGGGCAAGAATCTCTTGGACTTCACTGTTCTAGTGAGAGTCCATTTATGTTCACAATAATTATATTGTTACACCAGTTTATTTTAAATCACACCTGCCAAATCCCTACCTGTTGTTATAGAGCACGACACAGCACAAAGTACCACAACTCCATCAGAAGGGTGCAAGACAGAGATATATTACAGCAACATGTTGCTTTTATACTTTTTCAAGATATTTACATTCATCCAACATACACATTCACTGCCCATTGGTTATAAGAGAGAAACAAAGTTCCCAGTAGGTGATCAGGGAGCCACGGTCACTCTGTGAGCCAGCCAGAGACCACATCCCTTAACTTTCTCTCCTTCATCACATCACCATGGTGACAGCCTTGGTGTCTTCCTCAGGAGAGATATGGGACTTCTCCTTATATTCAGGAGGCCTTTGCTATCTCTCAAGAGCAGCACAGGATGTCTTTCCTACACCTACCACCTGTGGCAGGGCTTACAGTTACCTGGATCTGCCTGAGGCTTTGCAGGCCTTCACCCAAGACCTCATTGTGTAATTAAAAGTTACTTTTACATTGATTATCACAGAATAGAAAGCATTGTCAGTGTGGGAATGTGCAGCTCATCTGTTCTTCTGACCAAAGTGTCATGTGGGCAAAAATTGTAAATCTGAAATCAGTTATTGACCAGCTCTGAGTGACTTAAACTTGCTGCCCTGTGAACCCTTCACCAGTGGTGTTAGATCACAATTGTTCTAAGCTATATGACCTGTGTGTGATAGGGTTTCTGTGGTATCAGAAATAGTAATTAAATAATATTTTGTTAACCTTTGCAAACGGGCTCATTTGGATTCACAGAGCAAATAGCACCACTGCAGACAGTGTTTGCATCTCATATGGCTGGTGCTTTTCTTACTGAACCATACAGATTATCAAAATTCACTGTTTATCATACTTTCCTCAAGAATTCCAAGGTTTTTTGGGGTTTTTTTTATTTATTTATTTAAGTTAAAATTCTTGAAGTAAATTTATATTTAAAAAAATTACTGCTGGGAAAAAGTCTGGAAATTCACTTTTGTATTTCCAGATGTGAAAAAAACCCAGAGAGAGTTGTAGCATGCTTCCACTTTCATTTATGAAAATTTGAAAATTAGCTAAGGAGACTGTAGGACTTTTGGAAGGTGTCAGTGGGATTCGGTGAGGAACAAACCTTGCAGTTGCACAAAGAGACAAGAAATTTTGCAGATTTGTTAAAAAAGAAGTGGATTTGTACCACATAAAAAGTGTTTGATTTCTGTCTCAGAACAAAGTGACATTTTGATCCTTCACAATGGTTCTTGTTGGTATTATTTGGGTTAAGATCATTTTAGGACAAGAAAGTTCCTTAGCTACTCTCTTCCTGCACTGCATGGGGTGAAGAAGTCAGAGCTAATAACAAATGTGGTGGCTCTCTGGCAGACTCTAGGTGTAACATGTAAAATGTGTGACATAATTATCTATATATATCTCCTAAGCATATGTGCTTTCTAATTTCTCTCTTGGCAGTTACCAGTGTAATTTTTGAGCCATGGTGGAAGGAGAATAATCACCTTGGGGTCAGGGAAAATGTGCATTTGATTGACTAAATGCCCCAGTTGGATCAGGACATTATTTGTCTGCCCTGTCTGATTTATCCCGAGGTGAAGAAAGGCAAACGAGGGTCACTGTCACTCAGGGCTCTTCAGTCCTGGTGGCAGGTGCTTGGCAAGGGACAAGGCACAAGCCTTGGGGGCATTTTGGTCTTTTGCCTTCTGGGGGCTTTTGGTGCTTATGCTTTTTGTCTGGCTTAATTTCATTCCTGACCCATCTATTTTTAAAAAGTCCTCGTGGTTCCCCCCAGTGGAACGTGACGTTCTGTCGTGTGGCTGATGAGCAGTGACAAAACAAACCTCACCTCCCTTAGGGACTCTTGGAGCATCTGAGATTTCACCCCCTTGAAAAGGCTTAGGAGGACAAGCCACATGGATCTTCTTCTATACCTGGCTGTGTCTGAGACACAATGTCTGTATCCCTGTATAAAATTGTGATAATTCGAACTGCAGCTGATGGGAATTGCCTCAGATGCACTAAAGACACTTGTGGGTCCGATTCCAAGAGTGAATCCTGACTTCATTGAACACAAAGAACACATCCCTGGTTATCATTGCATCTGCATCCAGATAGGAGATGCCCAACTTTATGGCCACATTTCAGAACATGAGAATTCCTTTTTTCCCTTGCAGGAGATGTAGAGGAAAGAGGAGACCCCAAATCAATGCTGCCTTGGCACAGGCCTGGCACAGCACCCCAGGGTCATATTTAGGAGTGTGAATCAGCCTCCATCACCTGGACACTCACTGTCACATCCTTTAAAGCTGGGGCAGCCTCTGCAAAGCTCGGCAAGCAGCTCCTGCTTTTCTTGGAGCTCAAGAGAAACTAGGAGCCCTGATGGTCTTGTGCAGCTGGTCTGGGCTTCCTGAGAAAGTCTGGGATCTGTGCAAGGTGAGCTGTGCAGCTTTGCCACCTCACTGTGCTGGTTCTTTCTCCATGTACGCACATTTTCACCTCACACCCTGCTAAGGAGGTGGGCATTGCAGTAACAGTGAACTGGGACTGCCAAGCTCTGTCATGCTTAAGGCAACTCCTTCACCTAACAAAGATTTTTATTGCAATCAGATGGGACAGGGAATTCAATCGCCAAGCAGTTTGTCAGCAAGTCAGGATAAATGTGACAACTCTGCCTGATTACATGGAGGCTAGAACTGCTCAGAATTGTGGTTGTGCTGAGCAGCAGATCAGGAGAATAAGTGCAGCTGGGGGTTTGATACCTGCCTGTGCTGTCTGGGAAATGTCTCAGCTGCAAAGAAGCACGGGAGGGACACTGCAGGAGCATGAAGGAGAGGCAGAAGAAACAGAGGACCTGATAACTGGAAACCAAAGAGCCTGGCAACTGCAGATAAGCAGATGCTTATTACTTAATCTGTGAAGAAGTATCATGAGACAAGTAGTGGGGCTGACATGGTACAGAATTTATTTAATGCGCCCTTTTTTGTTTTGCTTCTCATTCCTCTTTGGAGCTTAGAGTTGTGCTTTTCCTGTTGGTACAGGAATGCACTGATTTAAGTGCACTGGTCCTACAAAGCTTCCAGACTTGGCAGTTAGTGGGCTCTGTAATATCTGCAAATCAAACTGAAGGCACAAATGTTGGTTTTTGGATGCTGAGCCACTACTCATGGTCCTTGTTAAACAGATCTCAAGGATGACATTCCCCTCATTTCCACAAACCTGACTTTTTTCAGGACAGCTGCAATGCGAGCTGAAATAGGAATATTTGTGCCATAGAGCTGGAATTTAATGTTTAAAAAAAGTCTCTTACAAAGTCTGCTGCTCTTTAATAAATATAGTGATAACAGTAAAAAACTTGATGTAATTCTACTTGATTCAGGTCAAAACTTCTTTCTGTTGACAGAAACATGAAGGACTTGGTAGCTGTAGGAATGCAGAGGTTTAGAGGAGAAAGATTCAAAGACTGCAGGGAGAGAGAAATAAGTGAATAGAAAGGAGAACACATTACAGATTTTAACCACAGAAGGCACACTGGAGTATTCAGCCCCAGGAAATTCAAAGAAGGGGGTATTTACTGCAAATTTAAGAACAATGTGGTTACACTGTAGTTTATATCTTGTGGCATTCAAGAAAAGTGGTTAGAAATTGTGTATTCTGTGCTTAATGAGAAAAAAAGGTTTTGCTTTGTGCTTTGTAATGTTGAAAGCATTAGGATCCATAAACAACAGCATAGTTTAATCAAGTTTTACCATTAATTCTTAGAATTATTCCAGAAGTTCCCAGCATTCTGGCAAAGTTTCCCCTCTGTCATTTGCACCCAGAATCTTCAGTTCTCATCTGATGCTCACAAGGAGTCACCACAGAGATTGCCATTTCCCTGATGACAGTTCTGCACACTGAAACTGCTTTTTAGTACCAACCAGTCTCAGCTAGAGCCTTTTGATGCCATCAACATTGCCCTAAAGTAGATCTGTGATGGTGTCTTTTAAACTTCTTGTAATTTTGAAATCATCCCTATTTCTGCCTTTTATGTTTTAATTGTAAGGCAAATTTGTGTTTCATATAGAACATTAAACATTTTATTCCAGTACAGCTGATTCTCAAAATATCCACATCCTGAGGTTTGTAGTTCATTTTAGTCATGCTTTCATTTGCTCAGCTGTCTTCATCCTGCAGCATCTCTAGGGAGTACCTCTTCTGGAGCCTTCTCAGGTCATTTGGAAACATTGCATCATCATCAAAAGTACTGATGCTAAGGAAATGCCATTTCACCGGTGATGTGCTGACAACTGCCCAAGATGTTGATGACAGTCTGTATTTTACTGATTTTTTCGGGGGGGGAGAGAAATTTCCATTTATAAGTAAGGAATAAGAATGCTGGGGAGCTCACTGTCAGACTCTGACTTGCAGCATTTCCTGGAACACCAAAGTATCAAGATTTGAAAAAAGTCAGTTCTAAATTCTTTATCAAAGTTCTGACAGTCCATGTAAAATGCTTTTCATCTCTTTTTTGGCCACATGATTTGGTGTTTTACATTTATGCATAAAACACATTTTTCTAGTGTTAAAATTTCCTAAAGAATCTGTCTACCAAAACAAACATTGTGGGGAAAAAAAAAAAAAGAAAAAGTTGTGTATTTCCAGTAGAAAGGGGACTTTTTTTCCCTTCAGTGTTTGCTCTGTATCATCTCTGGTTTAGAGCAGGTGTTGTGAGAGGATTAAATTCTTTGCTGAATGAGGATAGTAGTTATTATTTGCCCAACCATAGTTTTAATTTTTCTGTGAGCACTGCAGATAAATGCTTCTTAAAGGTTTTCATTTAGAGAGCAATTTAAATATTGTTGTTAACAATTAGTGATTTCTTTATGTTCTAAAAAGCATTATTCTTTGTATTCCTTTTTTTTTTGAAGCAGTGAATATGAGATGATTTTGGACCTGACCAAGAACTTGTATTTTTTACACAGGGTCAGAATAAATTTGCTTTTGTGTTAATTCTGAGATAGTTTCTTGGCTGAAGAGTTAAAAACAAATATGATATTAAGATATAGGAACAAAGGATTCTAAATCAGATTACTTTAGCATATGTGTTCTTTTAACATAAAATGGAAAATATCTGAAAATGTCATCATCCAAAATACACAGAGAAAGTTTGGATGCCTTCATTGCATCAAGTCCTTATATCTATGTCAGTGCATCCAGGAACTCCTTTCTGCCCAAATAAGCTTTCAGGCATCAGAACAAAGCCGCAAAAGCCTTCCTCTCATCTTTCTTCTTGCCCCCACTGTTTTTAATAATGTCTGTCTGACATGCCAACAATCAGGCACATGCTCTGCTGCTGCTGTCTCCCCTCAGCTGCCTGAGAGGGATGAGGAGTGGAATTGCACATCAAGGATCTCTTTTGTTGGTGGAGCAACCAGGAGAGCGTTTCCAATTTGCAGTTTGGCACCAGTGCTTCAGAAGCACCATGGATGTTTGATACCCTCTTGGTTGCCTGCCACCAAACTTGGGGATCAATCACTGTGTTGTGACAGGATGCAGAAGGAAAGAAAAAATCCCCAAAGCACACATGCACATAAAAAAACCAAAAAAAAGGAAAAGAAAAATAACCAGAAGCCTGATTTTTGTTTTGAAAATAGTAGGACATCTTACAGACCGAGAATTTTCTTGCAAAATGTGAAGGAGGAGCAAGTGTGTCTATGAGTGTGAACATACATGTCTGTATTGCTCTTTCATAGCATCTCACAGACAAAATATTTCATAATTTGATTCCACTGACATTTTTTGAGTTAAACCAAGGATTGCACCGAGCCATTCTTAGCGAACCACTTCCAAGTTAGTCCAGGAATTCTCGTGGCAGATCTGCATTCTTCTTAATCACTTGCAGTCAATCAGATTTTAATTTGTCTTTGTCTTCAGCCCTGCAAAGTTTGGGCCTGAAATTTTTTCTGCTTCAAGGATCAAAGAGTGTTTTCCCTGTGTGTGTCAGGCACACTTATGGAATGCTCTCGTATGTTTATTTAGCTCCATAATTATTCCATATTAACAAAAGCAGATTGTTTCAGGAATGTTTTTCAGAAGTGCCTGTTTGAAATCAGGCTTTGTTGGAGTTATGGCACCTCCAATACTGCAATTTTCCTTTTGAAATACATTGTAGGAATTCACTAGAAATTCTATAACAACCCCATTCAGGGATGAATGGCTTATTTTGCTTCTTATCTTGTTAATCAATATTGTTAACTAGCTGTGATGGACATAATTAATGGAATGACCCTAGCCCCTCCTAATTAGAGATAATTGCCTTGTTCAGTCACATTCACTCTCCAAAATATATGTGTGAGCATAAATAAATGTCATAATTTATTTCAGATTCTGCCATGATCATTATGTATTCTGTTTTCTTTCTTCTCATTTTAATTCTTGCTCACCCAAAAAAGTTGAAAGACATGAAAGGGCCCTCTTACCACTCTCAACTGGATGGCCAAATAACACATTATTATATTGCACACTTACAGTCAGGAGGGTAAAATGAGGAGGGTAAAACCAGAATTCCACTGCTTGGCTCTTGCTTCCATCCACTGCCCAACAGCTTCTCAAGACAAGAGATGTCTTAGCTTGAAGCTAAATGGTGTTTTCATCAGAAAAAACCCTGGATTTTGGTATGCATTTCATGTATCCTTTTATCAGCTTTATTATTTGTAATGCTTTTGCTGAGCTTCCTTGAAGAAGAACAAAAGGGTACACTTATTATGCAGCTATTTCATGAGAGCTATTTAAAATAACATTTGAGGAGGAAAAAACAAATCAAAATGAATAAAAGCCTGGCAAACACATGATGAAACAGAATGAATATCAGAGCTATTAAATTAATAAGCTTGCAAAGCATTATTTATGGTATCTCAATGGAAGTTTAGAAATTGATAGTGACTTCTCCAAATTAATGGAGTACCTTTGTTGTATTTCAGGAATACAGATTGAAACTCACTGCGCCCGTTCCTTGTGGGGAAGATCGTTCCACCTGCCAAAAAACCTCAGGAGTTCAATCTGATTTTCATCTTTTCAAGGTAAACAGTGAAGGTATTGACTCAGAATGGCATTCATTCAGCAAAGCTGTGCAGCCTCAGATTGTCTGCACACTGTTGTCCTTGTTGCAACAAGCTGCCCATTAAAAGAGTGTTTGAAGCAGCAGCCTGAAGCAGATTTGACCTCTCCATGGCCAGATCTGCACAAGTGCAGATGCAGGATTTGGTTTTAAGGGCTGACATGCTCAGGATGGGCTCAAAGCTCCTTGCAGCTCAAAGGCCAGAGGAGTTACTCCAGTGAGGAGCATCTGACGTGCTTGGGACTGGGGGACATCCCTCAGCTGTGTCCCCAGAGCCCTACAGAGAAGCACAGGATCAGGCACATCTGCACACCAGTTGGTAGGAGTGGAGGAGCAGAGGATGGAATGAAGTACAGATTTTTTTGGATATTACCTTTGTCTGTGTTGATCAATATTCACTGGTGCAAATCAGATGGAGGTAAAGGTATCCACTTCTCCAAAAAAGGGTGTCAGCAAACCAGAGCTGCCTGCTCAGAGTCAGCTGGCTGCTTCCAGATGCCTTTGAATTGTGGTGAGTAGCTGAAATTCCCATCCTTTTTGCTGTGGATGGGAAACCTCCCTGAGTGCCCGCATTTCACCATTAAAAGTACATCTGCTAATTCTTCCAAGATTAACTATTTCTGTACAACACTACTTTTCTTCAGATTTAATAAATTTGGTTATTTCTGTGATAGCTTCTCATGGAGAAATGACAGCTGGAGAGACCCACTGGGAAGTGAACAAGGAAGATGGAGGAGCAATGACAGGAACAATCCCACCCCTGACATTGTTTCACTTTGCTATTCCATCTCTCTTCCCTCATTTTTGCTTCCCCTTTTCTCTGATCAAATTTTCCACGGAATTTAATTTTTTTCAGTGACAGCTCTTTTATTCTTCTTTTTCAGAATAATACTCCTGTGTTAAAAAATTTGTCTAAGCAATGTTTTCCAAGTCCCTAACAGCTCAAATTTTACAGTCAAATAAAAATCCCATGTATAACGTGGTGAAGGTTTTAACTTTGTATTGTTTGGCTTATTATAAGGGTCCTCAGCTGAGGAACAAGCAGTTCTGTATTAGACCTTTCTCGCAAATCTACTTCTTGCAGGTAGATTTTCAATTCTGCCAATTGCTGCAGATGTTGTTTGCCAGCACCAAACATCAGTTCGTGGTAAGCAGTAAAAGTTTTCAAGCTGTTTTTTCCCCCCTCATTGTGCCACTTAGAACATGAAGAAATAGTAAAATTTCCAACCAGAATTTCAAAGCTCTGCTTCTCTGGCTGGCAGTGACCACCTGGCAGGTGTTTCACACCACACAGTGAGCAAGGCCATCCCCCCATGTCCTCCCTGCTCAACTGCAGAACCTTGTGGGACCCTGCTATAGATAACTACCAAAGCTTTGGGCCTCATTCCTTTCTTCTGAGGTATTTTCAAAGCACTGTTTTCCCTTTTCATATTGCCTATGTTGGCGTTTTTGTCTCCACTGAAATGTTCCTACCTTGAGCTTCTGAGATGAGCAAGTGTTTCATCTGCTTAGGGCTGTTCTCAGTAAGGGTGAAAGACCCAGTAATTTTTTGGACTGAAAGAGGAAGAGAAGGGATTTTTCCTGATCCAATTTCTATCTGTACATTAGTTTTTGTTTCTCTTGAATTCCTTGCCTATCTTATTTGTTTAATACCAAGGACTTTATGGCTCAGGACTGTATTCTCATACAGCTTTAAAGGACATTGTTCTTGGATAGTATTTCCAGACACTGCTATAATGCAAAAGTAAAAACCAAAAAGAAAAGGAAAAAAGTATAAGAATTTATGTGCTATTTATATTCATGTTTGTACCTGTAGGGATGTGTTGATGGGGAGGTGTGGTGAAATGCTAAAAAGGTTATGAAAGGCAGTTATTCCTTCCTGTGAAATCAGGAACTCCTAAAGGCACCAATTTAATTCTGAGAGTGAAGTGAAAAGGACCAGGACGATGCAAAGGTAACACAAAAAAAAAGGAATTGAAAAATTATAATGGAAAAATCTATATTTCAAGCACTGGCAGGAATATGTTTATGCATGGAGAGCATTCTGTGATTGATCTGCAATAAAACTGAGTGAGACACAGAAACAACACAGAGATGTTTGTGTCACTCTGCAACCTCCACTGGAGATAAATATGAAATATACTCATATTTCTTGGGAGATCTATTTTAAGCCTTCCTCCTTCCAATGTGCTCTTAACTTCAGTAGTGGATTTGTAACAAATTCCTTGTTTCTGATGGAGTCATGTTCATCTTCTTGACCCGTGAAATGGCCTGAGAATTCTGTCCTCAATATTTAAATGGTTACCTTAAACCAGAAAGCCTACAGTTCCCAAAACACATGATGAGAGACAAGAGTCCTGATTTCTTTCAGTCAAATCTCTTTATCCCCTATTTTCTGTTACACAAAGAAAACCATCTGTCACGTTGTCATTAAACTTATTTTTCTATTAACCACAAAGTAGAAAAATGCCTGGTAAATTGAAGTTGCCTCAGTCTTTCACTGGGTTTATTATTTTTTTAAATAATTGGACTTGGTGATGGTAAAGGTACTTTCCAACCTTAATGATTCTGTGAGTGCTGGAGGAGAGGGGGTGGAGAGGATTTTTACTTTCTCATTATTGATGTACTTTGATTTGAATGTACAAAGAATTGACTGGAAATAAGTACTGGAAAATATATTAAGCAAAACCACAAGGTTTCTGAAATGCAGAAACCAACAGCCAAAACTACCATTGTGCCTCCTGAGTTTGAAACACCGAAGTCACAATCCTGGCATCAAATTTTACATCACCTACCTTGAGTTTGACATCCTATGTTACTTTGGGGAACTCTTTAAATATTATATTTCTCGATACAGACTTGAACTCTATATTAGTTACAGTTGTTCTGGTAAAAAAAAAAAAATCGTTTGAAGATATGATATTGCTAAATTGGATTGTCTGTTCAGGCTAAGGTGGATAGGTCCAGAAATGAGACACAGGTCAAAGATAACTTTGCATCTCTTAATTTTCAGGGCCTTACAGTATTCTTTAGTGGAAAAAAATTAGGATAATTTTCAGCACGTGGAATGGAGAGGAGATTAAAAATCAGAAACAAAATCTTTTCCTCCCATCTTTTGTGGCTATCTGATATACCCATAGTTCAGTAATAGCAGTATTTTCTTTTGTATTTCAGAGCCTTTAAAAAATTAATTTAAAAAAACCAAAACAGAAGTGGCCAGGGGAGTTCAAGCGAGACTTGATATTTACACTCAAGATTGAAAGTCCAAAATGAAGAGCTGTGTAAGGTAGTAAATGGTATCCATGATTCATTGCCCAAAATAACACCTTGCAAAGGAGACGATGTCTGAGATCCCCCAGAGATAAAAGGAAAATCTTCTGTGATATGATTGGCCTCTGTCTCTAGAAAACAGCAGGATTTATAAAGTATTTTTTGCATTAAGGCAAGCGATGCAGGAATCAGGTGAAACAGTGGTGAGGCTTTATGATAGAAATCTTATTTTCTGTCCTGGCTTTTAAGATTAAGCCTCAAATTTTGTAACACTTGTGTCACAGCACCCCATTAAAACTTTCAGAGGAAACCGAGTATTTGGCAATGCAGAAGGCAAACTGAATTCCCTTCTGAGAATATGCAGAAGTCATTGGGGTGTCTGCAGGCTGATAGACACAGTGAGGAGAGTCTCCAGAATGAAGAATTAGTTTAAAACCTTACATTTATTGCATCATATTCTCTAAGATTCACGGATTTGTTCGGCATTTGGAGGGAAAAAATCACAAATGAGATAATTGTCCTGCAATTATTGACAGAATGGGATGCTCAGCAGTAGGAAAACTAATCTGGAATTCAAGTCAGGGTAAGGCAAAGTCATTAGCTATGCTGTGTAAAGCAGACATATACAATCAATGTGTGAATGTCACGTTTGTCAGGCCAAAGTGATGGGAAAAGACTTCTACTAAAAGAGAGAAAATTGAACACATCTATAACAGTGCAGGATAGTTCATATCCTGTTGTAATTGCAGCGCACTTCAAGCAGAATGAGAATAGCAAGGGGAGGGGGGGAAACCTCTCCTGAGCTTTACAGCAGCACAGGAATGTGTGACAAAGGTAAGGGCTTGGAAGGTGATGTTGGGAAGAGAGCTGAGGCCAGCCAAAGAAGATCAGGAAGATGGTGTGGGGGGAAAAAAGCAAGAAAAAAAGCAAAACACCAAAGCTGAATTGAGCTTTAGGCAGCCAGGGAGAAAGTATCTGTAAAAGAACCCCAGATGGTGCCAGAAAGAACTGATGGTTCTGTTCCTTCTGTCTGTTAAAATGTGTCAAGTGTGCAAGATCAAAGTGCACATGGTGATTTGATGGCAAACAGAGACATGTTAAAAAATGAAACTGCTGTGGGAGTTTGGATATGCATTATTGATAGGTGTTTATTGGGTAAGATATTTAAATATTGTATATTCAGAATTGCTGCTCGGTCTGGTGGTGTGAGGTGACTGATGTGCCGCTAAGGGCAATCCTTCATGGAGGAAAAAGCTGAAAAAACCCCCAAACTGAAAATGGAAATAATATTACCTCATTACCAAGCCAGGAATCCCAGATTTTTTTCAGGCTGTGTCAGGTAAAAAGTCTGAAAGCTTCTGAGGGTGCACAGAAGAAAGAGAGTTTGTAGGTGTGAAATAGTTCTTGCTTGAATTCCTGAGGTATTCTAGACGCTGCAGTCATTGTCAAAGACCCCATTATACAGTAATAATAATGATGATAAACAAAAATTTTGAACTAAAACTCCAAAGCACCAGATCACTGCATATAAAGCAAAGGGAATAACAAGTACAGGCCTGCCAGCTCTGTGCAGGACTTTGTGTGGGTACAGACGTGTGGACAGTTTGCTCCAGTGCCACATTTCAGACTGCTGTCCCCTCCATCTCTGGTGCTGCTGTGGGTTAATCTAAGTGCTAAAGGAGCTGAGAAGTGGTGCCAGAGAGAAGAGAATTCTGTATTCTTGCAGTCAGATTGGGAAAACCTCTCCCTTCCATCTCACAGGGTACTCCAGAAACACAAGCAGCAGCAGCTTCTGTGTGTTAAAGGGATTGAAACAGTGAATTTTACAGCACAATTCATCAGTGGCGTCAGTCAGATTTAAGAGAGAGAGCAGGTTTTAGCAAGGCTGCACAGATTGCTGTAGCTGAGGTCAACAGCAAGCTCATGGTGCTTTTAAAAATTGATTTTACTGAAATCTTACTCAATTTTCTTAGTAATAAAGGCCTCCAAGGATTTAAACTGCTGTAAGCAAGAGCAATGTTTGGCCCTGTTCTCTAAGTAGGCGTGGCTTAGCTCAATTACAACTCCAACTCAAATAATAACATCCTTTAAAAATGGAGTTCCCTTCCTAACATTTTAGTGAGCAATTTTTTGTTTTCCCTTGTAAAAGCTGGGAGGTCATAAGCTTAAACTCCTAAAGTCTCCAAGAAACCTATTTACCTTATTTGCAAAAAGGCTAACATGAAATTAGACAACATATGTGGAAGGAATATAAATATATTTGCTTATTTGATAAACCCAGTGCAGATTGCTTAATTAAAAAAAAAACCAAAAAAACCAAAAAACAAAAACAAAAACAATCACCTTGGCAAAATCAGCATGGCTTGGCTATTTAATTCTAGACAAAACATTTGAGACTGTATAAAATAATAGAAAATGCTGTCTTCATTATTCTAGTGTCCACAAGAATCTTTTGCAGTCTTCTTAAGGAAAACTAAAGGGGAGGTGGCCCAGCATGTAGAGGTCTGAAACTGATATAAAAGTAAATTATTTAGAAGTAGATGATAACTTGGATTTTAATTTAAAAACCAACCAAACAAACAGACAATTAAAAAACCTCACCCAAACAGCAAACAAACAACACTCCTAACCAACCCAACAGTCAGGACCCACAATGTAAAAGATCTGACCCTTTTTTCTGCCTTCTCTGGGCCACAGAGCTCAGGCTTTTGTGCTTTGCTGGAGGTGTTTGCAAGGTTCTCCATCCTGAAGCAGGGATGGAGGTTCTGGGTTCTGTTCTTCCTTCCACTTCCTCTGATTTATCTCAGGGGTTCTTACTTCTGTAAATGCTGCAGTTTTTGCTCTCTCCTGGGCAATGGCAATAATTCACTCAGCTGCCATATTAAAGCAAAATATTATTTAAAACAAAGTCCCATTAAAGGGAGCACATCCATAAACCCAGCAGAGTACACTGGGTTTGCACAGCTCGGGTTTCAGCAAAACCTTCCCCTCCACACATCTGACAAGTCCCTGAATTTCTTTCACAGATCCACTGAAAGGCATCTCCTTTTTTCATTTTATATAAAGGTCTAATTTTATGCCACTTTTGATGAGTGTTCTCTTTTCTCAAGAAATGCACTTCGATTTTAGTGGGTTTTGGATTTTAAGTTTTGCAGCTTGGCATTGCCAGTAGTGTAAGTTCATTTTAGGAACTGAATGGGGACTATTTTCTGCTAATTGTCTCCAGCTTTTTCAATAGTTTGGGGGCTTTTTTGGTTTTATTTTATTATGGTTCTTTTTCTCTATGCATTTTCTACGGCTGCCTTTTGAGTTAGAACCTTGCATTCATTTAGGAAAATCCTTAAACTCTACGTTATACATTTCTCCCACCATACTGTACAAATTATTTGTTGCTTCTTTCTTTTAGTCCTGCTGCTACTTCTCAGTTCCAAAGCTGATGCATCCAAAGGAATTGATTGAGTACTCACTGGCTAATTTCTCTCATTAAAATCTCTAGAGAGATGACTCATTTCAATGGTGGTAAACCTTTTCCAGAAACTTTAGCTTGGTAACACAAATGACTGAGATTTTCTTCATTTCTGGTATAAAAAAAGTAACTGACACATTCTTCCAGGTTTTGGTGACAGCTCAAAGAAATGAGGGAATTTCTTTAAGGAAATGTTAAAGCCAACATTTAAGTCATGAACTGTCTGTGTCATGAAAAATAACCCTGATGAATAAAGGGGTTTTAAAGATTGAAAATTTAGTTCAGATAAACCAAATTTGATATTGTGGTGGGAAGAGCTTTTTTTTCATGTTCAAGAGGACAAGAAATATTTGTAATTCATTCTACTGACATAGACAGCGCATCTCCAGCTCAGAAAAACAAATGTTTGCATTTCCAACCCTCTTTGGTGAGTTAGAAAGTTAAGGAGCTCCATCCTTAACTACAGAGCTGCAGCTGGCTGCAGGACTGGGGAGGAAAGCCTAAAATATCATAAAATATCCCATTTAATGGATAAGGGCTGATTGACCCAAGGTTGACAGATTGTCCTGCTATGGGTCAGTTGGACTGGGAGAATACTAATGAGCCATAATTATTTATTGCATGCGTTGTCTAATAATTATAAAGAATAATATTTAGATAATGTTAGCTTAGCCTTCTGTAGAAACTGCAATTCTTCATTGCCCAAGTGGCCGAGGAGATTAATAAAAAAGCCACCTCGTGCTTTCTGGCAAAGTAATTAACTCATTACAATCAAGAAGAAAACACTGGAAGACTTGAGAACTTCTCAGCACGCACAGGGCGAGCTGGGGTGATGGGTCAGGAGGATGGGGACGTTTCACAGAAGCTGAGCTCATCCAGCAGCACAGGTGTGACTGCTGAGAATGTGTTCTGCACCCAGCTGGCTGCAGCTGGGGGGAAGGATGCTTTGGGGGGCTGTAATTAGGGGCTACTTTGGCTTTTCTGGTGTATTTTTGCTGTATTGTGGTTGGATGCTGAGAAATGTTGGTACAAGCTGGGCACATGAGGAACTTGTCCGTGGAGGAACTTCTGAAGCACCTGTGTACCCTGAGAAATTCTGAGCCTATATAGCTGATAGCTAATTATTATATAGCTAATAGCTAATTATATAGCTATTATATAGCTAATTATAGCTAATTATTGCATATGATGCTGTCCTCAGTTCCCAAGCTCTCCCCAAAGTCCTGAAGGAAGCAGCTTTTGAAGCAAACAGGAACTCTCTGTCTCCCTGCAGGCATTAGAATTGGGAACAAGACTTTGGAACATAGTTGTTCCTTTTTGAAATCTGATTTCCTCTTGGGTGGTAGCACTTAGTTGGGAATTAGTAACCATATGTACAACATGCAATCAAATACCCACCATTATGAGCAATGATTATGAATGTAATATGAATGTAATTATGTATATGATTAGTATGAAATTATTTCATGCTTTGATGCTGGATCTGAAGTTGAGAGTTCTAAGATAATTCCACGTTATGGTCTTTTTCCCATCTTATTCTATCCCCTGATGCTTCCTTGGATGTGGACAGAAGTTGTGGTACCAGTTCCATGGGGTAGAAGAGGAGAAAACTTTGACTTTGAGAGGTGGTGAGGTGATTTGAGAAAAAAACAGCAAATGACCAGAAAATACAGAAGTACCTCAGTCATTTGCTGAATCTCAGGTATTCTTTACGGAGGAAAAACAAAACAAAAAATAAATAAATATATATAATCAACAGTTAAATACAAAAAGTTCTCTCTGGAAATGAAACTCTTAAGGAGTTCTCACATGTTGTGAACACAGACTCTTCAGAGTGTTTGCATTCTGCTGTTTAAAATTGCAGTTGGCCATGAGTGTTTCTCTCTGTTTTTTAGCTGGCAAAAATAGACGACCTATTTTGCTGTCAGTGTGCAAGCCTGGCTCTGCAAAGACAAGGGAATTCTTCCAATCCAGCTCAGCCAGATTACAGAATTTTGCCCATGTTCTCTCCAAGTGCATTCCCCAGATTGGATGTTGATCTCTGGTATTACAAGTACTGTCATATTTATTTTGAAATGTGTCTGCCTATTTTTTGTCCAACCCTGCCTTGCACTTTCTTCTGAAGAAAAAAAAAGTCAGTGAGTTGAAATACATGAGAATAAATAATTTCATTTCTTGGTTGTCTTTTTTTTTTTTTTTTTGGCCTTACAAAAGAAATTTCTGAACATTCTTTGTGACCTCCAGGAAGAAAAACAAACGGATCAAACTTATCATTATGCACCTTATTGGAGGTCTGCCAGTATCTCCATAATACAGTCTGGTTTTACAGGATTCATGGATTTCTACTGTAAGTGCTCCATCCTAGAGCTAAAATTTGGCAAGCTCTTTCATGGTAGCAATACTCTCTCCTGCACATAAATGTTGCTTTTCTCTGAAAACTGGCAGTAACGCTGGTGAAGCTTTTCTTTTATGGCTTCTATAGATTTTTGTTTACAGATAGGTAAATTCAGTCTAAGTGCTTGGACTGTCACCTTTTTATTGCATATTTAACAAACGATTCAGACTTTATGGAGAAAACTTGCAGCTCAAATGCATTTGCATTTTGCTTTTCTACCCTTTTCCATCTCCACACTTTTTTTCATTATGGGATTGGTGTGCAGTTGTTTCATAATTACAAATTCAGCTTTGTTGCTGCTCAAAGCTGAGTTTTTTATGCTGTCTAGTTAATCCATTTGTCTGGATTTTCACATAATTATTATGTAAGTATTGATTGGAAAGGGCTATAGCTTAGCTTTACATGACTTATTTAAAGTAACTTTTCACACTTCATTATCATTTGTTTTTATTGCATCCTGCCTTTTACTCTTCCACATCCTGCATTTCCTCATCTGCTTGCATTTTCAGGGCAACACTGTGCATTAGGAGACCTTTGAGTTATGCTGTAAAACCTCTCCCAAAGAATATTTAAACCAAGGAAATCTACTTGGTGGTTCGTGGGAGTGTTTTTCCTCCTTGGCCACCATCTCCAAGAGCGGTCCATGTCAGACTCAGGATGAACTCAACCCTAAATAGGCAATATTAAAACAGATGCATATGTATGTGTGTGTGTGTATATATATATAAAATATATACTGAGGTGGTTATTTGGAAGCCTAACTGATTACTGAATGATTTGAAAAAGCTGCTCCTGTTATGATTTATGTGGAAAAGTTCTCTCACTGCAGGTCTGTGTAAAGGGAGGTGCATCCACATCACAAACAAGAACCTGCATAAATAAATCCCAGAAATTGAGGGGGAAATGTTCTCACGCCTCCCAAGAATCCCATGGAGGCACAGGCGAGGCATCACTTGGGGACCATTGTTCTGCCTCCTCGCTGAATAAATGGGGGATTGTCCAGCCACCTTTCTTTATGAGTAGTGAGCCTGTCATTAATTCTTTTTGTTTGTTTTTAAGGAAAATACTTTAAATCTCTAAGACTAGAAGTTTCATGTCGTTCAATTAATTAAATGATGCCACTCAAGAGCCATAAACATTAAAAAGCTTCTTGGAAGCAGGCTGTGGCCCAGTCCATTGGATAAATTGATTGATTACTTCTGTGGCTATTCCTAATAATCTGTAGCATTTTTTCATTAGGCAGAAAGTTGTTTTCCTATTTAGTATGCAAACGTGGGATCCGGAGCATTCTGCCCATGTGTTATGATTTCTTTTTTCCATTATACAATCACAGAATGTGTCACCTCCCTGTTTACAAAAAGAAAAATGTAAGAGATAAAATTTGTGTTTAGTAAGGATTTTGATCTCCAATATATTAAAGAAATTAAAGCCCAGGCTTGGCAGAAAATCATAAATCATAGTTATGTGTTTCTCCAGAAGGATTTTATGGATGCTAGGGCAAAGATATTACCATGTGCACTCTGGTTATGTAGAAATGCCACTAGAGGCTATTTTCTTTCTTCAAAGGTGCCCTTTAAGCTCACAGAAAATTACTCTTAATAGAGTAAACATGCAATTTGCACAAAACTAACACAACGTGCGTCACAGAGAAAAAAGCCTAGTGAGAAATTTGTAATGAATTTAATCTTTCTTTCCTGCTGAGAATTTTCCCAGGTTTGTGGGGGTTTTTTAGTGAGGTTGTTTAAAAATGCATTCTTTGTTTCAAATTTTTCCAAGTATTTCTGCTATTCATTTTTTCACTTGGGAGGTTTTCTTTCTGGAAAGTTTGATACTAAAATTTGCATTATATGGATTGTGCTGATAATTATACTTTTCTTCCTATATGAGTTCACTGATGCTGAGATATTTACAAATTTGGAAAGTGATTGCTATGAGTAACCTCAAAAACTTCCTTCTTTGGAAATATTTTTTTCCAATAACTGAAACCAGAAGTTTATTGGGTTTTGGGTTGATTGTCATATTTGTTCTTCCCCACTCCCCATCCCCCAGATTTGTTTTTTCTTTACCCTTTTTCTTTTACCTTTTTCTCCCACCTTAAAAAAAAAAAAAGAAAGATGCAGCTTCAGAACTAGTAGTCCTGAGAACTTAGTAGGGTTTTAAGGATCTATCTCTGTAGCATGACAGAATTCAATGAAAAAAAAGTTGTGTATTATAAAAAAGCTGAGGAAAATGTTGGGAAAAGCTCCCTTCAAACTAAAGCAAAATAGTTTTTAATATTAGGGAAAGTCGTATTTTGAGAAATGTGAATTTCTGGTCCTCTTGCTATGGAAAAGCATCTTTGTCCAATAAATGGAAAGGTGTGGTCAAATGAAATTTGAGAAGGATAAAAGAGGACAGGAGATTTTTTTCCTCTGGGCCATACATGGTTAGCTGCATGACCAGACCACCCTGCTCCTCCCTCTGCCCTTGCAGGTTTCCTGCTCAAGAGCTCTGGGCATTTTTTCCCTCTTTTGGAAGTTTGACCACAGAGGAAACAGGGTAGATGGTAAATATGAGTGAAAGGAAGGGTTGGAGACATGACACAAACAGTATTAAATTTGATGATTCTTTAATTTGGTTGATTGAATAATCAAGCCTGGAAACAGGAAAGGAGATTAATATCATGTTAATTTTCAGTGCTCATGTCCTCCCCTGTGCTCTCCTGAACCTGTCTGAGATGACTTCTCACAACCTTGTCTCTGCTTTGCTTTGGTTTCCATACATTTCTAACCCCTTCAGTGCAGCACAGAGTCAAACCAGATGTTTGGGGGGTGCCAATACTGTGCAGGAGAGACCTTGGCACAGGTCCTGGCTTGCAACCAGTCCAGCACCTCCTCTTCTGCTACAGGGAAGCTGCATCACTGCTGAAGCAAGCTGGTGATTCTGTGTTGTTTGATAAATCCAGAGCTCAGGTGCTGCAGGCAGCAGTTCCCAGCTGTCCTGCTGGCACTGGTGACCCTGAGGATGCAAGGACACAAGGACTCACAGGACAGTGAAGAAGGAGGCTGTTCAGATGTTTACCACACTGCTTTGAGAAACACTGGGGATCGCTGTGTCTGCTATCAAAGGTTTTTGATGTTGATTCTGAGACGTAGTTCCACATCTGTAGCCAGAGGCTCCTCTCCTCCCACCCTGTTGCTTGCTGCGTGTGCAGACAGCACATGCATTCAGAGCTAGCCTCTGTACTATGAGGATGCATAGCTTTGGTTTGGAGTGAAACATTTATTTGACCTCAGTATTATTCAAATGTTTTCCCATTTTCCGCAGAACCACGCTGGGTGGCTCTGGAGACCTGAGACGAGTCACTTGGGAAGGAAGTTGTCCATATTCTGAAAAAAACGATCTGCAGAAGGGGAAGCTTAGGAAGCACTGCTCTGCAGTGATTCCCCCTGAGAGCAGAATAGCAGCTCTGTTTCTCTGCTCTGTGTTCTGACAGGTACTCTGGGGCCTCTGACGGGCTGCTAGGGCTGAAGGAAAGGTGCCAGCATGAAGAAAAAACTCATTTTACACGGCAACTTCTAGAGTAGAGCTACACACTCCTACAGAGAGCAGCTCTCGGGTGGAGGCCCCTGCTCCAGTTTGCTTTAGTGATGGCAAAGCCAGCCTGCTCTTGGGGCCGGACTTGTGGCCCCGCGTGGTGCAGGCTGTCACCGCGGGCAGCCAAGGGACGAACGATAGAATTGGCGTTCGCTTCTGCCCGGCTGCAGCCTGAAACTCCCGAGCTTTCACCGCTGCTTTCCCGCTGCATTCCTCCCGGGAGAGCCCGGTAATTGGACACGACCGGCTCGTAGCTGGCAGCAACACCCACCCGGGACTCCCGAGTTACGTGACTCGTGTCACCCAGCCCTACTGCCGAGCCCCGCTCCGTCTGACGGGGCACCTCCCGGGGCTCGCCGGGCTGGGGGCAGGCTCGGGGTTATCTCCCGGGGCTTGTGGCGGACTCCGGGGCATCTCCGCGGGCTGGGGGCGGGCTCGGGGTTATCTCCCGGGGCTGGGGGCAGACTCGGGGTTATCGCCCGAGGCTAGCGGGGCATCTCCGCGGGCTGTGGGCAGGCTCGGGGTTATCGCCCGGGGCTAGCGGGGCATCTCCGCGGGCTGTGGGCAGGCTCCGCCGTGGGCAGGCGGGGCGGGGCGGTGGGCGGGGCGCGGAGCGGGGCGGGGGCTGCGCGGCGGCGGCGGCGGCGGCGGCGGGGCCGGGCGGGGGCGGCCCCTCCCGGGCGCAGCGCGGAGGCGGGCGCGGGGCATGGTCCCGGCGCCGGGGCCGGTGGCGGCGGCGCGGAGCGGGCGCGGAGCGGTGGCATGCGGCGCGGAGACATGCGGCTGTGCCTGCGCTCTGCCCCGCCGACATGGACCGCCGCCGCCGCCTGCCGCCACCGCCGCCGCCGCTGCTGCTGCTCCTCCCGCTGCTGCTGCTGCTGCTGCTCCGCGCCGCGCTCGGCGCTGCCGGCCGTCTGAGCGCCCGCCCCGGCAACGAAGGTGAGCCGCGGCACGGCCGGGTGACCCGTTTCTTCCTCGTTCTTCCTTTCCGCTATTCCCCCATTTCTCTATTTATTTTTCCTCCTTTTTTAATGTTGGTTTTTTTTTTTCCCCCCGTTATTCCTCCCCCGCCCCGCTGCTTCCCGTTAAGGTGGTCCCGTGCGGCAGCGGCTCCTCGCCCCGGGAGCGCGGGGCTCGCCCTGGCACAGCGCGGCCGTGCGGGGGAGGGCGGGAGGGATGGATGGACGGATGGATGGATGGACGCACGGACAGATGGATGGATGGATGGATGGACGGATGGACGGATGGATGCGCGGGCAGCCGCCCTACCCTCCCCCGAGCAAAGTTGGCGCGGGCAGCGCAGCCTGTGCCCCCCCGGCCCCCGGCAGTGCTGGGCAGCCGCAGCCCCGGGGCGAGGCGGCACCGGCGGGGCGGGGATGGAGCAGCGGCCCGGGACCCGCAGCCCCGGCAGGTGCCCGGGGCGAGCCGCCTCTGCCCCAGCCCCTGGTGCCACCATCGCTCTCAGCCCGGAGATAACTCCGAGCCCTTTCTCATCTGCAGGGCTGGTGGTTGCGCTTGTCGTCCTGCCTTTCAAAACTTTTAATTAATCCGCAAAAGGAGCTTGTTCCCCTGTAAAACCTCCTCCTGGCTCCCTAGCGGGTTTATGTCAGATCGTGTTGTTTGTATCGGATTGGTGTCAATGCGTTAAAGTTGTGTTTGTGTGTGTATGTGACTGTTTGTAATTTTTCAGAAAAAAAAAAGAGTGAGTGGTTTATTTTCTTTTGCTGCGTTAATTCCTAAGATGACATTTGCTGAAAACCCATGCTAGGTTTCAGGGAAAAAAATAAATAGTGACAACCAGACACTGTGAAAGTGATGGGAATACTTGAAAAAAAAAAAACTAAAAGACTCCCGTCCTTTCCCTATTAAGGGATAAAAAAAAAAAAAAAAAGAAATAGAGCTTTTGCTTGCTTGCAGTGAAGGCACTCAGCATGACCAGGGTGTCCGGTGTAATTATCTTGCATGATAAATTCTAGAGGACAAAGGTTGTGAAGAACTTTTAGCACCCAACAACCATGTAAAACTTACACCTGCTTGAGTTGGAGGGTTGTGTAGAGAAGCTCTGAAACCTGTCAGAGCAATTATTTATTTCTCCCTTTACAAATAATGCTGATGTACTTACTGATATTCTGCATGCCTGTGCAATAAGGCAGTGAGATAACAACTTTACATGGTTTCTGGAAGGAAAAAGAAATATAGTAAAAAATAACTAAGGAAAGATGCAAACTTCACAAGTCCTGAGTAATCTTTAATCACTTGGTTTCATTGCTAGGAAATAATTACAGTACCATTATACAAGAGGAGCAGGATGTCATCTATTTGTATGTTTTATGCAAATTTGTTTTGTATGCAGGGCTTTATAGATTTTTTTTTTTAATGCACGTGCTTTCAACAGTCACTTTTAAATCTCCAGATAGAAGCTATTTTGTAAATATTGTCATCTCTCAAAAATCATTTTCAGGAATGAAAGCAAGAGTGTGAGTAGGGGTTACTCTTGTCTTATAACCATTCCTCTTAGGGAATGGTTGTGGTTCTGTCAGTCAGTGGAGCAGCTCTGCCTCCATGGCAGTGGAGACACATTCTGCAAACTGAGAGTGACTATGCCAGAAAGATATTGGAGCGTTCCAGTTTGCAAAAAAACCCCACTTTTTTGTGTCTTTGTTTCGAGGCACTGGCGCTGAGAATTGAGAGAGGAGGGAAAATATGGGTATCATACGGAATGCATGCTAAGTACTCTTGTCCAAGTCAGCTTTCAGCAAATGCTGCCTCCCTTCTCTCTTCTCAGCTTCAAGAGCTTGTACAATATGAGCAATGTTTGCAAAATTGGTAGTGAAAACAACAG
The DNA here is from genome assembly GCF_963513975.1 of Fringilla coelebs. Taxonomy (NCBI): domain Eukaryota; kingdom Metazoa; phylum Chordata; class Aves; order Passeriformes; family Fringillidae; genus Fringilla; species Fringilla coelebs. The sequence goes on along the minus strand of NC_140029.1, from coordinate 114,546,713 downwards.
TAAAAATGCAGTTACAGGAGAGTAACCTGCTTTTGAGTGGCTTTTTTTTTTTTTAAGTATATGTTTTACTATGCTTTTAAAAAACAGGAATGCTGCCCATTTTCTTTTAAAAAAAAGAGATTTTTTTAACTTTTAAGGGCTTTTTAGTTTTGTTTTTTTTTAAACCCCTATTTAGGAAAGCTCGGTAATCCTTTTATTTATTTACACTATATGCATTGATCCTGTGAGTTTAGAAATCTTAATTCTTATAATTTGCTGACCCACTAATTTGATGAACAAGTGTTAGCGTGCAGCTTTAAATCATGTCAGAAGATGATGTTTTTCTCTATTAAATAATCTTTTTCTAACCACTTCATTTACATTTCTGGTGTTGTTCCCATAAATTTCCTCCCAAAACTAGAGATAGATGTTTCTATATTTCTCTGGAGTATTTAGAAAAGTTTCTTTTTTTCACCACTGAGAATAAAAAAGGATATATTTTGGACAGCATTTGTTAATGTAGGCACGTAGATGAAAATGTCTGCCTTTTTCCTTACATTTTATATTAAAGTTTCTGTTGAAATTCTCCCCATAAATTTTTTAATAGTGGATGGAACTAATTTTTTGTGTGTTTGTGCAGTTTAGTCTAACTTCTAGGGGATGTAAATGTTGCAGTGGGCACGTAACAAGAGTGTGGGCAGAGAAATAGCTCCTGAATTTATTTCAGTTGAAATAATATATATTTTTTTAAGTCCATCTTCACTTAACATTTGTAATTAATATTAAAACTTATGATTGTTGGTGGTAATACTACAGGGGAAGTGAATGGGATGAAGGGAGAAAAGGATGAAAGAGGGGCTGAAGACAACCTGCTGTCTTACTGCACTTTGTGGTACTCAATGCTTCCTTTTTTTGTCTTTTTCTTGGAGAGCTTGAGATTTTCTTAATTTGCTTCATCCCAGAGAAATTTTATTGAGGCTTTTTTCTGGATAAAAAGTAAAACTTTCCCCCGAGTTTGTTTTCAAACTCTCTGCTGTGCTCGTGAGAAATTTTCCCTACACAATCTCAGGAGCCCAAGGAGGTTGTCTGAAGCTCAGATTTATCTGTGTTTGCTGCTAAAAGGTGTGTGCTCTTTTCTGCGGGGCAGGACGATGTCAGGAAGATTCAACATCCAACCTTTCCAGTTTGGAGTTTGCAAACTGAGCTCCGTAGGTGCGCAGAAACCACAGGTTCTCCTGTTCCACTCTGCTGGGTATTGTCTGCTTCCTGAGGATTGTGTTTCTTTTTTCTTAGAAGGATGCAATTCTCATTCTGAATAATTCCTGGGGTATCAAGAAATCGAGTGAGTTCTGTCCTTCTTTAATGTAATAATTTCTCCTCGGTCTCTTCTGTAACTATATTGCCTGCCTGAGGGTACCAGCCACCTTAATTTCACTGTTTTATAACCCACAACAGTTAACACTTGACCTAGGTCATTAACAGGATTATCAGCAAATTTGTTTAAGCTTTTACTGACAACCTGAATTGCTTCAATAATATTTTGACTGTGCAGACAGGAAACTTCTTGTAACCTCTCAATCTAGCATAAAATTAATTTCTTGTGAGCACAGCTACCAAAAGATCAATACGGGAAATCTGCTTACAGTACTTGGCTTCAAACAGTGCCTGTTTTGGGTTTACTGTAAGAAGGTTCCAATCAGCCTCTCTTTTCAGTCTGGATTTGGAGCTGCAGTTTCATCTTTTGAACATTGATTACCATCTCAGAACTTTGCAGAACCGCACAATTAAATGCATCATTTTTATCTGAGCGGGTCTCTGTTAACACTTAAAATTGCTGAAGACAATTTACTGTGCCTTTGTAGTAGTGACAGCTCTTGGTGTGGTTTTGAAAAATGTGCTGCTTGCCCAAGGAACAAAATCCTTGCCCAAGTCTTGCATGTGATTTTGGGAAAGGCTGACATACTGGGAACTTCTCAATAGAATCAGAAGGGGGAAATGCTTTTCCCAAATCTTACTTTGCTCTATGTCATGTATCATTAGGTCAGGGTAAGTCTTCATTCCTTGTGGCACTATTCCTGCTGCTGGCCCTGGCTGGGAGTTGAGTGTTTATCTGCAGAAGAAGTTAAAAGCAGGTTTAGAAGTCTGAACGTGGTGCCTTTTAAAATTTAGTTTCAGAAAGCTCAGAGTTGTGGGGGGTAGAGGACTGTTTTTCATACTGCTGTGTCTTGTTCAAAGCTTCTGTGCTTAATCCTAAACTGAATCATTAAACAAATAATAAACATGTTTTAAAATTCTCACCATGGTGTGATGGTTTTAAAGCTAGGAGAAGCTGGGTAAGTGCATAATTTTCTGACAACATTTTTGATAATAGACTGTAACGTGTGGAAGAACTTATTTTCTTTAATGTTTGTCACTGGGCTTTTTTCTTGACTTACTGCTATTTCAGCATAATGTATTAAAATGAAAAAATCTCTCCATTTGCTACAGCAAACTTAAAGCAGGTGTTTGAAACACAGAGATGTGCAAATTGGACACAGCAATTAATTCTTACTGCAGTTAATTTGGACACAACTTACTTGCTGCCCAGCAAAACACTCAGGGCACAGAAATGGGTCAGAACTCTTCTGTACCCTCAGCTTCAGCAAAAAGGCACCGCCAGATGGGCAAGCATGGAACAGATAATAGGCACACCAAGTTTAACAGTTGTTTACACAAAAGCTTTGCAAATCAGGAGTGTGTTCTAACTGAACTTAAATTTTTCATTCCCAGCTGGGAGGATGTACAAATTAGTTTTAATTTTTTTTTTTTTATTATTCTCTGCTGGAGTTAGGTAAATTGCTACTAATATACTTACTTTTTGATTCTGTTGGAGAACTTGGGAGTTTTCCTCCAGGAAAATGTCTATAATTGCTCTTGTTCTTGTAATCCCCACTTGATGAAAGTTTAGAAATACAGATGCAGGTGTTCATTTTCTCGTTTTCAGAGCTCTGGATTTTATCACCAGTGAGGGTCACTACAGAGCTGTTACCAAATACCACAGTCCTGTTTGTGGAGTTTTATACAGAGCCTGAGTTAGTGCCATAAGATACCTGTAACTCGTGTAGCTTTGTAGCTGCTCTTTGATTTTTCTGGGAAAGAAAATAAAAATAAATAAGTAACTGCTGCAATAATCATGCCTTTACTTATGGTGAAGTTCAAAGCTCTGCTCAGTGGAACTGGTATTGAAACCCAGAAGGTAATTTTGATACCCTAAGGTGCTAGACTGGATGTTTCCAGAGTTGTTAGATAAATCTGCAGAGGTGGGGCAGAGGGTTTTCCCTAACCCCCTGCCTTTCTAAAGCGTAATTCCAGCATCCAAAGAGTGCTTTTGCTGGAATGAAACATTTCCTTTCTTTTGCATTGTTAGATTTGATGAAGCATTGCTGAAAATACATTTTCAAGCGAGGAGGAGAAGACTTGCCGTAAGAAATGATAGAGTGAAATAGAAGACTTTTTAGTTTACAAAAGCATCTGGCTACTGTAAAATGATTGTTTTTCCTAAAAATTCACCACAGTGGAGTAACCATTATTTCTGTAAACACTTTAGAGCAGTAGCTTTTTTTAAAAAAAAAAAATATTTAAGCTTGTTCTAAACAAGAACAAAAACTTTTAAACAAAAATGGGTTAATTCAGAAGATTAGATATGAGCTCCCAGGAGTGTAATTTTGGAAATAGAGTGTGGTAGCAATTTGTGGGCTCAGGATTGTATTCCCCAGCAGAAATCTTGTGTCTTTTAGTTTCCTAGGCGCTTGCTAAAGCCAAGTGCAAGTTCTCATCTTGCAGCGTGAAACAGATGCAAGATTAAAATTCTGTCCCTTAAACTGCAAGTTCCTTTCAAATTTCTGCAGTGAATGAATGAACGAAATAAAGTTGTAGAAATAAAGATAATCCTGCCTGAAAGAAATCTTGGGATGGTGACAGAAAAGTTCCAGTCTGCAAGAGTGGTGGGGAACCAGCACGTACAGCCTTAAATTTGCAGAGATGTTATTAAATCAGACACATTGTAAGCAGAAATGTTTGTACCACTCTCCTTTTTCTTTCTTTTTTTTGTTCATTTAACTACCGTGTCCTGCTGTTTCAGGCAAAATATGGAGGAAAATCCCATTAATCTACTGGAAAAATATTGATGAAAGAAGAATAGCAGAGCAAACGAACAGTGGTTGAAACTTGCTAGCAATTAAGGGAACAATAGGTTGAATGTTAAGGTTCAGTCAGGGCAGTTTAGTGTAATATGGTGTGGGAATGGGGCTTTTTTTTTATTTCCAGCTGGTTTCTCATAATGTTTTTATATCTATATTTGGATAGAAAGATTTGTATGGCTTTTTTTATTAAACAATAATTAAACCTGCTAAAGCGTAGATGCCTCACATAAGAGGACAGCAATTAAAATCTGAAACTTGTAAATTGGTGCCTAGGAATGGAGGGATTTGTAGAAAATCTAGAGTGACAAGTTACTCTTTAAATAAATTACAATAAATCACAAAAATATATTTTGGTCCGTGGTGGGCTTTCCTGTAAACTTTGTGCAGTAGCAAATAATAACAAGTGACATGGGATTGCTTAATTTAGTTGCTGAGAAGTTAGAAGGCAGCTAGAGGGGGTTTGGTCTTGATTTTTTTTTTTTTTTTGAGAGGCAATGCTTTTTGAGAGATCCATTTTAGGGGGGGAGAAAGGGATTAAAGGAAGAGAAAAAGTAGGCAGAGATGAAGAAAATCTGATCTGAATATGAAAAAAAATCCAAACTTCCTCTGATTACTGACAAAGTTAGGTACCCAGAATTCAGCCCTGACAGGGATCCAAAGAGTGAGCAAAGCACAAATTAAGAAATTCCTTGCCTCCCTGAAAGTCTGAGCTCTGTTTACATTAGTAAGCTTCGTGACTCTGATTTACCAGTGGTGAATTTCAACAGAGGCTGCAGTTAAAAAAGGGTAGAGGCATTTTCACCATTCTATTTCATCTTGCTCTGACAGTGCTTTCTTGAAAAAAGAAAAAAAAAAGAAAGAAAGAAAAGCAAGGCAAGTTATGTTTGCCCAGCCTTAATGTTCATGGAAAAAAGTGACTTGAGGCTTTTATCCTGAGACAGGTTCTGAGATGGTGAGGGCCTTACCCTACAAAAAACTTTTCTCCCATGATTTACCCCAGAGAACAAATGTCCTGGCAATGCCTGAGTGCTCAGTGTTCCTGGAGTACGTGGTTCCAGCTGTTGGGAATGTTCTGTGCTCACCCAAACTCTCCAAAGAAAACCCAGCTGTAGGGAAAACTCATCAGGTTCTTTATTCTCATCCCACCTGCTCACCCTTCTTCTCATGCCTGTGGCCTTTTTTTTGTCCCTTCCCTTCCAGAAATCAACATTCAGCCAGAAAGAGTAGAAGGCAAAGATAATTTCTTTTTTCTGATTTTGAGGGTTATGTGCCTAGTCCTCGTTTTACTAAAAGCTGTTTACCAGAGGGGGGATGCTTTGACCCTTCTTTTGCCCAGAAGAAAAGGCAAAAGAGAAGAATTAAATGTTTAATGGCATTGCTTTTCCTGAAAGATGGGCTAGAGCTAGACATAGGGAGTTCAAGAAATTAAAAAGAAGTTTTTCATGCAAACCAAGGACAGAAACACTGGAGAAGAAGCATGAGGAACATGCTTAGTTTATGGAATAGGATGGAAACTTGAGCCCTTTGTGGCAAGGTGGTGGAAGCAAAAGAATAAGCAGAAGACAGGGGTCTGAAAGTGTCTTGTGGGTAGATGGGAATAGAGCAGTCATTTACCTTTGTTTTAAATATTTGTGTTTCTCACATATGGAAATAGTGAAAAAATATGTTAGTGGGGTTTTGGTTGCAAAGGCAGCAAATGAAGTCGGGGCAATTCCATTTTTCATATGGATAGCTCAGCACACATGTTCTGCATTAATTACCTCCATAAATTCTGTTAACCTGGCAAACAATGAAAATATCATGTTGGTGACATCACTGTATTAGAAAATAAAAATGGGTTCAGCATCTTGATTTTCTCAGCATGACATTTGAGGAGATTTCTTATGCTATTGGCATTTTACTCCTGCAATTTGCACCGTGGTGTTGAGTCATTTGCTCTGTGGGTTTATTTTATCTGTGGGGCAGCCGTGTAAGGGCCCAAGCATTCCATGCCAGCTGGGGATCTTTATTCGTGGAGGTAGAGAAGAAAAGTTTGACAAAATTATCAGGGCACACTTGAGTATGTGGCTTTCCAAATGTAGTGATTCAGGATTCTCAGAATTGTTTTACAGTTCTTGACTTCTGTGCTTTAAACTTAGAAAAACAAAACTCAACGAAGCCCAACCCATCTTTATTTATTTTTGTTTTTCTGTGCCCCATCCGAGGAGTTCCTTAAAAGCCAAGTTTTTTTCTGAGTTGTGGCATACTGCCAGTTGATTCACTAGGGGGATATCACAGCCTTTTTAACAAATGAATAGCCATTTCCTGGATTTATGCTCTGGTCCCTGTCTCAAAAATTTTGGTTCTCTAAAGGGGTATTGATAATTTGCTGTGGATTTTATTGATTTCAGGACCTTGAACATGTTTGAGCTGCAGTAAAATTTATGGGAACCTTGGAACTTTTAGTTGTGGGTGTTGTGTGTGCCCAAGAGTGTTTTCTGTGACACTTTCTGGTGTCTAGAATTCTAGAAACTGAGCGTGTCATAGTGGGTTTGGACTTCTCAGCTTACCTTAAGTGAACTTGGACACTGACTCAACATTTATTTTCCCCTTTAAGCTGCTAAAAGTCTTCCCAAGGGGCATCTTTGTCATGCTCCAAATCTACCAGACCTTTGGAGAGCTCAATTCTGTAAAACCAGTGAATACTGGAAATTACTTTTTGTTTCCAAGGGAATGTAGAAGTAAAAAGAGTTAGATGTGTGGTGTGGTTAAAGCTTTCTGAGAAGTGCTTTAAAACTTACTGAGATGATTTGAGTAATGTTTGCTCTTGAGTTTTGGCTAGACATAACATGTGGTGCCATTTTATGTGCCTCAGGGTTTGGGCACCCAGTGGGACTGACAAATATGACACATCCTACAAGAGAGCCACTTCTATTCTGGGCTGATAAAAGGCAGGGATTGGCAGGGTTTAGGTAACTCAATCTCATCCATAGTTTCTGGATTTTTTTTTTTCCCTCTGAGAGGGGGATAATAACTTGGGTTTTAAAGGGAATTTAAGCTCCCTTTCAACACAGTAGCCCCCATTTTGCATTTGCATATTTAACATGGTGCCTCAGTGGTATCAGATTTAATGCCAGAGTGGTGGAATGGAATGAGATCTGTAGGATTTGTATCTGAATGGGAGTTCAGCTAAACTCTAATTCAGGTATCCTGAAGCTTTCTGCCTCATGCTTTTTGTAGGAGGCGCTGGAACAGGACCAATTGGAGCTGTTTAAAAAAAAATGCAGAGAAGCCAAAGTGACAGTAATTTGGAACCCATTAGGTTAATCCATTTTTAATTTTTATATCCTTGTCTTAATGAAAAGAACTGGCACATATCAACTTACAGGAAATAGCCTAATAAAACTGAAACCTTATTAGGCCCCTTTGATAAACAGTGCATTCCAGCCCACCACCAGTCATATGTTTTTGCATACTTGGAAATTGAGCTTTGTGCCACTTTAACAATATCAAGAGAACGCTCATGTTTCAAAGTAATAAAAAAGAAATAAAAATCTGTTTTGCCTGTGTTCATCACTGGGAATGGGTGGATGGCTGTCCCTTTTCCACAGGCAGGCTCCATACTTAGCAAATGAGAAAGACTACTGGAGAGCTTCCACTTAGCATGGAGACAGGTGATGTTTTTTATTTGTAGGCATTCCTGCATTGCTGATTGTTGTTCTACATTCCCTCCTTCATGGCAGCCTTTTGAGAGAAACCTGCAGAGAGGGGTTGCTGCTTTGGCTGCTGCTTCTTCTTTTTCGGCTGTAGGAAAAGCTGAGGTATCTAAATCTGGCCTCAGACGCTCTTAGGGAATGTGTTTGATAAGAAAAGTAAAATCTGGGAGGAGGAAAATTAAATTCTTCCTATTCAAAAACTGCGGGAAGCTGCCATGAAATTAGAATTTGCCAAATCGTCCGAATTGATGGTGGAAGCTTTTATCTTCTGCAGAAGCAATAATATCCAGGGTCATTTGACATAATTTGCTAGTTTTTTGTCTTTTCATCTGGTATTTGTGACAAAATCTCGTAATTTTGGAAAGTTTTTACTGAACACTTAAGTGAAAATAGTGGAAGCTTGGTCTTTCCAGTATTTTCTGAATATTCCTATGTTCAGTATTGCAGCAACTGTTTTTTAATTCATTTTGGTTTTTGTTTGCTTGTTCATCCCTTGCCCCCACCCTGTTGGAGTCCTTCAGTCAGCAGTTTGACCACAGATTGAACATGACAGTTGCCAAATTTGGAATGTTCTGCACAAAATCACATTTGTGTTGTGCAGTGTCACAGCTCAGGCAAGGAGGGTTGGAAGTGCAGACCTCACAGGGCTGTGCCTCTCTCAGGACTGCAGCCTGGCTTTGGGCTCAGCAGAAATCTCAGCTTTAGGAAAGAGTTTTTTAGTAAATGGGCCAAACTGTTGGCATGTGGGTTGGGTAAGTGCTGCAGAGTTCTACTTGCTGTTTTTATTTTATTTTCTTCTGAGCAGTGCTAACATCTTCACTAAAATATTTGAGGGGAAATGCAGGACCATAAAATCACAGGAGGCTTGGCTTTTATTATTAAGCAAGCAGCAAATCAGACTACTTAAAACCAGGCTTCACTGCTGGACACCCTTTTTTATTTGTTGTCCCTTCCCAAAGGTTTCTTGCTGCCTTAGCTGGTTTCAGCATGGTTTTGGCAACATCAGCATGATAGCTGATCCTAGCTGGAAATTAAAATTGTATCAAGGTGCAACTTTGGCCTGAGTTCTTTCTGCCTGCCTGTCTATAAATGTTGATTGGTGGCCCCAGAATAATCCAAGACACAGAGGTGATGTGCTGCCACTGCTGGGGCAGTGGAGAGTTGGGAAGGGTCAGATCTGTGTTCATGGGTGGATGAAAATACAAGTGCAAGCCCTCTTTGCTGGGAAGTGCTCACCATTCCAAAAATGTTCATCAGGCTTTGTGCTGACTCCGCTCTGTCCCACCCCAAAACCAAGTTCTGGCTGACTTTCTGCCACAGAGTATTTTCTTTGCTGCTTGGGATTGTATGGCACATTTCAATTTGACATTCACCATTTTTAGGGTGGTTTTCTTTTTGGTTGCATAGCAAATTAATTTTTCCTATTTGTTGTCATTTTTTATATAACTAGCCAGGGTATTTATAAACTCAAAATTTGTTGCCAAACAAGAGAAGACAACATAGTGGTGTGAGGTTTTTTAATGCATTTTTTAAATATTAATGGAAAATGGTAATTAGCTGAAGAAAAAATATTTAAGTATCTCTTGACATTGGCAAAGTATCTCTTGATATTGGTTATTGACATTGGGTATTCTTCTATGCAAAGAAGAAAATTTGGAAATGCTTTCCACTGGTGAAGTTTGTAGGTGGTTCTCTAAATATTGCAAGTTGCAAGATAGTGTCCCCTAGAAGGCTTTCCTCATTTCTTCAGCAGTGGGGGGAATCTGAGTGATTCTACCTGGCATGAGATTTGTTTGTTTATTTTCATTCTTGTGGGAGGTATTTCTACTGTATTCAGTTCATTGTGGCAGTTATTACCCCATGTGTTTCTGGAAATGCTGCAGCTTTCAAACTGTGTTCAGGAATCAGTTTAGTTTTAGGGTTCTTTTCTTTCCCTGACATCCCTCCTGATGAAACATGCTGTTAGTGAGCCCTGGACCATCACTCCCAAATCTGGAAGCAGTTTCTGGTAGCATGAGTGTCATATTCCACCCAAGCCTCCATTCATCTGCTGCTGATGCTGTGAGAGGGAGAGTGAGGGAGCTTTGTGTTTCACATCCACATCCCTACTCAGTTCTGGAGAGAGATTCAATTTTCCCACTGGAAATCCACATGGAAGGAGCTGATAATGCTTTCTCCTGTGGCTGTGCATGGGGAAGGCCAAGAGAATCAGGCAGGAAATAGTCTCTCAAAAGAGAAATGTTTTTGATTGGCATTTTAGGGGTGGGCTGCACTGGCAGAAATACTGCATTGTAGTGTGGAAAGCAGGGCTGTTGCACAGGAGGACCAAATCCCTGATTTTCAGAGTCAGAAGTCATGGCTGCTCTTCATAATACCAGTAAATTCTCCCTTAGAATTACTACTAGCTTTAAATCAAGGTAATTATATGATGGGAACCAATGCAGGACACTGAGCCAGTTAGACAGCACTTTATTTATTTACCTAAAGTTGCTTTATGAGAGCTCCTCTATGTCTCCTCAGCACAACCAGGAATCTTTTCCAAGGCATTCTGTTGGAAAGAATTGTCACTAGCAAAGAAACTGTTCAGCTTTTTTTTAAGAGTTACCCCTGGTAACTGGCTGGTCAACCTCAGGGATTTTTGTAGGAACCAGCTGAGTGATGGTCACACAGTTTTGCAGAAGGAGTTGGTACAAGGAGAGCAAATGAATTGTGAGAGAAACTCATAAACTTCTTTCATCTAGTAAATACGTGGCTGTAGGCATTTGTAGGATATTTAAGTATTGGTTTTCATTTAACTTTAATGCTATGTGGGAAAACAAATGAGGTTCACACTGAAAAATGCCTGACAGTGAGGATCTGACTGAATACATCTTCATGAAAAACTTCATTAATTGGTTCACAAAATGGACCTGACCAAGTGTTGTATGTTGTTACACTAAAGGATCTATCAGGATTAAAAGAAGTTGTAATGAGTTAATGTAGGAATCAAGTGCTTGCATGAAGTTTTTCCATTTTTACTTTTTACCTAGCCATCCAAGTCCATGAAGAAAAATAAATTAGACAATGAATTTCTAACCCATTCTTGATGTATTTCTTATATCTTAGTGTAGGGAAATGCCATTTTCTTCTCCCGTTTCCAGATTAATATGGAGTTTTAGGACATAGAATGACAAAATGTACCATTGCTTCTTCCAGTCATTTTTGTCTAGAGACCAGGACTGCATCTTCTAAATTCTGCATTATTGTTTCCTCTCTATCGAGATGTGCAACTCTCTTGAAGTCACAGGGAAAATGAGTGTCCTAGAAGTCTTTATCAGGAAGAAGGTGGTTTTTTTCCAAGTTACTACTTGAAAGGAAGCATGTTTTTTGCATTTTAGATGCTACTAAAGACCAGCGCAACACACATCTGAACCAGAAGCCTCCTGTAGCCAGTGTGAAAACCTCCCTTGAAAGGACTTCTGAAATGTAGTGAAACAGGTTTGAGCATGGAAAAGTAGAGGTTCCAGCCTGAAGGAGATGAGGAAAGTGGAATGAGGGAGAGAACTGAACAATTATTCTTACCTTCATAGCTTTGATCTGGATGATGTCAAGTTGTCCCATGGCTGAGGCACCTGCCTATTGTGGGGGACACTGAACATTTAATTGCCACCCATGGCCTGTTGAGATGCCTGTGAGGGCAAGCTGGACCTGCAGGGCAGATCTAGAGAGGGGGAACTTCCACCAAGCTGGGGGTCCATTGCCTGGTTGTGTTTTGCAGATGGAACTGAGTTTGGACTGAATTAATCAACTTCAGAGTGGCTGCAATCATGTTTCCAAGGAGCTTGTCCTGAAAGAATAAATAATATGTAATTAATATAATAATATATTAATATATATTATTTATTATATATAAAATATATCACTTAAGTTTGCTCCTGGGTGATTTGCCTCAGCCACTTCTTGCCAAGTGATTTTCCTCAGGAGTCACACTTCCTTCAGCATTGTGCACTGCAGATGCATAGCAAACAGATCTGTCTCATCCCGGGAGATCCAGAATCTGTGGGAATTTCTGCTAACAAAAAATGAGAAGTGCACTTTTCCTTTTGAATTTTTATTGCTGTTTCCTTTTTATGGATGCAAACCTTGCTGCAGAGTAGCCTGCCTAGGGCCCTGTGCACTCAATAAAGGACTGACTGATTTTTCTTTGTCTACGTGATCGAGGACTTGGATCAGAGTTAAGAAATATGTGGCATTGGATTATGTTTTTCCCGTAAGATTAGTAAAGATATTTTGTTTATTGATGTAGATAAAACAGTGCAATTGTTTTCTTTTAAAGGGGAGTATAACTGCAAGGGAAAACATTTTTCTCACATAGATGGCATAGCAGCTCAGTCCTGGCAGTATAGCAGTGCACATATATCCATACAAAACACAAATATGTGTGCAAAAAATGTAGAAAATATGTTTATTTATGGTTCTTTATAGCACAGTCTTATTTCTAATACTGTGCACCTGCATCTCCTTCTGCACATCCTAATTAACAGTAAAAATAATGCCTTCAGAGCTCTTTTTTTTTAAAGTGGTGTCCAAAATTAAACAGCAGTTAAAAGGAGAATGATGAAATAATACAAATAGCTTAACTCAGCTGATTCATAGGCATTGTTCCTCATTTTTAGTTTCCTGTTCTTCTGTTTACTTGGAACACCTATGCTCAGGCCATCTGGTTCTGGCAACAGCAACAACCCTTCAGGTTAACAAATAGAAGATGAAGTTGCTACAGTGGCTACCTCTAATAAATCTGTCATTGTCAGGTGTTAAAATGTCCTAGCATATGCTGAGATTTATTGCATTTCTCATTATCAATATATACTGAAGGGGGAAAAAATATAAAGGGGGTGTAGGGGGTGGTGAACACACCCAACAAAAGTAAGCTCAGATTGCAGATAATAAATATTACGGTGTTGCTATGAAGTATTAATACTTCATTAGTTGGTATTTATATAGTGGCTATTTTCTTTTATACAGTATTTTGTATAAATTCACCTGTTCTGCTTTATGTTGATAAAGAAGTGGCTTAGGAAAACGTGTGATCAAGCACTTGGAGGTCGTTTGGCCAAGATGAGGAAAACAATTTGTTTTTGTGCTTGTAGGAAACAAATGCCAAAAGAAGAATATCCGTTAATTTTGATGTACTTATTTTTTTTAAATACTTGCAGTGTTTAAAATAAGGTATAAATGCACGGAGATTTGATTGACTGGAAAATGCTTGTCAAACTGTTTACAAATAAAATCTTCCTTTTCACACTGAAAATTATTGCATGACTCAAAAAAAAAAAAAAGCCAACCAGCGAGATAAGCAATCAATTGATGGCCCTCTTTAAAAGCAGGTTTGTGTGAACTCGTAACATTGTAAATAATTACTTTTGTATCTAATGTGTTACACATGACATTTAGGAAACACTACTGCAAGACAATTTGAGAACAAATTAGATCAGAAGCAAGAAGGAACTGCAGGAAGGACTTTAATCAGCTTTCATTATTTATTCCTGTATTCTGAGAAGATTATAGATGCCAAATGGATGCCTTTAATCAAATAATGATTTAAATATTCAGATCTCACCATTTCAGTTAGATGCAGTGACCCAAATTTCAAGCATCCGAGGGGAAAACGCTGTGGTTTGTGCAGCTGATAGAAGAGTTCTGTTCCCACCCCCTGCTGCAATTAATTTAGCCATGATCCCTTGTTTGTTTTTTGTCACTTTTCTGGTTTTCAGAAGTTGTCCTGTCTGCTGCTCATAGTGTTTTAAGCTAAAGGAGATGATCCTTTTCATTTATCTGTCTTTTTCTTCTATGCAGCTTCACCGCCAGGCCACCTGAACAAATCATCTGCTCACAGGGTCCTCAAATAAACACAGCTCCAGGTGTGGGTAACTGAGGTTAGCTGGGCAGAGGCAAAGGAAACTCACTCCTCTTCCTTGTGACTTCTTTTGTAGTTAATCTGCTGGATTCAAAGACAATTCAAGGGGAGCTGGGCTGGATCTCCTACCCGTCACATGGGGTGAGTTCACTGGAGTGTGAAATGGGAAAGTGCTGCTGCAGACCAATGTGCCATTTAACCATTGTTTCCTCTTCAGAGGACACCATGCAGTAAGTCTGGGTCTTTGGAGATGCAGAAATAATCTGCTCTGAATTTGCAAAATATGGATTACACAGGTGTGGGGCCTGCTCTTCAGAGCACCCATCCCACTGCAGGTAAACCCCTGGAATGACTTGTTCCTTGGGGAGAAACATAAAACCAAGAGGTGCGCTGAACAACAGCAGCAAAAAGTTCTCTTTGGGTACTGCTCCTTCTCTGTCATAAAGTGTATTTCTAAACGAGATCATGGCTGTGCTTCATGGTGTTACTTGCTAATTTGCTCAGATGGAAGTGGTGGGAGGTGAAAGCTGTGTGGACATAAGTGGCTGATGTAAGTACTTATTGTAACTTTTGTGTTGAATTGTTGCTAAACTGTTGAAGTTATGAGTTGAAGTATTACTACAGAAATGTCTACATAATGTTCTGGAGGTGGTTGGTGGTTGTTTTGTTTACCTTGTATCCAGATCTTATGAAACTAGGTATTCTATTAGAAGATTTAGAACTGCGCTCTTAAAGCGCCTGTGCTTTCCAATTTGCTAACTCCATCATTTCTACATAGTTTTTGCCAGCAAGACTCTTTTAAGAAATTTCTTGAATAGCATCATCTTGATGACTAAATGGTGCATATCTGTCTGGTAATGCTGGTGTGTGTTCAGTTCCCACCTCCATGTCTCTGTGGAATGTGTGTTTGTGTGTAGGAACATCCCACCTCTCTCTTTCTGTGTTACATTGTGCAGATATGCAGGATCACTCTAGCATTTCTGCATTCTGTTTCCCCCAAACACAAAAAAAATCCTGCTTGGCAGTTGAACCCCCATGTCCAGAACCCCCATACCCTTGCTCTCAGAGAAGGCTGAGCCATCAAGTTTTTGCTGAAAGGAAGCACCTGTGAGACTTTCTTTTGCTGTTCTTTCTTTTTTTTTTTTTTTTTTTTTTTTTTCTTTTAAGCTTTGGGCAAGCTGTTAATTCACCTTTATCACTTTTACAGAATCAGTGTTAACAGTGCCTTTGCATCTCTGCCTCATGGGATTCCTTTGGTAACATTTAAGTTGTGCCTTCTTGATATTAGGAATTATGCAGGTGTTTAGCAGTATTTAATGATGAAGGTTTGGTTCATTTTTTGAGTTTATGCATGGATCTCTCTCTGGATAAAATTGTTCCATTCTCATGGGAAAGAAGTGGGAAGAGGGTTCAGGTTTCCTCCTAGTGGCTTTTTCTGCTGACTTTTCCCAACAAGAAACATCTCTAAACAGGATGTCCAAGAGGGAACTCTCCAGCAATTTCTTGTTCATCAGTGTGGTTTATTTTTTTTTCCACTTGCATTTTTTTTTTTATGAAGCCTTTCTCTCCCAGCTCCCACTGCTCCTCTGCTTTGCTCTCCTGCTCTGCTCAGCTCCTTGCAGCTGTGCAGATCTGCTGCTCTGCTCCCTGCAGCTGTGTCTCTCCTGCCTTGGATGCCTGAAACAGTTGGTAGGGAATGATGCAGGGTATCATGGGGGCTATAAGGAAAACAGATGTGCTGCATTACCCCACCAAAAAGGGCCCCTGGATCTGTCAAGGTCAATTTTATTGGCTTTTGCAAGTTTTTGTCAGGTAAATCCAGCCCAAGTTGTTGTTTGCATGTGTTTGTACATGCTGTTCCTATTTACTGCCATATCCTCGGATATTGAAGCCAAAGTAAATAATGGAATTTCACTGATGTTCTTGCAAGTTAATGAAATTCCTCGTTAAAAATCGCGTGGCAGTAAATTAATGTAGATCATATGCTGTGACTGTTTTTGGAAGAGAAATGAGCCTCTAGACTGCAGTCTTCAAAATACCTTGAAATTTTAAGCTTACATATTGAAATAGAAATGTAAAGTGTAGAAATAACAATGTTTATCCTATCCCAATTGGTGTTTTGCTGTAAAATGGTGACAACTTGAGCATCGTGTGAGAGGCGCCTTCCTCTTACAGCCCTTTATTTATAGTCAATTAATTAAACCTGGTAAATATGGCTGTGTCTGTCTCTGAGCTAAAATATGAACTTAAACTTCAGTGGAAAAACATTATAATAAAGATGTCACATCATATTGAAAGATTGCTAATAGCAGAGCAGTGATTTAGAAGGTAAAGCTGATAGAGCTGCACTGGAGGCTGTGACTCACAAATGAGAATATTGGTGTTGTGCCAGTTCCTCTCGAGCATGCAGCAGTGTTCACATAAATGTCAGGACACCAAAGCTGGTGACTTACAGAGTTTTTAAAAATAATTTAACTGAAGTGCTTAACAAACCTCTTACTAGGTTAATAATTTTATCCTGTTGATACATGATATTGATTGATTTCTGGCAAAATGACTCAAATTGATTGGTTCTTCTTTATTTCTACAAATTCTCTCGACTTGGGCATATGTAATAATAGCTTCCCATAAATTCCTGAATATTCATGTTAAGGTTTGTAGCTCATTGGCATTCAGGGGTTTGTGTGTCCCACACGAGCACACTGGAATGGCAGTAGTTTAGACTCTGGGGAGTAATATCACCCTGGAAGAATGTGATCTCTTCTTGAACCATCCCACACAGCCACAGCCTTGGCTCCAGGAACACTGATCTGGTCAAGCTCATTAAAACCCTGTCGGCACAAAGCGCTGGCCCCTCCAGATAGTGAGGCACAAGAACTAAAAAATATAATAGCAGGTTTTGCTGATGCTTGAGCATGATTGGCAGCAGCCACAAGGCCCCTGTCCTGTGCCACCATCACCAGCACCTGCCCAGGCAACCTTTTTGTGATGCCAATCAGTCAAACCCCAGCTCCATTTCTATAGGTTTCATTAAAAGGGAAAGAAAGAAGAGCTACTTACTCTGTGCAGAGTATATTATTGATATGCTGATTAAGCATAATGCAAATGATCATTAACCGTAATTCACATAAATTACAGCAGCACAGATGTGGGGGTTGGGAGGATAAAGCAAGTCACTTTAATAATATACAATAGAAATGTGATGGATAATTCATACAGAACAAAAGGAGTACAGTCTAAACCCTGCTCTGCATATTCATGGGAGGAATTTTATTGGTTTCAGCATCATTTTTTAGGGAGAAAGATGTATCTGACTCCTGCTCCATAGTGTTATTTTTTTTCAAACTTCACAAAAAAAATTCATTCGTGACATAATCTCAATCCATCGTTCTGCAGTCACGCAGCTTGTGACTCAATCTTTACGTGTTTATTAGTCAAATTTATGGACTTGAATTTTTTGGTCATGTTTTTTTCATGTAGTCAGAGAAAAGTAACAGAGGAATCACTCTTATCTTGTTTTGTTTGTAGCTAGAGAAAGGAATGCTGTGGCATTTTCTTTTACTGTCATGTAAAAGATAACTGTTCAAAAAAGAAACCAAACAACACCAGGAAAAACAAACCATAACAGAAACAACTCTAACAAAAAAAAAAAAAAAAAAAACAAACCAAAAACCGAACCTCAATGAGTTCTGTACGTGGCTAAAGTTAGTAAATTGCAGACAAAATTTAAAAGGCTGATTGGAAAAATAATGATTCTGTTTCTGACCTTGACAGCTTTCTAAATCCCTGAGTTTCTTCAGAAACATAAGATTTCTTTGAGAGCTGGCCATACTCAGTACCTTAAACGTTTGGGTATGTAGTTGGAAATCTGGTGTGAATAACTTGGCTTTTTCTTAGTGGTCACTCTGATGGTCATTTGAACAAATCGAGCTGATCGTGTCAGTAATGGAAACTGGTTCATCAGTATTTGAGGAGGGAAGGGTGACATTCCCTGCTCCCCTAATAGCTGGTGTTGTGTCAGGCAGGCTAGAGCCTGCGTGACTGAGATTAATGAGAGTTTTTTCATCAAACAAAAATTGGGTTGGAATCAAAATAATCCAAGCAAAAGTGAGGAAAATGCCTCCTTTCTTATATTTCAAAAGCCTGAAAGTAGTTTGTCACGTTAGGCTGCATTGCTGCCTACCCAGGCTGCTGGCAGCCTCCTTGGTTTCATTTGTTCTGCTTTCAATAGCTGGCCAATGTGTGGCACTATAAAAACTTTTGGGTCTTTTCTTTTTGGGGGGATATCGTGGACAGAGTGACTGCAGAAGAGCCTGACTCATATAAGCATTTGGATGTCCCTTGTGACTAGGTGAAGGTAGAGGAGAATTTGTGCAGGGTGCATCCTGGCTCTGATGAAGGTGCTCTCAAATAAATGTCATTCAAGAATCAGTTTCTCAGCCCACTGTGACTGGAAAGTTTCTCTGTTAACGCAGAAGACATTTTGAAGATTAATAAGTATTTCCACGAGGTTTGCTTTCGTGCAGCTTTGTGACTTGCTGTTAATTGCATCCTGTTCTGCAGAAGGTTTGGGTTTGTTTTTTATTTTTCAGTAGGTCCTTAATGCCAGTGGGTTTTCTGGTGCCTTTCCTTCAGCCTTCCCCTCAGCTGGGCACAAAAAAACATGCAAAGTTTTTCTTCCTTGCACAAGTCTCACATTTTCACACCACTGCAGAATCTCAGGGCAGCTGAGCTGCCAAAAAACCTCAAAACTGGCCAACAAAAATACAAAAATTTATCAAACGCCTCATTTTAGGTTTTTTCTGATGCTGATTGACATCTTAGCCTGTGTTCATTTTTTTGTCTGACACCAAACTTGACAACTTCTAAGCAGTACTGTATACAAAGTGGGCAGTGTTGCTGAAATCACTAAGTGGTTGTGAAAATTAGTTTCAAAGTGAACCCAAACAATTGGTATGAGACAAAAGACTGAAATGTAAAGATATCTTTGTAAAATAAAAAAATTAGGTCCTTCTTTTAAAAATGAAAACAATCATGTTATGCTGTATACTTTCTTTTTCCTATCTATTAGCAGTGGAATTTCCTTAGTACTTCTTAAAACAATGTGTTGTGGTAAAATCAAGATTTATCTGTTTTGCCTGAGCTCTGGTCTCCTTACAACCTCACACTGTTACCCTGCCTTCCACAATTTGTGTATCATGTCTGAAATGCAGGCAGACTGTTGTGACAGTTGCAAGTGAACCACTTGGGATTCTGGTTTTGTGATTCATAGACTTTGTTTCTTCTTACAGTCAGTGGCTGATTGGAAAAAAATTTTTTTTTTGGTAATGTGCTCATTTTGTTCACTTATTATGTGCTTTGGGGTGCACTGAAAGTGTATTTGTTTCACTCAATTCTCCTTTTTCAAAATAGTGAGAACTTTAAAAAGTAAGAGCTTTCATAAAAGTTTTTTTTTTAACCTCAGTTTTCTGTAATCAAGCATGTGCTGCTTCTCAGTTTTAGACTTGTTTGCTTCCTGCTGGAATAAAACTCTCTGAATGTTCTGCTGTAAAATGAATGATTTTTCTTTGGAGAGGGACAAATAAAAATCTGCCTGATTTCTGAATTTTTCAAGTCTCTTCATTCACACTCAGCCTAGAATCAGAATGCAATTGTGGTTTCTTCAGTTTGTGGATGCTGCTTTTACAAAAAATCTGAATTAGTAAAAAGAAAATTGTATTATACTTTCTTCCCCTTTCTGATAGATCTTCTTGGAGCAATGTAAAGCTGTGAGATAGGCCAGATAGATATGTTAATTCTGTGCATATTGTTATAGTCTTGACTGATTTTGAATAAATGTGAGTTTTGTTGATATTTTCAGAGGCAGTGTGTAGGTAGTCAATGACAGTATATTTTAACTGGTTTTGACTTTTGTTTCTTCTGTGCACTATCTTCTGCTGCTTGCACTAAATGTGCATTTTTAAGAGAAGTTTAAATTGAAAAACTTAAGTGGAGTTGACTAAAGAAATAAGATAAATGCTTTGGGGAAAAAGAAAGATATTAAACATATTACTTCAGATTTTTATGCACCCCTGGTCTTGTTAGGAATTGTTACCTATTGTTACAAAAGTCTTCCTTCTTAAAATGTGGAGCACTGGAATATTCTGAAGATTTTTTTTTTTTTTAATAATTGTAGTCTGCATTGCATTTGTTTGAAAAATTCAATGTGATCATAATGGTGCATTTTTGGTACATTTTTAAAATGTTTTGGTACAGTTTTAAAACAGCTTTTAAATTGATCTAAAGTTGAAACTGTGCTAGTTTCAGTGATTATTATTAAGGGAGGAAGGCTTTTCTTTTTTCCTACTTTTTTCCTATGTTACTTCAAATTATGAGATTTTTGTTAAACAATAATTATAACAAGAAGAAGAAAAAGTACAATAAGGGCAATGTCCTTATAACATATTTTATAATGAAAAATATGAACACCCTCCCCATATTTCATTAGCCTCATCATTCTTTTTATTTACTGGTAATAAGGTTGTTGAAAGTTGGAGATCAGTTTTCTGTGGTTTCAAACAAAAAATAAAAAAAAGAAAGAGCAAGTTTTGGCTTTTGGTCCAGGAGTTAAATAAAGATCTTATTTAAAATTGGAAATGGAAATGCTCCAGTTTCCAATTTTTCCTTTTAACTTTCAAAGTTCAAAAGCAGCATCATTCTCCTCACGGGCAGAATTTTATTTCTGTCAGCATAAGTCCAGGCCATTTGTGAGAAGTTCTCTCAAATGGTCTCATTGCCATGAGATATTTTTCATTTTGTGAAGAAACGCTTACTTCATAATTTTATTCTTTTGTGCTGAATTTATTTGCATAAACCAGAACAGAACAAAGTAAATACAGGAACTGTCATGAAATGCAATATTATTATCACAGGGGCACACTGCAGTCGGTTTTAAGACTGTTCTTATAACATCAAGTCCACAAGACAAGCAACTCCCGTCTCCAGTGAAAAACCCCGTAAAAGTTTTCTCCTGATAGCTTTGCTGTGGCTGTATTTATGGTGTCAATACTTTGGCTGGGAAATTTATTCTGCATTTTCTTTCTTTTTCCCCCAAATATCTGTAAGCATTCAGTGTGAGATGACTGTAGTTCTACAAGTGCTTTTAGAAGGTATAAAGTGCTTTTAGAAGGTATAAAGTGCTATTAAAAGGAGTTGGGAAGTGGGCACAAAGGGCGCTGATGGCCGTAGGGTGAAGTAGAGAGACTCGCAGGATGTTTCAAGGCAGGAGACACGCGTTGCTAGATTTCCCTCTTTCCCCTGTATTTTTGGAGTTATTTGTGAAAACAGCCCGAGGGTTGTGGTAATTAATTTCCTAATTTCGCCCGCTTTGTCTAGCCCGGAGCGGCTCGCAAGCCTGACTGCGGGCGGGGCAGGAGGAGCGGGAGCGGCGCTCAGCGCCGGCCGGGCGGGCGGTGCCGGGAGCGCTTCCCGGCCCCAAAAGCATCGCCTGCCCTTCCCTTCCCTTCCCTGCTCCGGCCCCAAAAACATCGCCTGCCCTTCCCTTCCCTGCTCCGGCCCCAAAAACATCGCCTGCCCTTCCTTTCCCTGCTCCGGACACCCTCACTCCCGCCTGC
Source organism: Fringilla coelebs (assembly GCF_963513975.1). NCBI lineage: Eukaryota > Metazoa > Chordata > Aves > Passeriformes > Fringillidae > Fringilla > Fringilla coelebs. The sequence goes on along the minus strand of NC_140029.1, from coordinate 114,525,349 downwards.
CCTGGGGACACTGCGGCACACACCGGGACGGGCTGCGGCTCCGGCAGAGCAGTGCGCGATGATGATGATGATGATGATGATGATGATGATGATGATGATGATGATGATTATGATGATGGGGGAGGAGGAGTGCGGTAGGAGCATGCACCGCCTCGCTGTTCCCTTCCCGCTGGAGGAGGGTGACGGGCTTGGTGGGGAGCTGGGACAGCGTCCCCATACCGCCGTGCCCAGCGGGGATGTCGGTGTTGGTGTCGGGGAGCGGCGGGGGCTCGGCCCGCACAGCACAGCCCGGCTCGCTCCGAGCGCCGCATCTCCGCTCCCCAAGTCCCCTTCTCTTTTCCCAAGCCCTATTCCGCCTCCCGTCCCCGCTGTCTCCCGAGCCCCCATCCCGGCTCCCCAAGCCCCCATTCCGCCTCCAGTCCCGCTCTGTGTCCCGGCAGGTGGCGATGTCCCTCGGCGGGCACCGGGATGCTGTCCGCGCCTCCCGCCCGGACGGGCTCGCCAGGATTTAGGCAGCTGCTTTGTGTCCCTTGATAAAGCATCCAGCGGCAGACCTCAGCAGCAGCCGCTGTTTTGGTTCTCGGTGCTCTTGTTTTGGTGTTTGGAGCAGAAGGTGTTACGGTGGAACTCATGTTTTGTGCCGATATTCTGCTTTTAATCAGCGGCAAAGGCTGTGCGCTGCTGAGGGCTCTCTGAAGCGGGTGGAGATACCATCTTACACATAATAAGGTGATGAAATCTCAGAGTTTCACTCCCTGACATCTGGCCATTTCATCTGCGGGTTGGTTTCTCCTGCCTAAGTGCGATTACTCAAACTTTATTTCCAGCTGTTGGGTTTCCAGAGGCCCCAAAGGGCAGCTGAGACACACGGGGTGATTTGATTGCTGGTTGTTAGCACGAGGATGGGGGGATGAGAGCTGGGCTGCGATGTGGTTTGTGCGCTCTTGCAGTAGGCAAGGAGGGGCAGTCAACACCATCCTTCCTCGAGAGCCTGACAATTGATTTTAGTTGGACTCTGGGGGGGAAAAAAACATTGAATTGCTCTGCGTTCGTGTTTTTAAACAAAATAAAAGCCAAACCCCAAAGTGAATCTCTTAAATCTAGAAGAAAGTTTCTGTTTGCAGTAGCTGAAACTTGGTTTCTAAATTGGATGTTTGAGTTTATATGCTGCACTTGCTGAGTAGAAAGGTAGGAATTAGTATCCTATATCAGTTGTTTATCTTGGAATGTTAAAGGTAGATTTTGACCACTAATCCTTTAATTAGTGCCTGTTCAGACATCATTGATATCAACAAAAGCATTATAGTCAATTAAGTTGGTTTAAGTCAATTCACCCAAAAGTTATGACTGATGGGAGAAGGTGATAGTGTTGGTTATGAGTCAGGCTGCAGAATGGCATAAATCAGAATCTACTTTTCACTTGGAATCTCCATTAAAATGTTGTACTGAAATGTGTCTAATTTTCAGAGATGTAGATTGCCAGAGACAAATTAAAATGTTGTTTAGGAGAGTTGCCAGGAGGCCACCCAGTTTCCTGCTCGGTGCAGGATAATTGCTAAGGTTCTATCGGGTCAGCAGCTCTGGTTTTGGATATGGGAGTCTGAGGTTGGAGATATAACAGCCCCTCCAGGCAGCCTGTTTCAGTGCTTTTAGTGGGTAGAATTCTGCCAGATACCTAACCTGGATTTCTCAAGACACATTTTGTGGCTGTTTTCTCTTCTTACACCATCTGCTGTTACTGAGGCGAGTTTGTGTTAACTCCCTTTCAAGTTGTTGCAGTCTGTAATGAGATCATTCCTTAGCTTTTTTTTCCTTTACAAGACTGAACAATCCCTGTGTCTTTGCAACGTATTTGTCCTCCAACTTGGTATTGAACACTCCTATTAGGTGTGATGCCATACTCACTGCTATCCTGGCTTCCTTAATGGGGAGGTTAATGTGGAAAACCTCTAGGAGGATGGTGGAAAAATAGCCAAGAATGGGATGAAGTAAGGATGTAGGTGCTTTATGTGTGTAACTGATGGAGTGTTTCAGTCTAGAAACACCTCTCAGCAATGCTGCAGTTCAGTTTACATTCCTTTTCCAACCCGGGGATTTAACAAGTGTAAGCTAAATGGGTTCTGGAGGGATTTCTTGAAAAGAAAGATAACAGCATAGTGTGGCTTATTTCTTCACAGCTCCTAAAAATAAGAAGTGTGGCCTTAAACTAGCTTGTGATCCAAAAGCTCTTATAATAGGAGGCATGTTTGTCCAAAATCTGAATGTTTTCAAGACCTTTTCCAATCTTAATAGTCCTCTCCATGATAGAAAATCCTAAGATTGTATTTTCTGCTCATAGGGGAGATTTTTACTGTTTAAGATTCAGTAACAGAAGTGCTTTTTGGAAATTGAGTGTTTTGGGATTTGTTTGTTTTGCTTGGGGTGGGTTTGTTTGTTTGGATTTTTGTTTATGGGGGTTTTGTATGTTTAAAAAACCCAAACATTTTCTGTGGGTAAACAGGATACAAAAAAAAAAAAAAAGAGCTGAGGAAATAATGGCAGCTGAACTGAAGGTACTGAAGGTAAGAGCTTTGGGAATAGTGACATTAAACATTCAGCTCTGTGTGGAGAGATGTCAGGTGTGAGGGTGAGTGAAGAATCCAAGAGTGGAGTGAGATCTTCAGAAAGCAACCTGGATTTCAATTGCTTATGGAGCTGTTTCTGGTGCCTTTGATCTGGAAGGTTTGGAGCTTCTTTCCCATGTGACAGCAGGGAATAAAGATGGCACAACAACCTTCATGTTCCAGAGAAAAGACAGGACCCTGTGGCTTCTTTGAGAGGGAGAGAGCTTGGGTTAACTCTGGGTTTCCCTGAGACTCTGACTTCATGTTTCAGAGATGGATTCAGTGACATTTGTGCCTGTCACCTGTTCAAAACTCTGCATTTGTGCACCTCTGTAAACACTCAAGAGTCCAAACAAACAGGATTCTCACTTCTCCACTTTTCACAAGAATTAAAATCCCATCCAGAGCTTCAGAAGTTAATTTTCTTCCTGCCTGTGTAGTTTGATACATCATGTTGAGTGCATTCCATCAGACTTATGGGATGTGTAACCTGGGAAAGCAAACACTGCTACTGGAACTTGAGCGTTTATGTTTTCTGATATCCTTGTGTTACCTGTTTAACTTTCACTAATCTTTCTGTGACACTTTATTAATAAACATAATGTATCCATGATGGTAATTTAATTTTACTTTGAAACCTGGTAATAAATGTTTGAACTGAAGAGCATTTCTGTAGAAGTGTTTTAGCCTGAAGAAATGTTTAGAGGAGAGGCTGAGCTGCACTTCTGCTGATGGCACCGTAATTCAGCGCTGTGTATTCAGAAGTAAATGGTTTTCAGATTAGAACATCCTCTTACAATGAAAACATCCAGAGGGTGAATGTTAATCAGATCTTGTAGAAAAGTGCTGTGTGGATGAAGGACAGGCAGAGGTGGTGAGGTAATGCACAAAAAAAATGTGCAGGTGGAAACTTTCCCTTTACTGTGGGGCTGATTTGCCAGAACCACAGCAGTCCTGAATTGTTATTCCTGTAGACTGGAACTAACTGGAGTATCTAAAAATACTAAAGGCAGGTGTTGGTTTTAAATCACAGAGGGTGTGGTGGGAAGGGCGGATCTGGGAACAAACCTCTTACTGAACATCAGCGCTGTCACACTTTTAATTTAAGCAGTTTTAAGAGAAAGTTGTGCGTTGTCTGTCTTGTGCTGCAACAAGCAGAGAGTGCATTGTGGGCTGCCCCACTGACTTCCTGAAGAGTTTGGGATTTCTGTATTGAAGTCTTGATAGAGAAAATGGAAGCAAAAGCTGAGAGAATGGAAAATATTTTGAAAATAGTAAATGTTGAATGTTGGTGTTCTTAAGATTTATAGGAAAACTGGCATATACTGCATGCTACATTTTGAAAATTCAGTTGTTGCATGGGACTGCACTATTGCAATGTCTTGATTTAGAAGGTGGAGGGCAGCATTAAACCCACAGAGCTAATTTACTGGGGCAAACCACTATTAATAGACACACAAAGTGAAAGGTCTGTAATCTGTGTTAAAAACACTGAAATGTGGTGACTCTGAAGACAGACCAAAGAAAATACAAAAAGTTTTACTTGACTCAGTTGTGTTTTAATCTGAAGAATGGCGGTTTCCTATATAGAAGGTGAAAAAGAGGAATATAATCTGTTAGTAGGTATATAATTTCCATTAAATGTGTAATTGTTTGTGTTTATGTCCTTTGAAAAATAAAGAGGATTTAACAGTAGAGCAAGGAAGTGTCTGAACTGAAGGTTCATAGATTCTTGTAATGCTGATGTACAAATATTTTGCAGGGTTCTATCTGCCACCTTATTTTATCTTTAACATAAAATGTATATTTAATTGCATCTGAAATGTTTGGAAGCGAACTTTTTAAAACCATATGCCTTTTAAGTGGAGCATGGTAGAGGTGTTTACAAACACTGGCCAAATGTGGTGTAGGTTTGTTTAACCTGCTTCCCTAGTTGAGTTCAAGGCAGTGCTGTGACCAAAAGTAAACAGGTTTTGTCATGGCCACTTGCAGTGTCTTGTATTTAGGAATCAAGTTCATTTAGTAACTTTTGGCAGGGTTTTATTTCTCTTTGTCTATGCCTTGTTCATATTCAAATTGGAATTGTGCTGAATTTCCATTGTAGGTAAGAGTAAAATATGACTTTGTGTAGGTAATGCTCCTGCACTGAACACAACAAAGAGATGAGTTAATGTAAAGGTTTTGTGGTTTGGGTTTTTTTTTCTAAATGTGAGTAATGTTTTGTAAATGCATAAACCAAAATGAATGTAAATTACATTTTGGCATCACATTCTGTGCCAGACTTTGTGGAGCAAAGTCAGGCTGGAAAGGACAGAGGTGGAGTGAGTGTCTGAAGAGGAATCATTGGTTCAATGTAAATGCCTTTGTTGTGAAGAGAGAATGAATGCAGTATTGTAATAAGTAACCACTGAATGGTGGTGTGAGCAATGGATATGGTATTCTGGGCAACTGGAAAGGTTATGGAATGGCTAATGGCATTATTAAAATGATAATAAAGGAAGAATGCCAAAAGGTCAAAATAAATACTGAAGATGTATTGTATTATCTGAGAGAGAATGGGCAAATAAAAACAAGAAAAAGTGAAGAATCTTAGAAGTAACCCAGAATAATTTGATTAATTTGGAGTTTGCATAAAACCAAAATTAGGTTAAGAACATTGTTTCAGTGTCCAGAAATCTCTAAAAATGTGTAAACAAAAAATAATGCAAGAAAGATGGTATTGGGATAACTGACAGAGAATACTTTAGAATTAGGTTTTTTGATGCCACTTGACATTTTGTGCACTGAGATGAACACAGATATAGGGGAAAACAGGAGACCACAATATAATAGATTTTTAAAAGGAGCAGAAGAAGATGAAACTGAGGGGACCAAGAGGAAATTCAGGAAGAAGGAGAAAAAAAGAAAAATGGAGTGCAATCTTTAAAATACATAATCATGTATGAACAAGCTGCAAACTGAGGAAGAGACATGCATGGATTATAGGTTATTTTTTCCCTCTTGTTTATGAAACTAGGAAGAGAATCCATGTTTGCTTCCTGTTCTGGGGTCTGTAGGGAAGCATGGCCCTTTTTCTCTAGAGGGCTGTGGGTTCCTGAAGCAGTGACTCCTTCCATAGCAGCATTTCTCCCTTTTTTCTTTTTTTTTTTTTTTATTTTAAGTCTCTTTTTTCCATGATTAAGCAGATACCTTAACAGGTAAAATAAATACAGAGTCCTGGTGAAAGATATTACAGTGTAGGGCAAAATTCTAATAGTTCTTTGCTTACAATTTTAGGGACAGAGTGTCGAAGTTCTCTGTGGTCTTTTTTTTCTATGAATGCAAATATCTTTATAGCCATGCACACACTCACTCTTCTCTGATAAAGGAGTTGAAAATCAAAAAGCTCTACAAATTTATATACATTTAATACTGTATGCAGTGCAGTGCATATTTCATAGCCTGTGAGTTGCATTAAGTGCTGACTGTTCAACATTTTTTATCAGTCCTGCTGTACAAATCTTGTATTTTCTCTATGCAAACAAGATGGTATTTTTTACTGTTTGCATGATAATTTTAAAAGACTCATCCAAAATAAACTTATATTTATTAAACTAGAACTTCTGCTGCTGGTGAATCAGAGCAGCCAAATGCAATATATGTAAACACTTGTGGAAGTCAGATTTTTATTTTACTGCAAGTTAAAGAAATCCTAACCCCTCACAAATCAAAGAAGCTTTGCTATTCCCAAAGAAAGCAGCCAGTATTAAAAGAATTCAGTTTAATTCAAATGAAGGCTATAGACCAGATCATTGTATTGATATCAAGTTCCTTGTGATTGATGGTACAAGAGTGAATAAGAAATTAATTTGATAGACATTGATTTTGTACTGCAGTGTATTGACAACGTGCAGTGTGATATCTGCCTTTCAGAACTCGACTATTTTCTTATTGCTCTTAAAGGTTATTCTTTATTTCTCTATTTCCTACCATTTTATTACTATGAAGAAATGAACATTCCAACCTTTCTGTTTTGGGCAACTCATTTGGTTTCACTGGCACGGGGTGATTTGGCCTGGACCACTCTCGTCCTTTTGAGAAATTAAGTCTTCATTAAATCCCTTGCTTTCATAGTTTTCATAACAAAATAAGATTTAATGGATGGCTACATGTACAAAAGTTTTTACTGGGTATACAGAGTTAAAGTCTAGGTGATAATTTCCTTTACCTTCTACCATTTTTTTTTCTTGTCTTCTTTAAACTGTGTTGCCTTTACTGCACAGCTCTGAATATTTTCAGTTTATTGCATCAACTTTGGAACTTGGAAAGCATTTGGACATTAATAATGAGGGCAGTCTCAGGTTTTGATATTACCTCTGGCTTTTTGTGCTTGTAGGCATAGGAATTTTGGAGTTGAATGTACAGTTGCAGAAGAGTTTTGTGTAAGATATGTCATTAGACCTCTCCAAAGGTCTGTCAAAAAGGTAACTTACAGCAAAAAATCCACATTTTTAAGTTTTTGTAACGTACTGGGATCATTAGCCTGCTTTGAATAAGAGTGTGCCATAGAATTTGCACAGAGTGGAATACTGGGACAGGTGGAAGCTGGGGACATGAAAAATAAGTTACAATTTTCAAAAGGCATCACGTTACTTTAGCAGCTGGAAATGTAGCTGGAATTGACCCATACCAGATTTTCAGTTTAGCAAATACAACTGTTTGAGTTTGGTGGAATTATCAGAGGAAAGAGCTGGAAAAAGCAGCAAAAATTAAACATTTCAGTCACTGAGCTGGATCATTTTAGAAAGAACTGCATTTTAACATGGAGGATTACTGTGCTTTTAAAATGTTATTATGTAATACCTCAAGAAAACCTAATTTAACTTTCATTCTTACTTGTGGCATAGGATCTATAGGCCATCCACATGATGTGTTTATGGCTGATATATTTTCCAGCAGTAACAACGTCACATCACATTTTGGAGTTTTAGCATTTTAATTACCCATATTTGACTTGAATTGCTTATGCACCTCCTTTAATGATCAAGTCAATGTATATCATAAATCAGAAGAAATCAGACTTTTGATGGTGTGTCTTTTATGACTTAGAGTTTGAGACTAAAGTAATTTTATTCTGTTTTTAAATTTGCATTACCCAGATGTTACTTCTGTGTCAAGAACAAGCGTGAGCCTCCCTACAATATTTTTTGTCAGAACAAAATAGTTACTGTTGTATTTTAATCATTTCCATAGCTGGTGACGTTCATATAATCTGAAAAATTTATGGACAATATATTACAGGGGAGGACTGCAGCGTGATAAGAGAGCACAGGATATTAAAAGAGATTATACATCCCAAAAAAAAAGGGAGAGATTTACTGTACTCAGGAACTGCAGCACGGATGGGGAAAAATGAGAATGGAAAATTAGCTCGCAGATAAAAAACCCCAAACAGTTGAAGGTCAAACACTGACAAATTTTTCATTTGATTGGGGCTTTGTCCCTTTGCCCACTGTTCTCCTGGCTCTGTGTTTCCTGCACAGGATAAACTCCTCCAGGCCCTCCTGCACACTCTGGAGCTACCTTGGGCCGTGGTTCATGGAGGCAGCAGAGCCCTGCAGAATGAGAATGCAATCCTAGAAAAGAGAATCTCAGTCTGCTATGCTGCTGTGAAATAGAACAGCCGGGCGGGGGTGAGGGGGCAGTCTGCTTATTTGTTTCTTTTCACCCTGAATTATGTGTGTTTCGCTGTGTGTAATTGACACCATGGCTCACAGCATCTCTGAATTTGTTCCACTTTGTCATAAATACCTGATACTTCATTGTCCTGTGGTTTTAAGCTTCCTTCCAGTGAATAGGATTTTATTTTTTTTTCTAGATGTGTTTTGCTCAAAGCAGATGTTTTATGACAAGTAATTTGAGGGTGTAACATGGAAGAGATATGAAATAAAGCTGCTTGAGTGCAGCATTGTCTGGAAAAACAAAGTAGAGGCATGTGGAAGAAAAATAATGCAACAGCATCACTGTGATTGTAGTTGGAAAAGTGTGTTTATTTTGATGAAACTTACTGAGAGATATTTATTTAAGATTCCTGTGATGTTATAGTGCAGTGTGTAGTATAATCCATTATATTAATTTGTTTTGTGGTAAGATTTCATTAGTTTCTAAGCAATATCTGTATGTTTTTTACCTATTAATTTTAGTTGTTGTGAAAACTGCTCATAACAAAGCTTTTGAGTTGTTCATAGTAAAAATACTTCTGCTTTGAGGAGCATTTAGCAGTCTATACCTCACATAGAAGGGGTTTGTGATGGGTAGAAAAGAGCTGAAAGATGAGTTTATGCCTTTTTCTCCTTGTGGAAAATACAAGTTGAAGAGGTCACTTGAATTCCAAAACTTAGTCCTCTATGGTAGAATTAATTCAGTCTTGAAGGACCTGGAGATATCTATTCTGAAAATTACTATTCTACAAATTTCAAAGCACTTCCCTACTCCTTAGAACAAACCCAAAAAGATTGGTAAATAACAAACTTCAGTGGTGGAAGGTCCATAACAGTGACTCCAAGGAAGCTGGACACAGAATTGGGACATTGCTGTTATTTTTTCTTCTCCTGTTTAGGAAACTTAGTAAACACCAATTTAGGACATGTTGGCTTCCTTTTTCTTCTGTAAGAAGTCTGGTACTGGTGCAGAATTGTGTGTGTCAGCTTTAGAGCTGATCACACTGTGTGTAATTCGTTAATATTTTAAGACCATCTGATTTTAATAGCAGAGCTATTTTGAGACAAATGTTTTAAGAAGCTCTCCAGAAGACAGCTTGACTTCATCCTTTCCTCTGTGTGTTTTCTTTTTAAAAGCATCTTACATTTTAACTTAACTTTTTTTTTTTTTTAAATCTCTGCTCTGATATTTTTTATTGTCTTGCTTAAAGAAAGTCGCAAAAGTTCACATAAACATATCCTTTGCTCCAAAGGGTTCAGAGCTTGGCTGGTCTGGTTCCTTCATGTCTTGCACTGTTTGCTGAACAGTGGAGTATTTTTGTCCCTGAGAGGTCTTATGATTTGGTGCCTGAATGGAGGAATTTGTAGATGGGTTTTCATGATTTTTAATTGTAAATAATGTAATTATCAGTTTTAAAAAGTTATAATTTTTTATTAATATCTCTGGCTACTCTTATCTATTTTCTGTTGTCTCAAAATGCAGCATGTGCTGTGTTCCCAAACTGGAGAGTACTTGGGAATTATCAGTGGTACATACACTTTCTTTTTAAGAGATACATGTTCCTTCCATGGAAAATATTAGGGTGGGTTTTTCTTTTAGTTCAGCTGTTGCTATTTTAAACCTGCAATTTGAATAGTTAAAAAAGCACAAGAGCATGGGAGGTACATTAATTACAATGAATGGAACAAGGCTCTGGTTCTGCAAAAGCATCTACATTTTGGATCCCACTGGAATTAATGAGTTTCCTATCTGTAAAATTAAACAGACACTTCTGAATTTGGGGGAGCAAGTGTTTTATCAATTTCTTCTGGTTGTTGTTAGAAGAGTCAGTATTGTCAAAGTTCTCTTCTTGCCTTAAGAAGAGTCAGAAATGTAATAAGGAAAGTTTTAGGGACTGAAAAAGCTTTAGTTGTGGAGCATCAGGATTTACTTTGAGGTTGAAGAATTGTGCTTTTCTAAGAACCTTTTCCTGCAGTCTCTTAAAGTGAGGTTGCTGACCTTGTCTCTGAAGTTTTTCCTATTAACAAACTTGTTGTCAGGCTGTGAAATACAAAGGCATTGTTAAAAAAGAAGGAACCTTGTTGACATTTTATTGGAAGTTTTTAAAGCATCAGAAAACTTTTAATAGGTAGGTTAAATGTGGGCATTGTATTAGGAAAAAAAAAGTAATCTTGAACTAATTTAAGGTCCACAATTAGTCGGGATCACAGGTGGCAAGAAAAAGTTTTAATGATAGCCTGGCCCAGGCCTTGAGGTAAATGATGCATAATTATTCATAACTGCTATTTTTGGCTTGCTTGCATTTGTCCTAGACCTCTGCCTGAGGAAACAATTTGAAATAATTAGTGTGCTAGTGCAGTGACAATGATGAATGAATCAAATGCATCTGGTGCCAAACATGGATCTTGATAAGAAGCAGATAACTTTGGCAACTGTGGATTTTTTGTTTTTAGATTTCTGAGACTGGGAACAGTTTGTTCTTGTTGGTTTTGGTTTCTTTTTTTTTTTCAGACTGACATGTTCAACATAGAAAATTACCACTCACTGTGCCATGATCAAAGTGCAGGAGGAATTCCAGCACTGCGAACACGAAACAGGTCTGCATGCTGTGTGTGCAGCTATTCAGGGCTGGGAAAATGAAGGGGGTATTAAGGTGGAACATTTTGAAAACTCAGGTCAGCAGAGCCAAGAGTTAATGTTAAACCAGCAAGATGCATTGCTTATCTCACACAGGTTGCAGGACATTTGATGCCAATTTTCAGCAGCGCAAATACAGCTGTGCATCATTATCAGAGCAAAGCTAAAGCAGAAACAGAAAGAGTGGGTTCAGATTCCTGCATTGTAGCTAAGTTTATGCTTCTGAGGTCCTCAGAGGTGTTTTCTTTCTCTGGCTTGGATGCTCATTTCTATCTATGTAATTTACTTTATATGGCTTTAGGTGCAAGTGGATGTGAGGCTCTTTTGAAATTAGATGTGTTTAATGAAGAGGGGAAAAGTTAATTTTAATTAATATGCCCTTTTGGACTTCTACACGTTTTTATCTTGTTGGACTACTGAACAAATGTTTAGTAGTTTTGAATTTGTTCCTAATGAATGGATTAAAACGGTACAAGGTAGTGCTCAGGTCAGTGACTCCATACCTGAACTGTGAGCAGCAATCTCTCAATCCAGAGATTATTTGTCTTCTACTCACAATCTTGAAATTACAGCATTGTGAATAATATTCTCTGCGACAAATGTGGCTCTAAAGAAAGGTTTTTCAGACTGAGATGCAAGGTATAAATTTAGGGGAGAGCTGACAGCCTGAGAGTTGATCTGTTTTTTCACTTCTGCGTGTGCTTCAAGTATAATTGTAAAAATGAGGATTTAAATTTTTGAGCTTGTCAACTGCTGCTGCACGTGTTGTGTTTTAAAGGAGTTTCTTGGTGACAGGCATTTTATGCATTTGATTGGACCTTAAACTCTATGTAAACTTCAATAGAATGCATATAATAAGTTTTCCAACTTCTAGCTGGTCTTTAACCTTCTGCTTCTACATGTAATTAATGTTTTGCTAGTGATTTTTCTAATGCCAATCCTAATATTGCACCAGAAACTTACACCTCTTTGCGCAGGGAACTCTTAATATGTTGAGGATGCCTTGGCAGAATATGGGTCTAGAGGAGTTTTTAGCCTATCCAAGCAAAATCTGTGTTCCTAAGAGAAGTTCTGCTGTGATAACAAGTTTGCATGATCAGATACTTTTTCTTGTAAACATCTCTGAGAGCTGTGTCCAAATCACCTAAAATCACTGAAGGTTTTTGTTTGTTTGGTCTTTCATCTCAGTGGTCTCTGGATTTGCTGCTTGGTATAGATGTGGGATGAGGCTGGGGAAAGAAAACATGGGAATCACTGTATGTTCAGAGCATTTAGTCCAGAAACTTAAGTAAAAGTAAATTCAAGTATTAAATGCTGACTCATTGCCTATGCACCTTGTTCACTCAGCAAAATATTTAACTAGCATGGGTTATTTTTATCTTAAATGCCAAAGATGCCAGAAGTAAAAGATGAACTGAATGAAAGCCTGAGCAATTCAGAGTCTCTTGAATTGCTGCTCAGACCCTCTCTTGTTGTCTTCTTCCTTCTGGATTCTGCCTTTTCCCACAACTGCTGAGCTCCTGCAGCCAGCTCCTGCAGCTGACCCAGGTGTTCCCCCTGCAAAACAGCTGTCCTAAGAGAGAGCTAAGGGGATGCTGCATTCCACTCTACAAAAATCAAGGGGAGCCTTGACTTGTGGCCAGGATCTGGATTACAATGTTCAAACTCTCTCTCTCCAGAAGTATCAGGATCCAGAGCAGATCTTGCCATTCATCAGGATTTCCCACTCTTCTAGAAATCAAGGATCCTGTGGGAAAGAAGTATAGTCACTGAATTAGGTGGTATCACTGTGTCTGTGCACCCTGGAGCACAGGTGGATTTCCACACCTCGATGTAATGAAATGAGAAGTTTACCAGATTTAATTAGGTAAATAATTCAGTCTGGAAAGACTCTTCAGTGGTCCTAAAACTAACTAGGTTTTTAGGTGGTCATATTTTAGGTGGTCATAGGAACAAGAGTAATTTGCTCTTTACTGATAAAATTACTCTTCACAAATCACTTCAATATATTTAATGTGGGGTTTTTTTGTTTTTTTTTTTTTTTTTCTTTTTTTTTTTTTTTGTATTTTCTTTTTTCTTTTTTTTTTTTTTTTTGGTGTGATATAAACTAATCAGGGTGAATGATGTCTTCTGAGGGAAAAAAGTGCTCTTATGCTGGGTAAGAAGAGGAAGAATGTTTGGGGTTTTTTTTGTATGTTCTTTGAACAGTATTTCATGCGGGTTTTTCTTTGTGATGGGAAAATCTTTGTGGTAGATTTTCATGTAATTTGGAGTTATTGGTTTTTGTTATTATTATTATTTTGCAGTGTACGCCATTCCCATAAAAAACAAACTGAAAATGATAATTTCTCTGAGGCAATAGGATTGAACAATGTACTGGTTTTTCCCAGATGGAAGTGGAGTGCAATAAGCTTTTTTGAGGAGAAGAACACATTCTTTGAAGCAAATAAACTTATTTATTATTAGTATCTGAATCTCTCACAGTCAGTCTATGGACTGAGCACGAGAATAGCTGCCTCAAAGGTTATCTTCTTGTGCATTCCAACATTTGCACAGTGTGGAGTCTGTGGGGAGGGTTAGGTGATAGATTTTGGTTTGGTTCGGCTTTTTTTGTTTTCTGGGTTGGATTTCTGTTTTTTTTTGTTTGGTTTTCTTTGAGGTTTTTGTTGGTTTGGTTTGGGGGTTTTTGTTTGTGCTTTTTTTTTTTGGGGAGGCTTTTGGGCTGAGTTTTTGGTGTTTTTAAATGGTTTTTTTATATGACCTTAAACCGAAAAAACAGGTTGTTCATTGTGTCTCCCTCCTGTTCAGTTCTGTGCCAGGAGCTCCTTCTGGAGTTACCCATCTTCAGATGTTTTGAGTTTGCTGCTGGGCAAGAGCAGGAAATACCACCGGCAGAGGTATTCAGGTGCTGTTGACACCAAGGGAAATAAAATGGAATTGTTTAATCTAACTCAGAGCTGGTCCTCAAGCCTGGACAACAAAAATCACTCTCGTGTCCTTCCTAAAGTCTCATTAACAGAGCAGAGTGCTACTTTGACACATTAATTGGTTGCCATGCTTTCTTTTTCTCCAAGTCAACCTTTCCTTTGGTCACTTGATTGAAATTACTGATAATTGTAGGGCTGTTAGGAGTCTGTTTATGCAGAATGGACTTAAAGGGGTTTTGCTGTCCAAGGAAGCAGGCAAATGGTTCCTATCACTTGGGAGCTGCTGGGTTCTGCTTGTCCCACACTCCTCCCCTTAAAGAAAAAGGGCAACCAAGCAGAAAAAAAGCAAAGACAAACCCAACAGAATACCACAAGAAATTACTTTTAAGGAAACCAGTTCTTCCTCATTGGAATATAAATGGGAGAGTGAGAGTGGGCTGACACAAAATTAGCATAGGGAATATGCCTATTTCCTGCATTATGTAACAATTTGTTGTGTTCAGTAGTTACCAACTTTCAGGAAGATCAGTGCATTTAAAAAAAAAATAATTAAATGACTGCTGTATAATGTATTGTACTCCTGCAGAAAAAGAGTAAGGTTTTGGATTGTTTGAAACTTTCTGGTTAAGTGAAACAAAAAAATTGCAGGGTAATTTAAACTGGTATAGCTTCCTGGATCTCAGGGGTTTTTGTATAGATGTTTAACATTGTGTCATATTTAATATTTTCCTTTCCAGGTGTAAGACAAAGAACCAAATTTATTTTTTTCCTAACAGACTTCTTTGGTTTTTTGTTTCTTAGCCAATGTAAGCCAACAATGCTTTCCACTAAATGTTCTTATGACACTTTATTTCAACTTTTCTCCACTACTTCAGTCAAAGGCTGGAATTTCTGTACAGTTTTGTTTTGTATAGCCCTTTTCTTAGCTAAGGCCTCTATTTTCAGAAAATAATGTCATTAAAGGATGACTCACTCACTTTGTGTGCTCAGACATTTGTATTCTAGTGTTAGAGAAAAGTCCACTTGAATTTTCTGGTTTGTAGTTATTTTAAACCAGGACATTACAGATACTGTTTAGTCTGATGAAACATGAACTTCTGTTTTGAGAAATGTTCTCTTCTTTCTGCTGTGATAATTCACTGTGGAGAGGCATGGGGCCCTCTCTCTCAAATCTGTGCTATAAAATAGCATCTACCATTCAAACAGAACTTCTTGCCGGCAGAAATGAGTCATACTTACGTGTTCCTATTATGCCTTTCACAATGGAATTGGTCCTTCTCAGTACTACCACTTTTCAAGTAATAATGGTAACAGTAAAAATACTTTCCTGAACTTGTCTGCTTCAAAAAAGTGCCATTACCTCACTTTCAGGAACATTAAGCTTTTTTTTTTTCTTCAGGTGACCTACTTGGTAGGGTAGGTAATTCTGAGACCTCTTCCTTTTACCACAGCTAACCTGCCTTTATTGTGCAAATCTCAGTTTATTTGTCATTTAGTGCATCCTAAATAATTTTAATTCTATCTAAATTTTCAATTTTAAGTTAGTGCTGTATTTTGTGATCATAAGCCAGAAACACTTGCATGGATTTTAGGTTGTTTCTGTGACATAGGTTTGTTTGATTCCCTCCTTGGATTACACATGTGCAGTCACCCCAGGACTGCTGTTCATGCCTCAGCTTTTAGCTTTTATATTTTTCAGATTCTGTGCTGCTTTACTGTGTACTTTTGAGCTTCGTGTTAGGGGATGGTAAGTTCCCTTCACAGAGCAGGGAGACAAAACAATTCCTGCTCCAGCTGGACACCAAGGACAAATGAGCCAAATCTCAGCCAGGAGCACAAACCCCGTGGGCTGGAAAGAGAAAAACAAGCAGGGTGGGACTGCAGGGGCTGAAGCTGGGATGGGACAATGAACTGCAAGGTGCAAATGGAGCAGAACTGATCCCAGGGAGAGACCCCGTGCCCGGCCGGGCATTTTGGGGCCGTTTTGGGTCATCTTGGGTGCAGCCCTGGCTGGGCTCTGGTGCTGCCCCAGGTGGATCCATGGAGGAGATCCTTTGGATCCTCTGTCTAACCTGTGTTCTAGGGCAGCCTTCACAAGGCATCTCTGTCATGATTGAATTAACATTATTTAAATTAGTGGCTGCTCAGTATAGCCTGGAAATAGTTGACAGAGATGGCGTTCCTGCTGTGGAGTGAGGATCCCTTCCCTGCTGTTGGAGGAGACAGGGCCCTTAGGGGACAGGCTCCAGGAACAGAAAATGTGCATTGGGTCTGAGGAATCACAGAAGGTGTCTGGGAAAGTGCTTTTTTGCAGGAACAAAAGGCCTTGCACAGGTATTCAGGGCACACTCTGTTTTTCTCATGCTCGGCTGGAATGGGAGTCCTCTCATCATCATTTAAAGAGGCGACTCTGTGACCCGTGTGCATGCACAGCTGCTGAGTTACTGATTTAACCTTAAGTCACCTGCAGGGCTGGACTGTTTCACTGCTGTTTGTGCTGTGCTTTGCTGCTGCTGAGATGGACAATTTCACCTGCACGCTCAGATGGTTGGTGCCACACTCAGGGGCTCTCCGGAGAATCTCCGTGAGGTGGCTGTGAATTATGCAGGAAAGCAGCAGTGCTGGATCCTTGCTGCAGTCTATTGAGTGATACCATCCTGGGAGGGTGTCCTGGTTTGGGGCAAATTTGGGAGAAAACCTCTAAAGGGGCTCCTCTAGAAAACAGATTCAAGCGGCCCCTCCGCCAACTGGTACAGGAAAATATTTCCTTGGAGAAAGGTGGAAAAAACTGTTTAACAGGCAAAGCATTCACAAGCACAAAAAAAGGATAATATTAAACAGTAAAACCTCTCACTGTTCTGAAGAGATGGCAACCTTTGTGGGCTGTGGTTTGGCTCAGTCTCCTCTCAGTCCCTCTGGTGCTGGAGGTGCTGCGGCCCCAGCCCGGTCTGGGGGACACAGGGGGAGCTCCCAGTGTTTCTGGGCTTTCAGTCCACAGCAGGGCTGGTCACTTCCAAGGAAAAGAAAAGCCACAGTCCAGGGAACTTCTCTGCCTCAGCGAGCTAAAAGTAACTAGAAGCAAAGCAGAGCTCTGTCCTGCTGTCTGTCCATGCTGCAGAGAGCACGGGCACATGGAGGAGCGAGTGCAGTTTCTGAAAACAAACTCCGCGCTTTTTCTCTCCAGCTTCGTTCTCAGAACCAATCTTAAAGGTGGGAAACTTATTTCTGGGCTGAGCAGATGAGTAGGGATACAAGTCAGCATCATAAAGTCCCCCCAGGACAGAGGGGATTCAGTCTAGAAAGCAATTATGTGGCTCTAGATGTCCCTTTACCAAAGTGATCATTTTTTGTTGGGGTCATGGTTAGCTAATGATGTGGCACAGGAATCCAGTTTTCCAAGGAAAAGTTCTGGGTATGTTGTTCCCAAGTGCTTCAGGACTTGGCACTTCCCTTGCAGAACCTCTTGCAGTTCCTCTGAGCCCATCTCTCCAGCCTGTCCACGTCCCCCTGAGTAGCAGCACAACCCTCTGGCATTTTGGCCGCTCCTCCCACTTTTGTGTCACCCCCAAACTGCTGAGGGTGCTCCAGCCCCATCACCCAGACCACTGATGAAGATGTTGAGCAGGGTTGGACTCTTGGGGCGCCTCCAGGCAGGCTTTGTGATCCCAGCCTCCTGAACTTGGCTATTCAGTTTCACTTCACCTCCCTGTCTGCTCCGCTGTGTTTTCTCAGATCCTCTGTCAGCTTGTCATGGGAGAAAGTGGTGAAACTGTGCTGATTCCTCCTGATGGATTCCTTGTCCTTTGTGTGCTTGGAAGTGATTCCCAGGATTGCTTTTTCAATTGTCTTCACAGGGATGGAAGCTGACCAGATTGTGGTTTCTCAGGATTTCTCTACTCCCCATCCCTCTCTTCCTGTCCCAGCCTAGGAACTGGCATTAACACTTCGTGATTTTTGATCATAGCAGCCACTTCTGTGTCTTTGTTTAAGGCTGTTTATTTGGTTGGTTTGTTTCTCTGTGCTCTGTTTTTGGTGTGTTTTTGCTAAGTTGACATGCAGATGGATTTTTCCTTTTATCAGCTCCCAGAATGGGCACTTTAGGAGTAGGACAGAGCAGAATCAGCAGTTAAGCTGTGTAGGGCCATGACTTCCCTTACTGTGCAAGTTCAGTTTTCCATGTGGTGCTTAGAGGTCAGATGCACATTTTTGTACTCCTCACAAGAAAAAGACATAGAGGGAAAGAGCATTTTAGCCAGGTATTTTGTTTTTACTATTTTACTTTGCCTTACCCAGACAGTGGTTATTTCTTAAGGGCAGTGAATTTTAATTTATGCTTTAGAACATCATATTAGACCATCTTGAGAAATATAAATTTGTATCCAAAATGTCGCAGACAGAGCAATAAACAATTTATAATTTTTTATAGAGGTCAAAAATGCTTTAATTAAAGACAGAAATTACAATACAAAATAAGTATATGTGATATATAGAGTATGGCCTTTATAATAAGAAGTTATGCCTTATTATTTTTTTAAAAAAGAGTTCTTATATTTTTAACTTCTTGGACTCTCTGCCCACATAATTATGTTTAGCAGAAATTCTAAGTCTAAGCAATTTCTTCTAAAACTGTGGTATCAGTAAGCATATAAATAGTATTTTATTATTGTCTTTCCAAAATCTCTGTATGTAGTGAATGAAATGTGAAATGTGTTTAAATTATATTTAGGCATATGAAAAATGATTTTTCCACTTTTTCACTGACTATTTGTACTCAATTTAAGTAAATAACTGTCTTATCAATAATGGCAAGAAAATGATTTTTTTATTGGAAGTGTTCTTATTTATGGAGTGAAATAAGTGCAGTGTTATTACAGTAAACACAATTTCTCATTTAGTAGAAAATAATATTGCATCTAAAATTAGCAGATTGGAATATTCCAGAATGCTTAATGCATAAGTTATAAAACTCCTTGGTATAAAGTGTGTGTTTAACATCACCTGCATAAAACACTCCTATGGATTCAAAGGTATGTTGTGGGTTTTTTCATTTAGTTTTTCTTGTTTTTCCTGACAATTGAAATGGATAGACAAATTTCCATTTTTGGTATCTTTAGGGCACAAATTGCTGTTTTCATGACAAAAATTTTAGTCTTTACACTTGAAATTTTGGGGTATGGAATACGAGGCTTGGTATAGTCAAAGGTAATGTGTATTTGATGGTTTGTTTGCCTGACTCCTTTGCTTTTGGACGCGGCACCACTGAGGTCCATCAGCAATAATTTAATTCAGTATCACTTCAAAAACAGAACTTCTCTTGTTATGGTTATCAGCTTCCCATGTCCTCCATCTCTTTTTCTGCCGCTGTAAGTGGCGTGTGGGTTCAGTTCAAGCTGGAGTTCTCATTTCCCAAAACATTCCCAGTTGGGATGTTGGCTCTGGGACATGTGAATATGAAACAACTCTGAAATGCACTTCTGGACTTCATTGTCTTTCAGTAAATCTATGTTCCTGCCTGTACTTCATGGGTTATAAATCAGCAGTGATACTCGATTTTTCCTGTTTCCTGTGGCTTGAAGCACATTCCAAGTGTTTTCATGCCCTGGGTTTCTCACTAGGTCCCATCCATCTTCTAGGGGAGAATTCTGATGCCAGCAATGGAAGGGATTCCTGACAGCTCAGGTTCTTTGTGGGCTTTGATTTTCACTCTCACGTGTTCAGTGGGACCCTGGGAAGCAAGGGACTGAAGCTGAAGATCTGAAAGAGTGTTACATACACGTGGTAGCTTGTCTAACCAAGTATATTAAAATGTAATTTTTATCTCTGGTTTATGGGACTTCAAAGTCTTAACTTACCCAGAACGGCTGTGATGGTCTTATCTCAGAGCCTTGAAATTGAGTCTTTATCAGAAACATAAATCATTTGACACAGTCCCTGACCTTGGGGCAGGAAAAGACCAGAGACGGGTAAGGTTGGTTTGTCTGTCCTCCTTCGGGTTGTGATTCACCCATTCCTCTGGAGGTCATTGTCAGGACATCCTGGAAGGCCATGTGGTTACTTCTGCAAGGCTACCTGGATGGCAAATACAGGGTTCTGATTCTGAGTATACTTTCACCTCTGGAGCACAATCCAGCAAAATAAATAAAACACTGAAATCCTTGTGATTTTTTTTTCCCTCTCTGCACTCCCAAATGCAGAGAACCGAGTCAAACACACATTTATTGATGCACATTCCCAGCAGGCTTTCATTTATATTTAGTGTGTTTTGTGTTAAAAAATAACAAACCTCTCTCCTGTGCAGTTGTTTTCATTTTGAGCTTTTCACGTGTGTGTAATCAGTGTCTTACTGAGAGCAGTGCAAACTTAACTTTGTTTTCTAACCACAGGACCTAGAAGTGAGGCAATTTTGAATGTTTGAATACCAAACTTGCAGTGCAGTACTATTGAGTATGTTCATATCCAACGTTATGACAAAGAAATGAAGCTTGAGGGAATAAAAGTAATGTATGGAACAATTTTTGGCATTACAGCTAATGAACACTCTTCATCTTTAGGGTAATTCTCTGAACCATGTTCAATCTCTGCAGTAAGGTATTGGTGCCACTGATAATTACTGTAGTGCATTTCTGGAAGCATTTTGTGCTCTACTGTACCATAGTAAGCTAGAAAATGAAATTTAAGCCTCATATTTTCATGCAAGGCCTAATGGAGGAATTTGGTGAATGGGATTATAGCTCAGGAGTTTCTGTTCCTGTCGATACCTCTCAACCTCCCTCAGAGCAAGTACACAAATATCCCTATTTAATGACCTTTGAATTTCAGGTTCTTTTGAGCCTTCTCTAAAATATGACATTACCTTTTAGTATTGGATGTGTCCTTTTCCAGGAGACATTTGGCTCTTCCTTGGGCTTTCGATGACCAGATTTTTTTTTTTCCCAAGTGTTTGTGTATTTGTCAGCTGTTTTATCTAATGAGCTTCTGCTTACCCAAGATTGGAATTGAACACACCTGAAAACTGTAAAAGTATGATTAACTTTTGGGGGTTTTTTATGGTTGGTTGAGTTCGGGTTTTTTTGTTTTGTTTTGTTTCTGCAGGTAAAACTACATATTTTTGTGGCATGGTTTTTGTAGTTCCCAGTGTGGAAAATTTATCAAGTAACAAACAGAATTTTTAGAAAACAATGTATCTCCAATTTACTGCTGCACTATAGAACTGTAAACATCGGCTAATGCTATTGCTCCTTAAGAATCTTTGATTAAAATCCTGGTTGAGTTACTTCTGTTTATTTATCTCATATTAAATTAGGCATGAGTTCTTCTTTCATCCCTAGCCTGACACAGGAAAAGTAATTGTTTAATAATGTTTTAGAACCTTGAGAAATCAAGAGTGTCTCAGCCAGAGGTTGAGAAGATATCTGGACTATCTCCAGAATTCCCAGTCTAATTACTTTCTTCTTGTTCAACTGAAACAAATTTATCTTTAGAAAATATGAAATGTCAGTGAAATATGAGTTCCTGTATTAAACATATTTTTCAATTAGAATAACTGGAAATATGTGCACAGAACTAACTTTTCCTAATTGTATGGTGAGGAAATTAATTTCCATAGAGTTAAAGTAAAAATATAATAATTACCACCTCTCTTTTGACTCAGCAGTTGACAAAAGAATAATTACCTTTTTGGAGGTATTTTTAACTTAGCCTTTTAAGCATAATGACTCTTGTCTGATTTTAGCATGTGTTTAATTTTCAAGACCCTATATGATAGCTATATTTAAAAAGTAGTATGTGTGCTATTTTTATTTATTGCCTTTTTTGCAGTACTTCCCAAGCAAGGGATTGGAGGAAACAATATGAATATTATGCTTTTCAGGTGTATTCATAACTATTTTAGGCTTGTCCTCATTAAAGGGGAGGTATGATGGCTGAGACAGGATTTCAGATGCTGTTTTCTTTTAGATGTGTTGCCTTCTACAGGAATAAAGAGGCAACTTCTGAAGGAAAAATGTATTTTATTGACAACTTAGAAGAATATCATAGTATAATTGAAATGCCTCTACTGAAGAATGCAGTTTTCAATGAAAGGATGAACTCATGAATGAAAAGGAAGCCTTTTCAAGTTGTTATTAAGAAATGATTGTAAAGATGGAAACATGGAGATATGTTAGTGTGCAACTGCCCAGCTAAAAAGATATAAATAGAGATAAAGAGAACATATATAAAGGATAGGGATAATATATCCTTTATAAAGGATATAAAAAGAACATTGCCATATGAACAAATTTAAAACCAAAATAACCCAAATACCTTTAAATTATGGTAATTACTCTGAGCAGCGTTTTATAGGATTGATTGTGGGCTCCAGCTGTCATGGAAGTTGTTTGAGTTTTCCGATTAAATTGTTGCCTCACACGGAGCTATGAAGCATTAGCTATGTGTCACTCACCCAAATTAAAGGTTTCCATTTCTAGATTAGCTCCCCATCTGGGTTGAGGATTTCTGTGGAGTCTGTCTTTCAGAGGGGGCAGAGTCACAGCTCTTGCCTTTATTTGCAGGATTTCATCCAGTGTTGAGATCTTAAAGGTTATATTGTGTTGGAGGCCAGAGATCCTGGAGCTTTTCCTCAGTTTTTCCATGAAGATGGCTGTGCAAAAGCCCAGCTCCTTGGAATTGGAGATCCTCTGGAGCTGGAGGGAGACTGTTCCACTCATTAGGAACCTTTGCAGTGTCACTTTGGGGTGACACCATGCTGGGGTGGTTTTGCCATCATCAAATCTGCTGCAAAGCTGGAAAAAGGAACACAAACTTTACAGCATACAACTCTTCCATTTCCATTCTCAGCTGCTTTGTGCTCACCTCCTGCTCAGTATGGGGTTAATCTGCTCCTCAAGAGGGGTAAAATTGTCCTGCACAAAATTGGGAATAAGTTGCAGCTCTGGACTGGCTGGTGTGGTGTGACTGTGTTCTGGATCCAGCATTGCTGTTTCTTCTCTTTCTACATTGCCAATTTATTCGTTCAGGACCTGTGCAAGGCACTGGTTGAAGGACACATTGCTCCAGAAGCAGCTGGAGTAAGGATGCCTGGTTTGCTTTTTTTGTTTTTTTCCTTCATTCAGTTTTGTACTTAGAAAACAAGCAAATATTGTTTGGATTAAAGGGGGGAAAAAGTCTGCTATGTAAAATTTGCTCAGAACTCTGTATCCCTTTTTGGTTTAATCATCTAAGAGCAAATGAGATTTTCTGTTGGGAAGTAGTTTTATATGGATTTGTGTTCCTTGCCCTTGTGCAGTAGTACTGCCAATTATATTTATTAGCCCTAAATATTAAACAGCTGGAAGGATTCCATTGTATATAAATAAGACATTTGAGACCTGGAAGGTTGCCATTTCTAATACAGCCAGCTGGTGCTTTTTACAGTTACATTCAGCACAACACTACTGAATTTCACTTCCATTGAGTGTTGTGTTAATGACAATAGGAGAACGTGGGGTGGTTTGGGATTTCTCTAGGAAATGCCATTGTGTAAAAATACATTGTTCTGAAGGACTGGCTAGCAGGGAAATGCTATATTATGCACCTGTTCTGTGCATTTTGATGTAAATATTTTTTTTGTTTATGTGTTTTGCTGGCAAATCCAAAACAAGAAACTGCAGGGGCTTTTCAAATGTGAATTTTTAAGTGTTCTTGTGCCACAGATGTTTTTCACTTTCTCGGTTGTGGTGTTGTTTTCCCATTTGAGTAATGGTTTCATTTTTTAAAAATCCTGCGTGCTGATGCTTCTGAAAGCATTTTCTCATTCTTTGATTTTTTTTTTTTTAAATGCAGGCATCATTGCTATGGTACAAGAAATAGCTAAAATAGTAACAAAAATATTGCCCCACTATTAATTTGTTCCTAATCTCTTTGTAAGAAAACTGAGGCATAAATATGGGTGAGGGATATTTTCCTGTTTTGGTAGCCAGCAGACATTTTGGAGAAGTGGAGTCTTCCCACTTTTGATTGACTGTGTCCTCATTATTTCTTTGTAATCACTGCCTGTGTGGGGGGCTACATCCAGGTTTTGGTGCTGGGTAGTGCTTTAGGTGAAGCAGAGGATGGTGCTGGACAACCTGACACTTTTTATTTGTTTTAGTAATGAAAATTTACAAGAGCTGATTGTTATGAGCTAAATGTCATGTTTAACATTGTGTGAAATAATTCCTTGAAGACACATTTTTTTCACCAGACTGCCACATCCACAGCTTTGTGTGAGATCTATCTTGGGTAAATATCCATCTCTGAAACAGCCACACTTAGAGGCTGAATCTTACCTAGTTTATTCAATGCTTGTGGAGAAAAGTTCTTTCATAAAAAATATTGTTTAGTACGGATTTCAGCCATGGGGACTGTTGTGTTGAGAACTTCCAAGAAAATCTCCTTAACCTGTGAGATAAATAATATTGAAACCTGCTTCTCCAGGAGATATATAGCTAAGGAAAAAAAAAAAGAAGCAGTAAATGCTTTTCTTGTCCAAGCTCTGGGGGGGTGTTTGAATGGTGGATTCAGATGTCTGTTAGGAAGTCGATGTTTTCCTCCTTGTGGTGACCTTTTTACCTCACTGTGATTAAGAGGCCTTTGCTTGCTGATGGGTGAGAATCAGCTGTCCTTACAAATTTGATGAAGTACTCATCTGTCTGCCAATGTGGATGTGGAAGAAAAGATGGTTTTCTTCATGTTTCTGCAATTTGGTTTGATTATTAGTTGAGTATTCCAAGACAGTTATTTATTATAACATGTATTTCATTTTATTTCACAGTTCTTTAAAAGTTCAGAAGCATAGCTGCATGGAACACAGATCTGACTGGCTTGGATAATTTGGGATAAATTTGGGGCTAGTTGTATGGTAAGATGCTAAACCTCAGTTCTTGTAGGGCAAGTTTAGTATCTGGATACTCTAAATGAGTTTCTCATCTCACCTGAGCACGCAACAGACCAGATAGCAATATTTCCTCTTGGTTGTAATTCTGGAACACTTTTGCTCAGCTATGAATAAACTCAAGTTTTAGGTTGAAGCTGTGAGTGTACCAGAGTCTGTGTCTTATGAAGGTTTATGTGATAGAAATGGTAATTTTGCTGTGTGTATAATTTAATCAGAACACTCTTGCAATGCAATTTTCTTCTTCCATTTACAACCTAGAAAAAACGAAAAACCTCTGGCTAGAGCCAGTGGCCTGAGGTAATTTCATTGATTTTTGAATGTCAAATGTAGAAAATAAAAAATCCATGGAACTTTCAAAGTTTCTTAAAATCCCAAATCAAATCATTCTCTTTCCTCTGATCTCAGCTGGTTGGTATTTATGGGCCTTTAATCAGCATCTTTGGTGATGTTATGAGGAAAGTTTCCATACTGATGAGCTGCCCTGGAATGCATTCTTCTATAATATGGTCATCACAGGGTTCTTGTTAAGAGCAACCTTTAAGAGCTCTTACATCCTGCTACTATTTTGCTAAGCTTTTAAACAGCATGTGGAGAGGTTCTTTTTTGTATTATTTAGACTTGAATTATTTGAATGCTCATCTCAATTTAGAGTTTTATACGTTGTAGTTTAAGAGTTTTATAACAATGTGATGCTGGCTAAAAACACGGGGGGGTTTTTTGCAATCACACAGTTGCATATATATTGTATTGTAAATCACAAAATCCCTCTAAAATATCCCTCTGTTTCTTATTGTAATCCAGATTTTTTTTTTTAAATTATGATGGATAAAAAGACACAAAAAGTGATGTCACAGACAGGATGAAAGAGCTAAGATCACTCATGTCCTAGATTCCCATATTGAAAGGGAGCTTTTCATTGAGACTGCTCATGACATCCTAGAAACGTCCTACATTCACTTCTGTACATTTCCTTTTTAAAGAAATTGCAAGAAATAAACCAAAGGCTTAAGTCCAGCACAGTGCCAAATCTTGGAGAAGAAAATCTTTTTTTGGCCCAACTTTGTCACTCAGAGACATGAGTTAGACCCTCTCACTGAGAATCTGGAGGTTTTTCTCCACCACTGAAAACAGTCTCTTGTTTCCTGTCATTAACTGTATCCAAAGATTTTAAAAAGTGAAAAGCAAACAAAAGAACATTTTCCAAAAGCCAGATTACATGCTGGGAAGGGAGTGGTCCTATGGCACTTCTGGAAATGCTTCAAAAAGTATTGAAAGTGCCTGAAGGCATCAGGGGAATATGACATAAATACTGTGTAATAATCTGCATTCAGAAACTGTGGCCCACATCATTTTCTCATAGAGTCCCTGACACTTTTTTATAAACATCTTCCTAAAAAATTGTGAATTTATCATTCCTATTGGACTTGGAGGAGGATAGTCCTGTCATTTCATCATTCCAGAATTTAGGACTTGCCTATTAATTTCCTCTCTAGCAATGGCCAAGACTGATAAATATCCATTAGTTTTGTACAGTATTGAAAGAAAGAAATTCCAGCTGGGACAACTCCACAGTGTAATGCTTCATGGACTAGAGCTGCACAAGATTTAGTTTTTATTTGTCACTTTATTGTCATTTGGTTGATAATAAATTAGGCCAATGTCCCCAGGTTGGGTCTGTTTCATCCATGGCAGTAACAGGTGAGGGCTCTCCCTCTCCTGATCCCAACCAACAAGTCTTTTGTTGTATTTTCTCTCCTCTGTCCATCTGTTTTATTATTTTCCCTGCTTAATTCCATTCCTGGAATAATAATTTCTTTCTATTTATTATTTTAAAAATTTTTAAAAGAAATTTTGTAACTCTTACAACTTTGCAGAGTAAGTTGAACATGTGAATTGCAAGTGCCAAAATAAAATTAAAACAATTATGAATAGAGGTGTTTGAGAAACCTTACTTAGTAGAAAAAACTCAATGTTTTACCATTAGGATCCCTTTGTAGTGGCAATAGAGAGGTTTACTGGGAAGAGTTGCAATGTATGAGCAATGCAAATGTACTGCTTGCTTTTTACTTTGGTCGTGATAATTGTTGAATTCCCAAATGTACTTGGATCTGGTACATGTGATTTGAAGGATCTGCCTGTAGTTTTGGTGACTTATTTCATCTTTTTCTAAAGAAATAACTGCAGTCTCTACAGTTTTATGACTGTTAAAGTATTTTAGTCAAATTAGCCCTGAGACAGTGGCATTTCCCTTCAGCAATGCTTCAGCATTAAATGATAGATCTAAAATTTTGTTGTTCATGTGAGTGGATTGACACAGACTTCCAGGCAAATTGATCTTCATTGAAAATTACTGAAATCATAATTGCATGAAGTTATTAGTTGAACCTTCTGGGCGAAGAACATAGTGGTGCTGCCTTTGTTATGTGAGTGCTATATCTACATTCAAAAGTCTGTTGGATAAGAAACTTCTGGCAAAAAAAAAAATATCATGAGACTTGTTCAGAAAACTAACATCTTCCTGTGGAGATGTTTTAAACTGTGCCAGTTCCTGGTTTGGTTTCTATCTCCCACTGGACATTTAAAATAGAACTGATTAGAAATTATATGGAAATGATAACCACTGAATGACTTCTGAATCAGTGTGAGCTGCTTAAAATGTCTGTGAAATTTGGGTTCATTATCTAATCCTATCTAGTTTCATCCAGGTGTTGTTACTCAGTATTATTTGTCCAGGTAAGAGCTGCAGATAAATCACTGCGTCCAGCTTCACTGGAGGCAATTATGGCTCTTTGAGGCAGGGTTGGATCATTGGCTCAGGGCCTGTGCTTGTGCAAGGACATCTGTCAGAGGAGGGTCCTTCACTCAGTTTTGGGAAGCTGGCAGAGGCTGGGAGCCAGGGTCCAGCTGCCTCCTCTGCAGGCAGCAGGTCTTCCTTGTGTGGCTGGCACCAAGCACTCAAGTGGCCTTGGGCTCCAGTGGGGTAATTTTGATTTAAAAAGTCCCTGCACTGCTGGCTCTTTTTGGAAATAGATTCTGTTATGGCATGCTGCAGCACATCAGCTGCTGTAGACACATCCAAGATTGTGTTTTAAGCTCTGTTGAGCTAGTCAGGAAGAGATAAAACTTGTGTATAGTCAGGTCTGTAAAATGGATTGCAGTAAACTTGGTTTCAATTAAAGGAAAGAGTATTTACACTGCTTTTATCTGCTGGTTTAATGACATGGTTTAAAATCACATCTTCATCGCTGTGTGGACAATTTCATTGTGCAGACCAGCTCTTAGTCAGATCAAAACTTTCTTAAATTAGTGGGTTGAGACTGAGTATTCTCAGATGCTACTCTGATATGTCCATGGGTTTTTTTTCCCTCTCTTTGTATATGTGTGTGATATACATGCATTGTAAAGCCAGGAAACTGTAAGCACTTCTGCACCCTGATTTTTGTCTTTATAGCGAAAATAGTTCTTTTTTCTCCTACTGTCTGAACTACACTAAAGTCCTGTAACAAAATGTGCTTATGTAAAACAAGTAATTATTTGGCTGAGGTCTTAAATAGAAAATTGATATGACTTGATTTTTGAGGGAAGATGTTTTTCTGGTGGAAATTCTTCTTTGTCTCCCTTCGTCAGGAGTGGCAGTGACTTCTGACATTCATTCTCCAGTTTTTGTTGTGGTTTTTTTTTTTATTTTTTCCTGTGATTGGTAAATATTCCTCTTTGCTAACTGTGACTTTGGAAGCCAGGTAGGACTGGTATGTGAGTAATTCTCAAGTAGGAAGCCCCTTCCTTCATGTTTTGGGTCAAGAGAGTTTGTCAGCTGAGGACTGCTGTAAAAACAAATCGTGACCCTGTGTTCTTCCAAAACCATTCCAGTGTCACAGGCTATGTAGTCCATTGAAGAACCAACTAATCAAGATATGGTAAATTGCTAGTATATCTTAGTCCAGCTCAACCCAGTTTCCAGAGTTATTGTTTGTCCAGAATACATTTATGCTGAGGAAAATCAATTGTCATGCTTTGAATTAATATAAAAATGTAACATTTTATTGCAACTGTATGGAATTTCAGTTGGAGCCTGGGCTTTTGTTTAATCTTGGAAATGAAGCTGGTTCTAACAGTGCAAATGTGTGTTGTCCTTGAGGATATCTTCCATTTTAGGTGAGTTGTTGTAAAGGCACGGAATTGTGGGTGAAAGGACAGCACTGCTTATTGTTTAGGAAATCACAGGTTTTTAGTAATGCAAAACAGCTGTAGCATCTCTTTCGTCCACCTTTAAGAAAGTTGGTAAAAATTGACTTATTAATGACTATAAATTGACTTATTAAATGTGATCATTTAAGATGTTTTTAGTTTTCATTTGGAAAAAAGTAAGAGGAGGTTCAACCAGACCTTACTGTTTATTTTATAGCGATGCCCAAGCAGAGTTATTTTTGCTTTTTCACAGCTTTTGGTCTAAATGTTATTTTCGTTGGTAGAATAACTAATCTTAAAACATTTTCTTTTCTTCTTTATTTTGTTAATCCAGTGGGAAGAGATCAGCGGTGTCGACGAGCATTACACTCCGATCAGAACTTACCAGGTGTGCAATGTCATGGACCACAGCCAGAACAACTGGCTGCGGACGAACTGGATCCCGCGCAACTCGGCTCAGAAGATCTACGTGGAGCTCAAGTTCACCCTGAGGGACTGCAACAGCATCCCCCTGGTGCTGGGCACCTGCAAAGAGACCTTCAACCTCTACTACATGGAGTCTGACGACGACCACTCGGTCAAGTTCAAGGAGCACCAGTTTACAAAGATCGACACCATCGCGGCCGACGAGAGCTTCACCCAGATGGACCTCGGCGACCGAATCCTCAAGCTGAACACGGAGATCCGTGAGGTGGGGCCCATCAGCAGGAAGGGCTTCTACCTGGCTTTCCAGGACGTGGGCGCCTGCGTCGCCTTAGTGTCGGTGCGGGTGTACTTCAAGAAGTGCCCTTTCACCGTCAAGAACCTGGCCATGTTCCCAGACACGGTGCCCATGGACTCCCAGTCGCTGGTGGAGGTGAGGGGCTCCTGTGTCAACCACTCCAAGGAGGAGGAGCCCCCCAAGATGTACTGCAGCACGGAGGGAGAGTGGCTGGTGCCCATCGGGAAGTGCTTGTGCAACGCTGGCTACGAGGAGAGAGGCTTTGCGTGCCAAGGTAACCGTGCCCTGCGTGCCCGTAGCTCCGCTCTGAGCTGGGGCTGCCCCTGCTCCCTGTGTTGGGTTGTGCTCCTTTTCTCCAGGTTCTGGATCTCTGCAGAAATATCAATCAGTTAGGTGGGAAAATTGCTGTGCTTATTGGTCAAGCTGTGTTAATAACGTAATTCGCTATTTGCTAAAAATATTTGGTAAGACTCAACAGCTGATTTTTAGTAGCACGTTGTGCAGCAAATCTAGCCTCTCCTACCACTCTTGGACCTTCTTCCAGTTTACAGTGGTTTTCTTAAATGTTTGTGTCAAAAAAGTGATTTTTTACACGTGTCTTCTTGTCTTTTATACTTTGTGTCTCGATATATGACTTTTGCCATTGAACTGTGTTGATGATTTGGAATTGGCTGATAAAAAACATGTGGGATTGTTCCTGTAGCAAAATTACTAAATGCAGATACATTTGGAAGATTACTCATAAATACTCATGTACTTTAACTCAATTTTCTCCAAACTTTTGATTTCTGCTAACTGTGGTTATGTGAATGCTCCCAAGAACAAGAGTACACTGGGGATTTGGATTTTTACAGAAATGGTCCTTAGAAATCTTAGAGAAATGCATGTTGTATTTACTAATTTTAGTATCAAGCAAGATGATAGCAGCTAACATTTTTATGGTTTTTATAAAATTACATTTTGAAGTTTTGTGCTGATTCAGTCTTTTCACAGCGTGCCTTGTAGGGTGCTGGCTGTGGCAAAGAGTCTTCTGTTAAATATATAAGTAAAAATTCAACAGTAATGTCTGGAAATCCCATGGTTGGAAGCAGAATAGCTGAGATGTTTACTGTGGGGTGTATGTATGTGTAGAATAGAAATTTAAAATATTCTGAACCTGGTTGGGACAGTGCCTAATCCTTTTTAATCAGTCCTACAGCAATACTTATGTCAAACAATAAGTCTTAGGATACTGAGAACCCAACAAACCATAGCCAGACTTTTTCTCAGAAAATGACAGGTGGACATCTGGGGGAAGGGGTTAGAGTGTTCTTCCTTTGATTTTTCATTAAGTAGATTTTAAATAATCTTTTGCCCTTGAATAAATTGAGTAGCCAAGTCTGAGGATGCTTTTCTGGGGTTAGATACTGTTATTTATGAAAAACCAAGTAAGCTCTTCTGTTAAGACCTGAATTCAGGGGTGGATATTTTATCGTTCAGAAATTCTTTCTCCAGGGTCTCCTACAGCTGCACTTAGAAATGCTAAAACATGAGTGAATCTTTTATCCACTGTGTATATTCTTGCTTGCTGCAGAGCCTGTGTTCCTGTAAATGGTTGGAAGCTGTTGGTTTAGAGTTTCAGTCACACATGAGCACAGACTACAACTGAGCAAAAGTAAAGCTAAGTAAATTAAACTAAACTTTTTAATAAAACAAGTTCTCAAATGCTTGAGGCAGGCAAGGCAGTTCCTACTGAGTTCTGCAGAGCAAATCAGACCACAGAATGAATATATTTTTCTGGTTTGGTTTTTTATCTTTCTCACTGTTGATCAAGGGGGTTTTATATGATGAAGCCATTAACAATAGCAACAGGTCCTTCTGGTTTACTCTGATTTAACATAGAATGTTCTACTAATTTTTATTGGAAGTCATATTGATCAGATCCTTTCAGTGTGCTGTGATTGAAGTGGCTCTTTAGAAGCAGGAACTCAAAACCTCACATTTGTTGGCATCAGTGGCGCTGCAGGAGTTGGAAAACTCAGAAAACCTGTTCAGCTCTGACCTCAGGATCAAGGCTGCTCCCGCATCTTTCCTTTTCTTTTTCCTATCTCCTTCTCTTGCTCCATATTTTAGGGTGTTTAAGGATTTTTGTGTTTGTTTGAGGTTTTTTTGGTATTTTTGGTTTTGTTTTTGGGTTTTTTTTTGTCATTGAAAGGGCAGTAGAATCAGGATTGTGGCAATGTAACCCCAAAATGGTGTTACAAGCATGGGCTGGAATGAAGACATAACTTAGGAAAAATAAGTTTCAGTTGAAGTCTGAAGGAGTAATTAGTAGCAGAGGTTATTGTCTTCCCAGTGGCTGAAAACATTTAAGAGCTTCTCAAACTCAAGATCTTAAGAGATCACTACTTGATCCTGTGTTCAGACTGTTTCTGATTTTGTTTGTTTCCATAATGCTGGTTTCATAAACAATGTCATTTTGCATTAGCAGGAGATTATCACTGAGGACTAAAATGAAGGACCTTAATGGTATAAGATCAGCCTATTTAAATTCCATTCAGAAGAGCTTTTCTTCGTACTTGGAAAATTAGGCACAGTCATGGCCTCCCAAATAACACAAATGTCACCAATTTCCTTGACTGCTTTCTTTTCTCTGCATAACCAGGAAAAGTCAACATAAACTCAGACCATTTTTTATTATTGGTGCATGTTTTTATAACACGTGTGGGTAAGCTGTGAAAAGCCAGCTCAGCTGATGGGTTCTTTCCTGGGTGGAATATTGTTCAGCTCTGGATCCTGTTGACTGATTTTTTCCTGTACAGCAGCAACATCCCTACCTGTCAGTCAGCAAAAGAATTTCACTGTGACCATCCTTGTCCTCTTTATTGTGTGTTTGTGGAGCAAAGATTTCCCAAAAATTATACACTTGAGGTTAACAGTTTAAGATTTAATTCCTCCTCTAGCAAAGGCTTGTGCACCTGCTCAGTGTTTTGGAGGGATTAGACTTTGTCTGTTTGGAGGGATTAGAGTTTGTCTATTTTGTGGTGGGGAGCAAGTTGGTAAAACCACCCTTTCATACCCATTTTTCACCTTAATTAATACATCTATTAGTTAATTAAAATGGTATATATCATAGACTGTAGGCTGTTTGGTATTACAGCTTTTTTAGCATCACAGTGATCCTGTCTATTTAATCTTATTTTAATATTTCATGGTTGAATGGGCCTTCTTCCTCACAACATCTTTTATAAATTATATTTTCCTGTCATTTTGACCAAACTACATTTTCCTGGCATCTTCTCTCTTAGAATTAGTGTGTTTTAATTAGGGGGAAAAACCCCCAACTAGCTGGAACTACACACTAAGTTTAATGCTTTCGAATAATTTCCATCCTGCTCCTCAGTCAACAAGGAAAAAATCATCTTTTCAATTTGTTCCCCATCAAACAGGCAGAATAGATCAGGTTAGATCTGTCTTAATATTCTTTCTCTGACAGTGACTAATGGCATCCTCCTAAGGAAACTAAGGGAAAGTATAAGAAACTAAATAAAAGTGCTGCTTTCCTGGGTAAAGCTTCTGCCACTTTGCTACTTTTTTTTTTTTTTTGAAGATTTAAGACACGTTTTGCAAGAAAAACTATGTACAATAGGAGTCAGTGACCAGTCTCTTGGTTATTTGTCTATATTTCGACTCATTTATAGTTTTAATAACTTAATTTTTGTGGCAACGAATGCCGTATCTTGCCTTGTGTGAAAACCATAACTTCTTGCTGTGTTTAACCCTTCTCTTTTAGAGTCACTGGGATAAGGTTTCCCATGGGATAAGGTTTCCCATGTCCATGTATAGTGAGGAAATAACTGCTCCGTTTTCAGCTTCCATTTGAACAAATTTCAGGACCTCTTTCATGTCTAATATCTCTGATGCCTCTTGTCTGGGCTTTTCCTCTCTACTAGTGCCTTCTTTTTTACAGGACAGACTGGTTGCTCTATACCTCGTCCTTTTTGACTGCCTCTGTACGTATTCAAAGTAAACAATGTTGTTTTTATGAAGAAGGCAATGAGTCTTGTGTGCACTATTTAAATTTCAAGTGCAGGAGGAGATTAGACAGTGGCTTAGAGTTTGGAACAGCCTAGAGATCGAGCTAAAAAAGGAGCATTCACATCACCTGCCCAGTGAGGGATCTGTACATGGAAAAGCTTGACTCAGTTTTATTTTGAACACTGTAGAAGAACTAGAACTCAGTCTCTGAAGGTTGGTTAGTTGGGGTATTGATACCGAAATAAATGGGAAAATGTAAGATAAATGGCAGAAAAACTATCTGTAGTTCTGTAATGATCTGGAAGGTTCCTCAG
Source organism: Fringilla coelebs (assembly GCF_963513975.1). NCBI lineage: Eukaryota > Metazoa > Chordata > Aves > Passeriformes > Fringillidae > Fringilla > Fringilla coelebs. The sequence continues at coordinate 114,491,327 of NC_140029.1, read as the reverse complement.
GGAAATAATGGAAGCCTCATTTCGGGAGCTGCTTTTTAAAAAATTGCAGTAACCAGATGATAAAAGAAGTCCTGCACTGGCAAATTTGGACTAATAAATCTTTTCCATCCTGAATGTGTCTTGTCTGTTGGTCCTTTCATGCACTTCAGGAAGACCAGTTGGACATGAAAAATGTTATTTTTCATTACAGTACACTTAATTCACAAGCCTGCAGTGGGCAATTTATCCATGTGGGACCATGAGTGAGTTTGAATCCTCTTTTGAAGGCTTCCAACAGGTGACCCTCTAGACCAAAATCAAATTTCCTGGTTCCAGTTATCAAATGAAAAATTTAAATTGGTGGGCCTGAACAGAATGGCCCAAAAAACACAGAATGACATTTTCTGCATGGTGTTGTTTCAAGGTATAGTTCTGAATTTTAGTTACTGGAATTGAGTAAGTCTGAACTGTAAATTTCCTATGTAATGCTGTGTAATAAAGTTGTAAGTTTTAATCATGAGTGACTGATACATTTTCTATAACAAAGCCAGAAGGAAAAAGAATGTAACCCAACAGTTCTTCCTTATGTATTTAACTTTTAGCTATCAATCAGGCGGATTGAATGGGAGAAAAGGGAGTGAGGGGTAAAGGAGGGAGAGGATAAGTTCACCCACTGTGCCTGGTTATTGCAAAAATGACTTCACTAAATTTCTCCTAACACTAAATTTTTCAGTGCTTCAAGTTGTGCAGTGAGCATCTCCTAAATCATATTTCTCTCTCTGAGTTTCTGGAGATATGAAAGGAATGCCATCTGTGGCTGCTAAATCTGAACCATCACATCCATTGCTTAATTCTTTCAGTGGAATGACTGCTGCACTTGAGATAAAAATATGTAAAAACATCATTAATACCAAAGAAGCAAAGAATTTCTCCAGACTTCTTTTTTCCTCTATGCTTTAAATAACCATTTTGTCTCTGCATAAGTAAATCTAATTTTTACTTTTCTAGATCAGTAAGGAAAAAATATGACTTTGCATGTAAAGAGAAAAAGATACTCTGAGAAACTACTCAATTTTGTGTAAGTGAAAACAGAAAGAAGGCACAAATGCTTTTTGCAACTGCAAGGTTTGCCTTGGAATTAATTGAGTGGCTTGGATGTGTTACACTGCAAAAATGTGTGGCCTTAACTCTCAGACTCTGGACAGGAGTAATTATATTTAATAAAATATAGGCATTGATCATATGGAGATTATACAATATAATAATGGAGCTATCAAACAGTTTCCTTTTACATGAAATCTGAAAAAACTGGGGATTCAAATTTTTTAAGCAGAGGTCTGAAGTGTGTTTTTATTCCTTTGGTTTGTATTATTTTGATTTTAAAAAGCAGGAGAGATGCTTTTTAAAAGGACTCTTAGTCTTTCAAGCTGGTAAACTAAAATGACAGCAGCTATAAATTATGAATCACTTTATTTGTAAAATATTCATTGTTTTGATCCACTTTATATTCCGTAAGTACATAAACAGAGCACAACAGTGAAGGATTTACCTTCCTGCTTAGAATTTATTTAATTCTTACAAAAGTTATGTCGAAGATTTCCAGATGATTTTTATGGGAGAAGAATTATGTTGCATTCAATACTTTCTAAAGATCCCAGCCAACTTTTTATGTAACATTTTCTGACTGTTAAAAATTTGAAAAATATTCTCCAATTTTTCCTAATAGATATAAAAATGCAAGTTTTTAAGGCAAAATTTATTGAGTGCAATGTTGTGATTTTTTAACCCCATTTGTCACAGATACTAAAGAAAAAAATTCTGAAATTATTGGAAAAGAGGGGTTTTTTTTGATACAATACTATGCACATTCTTTCCTATATGTAAGAAAAGTGTTCTTTCAGCCCTTTTTAGTTTCTTGAAGAAGACTTTACTAAATTTCTTGGAGTTTGTAATAGAAGTATTTAAAAACATTATTATAAATATTGCTATAAAGTTTTTAACACTCAGTGATCAAGAGCTTGAATGCAACATTACTGTTGAGTTTTCTTAGAGAACTTAGCAATACATTTCTCCAAGAGTTTCAGCACTGCAGTGTCAATATATGTCAGGACTAGATAATTTAAAATTGAGTTTTTGTATTTGAAACAAGGTGGGAAATAGGTTTACTCAGAAATAATGGAAATATTTGCAAAAGTGTTAATGAGTTACAAAATGCAACCTAATACAGTTGTATGTTTGTTTAATTCAGATATGTTACCGCTTTATAAGTGTTTGTTCTGCCACTGTGTGGGTGTGTTGGAAGTTTTTTCCTCGTCTCCCTTGCCTGCTTTTCAAGCAACACAATGATCACCTCACTCCAAATTCTGACAAGAAAACTCCTCAAACACCCCCCTGGAACCCAGGCTTTCTCCAGTTTAACAAGTTTGTGAAACATTTGCTTTCTCTTCTCGGCACAGAAATATTTGCCTTAATTCTCTGACACTCACCTGTTGAAGAGCACTACCACTAAATTTGTGTGAAGGATTTTCCTCCAGGAATCTCCTGGATGTCTGTCACTGAGAATCCTAAGGGATCTCACTGGCATTTCCTTAACCTTTTCACTGGAATGGGTTCCCTTCTTTGGAGGTTTTCAAAAGATTAAAGACTAAATAATGAGTATCATCCTCAGCACGCTTTGTTCACTGTGACTCGGGTGATTTTTCAGTCTTGGAGTTGCAGGAAGGTTCCATTGTCAGTGGGAATTGAAGGAACTTTTTCCATTGAAAACTTTTTCCATTGGTTTCCCTGCCACTGGCAGAGTTTATAGAGCCATTTGACAATCCCTTATTAGTTCCAGAGTGGGACTTATAAAGGCTAACAGGGGTTTGCATTACCCCTGGCAGCTGGCATTGGGCTTTAAATAGAGAGCAATTGCAGCAAGAGCTGTGAGTTTTGATAACACTCAGCTCTGAAAACGCTCTCAGAGTAAGGACCATCTTGAAAGATGAGTACAAGATGAGGAGAATCTTCTCTGAGTCTGCTGCTCCTCAGCGTGAAGCTCAAGATGTTGTCAAAACACGCTGTTGGCAGACATCTAAATAACCAGCAATTGATAGCAGACTTTATTGAAACACCCAGACTGTGGGAGAAGTAGCAGCATTTGCTGTTTCTTGGATGACAAACTCAATAACATTCAGTTCATTTGTAGTGTCTCATCGTCCTTGTGTTTGAAATTCTGTTATTCTGTCTGAAATTCAGTGTTATTCTTTATGGCGTGCCAGGAAAATAATAACTTGGACTTCACACAGCTTGTTCAGGGAGAGAAAATACAAAGTTCACTGCCTAGAATTTGTTTGTGGCTTCAGCTTTAAGTATCAGATACCCTGGCAATTAGTGTAGGTGTTGTTCTGGGGCAGGGATAGCCCTGAAAGATGACAAATCCTTCCCAGGTCAAGCGGGTGAACTATTTCACCCACATGGCTCTGTGGGTTCAGTGCCTGTCTACTGTAAGGTTAAAATTTGATGTGATAATTTAGAACAGCTGCTCTTTGACAGGAAGATTCACTTTCAGCAGGGGAAGGAAAAGCCATATGGTAAAAGCTGATGCTGTGCCAGGCCTGAATAGCTGCAGAAGTGATACAGGACAGTTCTCTTCAACAATATGCTTGAAATAAGGCATTTTACTCACCATTGGTGTTTCCAATCCCTGTGCTTTTTTGAATTGTAGCTTAACGTTTTCAACTTTTTGCAAGTACTTTTTTCTAGCTATTTTTACATAATACTTTTTATTAACAATCATGGTTTATTGACAGGAAAGGGTGAGGGGCTTTAAAAATACACCATTTATTCATAGCCATATCCAGACCACTCTTTGTACTCTAGAAACATATAAAAGTTTTATGGAATGATTGCTTGATTGCTTCAAAATTTTCAAGTAAATTACCATGTATTTTTAGAGGCTGTGTCCACACTTGACTTCAGGTGCTTTAAGCAGAATAATTCACTTAAGTGACACTGCTTTTGTTCACATACTTAAATTTCAGTAAATCAAGCCTGTGAAATAGCCTGAAACCTCATGAAATTAGTAATTCTCTGTGCTCATCCTAAACAGTAGTGGTCAGTAGGAATAAGGTGGTCATCAGGAGTTCAAAATCTTGTGGAGAATTCATCTGTCCTCCTATTTGGAAGAGCGGAATAATTTGTCACAATAATTAGTTCTACATAAAAAACCACACTGATTCTTTTTGATGTGGCAGAGATTTTTAAGGTTAGGAGAATAACAGAATAAATTACTTAGAGTACCCAGCTCTTACCTTGATAAAATGCCACTAAACAAGTGACCAAAAATCTTTCACCAGCAGTGCATTCCCATCTAGAAATAAAACTTTTTTTGGTGTATCCCATTCCCCTGTCTCCCCCCATAATGAGGATGGGACAAAAACCTGTTGTTTAAAGAAGAAAAAATTGTCTTTCCTTCTCCTAGGAAAAAAAAAAAAAGAAAGAAAAGATAAAATTTCTGAGGTGATTCTTGTAAAGCAGTAAAATATGTTGAAATGATCATCTGTTACCCAGCTGAGCTAAGAAAATACCTAAAGTGTGGCAAACATATTAAAGTCAAATATGAAACATGTTCTTTGATGTTTTGCAACCCTATACAGAGGTCACTTAGGCAGAATTTGACCTAACTTGACCAGCCCCTTTATCTCTGTAAGAGGAAATTCTGAGATTTAGGTATGCACATATAGAATTGTTTATAAATGTCTTCTGTAGCAATTTTTTAATGCTACATTAATATTACGATGGTGTAGAATCCAGTAAGTAAAATTTCCTCTTTTGTTTTCCTAATGAAGAGCATAATGTAGTCCTTATTATTCTAATTTAAAAATACAAGAAAATTATTCATTAATGTATAATTTAGATTTAATAGGAGCATCTCCAGCTGCTGTAATGTGCCTCTTTAGATGCCAGAAAAACTTCAACTCTCTGAAGGTCTAAGAGGATTTTTTTTCCTGATTTTGGTAATGTGATCCTAAGACTGAGATGACAGCTCTGGGCAGTTTATTTTAAGAAGCTACTCTTCAAATCTGTTCTAGGAATTTTCAGGTTTTGCTCCCAAAAGAATAAAATGGAAAACTGAAACAGGGCTGAGGGACTGTGACTTGAAGTGGAGTCAAGGTGTATTAACCACAAGCATGAGATCACTGCTGCAGCTGCAAAAGTGGAGTTGTCCTGGGCTGGAGGAGGAGGAGGCTGGGTGGGAAGCAGGACATTCTAGCTGAAGGAGTAGCTGCTTAGAAATCTCAGGTAAGCACAGCTAATGGACCCTCATCATCATTAGTTAATCAACCATTTCTTCAGCTGCCACTTTTGTGCAGTGCATGGTATCTCTGGCTTTTTTGACTTGGAGTATCCAGAGCCTTCACCTTGAGCTCATAAGAGTATTTGTAAATGCAGAGGATGGAATTAGGAAAATATGAAATTTTTATGTGTGCATGGCATCTAACAAGCAATGCCAGTCTTGTTTCTCACCCTGTGTGAGGGGATGAACTGGCAGTGAAATTAGCTGTAAAAGGGGAATCAGCTTCTGTGTCTTTTCTCTGCCCACACCAACACAGCAGATGGTGAAAGAAAGCTAAAAGCATTTTTATAAGAGGGTCAGAATAAGAAAGAGACCAGAGAGAAAAAAAATCACCATAATAAATAAAATATACTTATTTCACTAAAACCTAAATGCTGAAATTAGTCTTCTCAAAAAAAAAAAAAAAGTTACTAAGTAAGAGGCTCTCCTGAGAAAAGAAGGAATAGTGATTTTAGTTCAGACAGGAGTACGAGTCAATGGTGTCTTTAAAGGAGGATGTAAATCTCTATGCAAGTTTAGTCTGTGCCCAATTGCTAAAGATATTCATGTTTCTGAGGAAAAAAGTGTGCTTCAAGTCCATGTTTGGGTGGGTCTCTGTCACAGTTTCACATGGAATTGGTCTGCAAATAATAATATTAGAATTGTCATAATCCTAATGTTACATTGAGAGATTTAAAGCTGATGTGAGGTGCAGTAAACAGCGACACATCTGTGTTTCAGGGAGCCCTGTCTAAATGAAGCTGAACTAGAAGAGGTTTGCTGTTTTCTCGAGAGCCTTCTCAGAGGAAGGCATGAATTGTCTCTATGAGTTTTGTCTGGCCAGCATTTTAATAATGTTTCTCTGATTTTTCTTTGTGTCACTGAATTTCCAAGGGCTCTGGGTGGGTACCTAGCAGTTTCTCAGAAATTATGGGAATGACTTGGGGGATGAACTGGAAGATCTCCAGAGGTTGCTTCCAAGCCTGAGAATTCTGTGATTCTGTGAACTTGAGAGCCAAAAGACTGTGCCTTGTTCTGAACTCAGAGGACTGGGGGGTTTTTGAGCTTGAAAAGCCTCTGTCCAGTGGATTTATCACTGCTCTTCAGTGTCCTTAGAGTAGAGAGACATGAAATAAAGCATTTGTCAGGGATGTGCCATAGAAACCGTGGTCACATCCATGGTTTCCTTTGTAGGGATGACTCAGAGGTGCAGTTTATCATCCTCATCCTTTGGGAACAGCTGCTTCATGCCATATTCATGGGTAAGCAGCTGCTGTGGCCAGGGAGGAGCTGTGTGTGCAGCAGAGCTCAGTCCCCCTCTCCTGCTTTCCTTGGTCACTTTTGGAAGGTGAGAGGAGGGTTATCAGGTGATGGATCCCTCAGGGTTGGAGGAAGAGGGTAGCAGAGCTTTTTGGGCTGGGTGAAGTTAATCCTTGTTTGCCCTCACACTGCAGCCATGCTCCTGATCCGTTCTAATCCACGGCAAATCTGAAATGTGGTGGCAATAACACAGCTCACAGGAGTTTTCACTCAATTGGATTTCGAGTTTTGCCTCTGATCCACAGCTGCAGTGTGATAACAACCTAACCTTTTAATTTTTAATCTCTTCCCTGAACAAGTAGGTCCTGCTTCCCCCCAAAAGTTAAATACTAGTCTTTAATTGAAAAATACACAAAGCACTGCCAAATCCTGTGGTAAAAGCAGGTGTTCAGGCACAAGCCTGTTTAGTAAAGAGCTTATTTAAACATGGATTAGAGGCTTTTTGGAATTGAATGTGTTGGGTTTTTTTCTGTGCAATAATTACTTTCCAGAGCCTGTGTATTTAAATGACTGCCTTAAAACCTAGCATGCCCTCTATCCCAAATTCTCTCATAATGAGGGATTATTTTATAGCTTGTCAGTTATCCATCTGCTGGGAAGCTTCCTTGTCTGTCATCCACAGATTGCATTCATTCAACCTACAGGTGTTTTCTTGGTTTTGTACGGTCTGGAGGAAAGAAGGCTCAGGGGAGACCTCTACTCTGCCTGAAAGGAGGCTGTGGCAAGGTGTGGCCTCTTCTCCAGGGAACTGCAGGACAAGAGGGGACAGCCCCAGGAAGGTTCAGGTTGGCCAGCAGGAAGAGTTTTTCCCTGAAAGGGTGAGCAGGCATTGGGCTGGGCTGCCCAGGAAGGTGGTGGAGTCCCTATCCATGGCAGGGTTCCAGAAACACCTGGACATTTCAGTGCCATGGTTTGGTTGGGCTGGATGGTGTTTGGTCAAAGGCTGGACTGGATGATGCTGGAGGTCTTCTCCAACCTTAGTGATTCCATGATTCTGTGCTCCCCTGAGTTATTTTTCTCAGGCACATTGGATTCTGTGTTGTGCTCCTGCCTCCTGCATTCATCCTCTTGCTGGATAGGAGGTTTGAAGGTGGCAGGAAGGGGATTTCATCCTGGATCAGTTTGGTCAAGTCTATCAGATTCCCAACCTCCCTGCCCAAACACATGTGAACACAAGGTTATGCATTCATAACCTTGCTGTGGGATTCAACTGATTTTGTGGGAGCACGTGGGAGACTGTGCAAAAAGTTTCTGGGATTTAGGACTTAGGAAATTCTCTTGACATCTTAGAGGTGATATGTTTTGATACAGTTAAGACTTTTGGTCTTTCCTTGCAGATTGTAAATCTGCTTGGGGGCATTTCACTTTGTTTTGTGGTGTTTGATGACGTGTTTGTTGACTTCCTATGGACTGTTTTCATTGCTTGAAAATCTGTCTGTGTCCAAAGTTTGACTTAAAAACAACTGGAGGAATAAACAGTCTTATATATTCTCTCTGCAAACAATTTAGAAACACTTACTGGTTTTGGATAGCAGTCACGTCCTGCAGTAATTTGAGAAGGTTTCTAGCTGAGGGAAAAAAGAAAATGTATAATTTTTCCTTCCACCAGGAATTGTGAAGGTTTTTGGAGTGAGATGTACTTGACTGGAGACTCTTGGATGTGAGCAGAATCATTCACACCAGGTCCCATTAGGAGTCCCCTTTATGTCAAGTTGAACAGATGAAGAGATGTGACAACTGTGATTTTGTGTAAAGACTGAACAAAAAAAAGGTATTTATGAAGAGAACTGTTGGTAGATGTATTAAGCATTCCCACTGCAGAGTCATCAAAAGCGTGCCTGCGGGGCTTTCACTGTGAGGCAGGGAAATGTTTCCTGACAAATAAAGGCTTGTTCATTCTGGGGGAACTGAAATTAAGAGAAAGGAGTAAAAATGACCAGTGGCACTGGGGGTGCTTTTCCTGAGGAGCAGGAGCACCTCATTGGAAGAGAAATGAGTAGAAATGACCGGTGTCTCTGGGAGCCCTTTTCCCTGAGGAGCAGGAGCAGGTTCTCTGCATCAGAACCCATCCATGGGCTCCGAGCATTCATTCCTCCCTTCATGGCTGTTAACACAACTTTCTACTTCACCTTCTCACGCTGTGATGGACCCAAAGAGCTCTGCCCAGGCTGCTTTTCCCTCCTGTGTGCTGAGTTCCTGTTTAGGTAAGAGGCAGTGGGTAGTGGGGAAGGCAGCTCTCCCGCCTCAGAGCTGGCAAGCCCGTGGGCTCAGGATTGATGCTCGTGGCTGGCTCGCAGTGGGAGCCACTGGAAGCAGTGACAGAGACAGATGATGGCACAGCAGAGCTGCCAGCTGAACATGGCAGGGGCCCCAACGAGCAGGAATGCTTTCCTCATCAGCAGAGCTTGATTTTTGCCTCCTGTGAAGGTGGGACATTGGGGAGCGGCTGCCTGGTGGAGGATGTATTTTCTTTTGTCTTTACATTTTAGATGTGAGGTCTCTAACCACGTGTCAGGGTTGCTGCTTGTGCTGTCACTGAAATCAGTTGTGAAGTTCCCATTGGTTTAATGGGAAGAAGTCAAGAATTTCAAACAATTAGCTCTTGCATGGATGAGAACGTGTGGCTTTTTGATAAAATGCTGTTCCTCTTAAATAACATATCTCCCTACAGTCAGGAATGGAGTGCAAGACATTAGTGAATAAATTTTTGTATGTGTGAAATACAAAATCAAATAAAAATCAGATAATGGAATTTGCAAAATTATGAATTAATCATTTAGCTAATATACCAAGAGAGGACATTTAGCTTTGTCAGTGACTCAAAATCACTTCTTTGTATTGTGATTTAAAACACAAGACAGTTGGTGTTCTAATAATATTAATCAAGTGGGATTCTTTTAGATTCCAGCCTCTATAAGTAACATCAACGTGAACTTTGAAATATTTCAATGAAATATATACCATTTGTGTGCTATTGATTCTAGTGAATGTTACACAATTAGAAAACAAAAGCATTTGGCTGTGTGACTTCACTAATAGATGGAGCCCAACTTTCAAATGATCAATTTAATAAACAAATATGTAATTAAAGAGATTCTTTAGCACATATTTAATCTAAAAATAGTATCTCCCAAAACTATAAAAAGGCAGCAGCTGAGCTTCACCAGCAAGTATTTGCAATAATTTTCTGTGTTCAAATGTAATTTTGACCAGCTGAAACTTAGGTTAGACTGTAGAAAGCTATGTACACCCTGGTGTTTTTACAGCTCTCATTATTCAGGATACAGGCCTGCCATTGAAAAACTTAATGCAATGTTTGTACATCAAGGTTTTATTAAAAAAAAAATAAATAAATGTTTTTTATCAGTTACAAAAAATATTCACCAGTGGCCCACACATGTTTTGTTACAGAAGAATTATGATAACCTGAAGGCTTTGTTTTTATTGCTTTTGGGTTTGTATTTTACAGAGTCTTCGTGGTCCCAGTTTCATTACAGCTAAATGCATGAAAAATGCTCCAATTAGCAATATATGGAAATGGTTTGCAAATGGTTTGCTCCTTCCCTGTAATTTAGGAGTTTGCATAAATTACTGCATTCACAGGACTGAACTTCCAGCATGCCTGAGGGCTTTGGGTCTGGGCTTCTGGTTCAAATCAGTCCACTCAATACCTTAAGAGAAAAACCTGTCTTTTTTTTGCCTGTTTTTTGGTCTTGATGTACATTTTCTTTCTGTCATACCGATATCTCTGTACAGATACATATATATATATATATATATATATATATGGAGAGAGAGAGAACTGGAGGTCTGTTCCCTTTGCATGCCTTGAGAGAGCAATTTGCAAAACACAGGACAGGGAGATTTATTTGAAAACATATGGAAACCATGGGGGTGAAGCCTGAAGAGGCCACTTGGCCCAGCATGGGATGCTCCACCTCAACCTGAACAGAAGCTGCTGCCTCAGCCTGGGTGACCCCATGCTAGGGCTGGCAGCCTGCAGGAGCTCAGCTCAGTGACCAGGGGAATCTGGCTCTCAGTCCACTCTCCATAATGCCAAAACTTGCCAAAACATAGAAGAATTTTGCCTAATGCAAGTTATGTAATCAATAAACAATGAAACAGAAAGCAATGAATAACAGTTACACATTTAATCAAAAATACCATAGTGTTAAAGGGAAAAAAAAAAGGCACATAAGTAAATTTAATTGAATTGATGAATTGATTTGTTGGCGTAAATAATAATTGGTGTTTTTAAATGTAGGAGGTCTGTTTTAAAACTTTGTTTTAAAGAATAAGCTACCAAGGCATGTGCAGTGAAGAGAAAGCTTAGTGCAGAAATAAAACATTAGAATTATGTAAAACCCTTAGAAGCTCTTGTGTCTGTAGCCAAAATAATATTTGTTTGCTGGGCTCAAGCTGAACTGTGATTAGAATATTTAAATTTTAGCTTTTCTTAGGCTGGTTTTCCATGAATAAAGCTCATAATTCATTTAGAGCTTCAAAGTAATTATTCGAATAATGCAGTAAATTATTATGATCTGAATGGGTGGGTTTTTAAAAATACTTTATAATTTGTGTCATCTCAGCTTAGTTCGTAAGTGTTATGTATTTTTTATGAGAGCTGAAATGTTCTCTTTTTAAGTGGTAGCTCTTGCTCATTCTCTTTATTTCTGAATTATGAATTATTTTAATCAGATGCCAATTCTTGGCAGATTTGTTGAGCTGAGATGCTCAGTGTTGTCCTCTGCAGTTGTGTTTGTAGCTGTCTCCCTCCAGTCCCCATCTCTTTCTTCTTTTTTCAGTGTCCAGTGGTTGCACAGCTCACCCATACTCCTATTTTTTCTTCCCCCTTGATGCAATATTTTCTTATCACCTGGATTCAGCTGGGTGCAGCTCATGCTCCTCACTCAGGACAATCACCACTTCTAGAATTTCTGATCAATACCCCTCAGGGTATTGAGCCACCTGTGGGCTCAAAGGATTTGGGGTACCTGGCTACTCAAGGGGTGGGCACAGTGCACCCCAAATGGGTTAAAGGGGTTAAATTCCTGCAAGGGCTCAAGTTATTTCTATGTCTTCTCTTTTGTTTCTCTATTTTGTGAAATTTGTCTGCCATATAAGGTCCCCAGAATCTGGTGGTGGTTGTAGAAGATGTGTTTTTAGTGAAGATGGACCAAGGCACAGCTTTGTGTTATGGAAATACTTTAGCTTTGTTCAGTGAGAGATTTCCTGCTTCCCCAGCATCTCAGTGGAGAGCGTCTCATTCATATTTCATCGTGCTGATGATTATGTTTGCAAAGAAGTCTCTTTGTTTAATGATCAATCAGGGAATTTAATTCATTAATCTGAAAGCACTCTGAAGCACAATAAAACATCATCTACATTTTACAAATAGAGTACTAAAATAGGAAAAGATGCAGTTGCTTGGTCACATAAATCTGTGAGCAGCAGAACTCAGATTTCTTGAGTCTCATCTCTCTGCTTGCTTCATGAACCGTGGCCACCTCATCACTGTTTGGGAATGATAAATGCCTCCCATTTATAGGCACATATGCATGTTCTGGTCATGCAGTAAACAAAGGGGCCTTTCAGTATTAATGAAAGTATTCACAAGAGGCCAAGCCTGTGGTCCTCGTGCAGACAAAACTCTTGTGGGCTTGTGTCAGAATTCTGCTTTGAGTGATTGCTAGACCAAGCTCATAATGTGTGTTTAAACCTTCTCAGGGGAGGAAAAGAGCTAGCATGAAACAAAGCAGAAGTGAGGGTTTGGTTTTTTCTTTCAGAACGAAAAAGAATAAATGTAGCATCACTATGGATGAGATCATATGAGAAAGCCCCTTGCAAGGGAAGTGAGGTGGCTTTTGCTGTTTCTAAAATGGTTTTCCTTTAGGTCACTGAATAAGTTTTAACTTTCATAACTCATCTGCCCAGTGGCTTACAGAAGACACATTGCTTTTATTTGCTCAAATATTGATGTAATAATACAATTGGTGCTATTTCCTATTATTATCCTTAAGATAAAGTTTAGTGAAGGCTCTCACGTTCTGTGTTTCTGCAGACACATTCATTGTGCTTTGCTTTTGAAATTTAAGTTTCAAATCAAATTTTTCAAAGATCTTGTCCCAAGTAAAATGAGCTATTCAAGAGGAAATGGAATAAAATAAAATGCATTTGAAAATAAAAAATTAGGCCATGTATCATAAATTACTTTTAAAGAGAATATAGGGAAAGTTCATTCCTTATCTCTAGATTTTGGGTTTAGTTTGATTTGTTGGTTGATTGCTTGCTTGCTTGCTTGAGGTTTTTTGGTAATTTAAATACACTCCAAAAAATTAGCATTTTTGGAAATACCAGGTGGTAAGCTTCCAAAAACCTGATTTTTTTTTTTTTAGGATGACATTTTTGGATGTGTATACTCCAGCTTAGGTGGTTCATTGACTTTCTCAGTCACCCAAGTATTTATGCACAAGCACACATCCTGTCACTTTTGAGGAGGGATTAAGGTCTTGATGGACCAGTATTTTTGAACAGAAAATTGTTTGGTGAAGGATTTTCCAATCAGCTCTAACCTTGCATGTCTGAGAAGCCTTGAAGTCACTCAGGTTTTGGAAAAGAAATACCTTTCCTGTTTAAATATTGAACGCTCCTGCTGAAACCATCTCTATCCAAAAAGGAATAGGAGCCAAATTCAACCAGGGATGATTTCCCTGTTCCTAAAGGGATCATAGTTTTAAATTGGCATCACTGGTCCTGTTAGTAAAGGTGTCAACTTTTAAATTACCTACTAGTGCCAACAAACTTTGAGTTTATCTCCTGGGAAAGAAAATTGCCACCTTCCCATTCCCATTTCTGTTTCTGTCCTAAGGATACCAGGATTAAGGATGCACTCCTTCAACTTCCTACACTACCAACTAATGTAAATTATCCACAGTATCTTAGGGTGTGAGAGAATGGTTTTATCCTCACACTTGTAGAGGACAATTGTAGTTATTTGCTTACTTAAGCCTGTTTAATTGTTGTCTAATTGCACTTTAAGGTGTAGTAATGGTAGCCTTGAGACACTGGGGATGCTGAAAATGCTGTCAAAGGTTATTAAATACAAAGGCACCTTCTCTGGCTCAGGAAGTCCCTTTACCACAAATACCTGGAGTGTAGGGAAATATTCTGAGGAAGCATCAAAACCCATTTGTCTTCTTCCTGTACTATTTTCAGGCAGAGGCAGTTACAAAAATAGTCTCAAGTAACAATAGAACCTCTGTGGATGTCTGCTCTCATTTTATGAAATACTTCTTGTAGTAGTTCTTACACTTGTAAAGGTATTGGCTATGAAATATTATCCATAAAGAAGAAAAATAGCTTTGCTTCAAAGTGGCATTGAGAGTAAGCAGATGTAAATGCAAAATGGGTGTTGAGTAGAGAAAGAAAAGTAGCACCAGAGGTGTCAAGTCCCAGTTTGTCTCTAAAATTAACTGGTATTTTATGTGTTCATGGTTCTTATGCCAGCCACTGGTGGTGCCCAGTATAGGAATATTAATAGGGTAATACTGAACCAGCTCAGGTTTATGATGTTAGTTACTCTTCCATTTACACCAGTGGGGTCTAACCCAGGTGTGAATTCATACTTCCAACATGATAAATCTGAACTTCAAATGCTGGAGACCAAAGGGTCTCCTCCCATCCTCATCTTTTTTGATGACAGAAGCTTGTGGATCTCACATGAGCCTTGATTGTAGTGGAACTGAAACCTGCTCCTGCTGTATAAATGTGTTTGATAAATGACTCTCATGCTAATCAAGCACCAGGAGGCAGGAAGGAGATTATCAAGTGAGTCTTTATCAAACCTGCCAATACCTCACAATGAGATTATTTGCTTTTCCCTGGAGCTATAGCAGAGAAGTCTGAGCACAGTGAGAGAAACATCTATGAGGAGCCTAGATTTTGCTTTCATAGATACAGATAAAGTAATGTTATATATTATTTTTCATTGTTTTTATTGTGTAGAATTATGTTTACTCCTTCGTTTGTAAGCAAACAAATAAAAAACCCAAGATGGTTACATTAAATAAGAAATGTTTTTTTTCCAGATTACTAAACCATTCAACTAACTGGAATACCAGATTCAGACTTACAGAGCTCAGTACTGGTATAACATCTTTCTCTTTTTATGCCCTTTCTGAAACAGCATAATTAATCAAGGCACTGTTTTCTAATAATTTCTGTGCAAAGTAATTTGCTTTGCTCTTGTCTCTCAAGTGACAGATTGCTGAAGTTGAACCTCTGCTCAGACACCTCTTCCACAGACAGTTTCATATTTCAGTGAACATTTCCCTGGCCTGGTTGACTTGATTTATAATAGCTGAGGTTAGTGGGAAATTAAAAATTAATTAATTTCAATGAATGTGTAATCAAGCAGAGTGGCCTGAGCTGTGGAGGTGCTAAGAGGTCTCTCCTGGGTGTCCCTCTCCAAGCAGCTGAGCCTTTAGGATGTGGAACAGCCCAACATAGGCAGAGGGTCAGGGTTTTGGGGCTGGGTCCCCTCCTGGTGCTGCAGGTTAAAGAAGGAAGTTTAGCAGGGTTTTAAACACGTTAGTGGGACAGGGACCTCTCAGTGAGTTATTTGAGTTAATTTTTGGTGCTTGATTTTGGTCTCTGGGATGCTGTGGAGTGCTCACTTCTATCCCATGCAAGTTACAACCTCTTGCATGGGAAAAAAGTTTAAAGCAGCTTTTGCAACACTTCAAAGGACCCCTAAGTGCTCAGGGATCTGAAGTATTTGCAGAGGAATTCATCATAAATTTGAATCCGTTATCTAAAAAAACAAAAAAAGTCCCCTTCATATCAATTTTTATATGGTAGGGAGATAATTTTCTGTTAACTGCTCCTTTCAAAAGGGAACATGTGAGAAATTAAACATCTTCTCTCTGCTTTTCCTGTGAGAGAAGGAATTGATAGAAACAATAACTTCAGTGCATTACTGCTATGAGACTAATTTTAACCCTTTTTCAACCTTAATAATGCAATGACTCAGTGCTTCTAGCAGCACAGAGTTCCACTGTGCACAGAGTTCCATTTACACTGATCCAAATTGAAGTGGGAAGAGTAGCTCTCACTCAGAGTGATGCTGGGCTTTCATTATTGGAGCTGTGGCTGGTGGGAATCCAACCACAGCCCCACCTGATCAGCTTTGAAGGTCACTGAGCCTTTGAAGGCTCAGAACAAATGGATGCATTATTAAATATCTCTCCTGTCCTCACACTACACTGCATTTGGTTATTTATTTAAGAATCTGGCCAGAGTGAGAAAAGCAGGGGAATTGTCTCATGTAGCATCCCTTCAGAATTCTCTTTAGTTGCCAAAATATGATTTTTGTGTGCATGTGTGTGTGACTGCACATATGTAAATATTTATATGTATGCACACATTAATTTCTCTAAAACAGTTGAGGGATTTCCTTTCTGTTGGAGGAAGGTAGGCTAGTTGGAGCAAAGCTGTGAACAAAGATGTTTTACCTTTGCCAGAGCTGTTGCATAAAAACCATAAATAGCATTTATGTGTGTGAAGAATTTTCTAGCATGTTGTACCCTAAACACTGATTCAACTATAATAACACATGGCAAATATAAATCTGTGCATTTGAAATTTTACTGGAACTAAAGACTCAATATATAAATTTCACAGAGTATCTTAGAAGTAGTCCAAGAGCTATAGTTTGAAAACAAAATGCATAAAATATATAATACATTTTTTATTTTGGACGCTTCTTTCCAAAGGTTGATGACTGACACTTAGATTGCGACACCCTTCGATTTTTACTGGATGTTTGTCATATATTCCTGAAAACATAAATGTATTATTTCTTAAATAAAATGTGCTAAGGAGTGAGAGGAATTTAAATAACCAGGATTTTTGCAATGATTTGGTCACTAGTGAAATATTCAGACCATATTAATTACAGTACCGTGGTGATTAACTGCAGGGCAGGGACAATTTTATCTCTTCTTCCGTTTCAGGAATGCTCTGAACATAAAATGAGTATATTTAACCATAATGGTTTGGATAAACCTCTCAAATTCATCTGTTTTGAGGAAATGTGGGAGTCTTTAGGGTGTTTTTTCATCTCCAGTGCTGTTCCCAGGTGTCATTCAGTTATTCCCAGCGATAATGAAAGATTTATGCATCGACAAGTGTGGAGGTGAAATTGTGGTTAAAGCAGTGCTGCAAGTGATACCCCTGATCCCAGCAGGAGCTGCTGCCATGCTTGCATTTTTTTGGAAGGTTTTGCAAAGTTTCCCCTTGTGAATAACCATAAATTATTGCAGTGAGGCTTTTCTTGTGGAAGCTAATGTCACCTCTTCTGGCCTGGAGATTTCTGAGCTGCATAATAGAAGTTAATCCAGTACATTTTTTGTTCAGAGGATCTGAAAGGCTTTTATTATATGGAAAAAAAGAGGATTTGCAGGCTTATGAAATAAGAACAATTACCATCAATTAATAGTTTGAGTGCTTCTTACTCTTTTCTCCCACAACTTTTTTAACAAAGAAAGGAATGAAAAAACCCTACCCAAACAAAGAAAGAGAGGCAAAAACCCCTCCCCAAACTTTTCAGGAGTCAAAGTAAGCCTTAGTAGTGTGATTGTGCTGTAACAGCAGTTAATCTCTTGAGAGCTGTAACATGGATTGAATTCATCAAAAAGAGAATGTGTGTCAGAAATGACCCTGTGTATAATGGGCAGAGATCAGGTCCTGGTTTCATGGTGCATTAAAAACTAAAGACCCACAGTTTCAGGTCCCACATATAAAGAAAAGAGGGGAGATTACTGAGTCAAGCAGGGATGTTATAAATAAGCACTTGCCTTGATTAGCCCAGCGCAGGCTGCACTTCCAAATATTTGGGGCTTCAAAAGCCTTTGCTGGTAGATTGTTGGAAGAAAAAAACACAAAATGCAGCTCAGAAAAAGACAGCTCAGGTCTGTCTTTGCAGGGATTGAGGATATAGTGGTAGCTGTAAGAAATAGTTGAATTTCAGGTGTTTTTTTCAGTAGCACTTAAAGAGCAGTGGCTGCCATCCTATACTGATCTCAGTTATTTCCAAGGCAGGACTTTCCTCAGAGTGCCTGCACACAGTGCATATATCTTTGGTTTTACCAGGTGGGGAAATGGAATTTATGATCATCTGCACTGCATGGAGACTTTCCTCCACAGATTATATTGAAAAAAACAAGCAAACAAACAAACCCCCAAATCCAAACAGCCCCCCAAAACCGCCCAAAACCAACCAAACAAAAAATCCCAAACAAAAAACACTTAAAAAAGAAGGAAATTTTTTGATTGTATGCAAGGGTAGTTAAGATGCATTCAGGATATCTCTGAGGTATCAAAGTAGTTTGTAAATGTGATTGTAAATAAGAATTTTATTATTCTTTAACCTGTCACTGGCCTGTATACAAAACTATATTCACAGCACTTTTTCTATTACAAACTAGAAATAAGCCCAAGAGATAGGTCAGTCAATATTTGTTCTTCTATCAGTTTTTTTGGTGGAAATTTTGAGTCCAACCCTAACTTAGTGTTGGTTGTTTCTCCTTTGGAGATGTGAAGGGCACAGTAGAGGACACATTTGTAAAAAACAGACAAAACAACAGAAGCATGGAGATGCTTCTTTTGGGAATTATCCTAAGATGAATGTTGAGGAGAGGCCTTTTCCCAACATTACAGGAGCTGCTCCCTGAATCTACAGTCAGCCATCCTACTGTTGCCTTCCCCCTGTTGTATTAAGATTTGTTTTACACTAATTTTATCTCATGAGGATTAAAGAGTTCATAGATGAAAGAAATTGAGCAGAGAATGAAAGATGCCTTCTCCAGAGCCTTCTGGCTGTTGTGGAGTCCCTCAGGGTGCTGGACCATGAGGAGCTTCCCCAGGTCATCCTCATTTCCTCAGAGGATGAACTGCAGGATGAATGAAAGGTGAAATGGGAGAGAGGATGAGGTGGGTGTTAAATCTTCAAACTCTTTCATATCCTTCACTTCAGCTGTTTGCTTTCCTGCTGCCTGAGAGTTAGGTTTACTGGTGTGGAGGGAAAGGCTGTCAGAGGAAATTGTGGGAGAGAAACAAGGAGTGGAAGGATAATTGTGGGTTCCCTCTTAACTGCAGTCATTAACTGCTCAAGGTCAGCACTAATGAATGTTTCCCCAAGACTGGAATGAAAATTGCCCAAACCACTAAAAAGCTTCTCTGTGGCCACAAGCAGGGCCTGGGCACAGTGGTTGGACGTGGAAGAAGGAGTTGGATGAAGTTTGAGCCTTCTGGGGTCACCAGGTGATGCCTTCACTGAGCGCAGCCTGCTGGAATCACAGGGCACAGGTTGGGTTTGCTGGTTTGCTTCATTTTGCAGCTGTCCTGTAGGACCTTGGAGAGGAAAAGCTGCCTCTTTCAACAAAGCTGTGGGTACCTTTGGCAGACAGAAATATACTGGGGCTTTGGTGTTCGAGATGTGTGGATGTGGGGGACTGCATGTGGAGCAGCAAGGCAAACATGAGAAAACTTGTGTGCTCTTTGTGATGTGGAGTGCAAATAGCAAGTGCAGGAAAAAAGGAGGGGAAGTGTGATAATTACTGACCTTGTAATTTGTCAAACTCCCCCATCCATAACATTTTTGCACTGCTTTACTGCCTTGTGGAGATTATATTTTGTTCAGACACTGAGATCCTCCTGCTCAACCTTTAAAGTCCTTCAAGAGTAGTTGACCTTTAAAAAAATATTTAAAACAAAATGCCAGATGAGAGTTTTGTTAGTGAAACTCTTGCCTAGATCCTTTTCCTCAGATATTATTCATTGGTTATACATAGTTTATGCTCTCTTGCTTCTGCAACACAGACAGGTTTGTTGGTAGAAACTGAGGAGAAGAAGGGAAAAAAAATACGATCCAGGCCCAAGACTGCTCTTTTTCTGTGGTAACTAAATTGCAAATGGAACTGAGTAAAACTTGTAGCAGAAAATTAGTAGAAATCAAACTGGATCAGTGGGAAAATGTAACCTTATCCTCAGAATGCCAAATTCTGAGTTACAGAAAATGTTTCAAGGCCTCCAGAAGTAATTTAAGGAGCTGGTGAGCAGCATTATTGTTTGCTCTGTAAATGAATTCAGTCGGGTGTTAGCTGGTGTGGGAGCTGGAGTTCTGGGTAGGCAGTGTGCTGTGCATTGGCTGGAAACGTGTCATTAATTATCTGTGCTGATTTCATGCCGCGGATAAATCAGAAGGGAAGAAATAGATTGGAGGAAACAATCCCAAACTGGACAAATGGGGAAGGAAGGAGGGAGGGGAAGCAAAGTCCTGCATGACCTAGGGCTTTTCCATCTCCAGTTTCTATGAATTAGGAAATAGGCTTACTGGGCCCTTGGGGCATTAAAAAAGAAAAAGAGGAGTCAGCAAATCCTCCGTGAGAAGCCACACTGCAATTCCCAATGGAAGTCATGGAGGAAGAATGATAGGGGAGGAAATAAATGTCAGGAACTGCTGGGCTCAGGCCTTGGTGTGCCAGTCACAGGGAGGGGATCAGCAGGACACTGTCCAAGGCTTCTGTGACAAATAATGGGAAAATACACTGCCCTAGTGATGTGGTGCCACAGCCTGAAGATCTGCTTTGGGACTGGTGTCTGTGTCCAGCAAGAATATCCTGGTCTGTTTGGCTTTGCCTGTTTTTATGGGCTCTGGTTCATCTTATAGCAGCTCTGGTGAAACTTTCCTTGTTGTTACCTCAGGCCTTACATGGGGCTTTTTTTAGTGCCTGTTTTAGCTTCTTAGATCTGACCTGTGAGGTGGGTTTTGTACCCATTTCTGAGCAGGGAATGCTCTAAAACAGAGGAAAGCAAAGCAGGCACCACGCTGTGCTGGGGTGTTTGTTGTTCTTTCCGTCCCTTTTGCTTCAGCCTTGGCTGCCTTTGGTCTCCCTCCCTTTTCTGGGGCACAGAGCCATCCCTAACCCTTTCTCTATCCCTCTGGAGCCTCCAGGCTGCAGGGAGAAGGAGGCATCCTGCCCATCCAGAGGCAGCCTCCAGGTTACCTGTTGGACTGTGGCGCCTGTGGATAAGGAAGGAGGGACTTAAGTGCAGAACCCAGGGGTTTTCTGGCTGCCAGCTGGTTTCTTTTTACAGATAAACTGGATTGCCCAGAGCCTCATCAGTCAGGAATGTGAAAAATCAAAGTGTTCGGGTTTCACTGCTTGTACACATCGATTCTGCGCCTCTTCTTAGTCTTCAGTGGTTTGCAGGAGCGTTGGTGTGAGCGTAGGGCATAATTCTGGTATGAAGTCATTGATTGCACCAGTTTCAGGATATTTTATAAGGCTGATCCAAATCCTTGAATAAAACCAGAAATGAGGTTGGAGAAAATCTCTGATGGCTTGAGAGTTATGTGGTCTGCATTTTGACAGAAGAATTTCACCTCCTCTTGTTTCTCACAGCTACTCAGGGCTGAATCCACACCCTCCAGATATCAGCCCCTCTTTGTTAAAATAGGTGAGAAATGTTCTTCAAACAGATTTATTTATTTTACTTTGCAAAGGATTTTTTTAAAGAACCATCCTCAATATTTTATTTCGGTTGTATCATCTGTAGACACTGTTTAAATATTTTACTGGTTTCCTACATAGAATGAAGCTATGAAGTTCATTGAAAAGCAGACCAGCATGCTTATGGCACTAAGTATTTCACTTTCAATTGCCTTACAGTCATTCTAATAATTAAAAAAAAAAAAAAAAAAAGGAGGAAAATCATAGCAAAAATTTCTAATGACGAATTTAAGAGTGTCTAAGGTAGAGATGAAGCAAGACCTGTTTGTTGTCTTTTTCAGTGTTTATTGCTCCTACTTCAAGTGAGTTCCTGTGTAATTCATACACCTGAGGCTGGAATGGGGCAGCTTTAAGGCAGGAAGTTGTTTTCCTGCCTTTCTCTGCTTCTAGAGCTTGGCAAAAATGCCAACATTTCTGCCAGCAGAATCACTGGAAGGAAAACACTTGAATCCCTTCCCACTGCTGGTATTAACTAGGCTGAGTCAGAAAAAGCCCTGCCAAGCCCTGCTCTCTTTCACTCCCAGAATGGCACAGAATTACGCATTTTTATCTTGTGCTGAAATGCTAATGGCCAAGCTGCTGTTGTTTCAGAAGAAAAGTGCTTTATTGTCAAGGGCTTGAGCAACTCTACCAAATCCCCTTCCCATATTCTACAGATGGTTTTGGTGACTTTTTTTTGGCCCTCAGTATTCCATCCCCACAAAGGAGCTAATGTTCCCCATTGTGGTGAGAGCACTGCAGTTGCAATTTAGTTTCTCATTGTGATGCCCAAAAACACGATGGGCTCACATGGGGGTAGAAAGAGGAAGGAGCTCTATCAGGCCTCTCAGTGAAGATGCTGTGCCTTGCATCATAACTTTTGCTGGTCCCTTTTGCAGCTGTTTTCTCCCTGGTTCATAGAATATCTGCTGCTCCTTTTCCCTGTACAAATATTTAGGTTTTAAGCATATCTGTAAGTTAATAATGACTGAGATAACAGAGGAAAGCTGTGTAATGTTTCTGGGCCTTGAATTCAAGAGAGGAAACCTATTTTTAATATTTTTGCCGGTGTAACTGTAAAAAGTGAACCTTTCAGTGGAAGAAGAATTACTTTGCTAAAATGATGTTTTTCAGAAAGATCCACTAAGTTCATGAGTAGGCTTTGGCTGTGGCTGTCTGTGTTTTCTTTGTTCACACAGCACATTTTCTATTCCTAAAAACACTGTAATCTGTCTTGAGGGGGTGTGTGAGGGGAGGAGAAGTGTGGAATAAATAATCAGGTTCCTTGTATGGGAACGTGATGTTCTAAATAAAATTTGTGCAGTCATTGATGCTGAACAATGAAAGCTTTGGCTCTGTCCAAGGTTTTCAGGAAACTTTTTTGGAGTGAGAAGGAAAAAAAAAATAAATAAGCAAATGAATTGCATTTTCTTTGCTGTTTTTCTCCACAGCTTTCATAGAGCAATCCTTGATATTATTAAGTGAAATGGAAATATGAAAATCGTGGAATATGACAATTCTTCTAGATAGCTTTAGCCTTTGCACAGTGATGCTTGCATGTAACTTCAAAATCTGCTATTTGAAGTCCCAACAGGGCTTCCCAAGGGCCAATAGGATACTTTCATTATTGCAAATGGAATATAGTCTCACATGGAAATTCCCTTGAGAACCATTGGACATGGGATGAAATGTCTCTTTTTCTTTCTTTTCACCCCCCTCTCTTTGTTCTGGGTATTGTTCATAATGAATTCTAGATTACCTTTTTATTGAGGGGATTTGAGAAGCACAGCAAGACTACAAACTCTGCTTTGTGCCTAATTTAGGGAGGATTAAAAGTAGCGCTGGAAATTTGTTCTTGTGCATCTCTTGTAGCACTGAGCTGTGTTCAGGAGGCTGCCACTGGCTCAGGGGCTCTGTCATTGTTTTGAGCAAAATCAGTTTGAACCCTCTGAAAGGAAAAGAGTTCTCTCTGCCGTGCTCACACGTTTTCTCCCCTCGCACTGCAGTGTGCTTTTGAATTGCTGAGCAGCACTCTCAGCTGGCTGCCATAAATTTCTTCCCTAATCCAGCCTCACTCCTGCAAGTTCAAAGTCGAGATCAGGCCACTTGTTCAAACTACAAGGAAGGAACAATGGGGTTTTGTGATGGAAATGCTGACCCCACCCGACCTACAGCCATGAGCATCCTGTGCTGCTGGAAGTGCTCTTGGACCAGGTTCAGCTGAGCCACGTGCCACCCACCCCTCCTGCCTTATTGATCAATTATTGATCATCCTACCTGCCCCAAGCTGGTGCTTACAGGGAGGGCAAAAGGGGAATAAATCGAAAAGTTTGGTTTTTTAATGGTCGCCTGCCAGTGCTGCTTTATGTCTTTTATACCATGTGATCAAAGCCTGAATAGCAACACACGCAAAGGTAACTTGTGCTCTTCTATTTTTGACACAGTGGTTTCACATGTAAATTTAAAAACAAAAAAGGAAGAGCTGAAAGCAGCAGTGAAGGGTAGAGACCCAACTGAACTGCTTGGATGTTGTTTTAAAAAAAGCCTTATTTTATAAGTTTGATTAAGTAAGAGTGAATTTTCCTGAGCTTTCTGCGTTTGGTAGGAAGATTTATGAGAATGAGCTAAATGGTGCTCTCAGGAAGCCAAAGTTCCCACAGAATTCAGGAAATCATGTATTTTTTTTTTCTGCAACACTAAAAAGAGCATTCTGCATTAAAAGGCATATCTGTAAGGCACTGATGTTCTGAGGGAGTGCAGCTGTGGTACTCATCCAGACCACTGTAATTTTACTCTCTGTTAGAAAAATAAAATAACCAAAGATTGACTTACGTATATCTGGCAAATAATTTGCAATAATTTTATTTCTTCTAAACTGAAGAGTCAATCAAGACAATTAATTTTAATCTGTAATCTTTAAATACTCCTCTTGTTGCTTCCCCACATATCATTTCCCAAATAAGTGTTACAGTTCACATCCACTATGAATATTTCAAAAGCCTTGTTCTTCTTCTCTCCTGTCATCTGACAGGTCTTTGTTTCTTCCTTTCTTTTTTTTTTTTTTTCAGTCTGAAGTAAAGTATTTGGTCTGAAATTTATTTCTTTCCTCAAGCAATTACAGCTGAGTTTTTACTGGGTGCACTTGTGATGTTGATGCAGTTAATGGCCACGCTCTGTCCCTGACATTTAACAAAGTGCAAGCACTTAAGTGAAATGGAAACTCTGATTTAAGATACGTTATTTCAAGCTTGTTTTCATAGTTACTGTTTAATTTGCAAAACGTGAACATGGATTGCTACAGGGATTCCAGGAGATCATGTTTTGGTTAAAGCTGTAACAGCAGCTTTTTTTTTTTTCCATTATGTGCTTTCTCTGCTTATATTAGTGAGTATTGCATTGAAGGATTAAAGTTGCAGCTTTTAAGGCGGTAACATTTTTTAACCGATTGTCCTATGAACTGACCTTTTTTCCTTTGGAATTTCATAGGCTAGAATTTGTGGTACAGCAGGATATCAGCAGGCTTGGCAGCTGAGGGTCATCCCTTCCTGGGAAAAGCAGCCCCTTGCATTAAAGGGAAGGTCCCACTGTGAATTTTCTAGCTGAGGTATTTTTGTCATTGAATGGGAGGCTAAAAATTAAAATAATCTCTTAAGAAAGTGGATAGAAAATCAGGGGTGAGTTCAAGAATCACAAACCTGGACTGTGTTTTTATTCCAGCTATGCAAGTAATGTTTGTACACAAAAAAACCCCAAACTTTTCAAAGTTTTGGGCTGCTTATTTTTGAGCAAACAAGCAAAATTTACTTAAGGTAGACAGAGAAATTAATGTCTTTAAAATATGCAGACTGATCATTTGTAGATGAGTATCCTTTGCTTCAGCAGGAAGGACAGGAGGAGCTGTTTAAAGTGGCTTTAAAGTGGAACTCTGATGCGAGTTCCTCTGTGTGAACTCACATTAGAGGACCAAAGCGCTTTTCTGGGGTTTGTATTTTCCTTAGCAGTGAAGTAATGATTAGATGATGAAATAAGAATATGAGCCAACAATTTCTCAAAGCAAGTGTTTGCATTAATGTGCTTGTCAGGGCTCCAAGACTGTGGTTACATCTCAGAAAGTGATAATATTGCTGGCAAATAGTCGCATTTAAAATGATCACCTTCTCCCGACTCTTTTTAAATTATGGAAGCATTTCCACATACCTTGTAGCTTTTCACACTGAGCTTTTTACTGTTTTGCAGTAATGAGCTGTCAGCTTTTTACAATTTCTTACCACTCCATGTTTCAAATATGGATCTTTATTTCTCCAGATTCTAAGGAGCTAAGATCAAAAGGGGCTTCCTTTTTAATTTTATTCTTTGAACAGCAACTGTTCATTCCTGCTTGCCTTTTTCTTCCAACTGTGTGAGACCAGGAATTAAATACCTGTTTAGTTCATCTACATTTAATACTAATTTGCAGTAGTAACATGATAAAAGACAGAAGTTTTTAAGCAGCAGGGGGTTTAGAATTGTCTTGATCCCATCTGAATAAACCCTAAATTAGGGGGATTAACACAATTGGATCTGTGTTTTACCTGGTAAAGACCCTCCAGGGGATAAAAATGGCAGAGAGGAGGGAAAAAGGCATTCATCTAGAATAGCACTTAAATATATGCCTTGCCCCTTAGGATATAGGTACGTGCTTAAATTAAAGTGTATTTTAAACACGTCCTGAATCAGAGCTGTAGAGAGCAAGAGCTCCTGGAGTACATAAATAAAGGTTGAAAAACAAGGAGACAATGAAGTCAGGCAAGAAAGAGAGGTGAATTTAGAATTTTTTAGAGCTATGAATAGTATCTGTTATAGAAAGAACAACCAGTCACCCCAGTTCATTTTCAGAGCTTTGATCTC
Source organism: Fringilla coelebs (assembly GCF_963513975.1). Lineage (NCBI taxonomy): Eukaryota > Metazoa > Chordata > Aves > Passeriformes > Fringillidae > Fringilla > Fringilla coelebs. The sequence continues at coordinate 114,465,272 of NC_140029.1, read as the reverse complement.
ATTTCAGGGCATGGCACTTCTGTCTGTCCTTTTCTAATGGGGAAGAAAGTGACTTGTCAGTGAAAAATGGTTTGGCATTGAGGAGAAGGTTACAAACCTGAACTTTTGGTAAATATAAAAAAATTGGAGAAAGAAATGCACAGCATCATTATTTTATTTTATTTTATATCCAGATACAACTGATATTCAAATGTTGATATTCTGGAAGTTTCAGCTCAGTTCACAAAGTTTTTAATCTTTATATGAAACATAGCACCACCTTACTTTTCTAGGTAGCTGTTTATGCTTCACTGTACAAACACCAACAAAAAAATATTCACAAGAGGTACTTTTTTTGCTTTTAGAAGCTCCATGTTTGGCTTATGCTTTTTATAGTGTGTCTTTGTAACAGCACCCTTTAATTCCCCTGAAATCTTTTGAACTGGACACTGTCAGCTTTGCTGCTGAATGAAGATCACCCTGAAGACAGATTTGCAGTAACTTTTCTTGGCCACCTTTCCCTTTTTCAGGGTGTGTTTCTAATCCCAAGCACACTGGAGCATGATTCAAGACATATTGCCTGATTTTATTCCAGTGCTCTGCTGGTTCCCCAGCAGTATCCAGGCATGCCATATCTCTGGAAAAAAGGCAGCAGTGAGCATGTGGTGGGCTCTGTAGGTGGTTTCAGGTTGAAGAAGCTGCCTTCTTTCAGGTGGGAAGTCAACCTGTCAGGCTGAGTTATGGGAACATGATTAGTGTTCCAAGTTCATTAAATGAAAACTTTTGCAGCTCTGTGTTCCCATTGCTCCCTGTTTGTTCCAGTGAAACAATCCAGTTTTTCATTCACTGAGTGGATTACCATGTGTAGCCCCAGCAGGAGGACATTCCAGATTCCCCATTGATTTCCTCTGCCAGAAAGTTGTTTTGTGATTCTGGTTGGTGTCACGTGTAGAATCTGGTTTATCTGCTGCCTTTTGCCATGGTGGAAATGAGCAAACTTGTGTCTGGATAAAATGTCATGACATGTGAATAACAGCATGTCATGACATGGATATCTCATGTAATGGCATGAATATCTCAAACAAACTATTACAGTTGCCCTTAAAATATTTTGCTCAGTATAATTAAATATGGCATATTTGTAACCCAAAAGGTTAATCCCCTTCAAGTAATCTTTTAACACAGAATATGATTAAGATTTGATAAAGAAGGGATGCCCTAACTCCAGGTGTTGCTTTCATTTGCTAGTTTGAGCAGCTAAGGAGCTTCCCAGATGATACACAGAGGTAAATTTCACTTTCTGTCAGCTAGGAGCTGAAACGTGGTACCTGTTCACTTTACCATTGCTGTTTTCTGCCCTCATTCCTAAAAAAATCTTTCTTTCCTCAGTGGTTGCAGTCACTTAGGGATAGAAAGGGCTGCAGGATCTGGAATCCTCCTTGGTGGTGCAGAGAACATGATCTGAGAGGTCATTCCTCCCACAGGTGCTGTCTTGTGTAGTTTTCAGATTTCTTTTTTTTTTTAATAAGCAGTTTTATTAAAACTAAAGCCAAACTAAGTGAAACTATTTATGCAGGCTTTCAAGGGCACTTTGAAGATGTTTATCTGGCATCAATATTCATTAGGAGTGAGTTGCCTTCAGTCCATTTTGTGCCTCTTAAAAGTCAAAGCCTAAAAGGTTTTTGACGAGGGGCAAGATGCTTTCTGTTGTTATTTATTTATATGTTTGTAACTGGGAAGAGTAACCTTCTTCCTAATGAAATGTATCCTTTTCTGTTAAGATAAAAGTGGCCATTTCTGACTAAAAAGCAAACTGTTATCAGTCAGGTATAGATTCTTCTCCAAGCAGAGAGCAATATCCTTAAAAGGTTGTGCAGACCTGTCTGCTACAACAGCTACACTCTGCTTGTCTTTCAGGGACAAGATGGAAAAGGTCAATGAGGTACAATTGCTATACTATAATATTTACTGATAAAGTACCAGATATGCCTAATTTAGAAAAGAAACGTTTCAAGCTTTGCATCATTAATTCATTTTATACTCTCCTTTTAAGCAGATCTCCACAGATGATTGGTGGGGGGCTTAGAGATTAGTTTAATAAATGCCTAAGCTAAATGGAGCTGAAAATTCAGAGGAATGGCTCAATTTGCTCAGTGTTCAGTGAAATAAGCTGGTGTGTCAGCCAGTTGTACACATTGGGTTTTTGCTAATTGATCTCAAGTCACATCCCACTGTTTCTTAAATGAGGGCATTCATCTTCAGGAGTGTCCTGCAGAAGTGCAGAGTTTTATGTGCAAAAGGAACCTCCTCTACAGCACACCTGAGGGGTATATTGTGCCTTTTAGCTGCTACTGGCTGTTCTCATTCATTTTTAGCTTGAGCTACAGTTGCAGCCTTTTAAAACCACATAAGATGCCTGCACACGAGTACTGAGTACAAACTAAGAGAAATCTAAAAGGTCCCCCTGATCTGTAAATGCATGAAGTGGCGTTAAATGCATAATGAATAGCATTAGTTATGCTGTTTATTATTCAGTCTCTGAAAATGCTTTTGAAATTCTTTCAGTACCACATTATATTTTACAAAAATTATATCTAGAAAGTTGAGACCTTAGTGGCGGGGTGAGTGTTGCATTAGACAGCAGGTCTGCATCCTCACAACAGCAGTGCAGGGAGAGCTGCTCAGATTTCATTCCAGATCAATAAGAAGGCTGCCAGGGTCTGCTGAAGCAGACCAGGGACACATTGTCATCTTGTCTCAGCTGCCTGTTGTACAGCTCGCACAAATCAAAGCACTTCAGCAGAGACAAGCGATGTTTCTGTGCCCATCGATCTCGGCTCAGGGAGCTGTCCTGGGGGCAGTGATGTTTTCCAGTGTCAGGTGTCTTTGATTTGGTTTCTGATGGATTCTGAGTCCCATCAGAGCAGCTGTTAGGAATGGCTGGAGTTCACCTCCCTACCTTGCGGGAGAGAAAGTGGCAGTAAGCACACAGTGTGGTTTTGATCCTTTTGATCAACAATCTGAAAGAGGAACCAAGTAAAATTATGTGGGAATATTTGGAAACCACAGATATATTTGCACTGTTGTTGAACCTGACCCCTTGGTTCTTCTTCTCCAGCAGAACCAAATTTTAGAGTTTGGCCTCAAAAGGAGCTCATGCAAGTTGAGGACAAAAATGAAAGGGGGGAAACAGTGAAAGCTGTGTTGATTTTGAAAAAAGTATCACACTCTGCTTTTTTAGGACGTGTTCTCTGACTTATCATGGTCTTCCACACCAGTTAAAAGACTCTTTCAGATCTTAAATAAGTGAGTACACCTCCTCCAGAACTTCTCCCAGAAGGAAGATGAACTGCAGGAGATCAGCCTCCAGGGATAAGCTGTTTTGGGAATTTAGGCATAACTTTTTTTTTTTTTTTGCCAACTATCAAATAGCAAACCTAACCAAACATCACTTCAGATGATTTTGCTCTCAATAAAAATTGAATTAAAGCAGCTTGAGTAAAGTGGAGGTTAAACCAATACTGAATCAAAAACTTATTGAACTAGTTATCTCTTCTCAGCACTGAAAAGCAGTTGAATTTTATTGGGATTCAGATTTTAGTGCTGGAAATCATCAGCACACAATAAAGGCAGCTAGGCCTTCACCTTGAGTTTCATCTGTGAGTTTCTTACTCACAGAATAAAAGAAGTCTATAATTGAACATTTACCTGCTGTCTTAATATTTTTTGTGTTCCAATTACTACCTGCTATGTTGGTGTTCAGTTTCTGGTGTTTTCACTAAGAAAAGTATTGAGTGTTGTAATGGGCTGGTAAGGGAAAAGGGGGAAAAATATTATGAACCTATAGAGATCCAGGTGGGACTGTGATATTCACATGCTATGCATTTTATATCATTATAAACCCCAGGAAGGAGAGAGAGAGAGAAGGGTGTGACACTGGTAATATTTTATAAGCTGCTTTGCATTCATTTTGCACTGTTTCCAATAGCTACGTGTCAAAGAGCACAAGAAATCCAGCTGAGACCCCAGGAGCACGAGGCAGGAATCCTGCAGCATGGAGTTTGGGAACTGATCTCTAGGAAACTGATATTCATATGCTGTGCAAGTTTTACAATAGCTGGAACAGAGGGTTTGATTGACACTGTTTCTTCTTCACTCCTTATCATTGGAATTGCATGTAGGAACTGTTGGATTTTGAAGTGTGTGAGGACATCTGTCATGGTAAATTTATTTTTGAACAAAGCCTCTCTGCCAAAACTATACAAAAATCTGTCAAAGTACGCTTCTCTTAAGTTATGTGGTCTCTGCCATTAATAATGACTATTTTGATGGGCAAATGTTCCCTTCAGGACACAGACAACAATGCTGTCATTGTTTTTTGGTGTGGTGTTTTTGGGGGGGTTTTTTGGGTTTTTTTTTTGGTTTTTGTTATTTGCTTGTTTGGGGCTTTTTTGTGCTGCCTTCCAAGGTTACAATTCCAGCCAGAATGAAGAGCCATTCCTTTTTTGATGTACTCATTTGCTGATTTTCTGCGAGCACTTAAATTCTTCTGGAGTCTGGCGTTAAATATTCCTTGGGTATTTCCTATTTGCAGCCAGCTGATTTTTGTGAGCTGTTCAAACATCTGAAGCTAAGCTGCTGGCAGTGGTTAGTGCAGCCAGCTTTGAGTGCCTCCAGAAACCCAGTTTTAGCTCTACCATGTAGAAGTGCTAAAAAGGAGGAGGTGGTGAAAAGAGAAGTTGCAGCTGGTAAGTGGAAATAGAGACTTCTTGGATCCTTTGCTCCATCTTTGACTGAGTGCATAACCCTAACAGCATTTTTCATCCATGAGGTGTCTCAGCTACCACAGATACACAACAAAGCGATGCCCTCCTGCACAAATGTCCCTGAAAGAGCGACAGAAAATGCAAAGTGGCTTTGTTGCAGGTTTTAAAGCCTCATCCCAGCCCCAGAGTTCTCAGCACCCAAGCAGTCTTGCTGCTGCCTTGGTGAGCAGATCGTCTTCGGTGCTGAAGTGTTTATCAAGGGCTCACTCTTCTCAACTCAACAAAAAATGTCCCTTCTCCACTGATGGTCTGCAATGACAACTCCAGAAATTCCATCTCAGCCCTCCATGTACATTTATTTCCCTTCAGATGTCTGTGGAGGCAGTGGAATTATTGTTTTTCCAAATGCTGAAGATAAAAATGACTCTGTTGACGCAGATTTGAGAGGGACAGGTGGTTGGCATTTTCAGCATGTCCTGCATGGCACAAACCCAGAGGGCTTCAGAGGGAGCAGTGGGGGTTCAGGGGAGCTGGAGATGCCCAGGGCTGCTCCTGGGAGTGTTCAAACCTTCTCTCCTGGGTGTTGCCACAGTTCCGAGGGTCTGAACATCACTCTCTTGCAGGTATTCGTAACCACGTGTCGCAGATGTGACAAGGTGACATTTAGGCAGTGAAATGCACTGTTTAATCTTTCTTAAATAAAGAGAAGAGCATGAAAAACTTCTTGAAAGTGACACTGGAACAGATTGCCCAGAGAGGCTGTGTATCCCTCACTGGGGATATTCCAGAACCTTCTAGATGGAATCCTGTGCCCTCTGCTCTGGGATGGCCCTGCCTGAGCAGGAAGGCTGGACCCCATGACCCACTGGGATCCCCTCCAACCTGACCCACTCTGGGCTTAAGGAACTAACCCCACTCTGGAGTTTAGCAACTCCATTTCTTATTAAGTAATAAATGGAGTTCCTAAAATTATTACACTTTAAAAAAAAATTAACAGAAAATATCTGCTCCAATATTAGACCTGAAATTCAGTACTCAGTATAAGTTATTTATTTTAAGCTCTTTCCAAATGTATTTCTTGGTTATGCAATAAGATGCATTAGGATTTCAATATCCTAATGAATTTTCACTTATGTCTTGTGAAGAACAAATTAGACTGACAAGTAATTGATGCGTCATTTTAAAATTAGAAACTTCCAAAGCTTAATTTGAGGATGATTTCCAATTTTGTATCCAATATACCATTTTGAGAGAGATGTTTCTAGATGGAGTGTCAGTCTGACTTTGGTTTTGGGGTTTTTTTTGCCTCTTATAAAGAGCAGGGTTGCATTGGCTTGTGTTGTCTTGCATCAGAGTTGTTCTGCCTTAGAGGAAGTTTTGATGACTGTGAAAACTCAGGGGAAAGAGAGAGAGGGAACAGAGTTGTTGCTTTTTATGGCTGGCTCATAACTCAGTGTGCCAAGTTTAGTATTACTTTTGTGTTCTATTTTCCAGATTACAAATAAAAGAGAAGTTTCTTGTTCCTAAATCTCTAGTTAGGCTCGATTTTACCAATTATGTTCTTTAGATAAAAGCTGTGAGATGACTCACAAGGACGTGAGAAGAATTGTTATGGACATGAGATAATCCACAGTCTACAGAAATCATCAGGAATTTCTGATTATAGATATTCCTTCCAGGACCTTATCCAGGGATTTTCAGCAGGCTGTGAAGGTTCAAAATTGGAAAATTAATTGACATAAATGCTATTAAAATGGTTTTTAAAGTTACAACTGTATTTTTAAACAGGAACATCTAAAACTAGTTGGGAAATTTTAAACTCTAGTTCTTGAGAAACTTTCCTGTTATCAGTGAGTCATAACACTGATAAAATACTGCAGAAGAGTGAAGAATGGTGTTTATTTTTCTGAGTCCTGGGTTTAGTTTTGTAGTGGCTAAACCACTGCAATTGCAAAGAACTTGAGTTGAACAATAACAATTTTTAATTGTATGGAAAGCCTCAATATAGTTTATTTTCAACATGCATCCCAGAGTCTTCTCAATTTAGTTTCCAGGTTACCCTGCAGGAGAGCAAAACAAAGTTTTTTGCTGTTGGCTAATTGTAAACTTTGCAATGAATTTCTTGATACATGGGAAAGTTTTTTACCATCTCCCTAGGCATTTTTATGATAATTTAAAATATTTAGTTCTAGCATCCTGCTTGATGAACATCCTTTGTAATTTAATATGGTTGAGATGAGTATCTTCCACTCATCAAAGAGTAAAATCTTTTGTGTTTAGTTTCTCTGAGGTGGGGAGTGTAAGATTCTAATGTGAAATGTGTCATAAGTGATGTTTTCGGGGAAAAATTTTTATTATGTATGTCTAGGTTATCTGTTTAATAATGACTCTATGGTCTTTTTCCTTTTTTCCCTTCATTTTATTCTTCCTTTAAAAGGTGAGAAGCAATAGTCTCATGGATAAATCCTTTGTGTGGTTGATTCTGGCTCCCTGGGATCCTCTGGAGAGCTGAATCCCTCTGGCTCTTTCCCAGTTCCCTGGCTGTGGTACCAAGCTCTTATGTGGCTGGATAGCAGTGACTTGGACATTAATAGTGGTGTGAGTGGATGCCATTTCATGTGATCTGTACTGATGAGTTCCTTCTTTTCCCTATTCCTGGTTTTGTTTTTTTATTTTTTTGGTGTGGGAGCATATTCTTAGCACAAGTAATTTGTATGAGATGCAAATGTGCCAGTTGTCCTGGCACTGGTTACCTTACATAACTCCACCAAATGGCCATGATTCAAGAAAAAGCTCTGTTTGTGCAGGTGCTAAGTGCATTTTCAGAAGCCAAAATGTGAAAGTGTTTGTTGTACTGTCAAGAAATCATTCTTTTCACTTGCTACTGAGATGAATTATAGATTTCCAAACTATGCTTGTGCTATTTGTGATGCACCATCTGCATTCTTCACAGCAAATTTGGCATGACCCTGGTACTGGTTAATAGAGGTTAAAAGGCTCTACCTGTGGTAGCTGGGCTTCAAACAGAGATGATTTTTGTGTGCCTTACAAAAGATTTCAGGATCTTGAATTGACAGCTTCCATGCTTTGGCTCTGACAGGAGCAGCTAAGCAGGTTTTTGTTTTTTTTCCTAGACCTGATAATTATAAATAGAAGATGTCAGATTACAGGTGAGGGAGTGACTGCTCAGATGAAATAGTTTGGTGTGGACCTAGTTTTAACAGGATGGTTCCTGTGGGAAGCAGGGTTTATGGCTGGCTGGGGATGGGGTGCTGGACAGATCCAGCTGGAAGCATGCACAGTTCATGATCTGGGACACCAGGAGAGCTCATCTTTGTCAAATCTTGACCAGAAACCAGAGTGGGGCATGCCAGGGTCCTTCCCTTTGCTCCCTGAGCTAAGAAACAGCAGAGAATCTCTGGGCTTCAAGGGGCAAAACCCCCAAACTGGTGTGGTTTTGTACATCCCCATCCTTAGGAAGGGGACAATACTCAAGAACTGGCCAAAGATCCCAGACTTTTCCTGTGTAATTTACAGACATCAAACAGTTTTCTAAGACACTTCTAATCATAAATATGATGATAAGCACTGCAGCATGCCCATACGCTTCCATGAATGCAAAGAGCCTTAACAAAGCCAGTATTTAGCAGCAAAGTGTGGGACATTATTTCAGACTTGTGACACTGGAGCTTTGTTCCAGTCTTTGCCACTGCAACTTTTTGTTTGCAAGGTTTTGTTTGTGTCCCAGTTCCTTGCAGAATAAATATTGCTGGTGCAGGCATTCAAGGATATAATCCTGAAAAAATGGTGTTCATCGTACAAAGATCGCTGTGTTTGCCTGCTCTGTACATTGCATTTCATGTTTTCTCTACAGCTTTTGAAGGTGGCCCATGGAAAGGGCTGTAAATGCCAACAGGGCACAGCACCACAGTGCCTCACTGCTGTCACAGAAGGCATTTTATCAGTTAAATACTGAACATACCCAGAATTGTGTTTGGCATCCATTTAGGCAGACGTTTAGAATGAAAAGCATGTTATGATTGAGATGCCTCTCACTCCATGACTGCCTATGAAAAATGTGTTAGTCATTAATGGAGGAAAAATGCTATTTTTTTATAAATCTGACAAAGCTAGGATGATGTTTTGGGATTAGGGTATGTACATGTCAGTGTGTGTGTGTTTGTGTGTGCATGGTATAATTTTAGGACGTGTGGCAGTGCAGTGGTAATAGATACCTGAGGGGAAAAAAGAAAAACAAAAGAGAAATTTTTAGGTTTTTTTTTTAATATAAATTTTGGAATTCCTTTCAGCCTTTTTTCTTTACTCTCAGTGTCAGAGGCTGAAACCTCACTCCACTGTTTGATTTATTGGATTGGCAGCCTTGCTGCTGTCACAGGTACAGGAGTAGCAGTGCAGGGCATTTTATCTCCTCACTACATCAATATGGAATAGATGTCTCCAGGTTTTCAGTTCAGTATGATTCCCTCTGAGTGGTCTAACAGGGTGAAAACTCTATTTTAATAGCTGAGAATTACTTGGAAACATTGATGTGTTTTCCATGAGGTTGTCACCATGTACCTTTTCCTGGGAATATGGTTTTTATGAAGAAAATGAATTTCCAAAAAGCAGTATGCCATGCAATAGGGGATTTTTAAAGCAATGTTTCTGCAGCAGAGTTGTTGTTCTGGTTTTTCTGTGGATGCTCAGAACACCCCACAACCACACACAGGAGGGATGTCACAGCCCAAGAAAAAAACTGTGAATATTTCTTCACTAAGAAATGAAAGTGTGATGTTCCAGAAGCCTTTGAATGTGTGTTTTACGTGGCCTTGCTCCAGCTGACCCTTCAGAGAGCCACGGGGTCTTTCTGGTGTAAATACTTGGTGGAAAATTAAGACCTCAGCTTAAACATCAGAAAACTTGTCATTATGTCAGATGTAAAATATGTGGTGTCAAGAGGTCTGCAGGAGTTTCTACCATGGGCTATGAACTGGGGAAAAGCTTTTAACCTCCTCTTTTATTTTAAGCCATTTACAAAAATATGGTGACAACTCACAGCTGTCATCTTAGGAAGGTCCTTAGAAAGAATTTTAAGGGTTTTGATCAGTTCTTTTTATAAAGACATGAAAAAATAAAAAGTTGTGCCTGTGCTGAACTGTGAGTCTTGTAGAGTTTGCAGGTAAAGGTTTGTATTGTAATGCAGGAAAACTCTGCCTTATCCCCAAGCAAAGCTGAGTTCAGGAGTTGAATGAACTGGTCCTGTCATTTTTGAAGTTGTTTCTTGGGGGAATGGGTGGTAGGTTTCCTTTCTTGTACTTGAGTATAATTTACAACATTTTATCCGTAATTTAAAAAAAAAAAATTCAGCATATTTTTGGAATATGTGTATTGAGTGGGTTTCAATAGAATTATTTTTATAAAAGGATAGATGACTTCTCTCAAAATTCAACTTCTGGCCAAATGAAGTTTATCATGCTTTTGGTGCAGGGATCAAACAAACCCCTAAGGTGCTGTGCTGTGAGGAGATACCTTTAGCAGTTTGTCTCTAATGTTCAACTGTTGGCACTTGTCACCTCTGGCAGCTCTCATCCTCACCTTTCCCCTAGGAGAGAGCATTTGCAAACTTTCCAGTTCCACGACAAACTCTTTCCTTCAGCATCCCTCAGGCACTCAAGGGATGCCTGGCTTGGAGAAAAATCATGATTTTCTAAACCCACAGAGCTAATTATGCAGAACATTTATGGTGCATATTCAGAGATGGTAATAAAGGCACTTTTAGCCCTGAACAAAAGCCCAGGCCTGGAGGAAAGGGGAGGAAACAATAGAATTTTTCACAGAATATTTGAATAATGAGATCAGTACAAGACTGCACGTTGAAGGCACCGTTTAGGCAATTTAGGTACTTAGGCTGAAGAGCTATTATTAAACCACAGAGGGCCTAGAAGTGCAATGTTGCATGAGATGATGTGCAAGGATCATCTCCTGCTCTCCATAACTCTGTCACCCACTGGCAGCAAAGAGAAAGGAACTTTCTTGTGCATGGCTCAAAGTTTTGGGCTGATTTATGTGACATGGGTGCCCAGCTGGTGTGATAGATGAAAACATCTCTTCTCCTGATGAACTTCTTGTTGTTTCACAAGGGCTTTGATGTATTTTGAGCAGGTTTACACCTGCTCTGTCACGGTTTCAGTGGCCAGTCAGTGGAGACAAATTGGTGATGGCTGGCAGTGGAATCTTACAAAATGTGCTGACGTCCCAGCTGAACCACAGACATAGGATTTGATTGATTTTGGTTTGGGTGAGGTTGTTTTTGTTTTTTGGGTTTTTTTTTTTTTTGTTGGGTTTTCTTTTTATTCCTTGGTGGATGTAGAGAGTTGCTGTCCCTTGAGGTCCCTCTGCTCCTTTTAGCCTCAGGAGATGGGGGTTTTTAATTGATGTGTGCAGAAATAAATCAGAGTCCCCTTTTCACTCAGCACTAATGCTTCTGTTACAAAGTTTGCTGGTTTTCTCTTGCTGGGCAGCTCTTTTGGTGTGGTGTGATCTCAGATGCTGGAATATGCAGTCAGCACTTTCTCATTTGTCTCTCTCTGGTGTTAATTACAAAGCCTTTGCAGCCTGCACCATTGCTTCTTTTCAACTGTGTTTAGTCAGGCTTATTTCTGAAACTAAATAAAGGAGAAGGAACTGAAGAATTAATACTGGCACCTGCCAGTGCTTGAGTTAATGAGCTATATGAAGGAAAGCCTTGAGAAATTTCTCCTTTTTTTTTTTTTTTTTTCTGTTTTAATTACTCTGGTAGTCCTATAGCAGCAGTCAGCACTCCAAGTAGAGTTAATTTCTTTGCCACAAGAAATCCCATAAAAAGAGCTACTTCTCTGTGTAGTTTTAACCCTTATATTTATCATAACCTCTGAGGCAAAGAAGAAGAGAGCCTAAGCATTTGTTCTTCTTGGAAATGCAGGGTTTCACCGTGAGATGTTTCTCCACTGCAGGCTGAGCATTTAGGCACCAACTCACCTTCACTTTTTAACTAAATTTTGCAATTCAAACAGCTTTTTTTTTTGTTTTGGTCATTATATTTGAAATATAACAATGGTTAAATGACACACAGCAAGTTGAGCTGCATTCCTGTCTTGCTGATCACTCGCACTGAGTTTTTGTGCAGGCTGGACAGTAATAGGCAGCAACTCATTACTCTGCATATAAGTGAGGGTCTCCCTTCAAAACCTCTCTTGCCTGGGACATGTAAGCAGCTTTTTGAAAGCCAGAGGCCAGCACTGTGCCTGTGAAGCCTTTGATCTTAGATTAAAATAATGCTCAGCATGGGAGGATGGAACTCAGAATGGTGCTCGGAGTTTGGGAAGGGTGACATGGGAAACAAGAAATATCAAAAGAGTATTTGGGCCAGATACTCATCAAATAGGGGCTTCATCAACCCAAAAGCCATCAGGAGAGTGAAATAACAGTCACAAGAGGATGCTACTTAGGAGAAAAAATACCTAATTAATGGAAGATATCAGTATATCGGAGTGCCAAAATGGCTGTTTATCTGAATTGCCAGCAGGTCCCTGCTAACTCTTGATAAATGTAAAAAACTCCCTTCCCATTGCAGAATATTTGCCCAATATTCCCATTATAGAGGCAGAAAGTACGACTTCCAGACTCCCTGTTCCTAAAGGTTTAGTATAACTATGGTAAGTAAGATGTTCCTTTTCCCATGCCTTAAAAGTAAAATGCCTCAAATTTTTGAAATATTTTTTTAGTGTCACAAAAAACCCACACTGCATAATTTCATAGGAAAAAGGGGGTTTTTAATCCTTTATTTTTAAAATGAGAATTACATCTTCTGCTTTCTAATAATTGTTTTTTATTTAATCGATGAAGATTGCCCTTCTCTACTTCGGGAATAGTTGAGGTTTTATCTTTTTTTTTTGCTCTGACGCTGTTTCTTCTCCTGTTTATAAGAATTAGACACAACATTCTTATACATTAATGGTTTAAAAGTAAATCTAATTTAGTAGTGTCATCATAGCAGCCTCTTTCTGAAGTACAGTGGCCATGTAATAAGGAATTACTGCATCAAAAAAGAAATTAATTTTCTCTGTCTTTGCTGAGAGTGGTTAATTAAAAGGAAGGTATTTACCTGGTAAAGATTGGATTGTTTGTGATAGAGCTCTAAATAAAGGGTTTGGGGTTGCCTGTGCTGCTACCTTGACAGCTTTCTTTAGGGTAACCAAACACACATAAAATAAATAATCAGAGGAAGGGAGAGAATTTCTCCTAACTGCCCACAGCCAGACAAAATGCTTCTGCTATAATTCATCTGACTCTTTCACAGCATTTACTTATTTTGTTCTTGTTACTTTTTTTTTCTCTTGTCTTTCTCCAATTTGATAGTGGTAGTTAAGACTGAAGCATCTCACTGTCCTCTCTGAAAATAAGAATAGAGGATTGTAGATAAAGCATTGGTCAATCTGAAATCTACATTTAACATTTTTTTTTCTACACGTTAATTTTTTTTTTTACAAGAATCCAAAGTATATTATTTATGACAATATTAGGATTAAAAGACATAATTAAAGGACATTAACTGTCAGTGGAGTTTCATCACTGGGGCAAAAGGAGGGCCCCTTATCTCTGTGTGGATGCATGAATAGCACCAGTTCAGCATCTGCCACGTCTATTTAAAATAATAATGAATTTAGTCCTTAGGAAAGCAGAAGATTAACAACAACAACAGCAGCTCTTGCCAGGATTAGAGTAGGGAAGTGCTGCAGCAGCATTTCTCAGCCACTCTGCCAAGACACTTGAGTTGTAGCTGGTGAGAACAAAGCTGCTTGAGCCATTTAAATCCTGCTTTGCCAGAGGAGCTCCCAGGTCCCAGAACACGTGTGCTCAAGATGTGGGTCCTCACCATGGCTCACTGCTTGCTGCTCACACCCATGGCTGACAGGCAGCAAAGCCTTTGTGCTGCTCTGTTTGTAATAAATTCACATCATGGCAAGGGTTGAAAGTAAGATTCAGAGATATTAAAGGCTTAAAAAAGAGCTTCTGGAGTAATTTGGCACTTGGGTTTGTGCTGTTGCATGACAGTGCTGCTGGTTTGCCACAGTGGCTCTTTGTCACGTCCAGCCCTGAGCCCTCTGCTTGAAATGATCTCAGAATCTCCTTTGCCAAATCATTACACTATTTGTTTTTAGTAGTTTCCTTTTCATCTTTTAAGATGTTAGCTTTAATTTCTTGACTACAGGCATTTTTCTCTTGCACTTGCCTCACTTTTTTTATGAACACTTCTTAGGCTCTTACAAATAATGCTAAATTTCAGCAGTGTTTTTCCCCTGGGTAGCTGTTGAGACCACTTTTTAATATTAAGACTCTACACAGGTACAGCATTTTGTTTAGTGGCATTTTGTGGAGGCTGTTCTGGACAGAGTTGGTGGCATTTTTAATATAAACACTGTGCACATGGACTTCACCACCAGGTAGGGGACCAAATTTTCCCACTGGATGAAAGATTGGACATGTGTGACAACAATTTCTGTGATTTCCTAAAGGCTTATTAACCCTATATATATACACACACACGTATATGTGTGTGTATATATATATGTATATATGTGTGTATATATATGGAGAAATGTATAAAAACTAATAAATAAAATAATAAAACTAATCTTCAACTCAAAACCAGAAATGTCACCATCTTCTCCCTAAGTCAATGCTATTTTTTTAAGTTTGGAATGTAAGATCTGGTTCTGGTTGTAGATTCACTATTTCTGTTTCATGAATCAATTTATAATTTTGTTATAACTGATCATCTTTCTCTCTCTTGTCCCTCTCTTTTTAAAATTATTTTTTAAAAATTCTCTCATCCATTATGAATATCAAAGTTCAACAGCAAAATAAACCAGAGAATGTTGTTACTGTCTTTCTTCTGTGCTTAATACTGGAGGCAGAAAATTAGTGTTAAAGATAATGAAGGGATTTCATTGCTTCTTTAGCTTAATTAAACAGCAGATAGCTAAAGGAAATAAACAGACTAATTCTGGAAAAGATTGTGTTAACTTTCTCATCATTTTAGGATTATAAAACAGTAAATAATGGAATATTTGCATTTTTCTCCCAAATAAATTCCCACAACTAATAAGAATTTATGCATTAATTTATTTATTTTTATACATTTTGATTATTAAATTATTACACATTTAAATTATACAATTTTTTATTAGTGCATTAATTTGTTATTTTTTATGCATTTCTCCATATATATACACATATATACACACACACATATATATGTGTGTGTGTGTGTATATATATATAAAATATATATGTATATGGCTAATAAGTCTTTAGAAAATCACAGAAATCATAGAAACTCCTGGAACTCTCTTGTGGGAAGACAATGAGAATGGAAAAATAGGATGAGACTCAACAGTGCTGTCCTAAAATTTAGAAGTTAAATAATCAAACTACTTCTGTAAAGTTTGTATGGTTTTGGTGTCTTTCCAGGACGTGTTGGGATTTCCCCACAGAAATGTTAGAAATGCCAGAATCAGTCATTTTGCAATACAGATTTTTATCTGTGTTTATCAGGAAATCCTGTTGGCTCATGTCAGTTTTTTCTCTTAGATCTGCTGCTGTCCCTATTAGTGAGAACAGCTTTATTAGTTAATTGCAAACACATATGGGGGTATTATTCTGATTTAAGAAACTCTTGCTTGGATTCAGTGCTTATATTCTTGTTCAGCACATCAGCAAGCTGTCTGGCTTCAGATGAGGTTGTTGTTTGATATTGATTTATTTAAGTTTCTGCTAGTCTTGTATAGATCCTGGCTTCATTTCAGGCTAATTTGGTTTTAACTGAAATTGATGAAGCAGCTATTTAACATAAGCTGATAGAAATGACTGCTAAGCTAGAGATGTGCCTCCAAACCTCCAAAAAACAAACAAAGAAAAATCTCAAAAAGCTTCTTCTTATGTGTGCATTTGGAGTAATCTCTTGAGCTGCTGCAAAGGGGAGGGGTGATTTTTTTTATTGCCAACTATAAAAATACAGAGCTTCAGATTAAACTGTGAAGGTACGGCGAAGAAAAATATCAGTGCACAGAGATTTTTTTGCTGAAAGATAAAAACAGACCTTGTCTAGTTACATTGGTGTAGTTCTGTGAAATGTAGGGACTCCTACAGATGGGGGATCCTGCCAGGGGTAGGATGGGGACAAGTGGTTTTCTAGTCCTGTGTTCTCTTTCTGACAGTGAAGAATCCCAGGTGCTTGTTGTCCGTGGTCTGCTTTTTTAATTTGTGACTATTTAATAATTCAAAAGACTTTTTAATGGGTTTTAAAGGCCCATCCAAGAAGCTCCTGGCCCCTGAGGTGGCCCTTAAGGAAGGACCTTACTGCAGAGCTACTGGAGTGGGCAGGGGGGATCTGGAGGGGACTCCCTCTTGCTCCCCAGAGGCAAGATCAACTTTAACTATTTTTCTCATGCTGCCTGGTTATTTTTTTCTCATTTATAATCTGATCATGCTCCCTTTGACCCCTGGAAACAACCCTTTAAATGCTCCAGAGTAGATTTTATTTCCCCCACTTATTCTTTTATATTTTCTGTTCCTTTTACCCCTGAACTTATTCACTGCTTCAGTAGCTGAGGATCTCTTGGAGTCATATTTGAATCCTGTTTTCAATATGTGGGCAAGAAAAATGGCCTGTACAGCAACTTTTTAATAACTTTTTCCATTATTCTGTATACTAATTGTACCAGTCTCAAATATATAATTAGATAGATAAAGTCTACAGATAAAGCCAAGCCCCTACTAATCTCTTTTCACCACTGAAAATTCCTGCAGTCAAAAGCAGGCTACGTAGAAGCAAATGCAATTCCAATTTATTTTAATGGGAATTCAGGATTTTCAGATCGTGGCTGATTAGAACTGCTCCTGATACCAATTTGTTGTAAATTATTCTTGTTTTGCATAACCCCAAACATATTAATTTGCTACTTAAAATTGCTGCTGCCTGCTGCTAACAATTAGATACCCAGGCTGTCAGTCCAAGTTTTTCCCTACTGAACCTGGCAGGGTTTAAGTGGCCCTTTTCTGCCTCACCTCTAGGAGTCCATCCCCAAAGAGCCAATATTAAATTTAGCAAAAATGAGGGCTGAATAATCACATGGATTCTGAACTGCTCATCCAGGCCAACTCTGCTCCTGCCTGAGTTGGAACTGTTTCAGGAGCACTTACAAAACTGAGTTATTTTAGTAGGCTGGAATATTTGGCTGTGAAAATAACATAGTCATTTTTTCCTCTATATTGGGAGGGACATCACTTAGGTATCACACACAGCTTCTACTTTTTGCTTGGACTGTGGTATCTTGGTGCAAATGAATGTTGAGGTAGTAGACTTATTTGAAAAGAAAAGAAATTAGATGACAAAATGCTAATTAAAATTTTTTGGACTCTCCTCCTATTGTTTTGTGATTGTTTTCTAGTTTCCTTTATATCCTTAAATATCTCCTTCCCTCTAGTGATGGTCCTGTAGTTAATTCAACTTGGTATTTGTTTACAGGCTTCATTTACAAATTGTTTTGATTGTACGAAACTTTTCTGGGGCAGAAATTACCTAATCAAAAGTAGCCCTTGGAAGGGCCATGAGTTTCATTTTTAGACCTTTGTCCAGAGAAATTTCTCTGTAAAAACACCTGAAGAAGTCACAGGGTAGAAAAAAGAAATGGAGAGGGAACGCCAGTGTATTCTTTTCCACATTTCAGCTGCTGGGGGAAAATGGGTTGGGTTTATTTGGTGATTGCTGCCATTACAGCTTCCTTAAAATGGTTGGATATTAGCTATACACAAGGAATCCACCATGGATAAGCATTCCTAATTTCTGAGAGATTTTTTTTCCTTCCTCTGCTACTTTGGAGGTTTTGTGATGCAGGTGCAGAGGCTTGGGATTGTGTTGCCTTAACCTTGTGAGGTGATCCCTTTGCAAACCAGGAGTTTCAGAAGAAAAGAGGTTTTTTTAATAGAAAGAAGTCTGGGGTTTTTTAATAGAACACTGATTTTTATTACTAGATGAGCTCTAACTCCTATTCTGATTTTGTTGTGCCACAGATGTAAAAGATGCTGAAATTACTGTAATAAGAATGAGGTAAAAAAATATCCATATCTTACTGTAGGCTTTGGAGAGTGCATGGAGCAGGGGGCAGGAAGGGATTTTCAGTTATATGCCAATCTAGGATTTTATAATGTGGTATAAAAACCTGATATTTTCAGGAGGGTTGAAAGAAATGCTGACAGCAGTTTCAGTTCTTTAAAAAATCATGTCTGTAAAACCAACTTTCTTTTCAGAGCTGGCAATACTGCAGGTATACAAAGACTGACAGGTATAAATCATCCTAAAAGCCACAAGTCTGGAATTTCTGCTCCTGGCTGCCAAGCAGCTTAATGTGAAAGGTGAATTTATATAATTATTTTCCCCCCTGCAGATTCAGAGATTCAGAGTGAGAGAATTGGAGGGTGCAGAAGAAGTGCTCCACATGTCCCTCTGTACCTCTGGGAATTACTCCTCCTTCATGCCTGTAATCATCCACTGAGTTTAGAATTTACTGTATCTGCCTGCTGTTGTTCATCAATGACTAAATATTTGAGGATTCTTGCCTCAGGTATGGGATTTTGAGACAGAGCTAGAATAGCGTTGAGTGATGAGCCATCCATAATTTTTTACTCTTGGTGAAATCATTAATGTTTATTATCTGCACTGCTATCTCTAAAAAGATCACTCATTTTCCAATGTCAATGTGATACTAGAACAAATATTTGGAAATTAGATAAACTTCATGTTAGTGAAATGCCATAAAGTCAAATGAGATTTGAAGAACAAAACATTTGAGTTCATGTCAGGGATTGACTGAAACAATAAAGTTCTGGGATTTTCATATTAAGTTCTTTCAATCTCCCTGAAAATCTTCCTTCTTCCTCCTCTGCACTGCAAGATACTAAATTTAGAGTTTAGTTTAGACACTAAAACTAGAGTTTTGAACAACTGCTGAACTTCTCATTTTATCTTAGCAAAATCCTCTTAGAACTGGAGAAAGGCCAAATTGTTTGTTTGAAAGGCCAGTTATTTGATAACACTATTGGTTTGTGTTATCAGAATGTAGTAGGGGAAATGATCTATGAAATGTTCACTTTGTAAAGGCTTCACTAGATTTTTGGATGTAACCTATGTTACATGGAAAGAGTTCTGATGGAAGATTTACAGAGTTATATACAGTGTGGGAAGAAAGATGACTCTGCTTTTTGTCATTAAAAAGTGCCCAACAGATAAAGCACGAGGAGGGTGCCACCAAACAGGCAGGGCAGAAATATTTCCCACTTGCAGGGTAACAGGGAGGACTAATCTGATTCAAGCCAAATTTACAAGCATTGCCTCACTCTTTTCTAAACTGGGGCTGTTGGCAGCTGTTAAATCAATTGTGAGCATTACAGCTCTTAAGTTACATTATTCATCAAAAATAACAAGCCTGCTTGCTGCACACACGCTTAACCCAGTCTTCACTGCAGCCAAGAGAAGAAGTGGGAAAAGTGCAAAATGTTCCTTAAGAGTGAATCCTAATGCAGAAGGAAAGTTTTCCTTGGTAGGGAACAGTTAGAAAGTGCAAAAAAATGTCCCAGTTCACAGCTGGGCCTGAACACGGCAGCTCAGAATTCCTGTCCCAAGGGGCAGAGAGCAGCAGAGAAAATGAGGATGGGGATGGTGATGGTGATGGTGATGATGATGGTGATGATGCTGGAGGAAGCTCCCTGGCCCTTGCAGTGCTGGCCATGCCTTGCCCAGACAGGGGTATTCAGGATTTATTGAGCAGTGCTGAAGGAGGGTCACTGCACAGTTAATTTTTAGGGAGGGAGCAGGATAAAGCCAAGGGCTGCCAAAGTGTGCCGTGTCCTTGGCACCAGGTGGGGATGTGAGGGCTTGATGTGAGCTGCTGGATCTGCAGGGCCAGGTTTGTAACTGTGGGAAGCTGTCACAGCCTCACTTTGTGGTGTCAGGGCAGCAGAACACAGCACTGATGGCATTTGTGTTAGTGGGAGATCGTTTCAGATTGCTTGGGCTATAATAGGACATTTTGCTAATGCATTTTGACAGCACCTTCAAAATACAGTTACACTTGCCTATCATAATCACTTGTTGTATGTTTCTAATCTGACACACAGGACAGGCAGCAAGGAGAGGAGGAAGGAAAAAAAAAAGAAATGCTTTAGTGACTTACATGGACATTATTACTATTACACTTTAACTGGATTCCTGTCTGAAGCACAGAGCCTTTTATAGAAGAAAAACTTTCCATGGGATGCTCAGAGCTGACATACACCCTTATTCTGTGGGTTTGGTGGGGAAATGAGGGCTCATGAGCTGCTGAACCATGGCTTTGCAGAAAAACACAGTTTAAGAACTTCTTCTAGGGTTATCTTCTAGTCCAGGGTTATCCCAAGCTGAATCCTTGTCTGCCTATGGTACACATTTTGTCCCAGCACAAGGCTGGGAGCTCCATTTCTGGTTGGAAAGCTTATGTGGGATCTCACCAGTCTGCAAAGCTTTTGTGTCAGGTGCAGAGATTGATCCATCAGCCCTGAGCTCTCAGAAATGCACCTGGATAGTAGTGAGTGTGAGATGTGTAACTGCTTAGTCAAGGACAAACCTTTTTCCAATTCTGCTCTCTGTACTGGCTTTTAAAATTTAGTATTTAGTGATAAAAAGGTCTCAATGACATGTATGCTGGAAACCAGTTGTTCCAGTCAAAGCTATATCAATAAGAAGGTAATTATTTCTGTTACAACTTCAGTTTTCAAGATTTTCTTGACTTGATTGCTTAAAATTGTTTATGTACTACTTTGTACCATTTGTACCAGTTTAATGTGTACAGCATTCATTTTTCTGGATTCTTTCTTGTTCTTGAAACTTAGCCTACAAAAAAGAAAACCTTTTTTATTGTCTTGAGATTTGTTCAGAAAAAGTAAAATAGATATTTTGGAAACAGACCTGTGATCAGAGCTTTGCTAAGCAAACTAAGCAGATGGAATTTGACTTCCCTATTACCTCTTAGTAAGCTCCAAAGAATTTTAATGGGAGTAGTTGGGAATATTCCTAGTAGGGAAAAAACCCCACCCTATTCTGCATCAGTTGGTCCTGATAGATACAGAATGTCAAATGTCATGGTGGATTCCCTAAATGCTTCCATCTTTTGAGGGTTTTGGATGTCCTTTCAGCCTCCTTGGTTTCTGCTTTTGACTGTTAAAGAAAGAAGTGGGAAAAAATTTATATAAAACCAATGTTGTAGTTAAATCCATGGTGCTTGCAATATTGTTCCTTCACTCAGAAAATGGCATGTCTATATAGTAAAACCTTTTTTATAAAACAATGCAGAGTCATGAAAGGCATTGTAATGCTGTTTTTTTATTCTTTTCCCCATAAAGTCCAGTGGAATTGCAAAGTGTTAATTGAACATGTGGCATTGGATATCAGCACACATTTGTTAGAAAAAGTACTGAGCAGAACAATGCAAACTTGGTTTCCTGTCCCTGTCTGCTGAATTCCCTGCATTGAGAAGTGAATGCTGTTGGAGAATATTGAGTTCTTGTTTCTGTTGCTGATTGTAAGGAAGGATTTCATTCTGTGGCAAATACCCTGTAAAATGGAATACATCAGATTCTTTGTTTTCTGAACAGCTGAGGTTCTGCCCACCTTGGATTCACACAGGTAGCAGGCAAGTGAAGAAAAATGCTGAACTGTGGGAATTTAAAAAAAATTTACATTTAATTGGTTTTTTGTTCAGCGGATAATTGCTTACCCTGCAAACCCAGACATTTTTAACACATGCACGCAAAATGAATGTTAGGTAATTAAGAAATTTCCTTTTAAAAGGAAAAATACCAAGGAAGAAGAGGCAAAAGCTAAAGCACACGATGCAGAAATGCACTTGGGTGTTCAGATAGTTTTGCAAAAGCCTTTCTTTTCAGCTGTAAGAAGATTGTCAGCTCGCAGATGTCCCCAGGGGCTGCAACTGTTTAATTTTCAGGGTTTCTGCTGGAAAGATGAAAATACAGTCGATGAAAAAGAAACACAAAGAGAAGAGGATGTTCTGACAGTGATGAGGCTGTAATATTTTGGGTCTTCTGTTTAAAGCTTTTCTTTAGAAATCACTGAAACCTCTCTGCGCATGACAATATCTATTTATCTGTTTAATGGCTTTAGATAAAATCATCCTCCTGTTGCCAGATTCTGACAGCACAGAGATATTTGAAGGCTGGTGCTCATGGCTTAAGTCTACATTAGCAAGAGGTGTGGCCAAAAAGGAGCATTCAGCAGTTGGAATTAAGGATTCTGTGCCCATACCATGACAGTTTTTAAGCATTTAAGTTCCACTTCAGAAAATCTCTATCAGGTCCTACAGACTTCCTGTAGCAGGGAGAACCCCTTCCAGTGTACCTGGAATAGATGCATTTGTGTGGTCTGGACGCACTTTATGTTGTGAATCATGTGACAAGAAGGGGAGAAATGGGATTTTGCTTTAAAAGTGTGGCTAAAATACTTAAATGGATGCAGCCATTAAGTGGCATTAACAGCATCACTAGCAAAGCAATGACTGTTTCCTGTACACTGCTACAAATTACAGCCATTTTTTGATACCCTAAATTATATTCCAGATTTAATGACAGTGGCTTAAACCTTAGGGATTTTTTCCTACAGCTTTAAGTGCCTGCCATTGCAGCAGCATTTCTCTTCTTAAGAGCTTCCCTTTCCCAGCACCAGCTCTCAGTGAATTCAAGAAATAATAAGTCAGTGGTTGGCAGTGAAAGTAGCACTGAGTAAGGCATAGGCACACAATTTCAGCTTCAATTTCAGCTTTTCAGCTCCAGTTCACACCACTGCTGAAAAATGTGAACTTTGGTTTTGGTTTGGGTTTATTTTTTTGGTTGGTTGGTTGGTTGTGTTTTGGAAGGGAGGGCAGTAAAGTATCTCCAGTGTTTGCTTCCTAAACTTTATGTGCCTCTGGCCTTGTCTTGCCTCCAGTGGTTGAATTCAAAAATGTGGTAAAATTGGGAAAAAGAACTGACTTTGAGGTATGAGAATCTGTGGGAAATGAAAGTACAGACATTCTAGTCACTGGCCATTAACTGAGCCATTCTATTTTTATTTTATCAGCATCTGGTATATTTAATGTTGTGAAAGTGTCATATTTAAGCCCAGCTGACAGCTAAGATGCTCACTTCTCTCCCCTCATGGGATGTGGGAGGGAATCAAAGGAGCAAAGTGAGGAAACTTGTGAGTTGAGAGAAAGATAGTGTAGTAGGGAAAACAAAAGCCATGCCCAAGTAAAAGAAAGCAAGGAATTGATTCCCCACTCTCCATCAGCAGGCAGGTGTTCAGCCATCCCCAGGAAGGGTGGGATGGAACATCCCTTTGGCCAAACGTGGCCAGCTGTCCCAGATGTGTCCCCTCCCCAATCCTTGTGCACCCCCAGCCTGCTCAGAAAAGACCTTGACACTGTATGTGCACTGTTCAGCAGTAAAAAATAAAAACTTGGTTGAATTATCAACACTATTTTCAGCACAAATGCAAAACACAGCCCCATAGCAGCTGCTGTGAAAAAAACTTAATCCTACCCCAGCCAAAAGCAGCATTAGAAATAGATTGTCTTTTTTATGTCAGTGGGCTGCTTGTGACAGGTAATGAATTAACAGCTCAAGAAACCAAAGTCCTCTCTTTTTTACCAACAAAATAAGTTCAGCAAGGGTGTGAAGAACACAAGCTTCCCACACACTGCTCGAGCAATGTGCCTGTAACCCTGACCTGAGAGCAAATCTCTGAGGGAAAAGGCGTTTGTTAAATTTCTTTTCCAATTAATTTGACAGCTCTGCTGAGACTCCTAACAAAAGTACTAATTCATGCAAATTGCAGTAGTGGACCTGTGTCATCAGGGAGCTGGGCTGGGCTCTCTGAAACAGCACACAGGCCACCAGGCAGAATTTTGATTAGAAGGTGACACTGGGTCTGGAGCCTATTCTGCATTAATTTTCTCCCAGGGACAGCAAAAGATTCCTGTATGTGCTAACAGAGGTGGGAAGTTGCAAAAGAATATTCAGCCTCAGTAAATGCATCATCGTCTTCCCTCCATCCCTGAGAGAAAATGTATCTTTTATATGTCTGAATTAACTGTTCTGACTTGGGATCTGTGCATTGACTGGGAGAGATATTCCATGGATTGCTCAAAATAAAAAACAAAACCCAAACCAAAGCCAAGGCCCAAATGTGTTAGATAGCAAGATAGAATCTGTGGTCCAATCTATAAATCAATTCATTTCATCAGACATGTCATGGGAAAAATAAGAACATTTTCCACTGTATAAATGACAGTGTAGAAGCAGATGGGTATGATCAAAGGATCAGAAGACATTGCTGTAAAGGCTGATTGAAAAGTTGGTGTTTGTTCATCACAGAGAAGATAAGCTCATGATAGATCTTTGTCAGAGGAGGAATGCCTTTGAGAGGACAGATCAAGAGCAGCTGGTCTTCCTGTCATGTAATAAAAACCAAGGGTATATTGATTTGGTGAAAAAAGTAACAAATTTGAAGGTAAATTGAAGGAAAGATGAATTTTTTGTACTTCACATCAACTACCTACACTGGAGCAGAATGCATTGTGACCAATAACTTCCAAAAAAACCCCAAATATTGGATAGTCTACATGAAGGTCAGTACAATGATGAATAACATAATTATCTTTGTTAAAAAATAAATTAACAGATATCTCTAACACTATATTTCCAGGTTTTTGAAATAGTATTTGAGTTGTAGGTATGAGGGTAAAATAATTTATATAGCGATTTACGAACATGGGTTTATTCAATTCCTGCTTAAGGAATACCTGTTTAAGTGATACCTGTTTTAAAGGTTGAAATACCTGTTTAAGTGATCCACTAAGATTTTTTTTCCCCCAAAACTGACTGCAGAGCAGCCTCAATGCCTCACACATTGTGAAATCAGGTGCTGGCTTGCCCACAAGAGAGAACCTCTTTGCTGTAAAGAGGTTTTAGGTCTGTTTTAGGTCTGCAATCTTTGACATTGCACTTAAACAAAGGTGCTGGCAGCAATCCTGGCTGAAATGCACTGCACAAAAAGAGACCCAGAAGCCCTGCAAGGCACAACGTGCAGCTATTACAGACTTTGGGTTTTTTGTGGTTGAAAGGTGCAGGGTTGTTCCCCCAGGACAGCGCTATCTCTTATGTACATATAATTAATATGTCTGCCAGTAACAGTTATTAAACAAAGGAACAGGAATTGTTTCTGCTCAATGGCTTGACCTGGGAGTAAAGCCAATTTAAGAAGCATCTGATTAAATATGTTAAGGTCACAGATCACTATAAAATATGAAGCGGGGAGGAAAAAGGCAAAAATTTACTCATGAAGAAGATTAAATACTACTGGGGTTTTTTTGGGGTTTTTTTTTGTGCTAGCAGCAGCTTTCAGGTGCAAAAATAAAAAGTGCTCATTCTGAGGAGTGTTTTTCTAGAGACATTTCAGTGTCACATTGTACTGAATCCTTGCCCCATGCATATCTCATGGACGGTGCAAGAATACAAATACTAAGGACATTTGTGATTCTTATTTCTTCAACAGAGAGAGTGGAATCCTACAGGCAAGGAGAGAAAGTCAATATCCTTACCTCTTTCTGGGGATATCCTTACAGTAGTGGTAATGGGGTCCAATCACAAGAAGAGCTTTTATCCCTCATTAGAGCCTTTTTCAATCTTATTTTTCTCTTCCCTCAGCTGCCAGCAGCACAGCCCATCACAGAGAAAGCCTGCTCTGCATGTACAGCAATAGCCTTTAGTTTTGAGAGCTGCTCACTTAAGTGGTGTCTTTTTATTCAAGTCTGATGACAAAGAGTGTGCCTGAAGTTCAGTGGAAATAGGAATCAAAAATACAGTCTAATTTTTAGAAGCCTTTTTGGGCTGAGTTGGTGTCCAAGAAGTTACAGAGAGGCTCAGGAGAGAGAGAGGATGCTACACACATATAGAATGCTGTGGAATTTATGGCTTTTGAAATACTGGTAAACAACCAGAGCTGCTGAAGGTCGCTTCATTGCTCTGAGGGGTTTTGAAGGAAACCAACATTATAAAATTTGCTGGTGAATGGGGTTCCATAGTGAAAAAAAGGGGGGGAAAGCTGTATAAACGCTTTCAAAAGGACCTGTAGAGCAGTTCAAAGATGCAAGGCTGTGTGTGAGCATTGAGGTGAGTCATTTAAGGAAAGACTGAAGGCAGCCCAGTGCCATGGTCCCTTTTACATGGTGGTGGGAGTGATAAGCTGGACTTGGTGGTCTCAGAAGTCTTTTCCAACCTAATTGATTCTGTGATTCCCTTCCCAACACACTGCCCAGCCAAAGGTCATCCTGTGACCTCAGGTCCAGCTTCAGGACTTTGTATCTATCAAAACACAAGCAAATCTATGTCCCTGCGGGGACTGGAGGATTTTCTCAAAATCCTGGAAGTGAAGAATGGGTCCTGATATGAGAAATAAAATATTGATTAGTTCAATTAATTCACCTGCTGCTGCTCAGGTGACAGTGGGAATAGTTTGCAAAGCCCCTCTAAGAGTGGCCACTTCCATGGGGAATGCTTCCCTGTCCTGGCGCAGGAGGTTTGTCCTGAGTTGCTCTCGTCTGTCTCGTTAGTGCACACTCTGAGGATGTGTTATCTGTGAGCTGCACAGGTTTGGGACTGAATTCCTTTCTTGGTAAATGCTGTGCCTTAATGCCTGGGTGACATTTCACCCCTGGGCTGTTTTAATGAGGAGCAGAGGAACAAAGAGAGGAAGCAATCAATGGGTGGGTGCTGGTCAGCCATGCCATGCATGTGTAATCCACTTCCAGCCTGTTGTGATGCTCCAGCCTCGCCAAAAAGCACGAAAAGCAGAGCTCCTGCAGGGCTGGGCAGTGCCAGGCGGTTTCTAAATGAAGTTTCCCTGACCTTGTGCAGGAGATGGGCCCTGTCAAGCCTGGAGTGCTGGGGCTGGGACATCTCCAGTACAGGCTCCACTTGTTCCTTGGTGTTTACAGCTGGGAATTGCTGAAATTGCTCTGTGTGCAAGGGGCTGCAGGACCTGAATGCTAAAATGCTCCTATTTGCTAACAGATTTATGTTTTAATTTAAAATTAATTCCAGTTTAAATTAATAATTTAACCCTTAATTAGGAGCATGTTTTCATCCCAAGCAGATGAGTTAGGCTGAGGCAAAATTCACTTTGCTGCAGAAAAGACAATTGCATTTCTTGAATCAGTGCCTAGCATAAACTGTTGTATGCATTTGTTTTCCTCTCACTGAATTAACTTTCCCTGCTCTCTGTCTCTGAGACAGACTCTTCAGTTTAGAGCTCAAGGAAGTTCATTTTCACACAGTAACAAGGACAACCAGAGTCCTGAAATTCTGACTAACAGGTGACTCAATAAAGTCATCCTGGCATCACACCCAAACAAAAGAGACTGAAATCAGAATAAATGCAGTTTTAGAATGCTGCAGTTGGGAGTTACCACAGGAGTCACCAGAGCCAACAGGCTTGAGGAGATCTTCCTAAAAAAGCAAAACCAGCCACCCTTGCTGTACTGTTTACATCACATATTTAGAAACTCCCAAAGTTTCCTTGACTCACTTTTAGTGTGCTAACAGTCTTTTCTTCCTGGCCCATTGCATCTACTTCCTCCTGCATTGTTCTCCATTGTGAGGGAAAGAAAAAATTCTTAGGTTTTGCAAGAAATGGAGTAAGTTGAGTAAAAGCAACTGCTGTTCACAGCTGGTTTCCTTGCTAAAATTAGAGATTCTGTGAAGACTTCCTATGCTAATTCCTATGATTTTTTTCAACCTAATTGAAACCAAAGCCATGGCAGTTGCCTCAAAAAGCTGAAGTTTCTTCTATCAGTACATGTAATCCAATTTGTCTGGCAGAGAAATTAATGCCTTTTGAAGTAACAGCTTTATTTTTTCTCTCATATATATCAGAATTAAAAAAAATGATTAGGAAAGGAATAATTATAGGAAGTACATCGACAATATTTTTCATTGGCACCTCCAGTTCTGAGCTTCAGTTTCAAGTGTAAATGCAGGGGGTTTTTTTTCCTCCTTTGGGCTGCAGTTGTGAATAATCTGAAATTGGTCTGACAGACAAAGACAGAAGTGCACGACAGCCTGAGGGGAAGGCATGAGATTGGGATGCCCTTGCTAGGGTACATTGGGACAGCAGGAATCTGACTGGCTCACCCCCCCCACTGACCATCACCACCTTTTCTTAAATGAGGTCCATGAGTTTTTCCCTGAGGGGTGAAAGAGACATTGATTAATAGAGCAGTTTCTTTACCCCTCTGAATCTGTCTTCTTCTAATACAAGCTTGCTTACTTGTGTTAAATTAATTGCTTTTATTAAAATGTTGGTGGCAGGGTCTTTCTTTCTGGTCATTGCATAAATCTAGCATATATATTTATTAAAATATTCTGCTGTATAAATACATCATTGCCTTGTGGGAGACTACCCATAAATGTAAAAGTGTCCCTTCAAGCTGGTTAAGCAAAACCATTGGAGTTTAAATATCTGGTAGCAAGTTTCCACAAGAAGTTCTAATGGAAGTTCTCTGTATTAATGAGGCAGATGAAGTGTGATGTTTATTCTTTATTGTGTTTACTTAGTTATTACTGCTGGTAAGAAGGGCATTGACATCTTTTGTGCCTGGCTTGCTGTCTCAGGGCTGGGAACAGAGGCAGTAAAGTCACTGGAGGTTCCTCTGTCAGCCAGAGGGGCTTGTTCCAGGTGCCTCACGGGCAGCACAGGGAAGGGGATGGCACTTGAGTTGTAAAAGGCTGCAAAAATAACAGCTACACAAAAAAAAAAAGAAAACAAAAACAAACCCAGTTGTTTCCTGCTGCATTTCCTCCTGGTGGAGCGGTGTAAGAAGGACTTGGGTTTCCTTTATTTCCTGCAGTTAAATGGGAATCCCCAAACACCCTGGCAGCCCTTGAGGAGAGGGGAGCACCAGCAGTGCCAGCTGGATGGGCTGTGCCGGGTCGGACAGGTCCGTGCTGCTCACACAAGGTCACTTTTAGCAGTTCTGCTGTTCTTTAGCAATTCTTACAATTCTGCTGTAACAGATTGTCTGCTGGGGCTGTGACTCAGAGGCTCAGACTCTGGGTTGTTTCCTCAGGGCTTGCAGGAGAGAACTTGGAGCAGGAGCTGTCTTTGCCAGCTGCTTTGCTGCAGCCTGGAAGTTGGAGGGAGCAGCTGCAGCCAAGCACTGCTGTTTGCCAGGGCTGAGAAGTGCTGAAGGGTGGCTGAGATTGGCACTTCTCTGTGAAACCCTTGTGCTCCTCCTGCTGTCCCTTGTTAGAGCAGGCTGTCCCTATTTAGGATATTTCAGAGAAGAGCAGAGTAGTTGTTCTCTCACCATTCACCAGACCATTTCACTCAGGTGTTCGGCATCAGGAGCTAACCAACAAATCTCCCTTGCCCAGGTGTTTATTTAGGTGTTGGGGATAGACAATAACAGTCCCTCCCTCCTCCATCACTTGAAAAGCTGCTGAGATAGCTGTTCAGAGCTTTTTCCCACCACAGGCTGCCTGTCTTAGACTTTGCTAACCCAAAAAAAAAAATCTTTCTTCTACAGGTCATGCAAGTTCCTGATAGTATCAGAAGCAGCTCATTGACAAAATTATTCAAAAATGGAAAAGATCTTTCTCTGTTCAGGTTATTTTCTGGGTTTTGGCTTACTTGCTCCTGACTGGATGAACTGAAGAGACATAGTTTGCAATCAGTGTGCCCTTGTAAGAAAATGTTAGCAGCAGAGAGAAGATGAAGTTAGTTTCTTATGCAGGGTAGGGCCAAAGTTTTGGTAAATTAAGCAGAAGAGAAGGAAAAGGAGTGAAGTTCTCAAAATGAAGCGTAGAAAATGTTTCTTAGTGGCGCAATGCACTGTTTTGTTTTCCAGGGAAAATTAAATGCAAATCCAAGCTGATGCATGAACTCCATTCTACCAAGACGTTTTATTTCTGTCAGCTCTGATTATGAGAAAAATCTGTAATTTTAGATCGTAAATGTCTGCAAACTGATCCCCGGATGGGTTGGTTCCAGAGCAGTAGTCACATGTTAGAATCAAGATGTCCATGGAATTTAAAACTCTATCCCCTGTTACTTTGCAGCCTGTCGAGCTGGGTTCTACAAAGCCTCTGCTGGCAATGTGAAGTGTGCCAAATGCCCCCCTCACAGCTCCACCTACGAAGATGCATCTCTGAACTGCAGGTGTGAAAAGAATTACTTTCGCTCTGAGAAAGACCCTCCATCCATGGCTTGCACCAGTGAGTAGCTCATTCTGCTCGGGGCTGTCATTCTTGCTGCTCCATCTGTCCCTCCACAACAGCTCGCCTGCTTGCTTCCTCTCATGTCCCACTGCAGTCAGCCATCCACTCCCTCTCGTGTCTTCTTGAGTGTTGGACAGGCTGCTGGAATTTGGTGGGCTGGGTTTGTGTCTTTTCTGATTTCATTTTCTCCTTCTTGTACCCTGTCAGACTCGAGAAGGAGAAGCAGGATTTTTTTATTGCTACCAGTACTCAGCCCTCAATCCTGAACTGCGCCCTGAGGGAACTCTCTATTTATAAGAAAACATGGTTCCTGTTAGCCTAGGTCTGTAATCTAGTGAAATATTGCAGGAGTCTCCACAGGAAATAATCAGAAGAGTTTGGTTATGAATTTTTATTTTTTTTTTACTTTTATATTTCTGCGCCCTCGTTGCTCCCATTTTGGGAGCACCCTTTGGGAGAAAATCTCACTCCCTGCTTTCCCTTCCCCAGGACCGCCATCCGCCCCGAGAAACGTCATCTCCAACATCAACGAGACCTCCGTCATCCTGGACTGGAGCTGGCCCCTGGACACGGGGGGCAGGAAGGACGTCACCTTCAACATCGTCTGCAAGAAGTGCTCGGGGGGCGGCCGGCTGTGCGAGCCCTGCAGCGACAACGTGCGCTTCCTGCCGCGCCAGAGCGGCCTCACCAACACCACCGTGACCGTGGTGGACCTGCTGGCACACACCAACTACACCTTCGAGATCGACGCGCTCAACGGCGTCTCCGACCTCAGCACCCTCTCCAGGCAGTTTGCCACTGTCAGCATCACCACCAACCAGGCTGGTGAGTCTCTCTCTGCCCACCTTTCCTTTGGAGCTGCTGGGGTTTGTGCACCTGTTGTGTTTGGGGGGTTCCCAGACGGAGGAAGGAAGGATGAATCTGACTCCATGCGGTATTTTTGGGGTCCCCTTTCATGGGGAGGAAAGATCAATCTGACTCCATGTTCTTAGAAGGCTAATTTATTATTCTATTCTATTCTATTCTATTCTATTCTATTCTATTCTATTCTATTCTATTCTATTCTATTCTATTCTATTCTATTCTGCAACACTACAACTACACTAAAGAATAGAGACAGGATACTTACAGAAGGCTTAACAAGGCACTAATGAAAAACTCGTGACTCCTTCCAGAGTCTGACACAGCTGGCTGTGGTTGGTCATTAAGTTAAAACAATTCACCTGAAACCGACCAACCAACCAACCACCTGTGGGTAAAGAAACTCTAAACCACATTCCAAAGCAGCAAAACACAGGAGAAGCAAATGAGATAATATTGTTTTTCCTTTTTCTCTGAGGCCTCTCAGCTTCCCAGGAGAAGAAATCCTGATGAAGGGATTTTACAGAAAATATGACAGTGACAACTCCATGTTCTCAGGAGGCTAATTTATTATTTTATAATACTATATAATATTAGAGAATGCTATACTAAACTATACTAAAGAATACAGAAAGGATACTTACAGAATGCCAAAAAGATAATAATGAAAACTCGTGACTCTTTCCAGAGTCCCAACAGAGCTTGGCCCTGATTGGCCATTGAGTGAAATCAGACACCAGAATCCAATGAAACAACCACCTGTGGGTAAACAATCTCCAAACTCATTCCACATGAGCAAAACACAGGAGAAGCAAATCAGATAATTATTGTTTTCCCTTTTTTCTGAGACTTCTCAGCCTCCCAGGGGAAAAATCCTGGGCAAAGGGATTTTTCTGAGAATGTGAATACCACATGCACCTTTGTTTCCTCTCCTGATTTGCAGAATCTGCTCTGTGCCAGGGTGACTAATTGTCTGGGATATTCCTGTAAAAGTAAAAGTAGAAACAAACCCAGTGTGTGTTTCTGTCAAAGAACCTGGCAGCATGACTGTTATGATTAACTCCCAGTTCCCAGTTAATAGTCTCTAATAGCAGGCTTACATGATTCCTCAGCCAGAATGTGTTTTATTAATAAAACCAGATTTTAATAAAACACTCATTTCAGTAATCTCCAACGTAAATTACTGTAGTAATCTTAGTGATTAATTTTGATTAAATAGAAGTGAAAAAAGGCTTTGATGTTAGATGCATAGAAAGCTAACATTAAATTAGAGAGGTTGAAAACACAGCTTTTTTTTTTTGTTTTTAACTCCTTTACAAGTTGTCTCACCAACTCTGAATTATTTCCAACATGATGGGGGTGTGGAGCTGAATACTGAATTAGATCCTGGTGTCACAGTTGATGGGGTACAAAAGGGCTGCTCTCCTTCTGTGGAGACTTATTAAAGCCTTTGAGGCCCTGCATGAGCACGGCAGTGTGCCCTGGCTGTTGGATCAGAGCCTTTGTCATCACTGCACTGTTCTGCCATTTGCTTCTCATTTGACATGGCTCCATTTATCTGAAAGTTGTGAAGAATCTAGACTCTTTCCTGGCATTTGGTTGGGTGTGAAATTTTTAGGAGCAATGTGTGCCAGTGAAGAGAGAGACTAGATGCTGCAATTTCTGTGCTTGTGCTCCATGCAGCTTCATCAGGAGGCTTTGTGCAGAAAACATGCATGTGTTCAGTAAGCCTCCTCCCACGTCCTCCCATCCCACACCATGTCCCCAAAATACTTCCAGTTCTGTCTTCCTGAAAGCACAGACAAGTTCACATTGTTCTAAGTAGGCATCCTCCTGGTGGGCTGTGTTATTGCAATGTTTTTCACTGTAGAGGGTGTATGTTTTCTCCTTAAATCACAGATCAGCTATAGTGGGAGGCATAAAAATGTAAGAACAGGCTATTTCCTGACCCCAGTCACTACATTTCCCAATGCTTTGGTGGGCTGTCTAACTGTGCAGTAGGCAGACAGAGGTGAATCCACCCAAATCAGCCCTGGAACCTGCATTTTATGTCCATTCAATTTGTTGCTGTTACTGTTCATTGTTTTAGATTTTCAGATCAGTGACTTGGAGCATCCTTGTTAAGTTGCCCACAGTTTTCTCCTGTTTCTCTGATCAAAGGTGTTGCCTTTCAGCTTGTTCATCACCACAGCAGTTAGAAATCACCCGAGGACAGTCCACAAAAAATAAACTGTCCAGGATCAGGGAAGTTCTTTCTCTGCAGAGGCCTCCTGCTTTGCAGTGTGCTTCCCTAGAAGCAGAGCTGTTGCCTTTGCACTGCAAGGTGGATTTTGATTTTGGTGTGGAACACACAGTACCTGGAATGTGGCAAAGTCAAAAGCATTTCTGGCAGTAGCAGCTCTGTTCACTGTAACCCACAGGCCGCTTAAGCAGTTTATTTTCTGCTTTTATGCATGGCCCATTTTTTCTTTAAGTACATTTAGGTGATGTGGGTTAGTACAGGCTTAATTGTGCTATCTCTTGATCATGCCAATTGGTTTACTGTATTAGAATTCCCCTAGAAACTCTGCAAGTTGTTAAAATTAGACCTTAAGTATGTATATAAGCAGTCTCCTAAAGTATAATTACAAAAGCATAATGGCATTCCCTCACTGGTCAGATCACAAAAGGGATATATCAGAAGCACATTTTTAGCTCTGTAAGGTCTAGAATGCTGTCCCTAGAGAGTTTTTTACAGCTTTATCCTTAATTTCCGTGTACCATATCCAAATGGGTTGGGTCTGGGTTGCCATGAAGGGTCACAAATTCAGGGTAGACCAGAGGGGCCATGGGGCAGAGCAAGCAGAAGGAGCAAAATTAAAACCCTGTAGAGGGTAGATGGGAACAAGAGGGTCAAGTCTATGACCCTCTTTTTGCAACAGCATTTTCCTGGCAGCTGCTCCACATCAATCTGAATATTCTGTCTCAAAACACCATGCTTTGCATGTGCATCTTCCTGAACTCTTACCCCTTCCATTATTTAGTGATGATTCAGTGTTCATGCTTCAAGCAAAATTATTATTAACATCAAAGTTTTGTGAAAATAATTAAATTTTCTGTATTTTCCCAATCTACTCATGCCAATTCCCAAATATTTTCCTTTTTTCCCCCCTAATATCTCAGTTCTTTGTTTCATTGATGATAAAATAGATTGTTTTCTTTTGATCACCAAAAGCACACTGTAACAGCTTTAAATGGAGCTTAGCTCTTAAGGACTTAAGGCCCTTTAACCAAAGGTCTCAGCAGTGCAGCAGCAGCAAAAGGTGGTAGCAACTGAATTCTACAATAAGGCAATGTCAGCACTAAACCAATTCCAAAGAGTTTCGTGCTGTCACATCTCCTGGCATCAGCAGAAGAGCAAATGGGACATGTTGTAACAAGAGACTTCTTCAAATTCTGTCCTCAGCTCTTCCACACAATTCAGGCAGGATGCAGATAGGTGCCAAAAGTAAATAAATTGGAGAATAAAGAGGAATCCCTGCAGATGAAACATAGAAGGCTTTTTGTGGACTCAATTTCAGCTAGAAATGTCAGTTTTTTCCTAACTGCAGAAAGTGATTATGCTGCTCAGTTGAGAGAATAAAAGTGCCTAATCCTGAGTTTTGGCCTCTCCACAGATCAGTTGTGCACTTGCAAAATTTTGATTCCTTTCTCTGTCAGAGACTTTTCCTAGAGGAAGCTTAGAGAGCAGCCACCCCTGCATCCAAACTGAGGCATCCTATGCAAAGCTGCATTATAAATAAAAACAAGATATACATAATAGCCCCAGATCTACTTTCTATCACCTCAAGCTTCTCTTGACAAGCAGTAGTTTGGTTATCTAGAGTCTCTTTCTTTATCTTTTATACTTCTAAAAGCCAGGAGGCAGAACAAGCCATGTAACTTGTTTAATCATCTTGCCTAATCATTGAACCCAGGCATGAAAAGCCGTAGGGAATCGGTTTGTTTAAGGAGAAAGTAACCAGTAAGGCACTACAGGTTATTACAAGATGCCAGGATGAAAATTATTGAAAATATAACCTTTTGAACAAAAGTAAGGTAGAGATAGAGAAATTAGGATCATTAGGAGTGTTGAAGGGTTTGCAGTATCTTGATTTCCCTGTGCCATTTAAAATTCCAAGCCATATGTTAATTTCAGCTTGGAGGAATAAACATTTAC
Organism: Fringilla coelebs; assembly: GCF_963513975.1. Lineage (NCBI taxonomy): Eukaryota > Metazoa > Chordata > Aves > Passeriformes > Fringillidae > Fringilla > Fringilla coelebs. The sequence continues at coordinate 114,430,067 of NC_140029.1, read as the reverse complement.
AATGGAGAAAGAACCAGTCAAATTTTCAGTCCTCTTTTAAGTAGAGACTTCTGTGGCTCCTTGGAAGGCTTGTTAAAACCTCCTCAGAACCAGAATTTTATTTGCCTGAAATCTCTGGCTTCAAGGGAATAAGTTCAGCCCCAAGCTTTGTTTCAATGTATGTATTTGATTATTTGCAGGTACTTTGATGCTATTTATGTGCTCAGCCTGCACTGCACTGTCTTCAGCAGCTCACAAATGATGTGTGATGCTCCCTGTTTAAATAAAATCCATATTTAGAGAGGTTGTGTGCACTTTACAACCTATATCCCAAGGCAAGTCCCTTAAGTAGATCTGTCTTCTAAGAGAGACAATTTGAGAGAGGCACAGATGTTTGGGGGATGATATATTTCTTTCTTTCCCTATGGCCCTTATAAAAAGGACAAGAAGATAGACTTATTAAAAGTGAGCTAATGACATGATGTAGGGAGTCTCTGGTTCACTGACTGTTATTACAGCTGTGCCCCATTACGTCCTGAATACCTAGGACATGCTTGTTTTCCTGAATGACATTTATCTTTTGAGTTTCAAACATTCCTGGCATAAATAAAGATTTTACGCTCTTCAAATGTGTTTTACAGTTCAGCCCAGAGGCTATTCAAGGATCATTTTAACTCAATAAAACTCCTTTAGGGATATAAAAGAGAAGTGTTTTTAACAATGTCACTCCATGCATAGCCTGTTATTAGCTGGAGATGTTCTGCCTGCAAAGTCTTTGATCCCTTTTCCCCCTGAACGTCAAGGAAGCTCTGCCAAGGCTTCAAAGTCTGTGACACACACACTGGGCTCTTCAGTCCTCATGTGAACGCTCCTGACCTGACAGAAAGTTCACAGGTGAAGTTTGTGGCTCAGAGAGTTTTTCCTCTTTTAGAACTTTTAGCTGGTTTTTCCACAGATCAAGGTGAGATTTAATTCAGCACTCGGTGGATAATGGTTTTCTTTGCTTGCTTCTGTTAGTCTTCCTCATTTAATATCTTAGTTTGGCACAAGAGTAAAAATGAAGGAATGCAGGTAAGCAGGGTGCTTAGTCCTCTGTTAAATAATAAACCTTAGACTTCTGTCTCTCTCTGTTATCTGTGCTGGCATTCTCAGTAACCACTGAGGGAAATTGTGTTCCTCTTGATTGTAAACACAGCTATCAATTTGCTTTCTGAAGCAATTCCCTCTAGGCAATTTGCAAGCTGGGAAGAGATGGGAAAAATTGTTCCTTTGGGTTTGGGGACTGTTCCTGCAATGGGAATTATGAGCGTAATACCTGTCAGCTTCTAGAGCAAAAAGAGTCTTTTTTTTAGCATTCCTTTTAGTAAACTATATCTCCGTGTATATTTAAAAAATGTTTTAAATGAAACAAAAATATTAAATCATCTCCAAATCCAAAAGTGTGAAAGATGTCAGCACCTTTCAAGTTTTTCTGTTTGAGGCTCTTCTTTCCTGATGAACCTCCACAAATGCAGCTGCACCAAATGACAGGGCAAGAAGTTTGAGAAATTTTGTCTCTTTTCTTGTACTGAGCAGGTAGAAAATACTTACTGACAAACCAGTTCAGGAGCTCTTGGTGATGACTTAAAAGGAGAGAAAGTATTTTGTATCATAAATTGTCTTCTCCAGTTTTGGATAATGGCTTTTTTAGAGATAGTTCTTAAGTATATTCTTACATTGTGCATGGGGTTTCTCTGGTTGAGGAAATAATCAGATTATCACAGAAAGGGAAAGCCTGCTCAGCACCTGTATGTTGGTGTGAGCATGGTGAATAAATTCTTCTTTCTGAACACTTCACTCCAGGAAATGTGAGGCTCTAAAATCCTCTAAGGTAATGTAACAAAGGGGTAGGGAAAGCAAAGAAAAACAGTTTATTTAAACTGATAGGGTCTTAACACATTCAGTGAAAAATATGAACTATTGCAAAGCTCCCACCATCACCACCTCAACAGAGAGCAGAAAGAATAACATTTGTGTTGTGAGTACCTTTGGGATGAATCCTTATGAAAGCACATCCAGCATTTGTATCCTCTCTGAAATAACAGCTGGGAATGCCACAGCACCATAATTTCCAGTTTCTGAAGCGAGTGCCTTGTGCAGTCTGATCCTCCCCAAATGGACATGGCATTTCCATGACTTATTATACATGTGTTTAACACATGAGCAAATCAAACCTTTTGTTTGCTCAGGGGAAGGCGTTTGCTATCTCTTTTAATAAAAAGAGGGAGAAGCAAGAACATGTTTGCGCTACGCTTAATGACGTTTTCTTTTAATTTAGGATTTATTTGTAAAAGTGAGAAATGAGCTCTGATAATCACTTGTCCAGTGACAGCTGCTGCCCAGAAGGTTGCCTTTCTGTGCACTTGAGAGGGAAATCAAGCAGCTGCCTTTTGGTGTAATTCCTGCTGAAGCTGCTTGTTTCCCCCTTTCCAGTTCCCTGCAGTCTTTCTTCCTCAGCACCTGTGAAATGCCTGCAGCCACTCTGGAGTCTGTAACCACAGACTGGAGCCTTTCACAGATGCATTTGGGCACTTCTGCCATAATGCAGGCAGTCATCCATCAGAACAGCCACGAACAAACCAGTTTTTATTTTTTTTTTCTGTTTCTGGGAGAAATGTGCCCAGCTTTGTTTCATCCAATGGCAGCCTGCTTGAGCTTGCCTTTGAAGTTTTGTCCTTCCACGTTTTCATGTGTGGAAATGTGATCTTGATAGGCCTTCTCCCAGAAACTGTGAGCCTTTTCACCCCCTTTCTTATGATAGAACCCTACCAGGATCCAGCCTGGGGCTGGTGTGAGGGGCTTTTTGCTGATGTGGGGTGAGTGAACTCCCTGATGCCTTGTGGAAGGCATGACAGTCACCCAGTGATGTTACAGAATCAGGTGACATTTTACAGCCCAGGTCATAAAAACAGATTGAGCCTGCTGCAGCTCAAGGAAAAGGTGCAGGGGGACAAACACAGGCACTGTGCTGGTTTAACTGTGTGCTCTGGAGATTAAAGGGCAAAGGGCTGTGCCTGCACGTGCCTTGAAGTGGTGGGGAGCTCTATCTGGAGGAGCAGCGTGGAGGGTTCAGCAGGTTTCCAAATAGTTGTTAAAGTGGGACTGTTTCCTCCTCCTCCTGCCTCCTGAGAGGCACCTGGGGACCTTCTTGGAATGTGCCCCTGGGATGGGGCTTGCTTGCTTCAGCACAATCTTGTAGCAGTGCTTAACAGAGAAAGTGAATAGGAGTGCAGGCAGAGGAGGTTGAAAACAGGGCAGGTCCTGCTTTCTGTGAGCAGGCTTCTCTCATAAACCCCTTCTACTCTAATCCATCCACAGAATAGATGCTGGAGGTGTTGAAGATTCCAAGTAAAAGCACAGCTGTTCACAGACTTCATGTTAGTGTGATCATGTCGTGGAGATGTGGCATCATTACACAGATTTGCTTGGGACTCTTAAAAATTAAGTAGTGGAATTGAAGGATAAACCCAAAGGTAAAAGGTTGGTTCTCAAAAAAAACCAGGTGCTGGGTGGTTTTGTATGAATTAAAATGTGTGTGTAGAGCATTGTGAGCAGTGCCAGACCAGCACCATGGTGAGTTCTCTCCTGTCCTGACTGTGGATGGGGCTCCAGTGCTCCAGAGAAACTGAGTCCAGGTGAGAGATCAGTTTGTTTATTCAAACACTGGTGTTTCTACTTTAAATTGCATGATAGTTTTGTGGTTTGGATGCTGGTCCTCTAAGACTGGCAGATTTAAGTTTGAGTCCCAGTGGATCCTACTTTGGATAGGAGAATGCAGATTTAATTTTCAGGTTATGATCTTTATTTACAGCTCTTGTTCCACATTACCTCCTGGGGGTATCATAGACAGTAAAGAAAATTTATAGGTTATATCAGATTACAGTATTGTGATTAGATAATAAAAGCATCACTTTTCTAAAGAAAGAAAAAGGAACAAGCCTTCCCTTTTTTCAGCAGGGCAGGAGTTGAAAATTGAGTAGAACAGTCAATTCTGCTTGGTCACCATTTTTCAGCATCGTTTGGAATATCCTAGGCAAAGCATATTTTACTCTTGTTTGCAAACAAAAGCTGGAAGTGAGCTGTGAGTCATTTTAGAATTAAATCCTTTCCTAAAATTTAATTTGTGACCTAGAAACCTAAGCCAGAAACAATAGGACTCTAAATGTTTCAGCAGTTGTACACATGTGCCTTCGCAGAGTTAATACTGAGTTCTCCCTGTCACAGGACAGGGGATTTTCTTTCAGTGCATTTATACATCTGTATAAAGCCAGTCACATATGAAAACAATAACCAAGGAATAAGGAAAAAGTCAATAAGGAAATTTATATATAGCTGCTATTAAACTGGAGGAAAACAAATCATCTGTTGGGGTCAGTTTCAGTGGGAAATCAATTTGAGCAGAGTTTTATTGTCGTCTCTGCAGATCCTTCATGTTATTTGCTTGCACCTTTAATAGTCATGACTGAGGAGGTTTTTACACTTGAGCCTGAGCTCCCTGAATCATTGTGTTTGTTACCTTTTCAACATGCACATTCCCAGTTGTCACAAATGCTACCTAACAACAGCGAGTGCTCAAAGTACATTTCCCCTCTCAGCTCCAGGGAGTTTTCAAGGTTCCTGTTAAGTGCTCGGAGCAGTTAGGCTGCAGTGCCAGACAAATTCGAACCATGTGAAGTGTAAAAATGCCTCTCTGTGCAATGCATGGGACTGCTGAGACTAAAACTCTTCATATATGTCCACACAAGCCTAAAGTTAGTCATAAAAATCCAGTTACTGTTCAAGTGAAGGAGTTGAGTGCTAATACATGAATCAAAATATCGATAAAAATGTAAATACCTGGTGGCATATGAGACATGGGATTAATTTAAAAATCACTGAAACATCTTCTTAGTCTAAAAAAGTGCTCTCCTAAAGTTTTACCTTCAGGTGCAAGTTTTCTAAACGGTGAACTAATTTAACATTTGCATTCCTGTTGATGCTTTCATATAGTTTTAAAAAATTTCAAATAATCCTAAAAAGCTTAATAATGTCTCATTATTTGCTAACCCAGTTGTTTAGTCAGTGAGAGCTGCAGATTTAAGATAGAAATTTCATTTTTAAATTTCAATTTAGGTTATAAAAATAATGGAAATTCAATGAAAAATGGCTGTTCTAAATATCATGTATTTCTCTTCCTTTTTGTAGCCTGATTTTGAATTCCATCTTGTCCTGTTGTGGTTATTTATTTCTCTTTAGGAAACTCTTGATTCTCTTTCCCTCATATGGAAGACTAAAGTGTAAGCATTGTTGCACATGGTGATGCCTTCACTGTTTACAGGTTTATAATGTTAACTGCCTTTACTTTGATTTTTCTTTTTGCTGCATTTTCAGATGCTTCCAATTAAATAGTAAAATACAGTAACTAAGCTGCTCTGATGTTACAAAATGGAAATTAAGGCTGACTTCTGTTTAGACAGTATTTAGAACAGAGCTTATAAAGTTTTGCATTGTATTCGGGGCATGTGTACAACAAGAGATTAATTAAATGGCCCAAATGTCAGGTTATTTCCCCAAATTACACCCCAACCCTGGGTTGGGACCATATTCAGGTTATCCTAACTCTTACTGTATCTTAAATTCATGGATTGTAGTAGATTTAAGCATAAACTTAGAAGTTATCTGAACAAGGTATTTTCTTTAATTGGGTTCAAGCCTTCTAGCACTTTTCAAACCCACCTATCTAACATGTATAGCAAAAAAAAAAAAAAAAGGCCAAAAGAGTGCATTAAAATTTAAAACTGTGACAGTCCAGCTTGTCACTGACCAGCAAAGAAAGGTTTTGTGCTGGGATTTTTTTCCATTTTGTCTCACCTTGGTGTGGGATCAAAGGTGGCTGAAACATGAAGTTCCCTTGATTATTTATCTCCCCTCCCTGAGCCCATGCAGTGGGATTCTGGTTCTTCCAGACACTCTGGATGTCTCATTTCTGAGCAGCTTTGGGAACCCTGGGGATTAGGGAAGGTATATGAATGTTTTATAATGTTATTGATAACTGCAGAGCAGATGTTTTCTAATAAACTGCTGTGAGATAAGTTACTGGTAGCATCCGCAGAGATGTGTGCAAATGAGCTCAAAATAATTAATACTGTGTTAGGAGAAAGCTTGTTTTTAAAAGTTTGTCTGTATTGGAGCATGCAAGATTGTTTCAGCCTGCCTTGAGAATCTTTTAGAGCAAAATTACCATAATTTATTAGGGGGAAAGCCATTTCTGTTAATCATATATTAATTATTCATAAAATCAGTATTAATTTTACCTTAATGGGAAGTTTTACCAGCTGGGTACTGGGCTTGATAATCTATTCATGTACCAAAAAAAAAAAAAAAAAGAAAGAAAAAAAGAGGGATAAATAGCTTGACTTAAAAAGAAGACATAAAAATGACTTAGGAGAGCATAAAAGCAGCAAGTATGGATATATGGGTTCCCATGGAGCTGGCTACAGCAGGGAAGTTCAGCCTGCTAAGCACTTTGTGTTTTGGCTCTGGCACTGGTTTGTGGGATTCAAGTGGAATTGCTGAAGGACGTTTGTTGCACACAAATCCTGTCTGCTTCTCCCAAATTGATTTTAGGAATTTAAATTCAGGATAAATTCCTCCTGCTGGAAAACAGAAAAAAAAAATTGCTACTTTTTAATCTTTAGTGAACCGTGTGAAATGTGGAAATGCAGCTCAGAGGATGTGTTCAGCCTGGAATGAACATGAAAAAGTAGATCCTCCGCTCTGCTAAAGGAGGATTTCAATACTTAGATTATGACTCAGGACTAGAAAGTATATTTTGCTAGAAGTTTAGCAAAATCAAAAGCAGAATTAGTTTTCAGAAATTCATTTTAATTAAAACCTTCATTTTTCTTTAATTTTCTTCTCTTTTTAAAATATTTTTTTTCTCCTGACTACTGGAAGTTCTTTTGCAAAAATGAAAACCCAGATAGAAAGGGCATTGGCTGAAGCAGGCAAATTGTAATGCCTATAAAGTGCAGCTAGTTTTATATGAACAATAAAACCTTCAGAGGATTCAGCCGATACTAAATTGTTGAGATCAGCTCTAGAGCCTTTTTATTAGGATAGCAAATGTCGAACTTATAAACAGATTTTATTTACATGTTAAGATAAAAGGCTGTTTATTCGTAAAAGATTTTTTTTGAAATGACAGTTACAACCTCCAGTGTGTGATCTGTAAAATACAATCTGATGAATTTTAGCCAGAGCCATGGAAGAGAAGCATTTGGAGTGGGAAGTCAACCCAAAAGAAACAAAACAAAATAAATTTTAAAAATTGCATGGCTTTCAGTAAGTCCAGGAAACCCAGACCGGGTCTTGGAACAACTTATGGATCTGGGTGGTCTAAAATTGAACCAATGTTCAAGAATCTTAAGTAATTATTATTTTTCTATGTGTGTGTTTAACATTGATACTATTTCCACGTTGTGGGTGGTGTGTGAACCTATGGTATGCAATCAGTTGTCATGCCTAACCCTGATCAATGCACATAAAAAAAATTATGCTATTTTACAGTTTAGTTTTTCCTTTTTTATTCATTTTCATTTTCAAAGAAATGTGGTGAAAAGTGAAGTGTGTATGGGAGCAATTTTCATCCGGAGAACTTACCAAATGATGATGCCAAAGAGGCTGAATTGTGCTGATGGTTATTCCCAGCCATGAGTATCAGCAGCTCCTTGTACTTCAAGGCATCCCAGCACCCTTTTAGACTTTCTTATCAAAATGTTAGGAAAGTCTAAAATCAGAGTTCTGCAGAGTCTGGTAATGATAATACCTCAGCACTATAACAAACAGGTACTGCTGCTATTTTGCTCTGTATTTCCCACTGAATATATTTCATTGCTTACACTGTAGTAGCAGATCAAAACCATCTGCTGCCTTGCCACCAATCCTCCTCCAGTGGAGGAGAAAATCTCAGCTGGTTTTCCATGAGGCCAGGGTGCTCCAAGGCAGGAGTACCACGGCTGCAATCCAGCTGCTGCTGTCGGTGCGGGGCCAGACCTTTGCTGGAATAAATGGAAACCTCACTCTTTGCCAAGAGCTGGAAGAGAGATAAACTCTGTTTGTTTGCTTCTCTCCCTCCCCTCTCCCCCTGCCCCCTCTGCAGCTCCATCCCCCATCACGGTCATAAGGAAGGACAGGACGTCCAGGAACAGCGTGTCCCTCTCCTGGCAGGAGCCTGAGCATCCCAACGGGATCATCTTGGACTACGAGGTCAAATACTACGAAAAGGTGGGAAGGTCAAAGGGGAGGGGTTTGCTCAGCACTGCTGGGATGAAATCATTGCATCTTGCCTGTGTTAAGGATTCAGAAACACTCAGGTTTGGACAGTCTGCCTCAACAGCACTGAGTGTTGGAACTGCTCGATTTTTGGCGATGAGAACATCAGGAAATGCAAAGTGAAATCATTGTGTTGTCTACAAAGTTCCCAGAATTCACAGAATGACTAGGTAAAAAGAGACCTCCGAGATCTCTTGATCCTTGACTCTTGATCTCTTCAAGACCATTGAGTCCATCCCAGCCCCAACACCTCAACTAAACCCTGGCACCCAGGGCCACATCCAGGCTTCATATAAATACATCCAGGGATGGTGACTCCATCACCTCCCTGGGCAGGCATTCCAGAACTTTATCCAGGACCTTCTGTAAAAAACCTTTGACTAATATCCAGCCTATATTTCCCTTGGTGCAGCTTGAGACTGTGACCTCTGGTTCTGTCAGTGCTGCCTGGAGAAAGAGCCCAACCCCACCTGAGCACAGCGACCTTTCAGGAGCTGTAGGGTGATAAGGTCATCCCTGAGTCTCCTTTTCTCCAGGCTAAACACCCCCAGCTCCCTCAGTTGTTCCTCATAAGGAATCCCCAAGCACATCAAACAGACACAAAGTAATGCAATCAATATGTAATTCCTTTCTTTTCTTATTTTCTCTACTAAAATGTTATTATTATGCTGTCAGTGTCCATCCATTTACCCACGTGCTGGTGGCACTTCCCTGTAGCATGAGCATCTTTTACATAAAAATTATTTGGAAAATGTTGGCTGGCCTACTGGGCTGGTTTGCACTGTGCAAGTTGTTTCTATGAATAACTGAATTATTCATAAGTTGTAAGCAAATGACTACAAATGAAAGAAAATCTACCTTCTGCTTTTTATTGACATTTTCTTTTATTTATGACTGTTTATTTAGACATCTTATAGATATCTGTATTTAGAAAACAAAAATTAGGTCTTTGTAATAGAATGTTTTTAGGAGGTCTTACTGGTAGCATTGAAAAGACCATAAATTGCTGTGGAGATTGAGGAGTGTGGTATTAGCCATTTTTTGATAGATCTATTGATAGCTCTATTTGATATATTGTTCCTGGAATTAACAAACTTTGAAAAAAATGCCAGAACTCTGATTTAATTGAGCATTAGCTAGCAGTCTTCATATCTAATATTCAGGCTTATATTTCATACATACCAGAGAAGATGAGAAATACTGTTAAAAATACTCTATCAGTATTCAGTTAATCTTGAAAAATTATTTTTTTCATGGAGCTTTGGAGGAGGACAATGTGGTGTTGGTAGCTCATGCCTGATCTTCAGATGAAGAAAGAGGATCACAAGGCTGGATGCTGAAAAGATTTCTCCCAAATTTATGTAATTTGATTTTGGGAAGAGTTTTTTTGGTGAGCACTTGAACCTTCAAATACCCTGGTAAAAATCTAAACACACCTCACGGTGGTGATAATGGTAGAAAAAGAAATCATCCAAAACATTTCAGCTCAGTCTCACTTAATGAAGCAGCATCCATGGACATCCGCATTGCTTTTTTCTAAATTTCGATTTGGGCAGGATCAATTTCAGTCATCCCCAGGAAAGCTGGGCTCCATCACAAGTAACAGGGACTTGGGAAGATGAATGCCAACACCCCAAATATCCCCCTCTTCCTTCTTCTATCCCAGCCTTACAAGGTGAGCATGGTGCCATGTGGGATGAGATATCCCTGTGCTCAGTTGGGATCTGCTGTCCTGGCTCTGTCTCCTCCCAAATCCTGGCTCAGCCCCAGCCTCCTCTTTGGAAAGGTGTAAGAGGCCTTGACACTGCAACCACTGCTCAGCAGCAACAAAAATATCTCTGTATCATCAAACCTGTCTGTTTTCAGTGCAATTCCCAAAGCTACAGCTGGATATGGTGAAGAAAATTAATTCCACCCCAGCCAAAAACAGCACAGGTGATCTCTTGGGTTTTACTTGCCCCAAAGGGAGAGATTTTTTTTCCCCTGCTGTACACATTCAGTTAATTTTAATTAAATCACCAACAAGTTTTATTTGTGTTAGTTTGGGATGTTTTGATCATTTTTCTACACCGAAATTGGGGTTTTCTGTTCGAGAAAATTGCCATGCAGTGCTGCTTTATGCGCAGACAGAGCACTCAGCTCCTCTCCCCGCCGGGTGTATCCACTCTCAGGGAGCGCTTGCTTGTCAGAAGACAGCTTTATAAGACAACCCACCAGTCTTAGGAGGCTGATCTTGCACATGTGTTTCTCCCCTTTGAAGTCTGTGATCAAGAGTTCATATGCACCAGACAGTTTTCTTAAACCAGGGAGCCGAGTGCTTGACAATGGGAGCCAGACCATTTAGAGCAAAAGGCTTTTAAAAAGCCAACCTTTCTGGCACCAGCATTTTTAATGTGTGTTCTGCAGGCCCTTGGGGAGTCAAAAGCCTATTCCTCAGGGTTTATGAGGGGAAAAAAAAATTAAAAAGCAAATCTGTTGTCAGGAGACTTGAATCTATGTATTTTTAAGCTTTGACAGTAGGTTCAAAACTAATTCTCTGATAAACGTACCTGGGGCAGAGCAGCTCATGCAGAATTGTTAGTCTTCATTCCTCCACCAAAGACCTTTGGAAGATGCTGCTTTTCAGTCTGGGATCTCTGAGCATGCTTCCTTCCCTCCTCTTTTATAAGGAGAGGTTTCTTTTCAAACTGGTCCAGTCCATTTGATTTTCTGCTTCAGAAATCATCTTGGTTGTACTCATGAGAAAATCCACTGCTGTTAAGTGGAAATAAACCCTTCAGAGTTAGCAAATCTAGGTGTTTCTCCTGACAAGTCATACCTGATTGCTGGTAGATAGTTTATGTTCAGCTATCCTTTTTCATCCTGTTTTTTTTTCACTTTATATATCTTTTGTCATCTCTTAGAAATTAAAAAGAGCATTCATCGTAAAGAAATTAAAAATCAGAGCATTAATAGAGCAATGCAGGTCAGCCCAATTCTGTCATGCATCTTGTTCGTGGCATTATTTTGCTAAGCTAGTCTTAAGGTATTTAGGATATTACAAGAGATTTGGAATAAAAAATACAATGTCACATATATATAAATTGTAATATCTTGTAGTTTTTTCTCATGGATTATTGTCATAAAATATGTGCAATATATTCAGTTTCTCAAGGGCAGTTAATTAACCTGCTCATTTGAGTTTTTTTCACCAGTTATTCCCTTTGTGTAGCTGAAAGAACAGAGCTTTATATGTGTCTAAAGAAATCAGTAGCTACAGCTTTAGGAAACTATTTCAACTCCTTGGAATTATTCAGAATGGCCTGGGTTGAAAGATACCTTTAAGTTCATCCAGTTACAACCCCCTGCTATAGGCAGGGATAATTTCCATTATCCCAGGTTGTCCAAAGTCCCATCCAGGGCTTTGAACACTTACACTTCATAGCATGATGAACTGAGTGGCAGTTTCTCAAAAGCAGTGTTTGGAATAGAACTGTATTTTTTGCAAAAAAATTTAGAGCTTTATTATGAAGCCCCAATTAATACTTATTCAAAACATTTAAAAGACACAAAATCTTCTTTCAGAGGGAGAGCATATGGAAATTTTAGGCACTTATTTTATGGTAAGGCATAACATTTTATGCTAAGTTAATAGTACTAAATGACGCCTCAGTTTAGTTCATCCATATAATGCTGTGCTGAATTTTAAGTGTCTCATCCATCAAAGTGCATAAATAACAAAGCCATGTTTTTCCCTTGCACAGGCCCTATTCTTGTTTCCTTCTTGTCCTTGTTCACATAATCATGTTCTCTTGAAGGAGTATCTTGTCATGTGAAGGTACAGAAAAAAGACAGCTCTTAAATACCGCTCAGAAACTATTAATTGTTTCAACTAAATATGTGGCTTACAATTAAATCACATACTCTTTTTTAAGATGGAGTCTTCTGCAAACAGTGAATGAAATTCAGCCACAGGCTCAGATTGCTAAATAGATTTGCTTTTGCCATCATAGGAATTGTGTGATCAGTGGTTACAGCCAACACAGAACTCTGCACTTTGAGGCTGAAAAAGTGCATTATATTCCAACGCACTTTGTTGCTCTAATTATTCTGGTTTTAAGTGCTGATAGACCATGAATACTCCACAAGACTTGTAGGAAATGTCATATCCATGCAGAGCTCACTTCTGGCAATAAGGGAAGCGGTATCAGTACTGTGGCCTCCTCCCAGAAATGTGTACTCAGGTTTTGGCCTCTCGAGTGAACATGAAGCTGATGGAAAAAATATTTTTCCTTCTATAATGTAAGCATTTTCTGTGCTTATCTGGAAAAGGGCAAACCATTCACCCTTCCTGGTATCAATTTAAAATGTCTCCAAAATGTGTTTTTTGTAAAACACAGTGTAAAATTATAAAATGTCATTTGCAAATGAGACACTAACAGCAGTAAGATTTGCTTCCCAGCAAAGGTTGTGTCTGGTAAACTATGCAGAAATATTCAAGAAGAAATTGCTTTGTGCATCCAAGTTCAAATTTATCCTCAGAGTGTTTGGTTGAAGTTCTGCTTGGCAAGGACTGACTCTCCTTTTTGTGTATTCCTTCTTCTTATGGCAGCACTAGTGCTGTATCTGAAGTTTTGCTTTATCCCCAGGAAAGATAAACTTGGTCTTTTATGTGGTGTTGCACTGATTTGATTACTAGTAATGTAAAAAATGACTTACAAAATATGTGTGTAAAAAGCTTCCCATAAACTGAGATACCATGACATCCTCCATACCATTGTTTTAAAGGTTTATTTTCCAAGTTCCAATGTGGATTATTAACAGACAGGGCCATGACTGTGTTTTCCCTTGCACGTATGTATCTGCACCAGAAGGAAATGTTTGCATTTCATAAAAGCAGCCTGAAGTGAGATCAAAATGAATGTCCAGTCATAGCATACACAAAAGATGTTGTGTTTTAAAGACAAGATTATTATGTCTTTGAAATTAAAATAGTTGACTACATCCAACTGAATGACGAGATAAGGAAAGCCTGCAAATTACAATACTAGGCCTTTGTTAGTTCAAAAATAAATAATTTTACACAAGCCTGTTAGCTCTTTACAGTGTCTTCCTGTAAATTTGCTCCCCTGAATTTAGAACAGAGAACTTTTTAAAGAAGTATTGGGAAACTCTGAGGAGGTCCAATGCTGATTTCCTTTTTACTTTTAATGTGCAAAGAAAATGGGCCACAGTCAACATTTTTATAGTCATTCTTTGAAGACTGGGTCCAGCTCACCCAATCTGAGGTTTAGATTCTGGATGGTAACTTTTAGGCACAGGCTTAGCTGCTTTTTCTGTTTTCTTAAATTTTTTTTCTTCCTTTTTTCCTTTCATTGTGATTTCTCGTGAGCATAATGTTGAATACTACATGGAGATTCTGGCAATTTTCCTAACCATGGTGTAAATGTTTCTGTTTCTGTATATCAAAGTAACTGCCAAGAACAGGGCACTTAGGCTTCTTTAGCACCAAAGTGAGCAGTTTCTGATGTTCACCTACTAACCTAGACTATCCTGACTCTATTCCTGCAGACAGCAGAGCAAACACACTAAAACAACTCCAGCCGCTCGAACTTTACACGTGGAGGTGAAATGGCAATGAGTGTGTTGGGTGTTTTCCAGCCCCTGAGCTCGTGCATTGGCACTGCAGAGTTGTCAGAGTGAAAATGTCAGCCCCTCAGCAGCTAATGCAATGCCATGAGACATGATGAGGATTAGGTGAGATGCTCTGCATCCGACGTGCCTGCGCTGGGCTGCCGCTTTCAGCCCGGCGGGATTCAATGGCTGCAGTGTTCTGCACGGTGCTCAAAGCAAAAGGACATCACATGAAATCCCCACCACCTCCAGAATTAAAAAAAAGTTCATGCTGGGGAACCTAAACAATTGAGATTCTCACAGTTTCCCACATGTGTGGCTGCTGGCCAAGAGGGGTTTTTTTTCCTGAGACAGTTCCAGCTGCCATATTTAGGAAGCCAAAAATGCTCTTTTGGTGCAAGATGGCTTTAGTAAAATAAGCAGTACCTCAGGCCCCAAATGCATGCTTAGATGTTAAGATTATGTGCTTACAGTGGGACAGAGACATACTTTTATCAGGATTAGCTTTTTACACAGTGTGAAGTGTATCCAAACTTACAAAATTAAAAACCAGTCCTTCTCTTATTTTATATAGAAAACATTATGTCAGACATAGGTGACTCTTAAGCAGAGAGGGTTTATGAACATAGTCCAGGATTTACTTCAGTGTGGTTTTGTTCAAATGAGGATGGACACAACTATCTCATAGTTTTTATAGCATAATAGAAAACCAGCTAAATCTGCCCTTTTGCTGAGCTGAAAAGCCTGAGTGGGGTTTCTCTTCTGACTGCTATAGAGGTAAGCACTGTCTTGTAAAATGTGAGGCAGTAAAAACTGCATCCTGCAACAGCTCTGCAGGACCCTAAAATGTCTAAGTTGGCCTGTTACAACTTCCAGTTCAGTGCAGTAGGCAAATCTGATTTATGTTTTTTTAAATAATCTTTTAATAATTTTCTTATTGTATTACAGACCACAGACAAAATGATACAAAACAATTTAATAAAATGTCATAAACTCATCATGTCTAGTATTCCATTTATAGCACAATGCCATAGCAAATCTGATTATTTAAGGTATCTTGTTAAAAGATGATTGAAAATGAATGTTTGCACAAGAGTTTTTTAGGCTAGAAATATTCAAAAATGCACCAGTGGTCTCCAGGACGTTTGTAGTAATTTAGTACCAACAACCTACAACCTCTTTTTTTTTTTTTTTAGGGTGTGGTTTTAATCTGATAATGTTTTTTTTCAAAAGCAGGAACAAGAGACAAGCTATACAATTCTGAGAGCCAAGGGAACCAACGTGACCATCAGTGGCCTCAAGCCTGACACCACCTATGTCTTCCAAATCCGAGCCAGGACTGCAGCTGGATACGGGACCAGCAGCCGCAAGTTTGAGTTTGAGACCAGCCCAGACTGTATGTATTTGTTCAAAAGGTTTTTGCTGACATCCTGCCCAGTTCCTGACTGATCTCAATGGCTGCTTTCACTCCTTCTCTAGCTGAGGAAATGTGTCTCATAACTATTTATGATGTGTCTTTCTTGGTAGCACTGCTGGATAACTTTATGTTTTATCATTAAACTTGAAACAGGCTGTAAAGGAAGTTCTATCCCAGAACTTTCACAGGTGGTGTTTTCTTCCAATTCCTGCCCTACTTCCACCTCAGGCCAGAATTGATGCCTGGCTAGACCATGGCTCTTGCTGAGGGAGGAGGTGTGATAGAAAAACAAAGAGTAGTGTCTTTCTACTTTCAAATCTTTCACCCTGATTCTGTGTATATTTGAGATAGGTTATGTATTTCATCCCCACTTCTTCCTTCTCCACCCCAGCTCTTATTCTGAAAGGCAAACAAGCTTCATGTTTAGAAAGAAGAGTTACAAATGGCTGTTATGGTGACTTGCATCTTTGGTGTTCTAGTTGAAACTAGAACTCAAGTTAGGACAATTACAGCAAGCAGGAAACAATCACTTGCAGAGATAAAAAAAATGTAACAATTTAGAGATTAATGAGTTTTCTCTGCAAAATAATGCTACCAAAAGAAGGGGAAATTGAAAAAGTAGAAATGTGGAAGGAGACAGGGGTGCACATCTCAGTAATGAGCATAAAAATTACCAGGATGACCAAGGAATGGCATAAGTTTGTTGCTGTGTTACCCCGTTAGCTGGGTGCAGCTGTGGGTGCGTAACTGGCACAGATGGGAATGGTGTGACCCTAAACAGAGGCTCTCTAACCTGCCTGGGCCAGAAATGGTAGCTGGATGCTGGTCCTCACACTAAAGGTCTAAAGCCATCCTGTCATTTTGTAACAGTTCATTTTGTAAAGTTCTGTGCTCAGGGACTACAGGGAGATACCCAAAATAAACCAGAAAATAGCCCATTTTTTCCCTGTAGACATCTGTGCCTGCACACCCTGGCTTTCCTCAACCTTCATGTGGATATTGTCAGCTTAACTGGGAAACTTAGCTCCTGAAAGCACTTCCCATCATAGAGAAGGGGAAGTGAAGGTGATGATTATGGGATTTCATGCCAAGGAAGTTCTTTACTGAGTGTGACATAAAGAATGTATGGCATACATGACATGTATGTTTGTATTTATGTATGTGTTTATGTATTAGCATCAGTTTGCCAGCAGTTGCTACAATTAGCAAGAGTAAAAATTGAGAGTAGCAGAAACAGCTTTGGTAAATTGGCAAAGACTGCTGGAGTCCTAAGTTTTCTTCTTGTATTTATTTGTTTGATGAAAAATTATGTCCTGGATTAAATATCTGCCAGGAGACCAAACGCTATATAGTGATGCCTCTTGCCTATGTGCATGTAAATTCTGATGTCACCAATGAGATGTGTGTGTGTGTGAGGTTATTTACATGTTTTTTGTTGCCTTTGCAGCCTTCTCCATCTCCAGTGAGAACAGCCAGGTGGTGCTGATTGCCATTTCAGCAGCAGTGGCCATCATCCTCCTCACAGTGGTGGTGTATGTCTTGATTGGGAGGTGAGTCTGGTGTCTGATTTGCAGATTTTCTCCTGTTGCCACATCCCAGGGGGGCCCTGTGACAGTGGCACATGGGGTGTCATGGTGTGGCTGCTTTTTAATCCTTTGTCTGCAGCCCAGGAGCTCCAAGCACTGCTCACAGTCAGTAATGAGCCCGCTCACCTTAGCAGCCCAAATCATGCAGCAGTTGTTAAAAAATGCTATAAACACATTCTCAGGCAATTGTAAAATTAAACTGTAGGGGTCAAAAATCAACAAATCCTCTCATTAGCCAATTTCCTCAAATTCCCTGAGAACATCACATGCCTCTATAGGGCACATAGAATGTAAATATCATTAAACTTTCAAACAGGCTTTTAATTGTGCAGGGAAAACATTCTATTCTGTTTCCACCTGCAGTTAATACATAAAATTCTCTGTATTAATTTTTTTTTCTCTTTACTTGTAGATTCTGTGGATACAAAAAGTCTAAACATGGCACTGATGAGAAAAGGCTGCATTTTGGGAATGGCCATTGTAAGTTACTGAAGCCTTTTAATGCTTCCAGATCTGTTGAATTCCTCCCCTAGGTAACTGATATTTTTCAATTAAAAAAAAAAAGAGCCATACCTCACTTAAACCAAGGTGAAATTAGGAAGAGAATTATCCCTTCTCTTGTGGGTAAGGGGATTTTCCCCAAACAATTATTCTTTGTTTCAACTTCTTTCATCTGTCTCCAGGTTAGTAATGAGCAAAACATCTCTGTCTATGTTCAAACAATGCATGTGGTTGGAATTGTGATATTGATCCTGCTGTGCAGCACTGAAATCCAGAGTACAACTGCAGCTTCCTCGTTATATAAAGTCTAAGAAATATATTTTCCTTTCCCAAAGCAAAATATGAATAAATAAAACCTGTCTTGGTGAACACTAAAGCTGCTATGAAAATTGCTTCCTTGACAAAGTTCACCTAAAAATAATAGTAATATTCTGATTCTGGATCCTCTCTGCGATGTACTTAATTTTGTTACCCTTTTCCATAGCAGAGCTGTGAATCCTGAAGGTTGGCTCACAGGCAAAGCTCCATCCATACACACTTTAAAACAGGAAAAAAATTAATTTTGGAGCAAGAGAAGCTGAGGGGGAAAGAATGTGATAGTCTTATTCCTGATCAGGAATGGGAGGATTACTTGGTTGGTTTTTCACTTAATCACTCTACTTTGGATTTTTATATCCTTGCAGGCAAAGATAATGCCCCTCATAGACATCAAGACAAGAAAATCCTTTATTTCACCCACATAATTCTTGATGTCTAATGAAACTTTGTTTAATAAGAAGCAGTAGTTCATCTTTGAAACTGTTTCAGCTTCAGATGAGTGTCCTGCTGTACAATGTAAACCATGGTTCAACCTTGTATTTCTGTTGTTTAGCATGTTGTAACATTAATATCTGTGGGGTTTTTGCACACAACAGTAGCACTCTATTGTTTACAAGAAAAGAGCTGCTGGTACCATAACCAGGTGGCCCCTCCCCAAATATAAGTGAATTAACATTTTAATGAGGGATTTACCTGCAGTGGCTGGAAATTAGAGCTGCTTCCCAATCCTCGTGACAATGGAATAACTGTTCTCTGACTGTTCAAATTATTATTCTTTAAACTTTCCTGCCTCTCCTTATCTCCAGAGAGCCAAGAGCAGGAATATCCACAATTTCTGTCTCCTTCCCCAGCACTGTCAGGGGATACACAAGCTGCCGCCCAACAACTGCTAACCAACTATTCTCAAAAAAAATCTCTAAGGTTACATGTGGCCCATAGAATTAATGCTTCATCATCCAAATTTAATGAGGTTATAAAATAAAAGCAGCCAGTAAAATAAGTGTCACAGACAAATAACAGGTCAGAATTTGCTCTCCTTACTCCCACACAATGGAAAGTTGCAATCACTATTCTTAAACATGGCAGTGCTGTTAAATTCCTGTGGATTAAATTGCTTTTAATTTGGCTTTAGATATTTATGTACTGTTTTCTGAGTAGTGCCATGCTGATTCACTATGCAGTAAGAGCCAATCACGGGCCTGGTATATCTGTTAGAAGTTCTTGAAAATTATTTATTATGGATTTTGCAGATATTTATCTGTTAGAATTTCTAAGTATGTACCTGTGTGGCTGTTGAAATTTTCAATCTACCAAATTACAGTAATTCCCAAAGAGTAAGAAAATTACTCCTATGAACTAAAAAAGGACAAAGTAACTTCCATGGCTGTCGTAAACTTTCAGCATCTTATACACAGCAGCTGGTTTATTTCAGTCAGTTTATTCTGAATTACTTTTAAAAAGGCTCCAGCCATGAGCTATTCCCTGCAGCCTTATTACAAATCCTATAATATTACTTCAAAGGAACAAAAATGTTTCACCTCCTCAGATCCTCTCCCTTTGCCTCCTCTGGCTGGGCCTTTTTATTTTTTTGCTACCTTTAGGGCAATTTGTGCCGTTAAAATAAAAATGTAAATTATTATGTTTGCACAGAATGAGCTGTAAAGTAGTGCAGCTTAACACATGTGCACGTGTTTATTATCTGTATTTCATGACAGAACCCAGTTACTGCACAGGCTGCCCTTAATTATTGGTGTGAAGGGATTATTCTCCTTGCAGCCACCATCACCTGATCTTGGGAACCTCTGGGGTCAGCATTAAAAGTCCCAAGCCAAAAACCCCACAGTGCAGAAGCTTTTAATTGTTATTTTTACTGGGGATGTGAGGGGGCCTGTAATGTACATTCAGCATGGACGGGAAGGAGCATTTACAAGACTTTTAACCAACAGCAATATACAGCCAATTACTTTTTGTTTTACTTGCAGGTAATTCTGTAATCATCAGGCTCTTGAAGGAAACACAGTTGCCTTTTAATGCTGTGCACACGCAGCCCTTGTGTTGGGAGCATGGCTCTTACTTGGCTTTGTTTTCAAGGCAATTAGCTTGGGAACTCAGTTTTATCCTTTTTTTTGGTCAATTCTGAGGCCAATGAACCCCCATCAAAATGATTTTTTCCTTTTTTTACATACACTTTTGCATTGTTTATAAAAACATATTTGTTCTCTCATGGTCCAAAGGTTTTTTTTCCCAATCTTTGCAACCCCAGCAAAAAAAGGTTTAACTATTTTAGCAGTGAAATAAATGCTGCAATATAATAATGCTAGGCTGGAAAGGATATTACTGAGTGGGTCAGAGCAGTGTTTGTTGAAGGAGTTAATATCTTTTACAAGACCTACTGGTACAGTTAGGGAAAGCTGGAATACATGTCTGGGAATGTAGGGTTTGTGTCAGAAGCAGAAAACTTCAAGCTGGGTATTTCACTTTTTGTTAATAAAACATATTCCTGTTGTAAAATGAGTACAGAAGAGGCAGGCACAGAAGGGACTGGGTGCAAAAACAAGCAAGGCTTTGAGCTGGGCAGGGGGAATGAGGCTGTGCTTTGCTTTCAGCATTTTTGTTGGAGACAAAGGTTGGGAATGATCTCTTCCAGCAATCCCTAGCCAAGAAACTCTAGAGGCGCCCAAAATAATAATATGGATTTATGGGGGAGCAAAGCTCTAGAACCAGCCTTTATTCAGAACAATTATCTGCCATCCTTGAATGTTCTGGCAGAGAGATTGAGGCAGGGGTACATTTTTTTAATGTATAAGTTTCTTATTATGCATCTTGATGGATTTCAGAAAAGAAAAAGCTGGAGTTAATCTGATTTCTTAATATTCCTAAGAACTTGCCAGGTTGACTGTAGCGACACATTTTGTTCCTTGCCCCTTTTTTGTAACTTTGGAAGGGTCAGTTTAAGGCACCATCTAAATGTTGCCTTCAATTGCAGATATTTGAAGTGGGTTGTCACACTTCTCTGCAGGACAGTAGTGTCTGTTTTCACGCTGGACAAAGATTCTGAGGACCCACACAAACCAGTTGGGTTTTTTCCTTCCTCTTCCTTCTTTTGATTTGGTTTCTGTTGTCTCATGAGCTTTATTTCAAGTCTAAGTAATGTTTTTCTCTCTGAATTTGTTTTTACACAGTAAAGCTCCCAGGTCTGAGAACTTATGTAGATCCACACACATATGAGGATCCCAACCAAGCTGTGCATGAATTTGCCAAGGAGCTGGATGCTTCCAATATATCCATTGATAAAGTAGTTGGAGCAGGTAATGACCACTGGATATACTGAACTAAAGATAGAGTTTTGCTGTGTATATATGGTTTTATGTCTTTAGGTTCAGAGTTGTGACTGGAAAAAAAATGTTCTAGAAAGTCTTCGAATTAGCAGGTCACATTTACAGCTGATTTCAGTGCAAAGTTAAGGGCACACAATTTTCTATTTCTTTTTTTTTCCTGAAAGAAAGGAGACAACAAGACAGCTTCTCAAAGGACACCAAGCCCATACTTGAGTGCACCAATGTTCAAAGGGAAGAGATCGTTCTGCCTCACTTCTATGTTTCTCTTTAAAATCTGTCAGCACAGAAAATGTTATCAGCTGTGAAGATGTTTTCTTTTTTTTTTCCTCTTTCCCCATGAAAAGACCCTTGACTGTTATGCCTTGAGTGAAACCACAAACTCATTTCATACCAGTCACCACACATCCATCAGGCTGCAGCGACCTTTGGCTGTTGGATTAATTTTGGTAACTGCTTTGGATTTGAATTATTGATTTAGGAGGAAAGGGTTGTCTGTCCAATAACTGGTTGTCTGAGCCATAAAGATGCCACAGGTTGTTGGATTTACAGGAAACAAGCTGGTGAAATGATCAGATTTTGTAACAGAGGAGCCAGATTACAGAAATTCTCATTACACTGGGTGTTGCAATGGAGCATGTAGCTCCTGATGGAATGTGTGCTTGCTCCTTGAAGAGAGGTGGCAGATTGTCTCATTGAGCCAGAAGATCATGGAGTGTTGCCTTTCCTCCTATATTAAAGCATTTATAAGGAGTATTATTGATTTTTAATCCATTGAAAAATACTTGTTCCTTTACTATTGGTTTTTTTTTTGGCTTCTCTCTAAGTATATGGTTTGAATTAAAACCATGAGATGTGAGAGACTGAGTGCACAGCCAAAGATTTTCAGCTGGAAAAAGTGCAGAACCCAAGGTGCTGCACTCAGTGCATCTTCTGAATCACCCAACAAAAAAAAAGGATCAGTCTTCATCCTCTCCTACTGAAGCTCAACTGTTGTTAGTTTGAAGTTATTTTATGGAAAGGTGGAATCCATGTTCCTTGCTGGTTTTAATTTTGCCCCACAAGAGTGCACTGTTCTCCATCACCTTCAGTCAAGGCAGCAAAGCTCTGCTTACTGCACATAGCAGGGAATTTGTGTGGAGATGGAGAAGGAGGAATACTCTAAATTTAAGTCCAGGAGCAGTATGTTTCCTTATAAGACTTTCAGGAGCCTCACAAATGCAAACTTTCCAAATTTGGGCTGCGTGCAATATATGAATCTAGAAAAGGAGTTCCTAGGATCATGCCATGTTTTACAGCTTGGTTGTTCTGACCTATTTTTAGTCAAGATGCATAGCAGAATAAGAAGTAAACCAAAATTTGTCAAACATGGCCTCTGGAAGCAGAGGGAAAATTTTTGAGAGGCTCCAAAAAAGGACTTTGTCCTAAAGGAGTCAGTGTTTTTAAAGATTCCCTGCTCCACTGCAGTGAGAATCAGAGATTTTCCTGGCTTGGAAGGGGCCCCCAAGGATTGTAGAGTCCCCTAAAGTGAATGGCCCCCACAGGGATTAAACCTGGACCTCTGCATCACCAGCACCCTGCTCAAACCAACTGAGCCAAGTGGCAGAGGATTCCTGCAAGCTTTTTACATCAAAACTTGCACTCAAGCTGTAATAACATAATAACACCTTTTTTTGGGCACCATAACTCAATTCATGTAATCTGGAGCACATAAGGCAGTATAGTTAACATTTCCTCTAGCAGTTGCTTGAGATGCCATCAGGAAGAGCCAGGAAGGGCAGAACAGATGAAAATCAGGCCACAGAGGGCTGTGAGCTCCCAAAATGAGTTTGTGGCATCACTTTACCCTGCTACCACCCTCAGCACATGGTAGCTTTCACATTCAGAGTGCTCTGAGGCAACTTCTTCAGGAACACTTCTCCCCAAAACCAGAAAGGCATTTCCTGCCTCTTACTGAGTCAATGACTTGTTTGAGTGAATGACTTGGTCTCTTCCTGCCCTTGTCCTTTGCAAGGCAAGTGTGGATGAAATTATTAAAAAAAAAGACAGGGATTTGAGAAGAAGGGATTCATTTAACTGCCCTGGAGTGTGACGTAAGTAATGAGACCTTCAAGTCAGGCAAACAGTCTCGACATACTGAAGTGCTCCAAGCAGTTTTTCACAGCTTTAGCCAGAAGTCTCTGAGAAGAGAGGGCTTTCAGAGCTTACATAGCTTTGAAAACATACACAAATGCAATGAGGAAATATTCTTATCCAAAAGAACCTCAAGAAAAACACCAGGGATTTTAGTGGGAGGCTAAGCATAAGAAAATTGAGGTCAGAAGCCACTTTTTCAGGCTTTTCTTTACAGTAATTTTTTCTTTTAAAATAACTCACTTATTTTTATGGATTCAGTTCAACAAACCACTTCAGAAGTTTAAATCCAACTGGGCAGTAGGAGAATACTGAAGAAAGTACTTTATTGATTTGGGGTGGATTTAACTATGTGCTTTGCTGAACAAGAAAGCAAGCATTTGCTTTTCTTCCAAAGAAGAAATATACTTGTAGCACAACGTCCTGTTAATCAAATTATTCAAAAAATTCAGGGCAGTCTGTGAACTTGTCAGGGCTACCTGAAACTGTGAAGGTTTGCAGTGTCCCAGTGAACATGGCTGATGTTCCCAAGGTTTATGAAATGTTAAAGTTTGGTGCCACTCCAAATCTGAAGGAGTTCCCTGCACAGATTTAAAATGCAGCAAAGTGAAGGGAGTAGCTGATTTCACAGAATCTTCATGTACTGTTCCCCTCAGTCTAAATGCACAGCAAACACCATCCCCTGATGTACTAAATAACCTATTTTAAAAGAAATTAGGATATCCTGAAGAGAGATCTTTGTGCCATGAACAGCCCTCCTAAGTAATGCCTATCAGCTTCCCACCTGTAAATAGACACACCAGTCAGCAGGGCAGGTTATTCCATCTTTATGTGTGTACTGTAATTAAAAATAAACGCCTCAGGAAGGCTTTGTATGAAAAGCCATCATCCTCACATCTTACAGTCAGTGCCAGGTTTTCCACTCAAACACAAGCCCTTGTTCCTCCTAAACAGTGTTTGGTGAGAGCCAGTCCGTTTCTTACTGGGATCATGTAATAATAATTTGCAGGAAAAATTGTGGTGTAACTGCATGGGTCACTATGGGTGTTGACCAGATATATGTATTTAGCATCCACGCTGCCCTGGAGATAAAAAATCATAGGTTAATGTAGTTGGGCTGCCTGGGGAGCTCTTTCCAAGGAATCCTTTTCCAGGAAAGTGAACCTGCTTTATATCCATAGACAACAGCAAACTTCATTGCTAGACAGAGCCCATCTTTTATTCTCTTGTAGCATCTGCTGGCCTTGAGGTTCTTTTGGAATCTGATTAATCACTCAAGCCCTGGGTCGTTCAGCCATGGCTGAATGGGACTGTGTTGATGGACATTACCCATAACCTTTTCCTTCCCCAAAGTTAAACAAATATCAGATACACGATTCCAGCTTTAAAATGAAGGATTGATTGCTGGGCTGCTGGCTGAAATCATAGCTAAAGTCTCCATTGACAGTAACTGTAAAATAGTTCTAAGAGCTTAGCCTGTTATAGCTTTTTGGACCATTAAAACATCAAGAAAATGGAGTTGGAAGCTGGGTGCTACAAGATTTATTTCAAGCATTTTTCCCCCCTTCCCTCTGTTTTCAAGATGTGCTTTGGTCTTCCTATTTAGTGGTGCTCTGACAGTATTGAGCTGGGGTTAGTGTTTGAACTCCTGGTAAAGTATAATGGTCATTTGGGCTTGCAGAAGTTGAATGCTTTTAATTAGGTCTGAAAAGAACTCAACTCCCTTTAGTTACTAGGACAGCTTTTAAAATTTGTTTTCTGAGCTGCTGCCTGTCTTGGCAGCCTGAAATACAAACAGTGTTAGAATCAAAGGATGTAATGTCAGTGCTTTCTAGCAATATGCATGCACATAAAAATATATTCTCCTTTGAGTGGTTATTACCTTGATAGTAGAGTTCTATGCCTAGAGGATAAAGCAGCTGGTGGTCAGATATGGTGACATTAATTTCTATGTTGTTGACTAAGTCTAGCCTGGGTTAGCAACAGAGAAAGGTCATTGCCCTACCACACATTTATTTAGGCCTTTTTTGATTAACTTGGCTGTCTAAAATATAAAAATATTGAGAAAAGAAAAGCTGAAAATGGGCATTGAAATCAGTTGCTGCTCAAATAATAATATATTGAAACTTTCTTATGTGATTTGTGTAAAAATTATTCAACTGAACAAAATTTTTAGCTGAGGTGTCTTCTTCCAACAGTTTTCTATATATTAAATACTTCCTCTTTTGAATGCTAAGATGATTTTCCTTGTGCTCTGCTCTTGCATGTTGCAAAAGGATAAACCAGTGTACACCAGGATAAACCAGCCCCCACATTCCAGGGGCCTTTTTGAGTGCTGATTCTTCTTCCTTGAATCTCTTCAGAATAACCACACTTCAGCTTTTGTCACTTTTCCGCTCTCTTTTTTAGGAGAATTTGGAGAAGTGTGCAGTGGACGCCTGAAGCTGCCTTCTAAAAAGGAAATTTCAGTGGCCATCAAAACCCTGAAAGTTGGCTACACAGAGAAGCAGAGGAGGGACTTCCTGGGAGAAGCCAGCATCATGGGCCAGTTCGACCACCCCAACATCATCCGGCTGGAGGGAGTCGTCACTAAAAGTGAGAAATTCCAGCCTGAATAATTCTCTGATTTGCTGATCAGTCAAAGGAGAGCAGAAGTGAATTATGAATGAAGTCATCCAGGTTTTTGCTCTGCAAAAAGCTCAATAATAAATTGGCAGGTTTAATAAACTCCAGAGTTAGGAATTGCTCCAAATGGGCCAGGAGGCACTGGGTGATGATCGGGTAAGGTGTCGTGGAGACTGATGAGCTGAGGCTTCTTAATTGCACTGAACTTCACTGTGTTCTGCTTTCAGCTAAGTCATTAGATCTGTCATTAGCTCTAATTAATGAACAGTCTACCTGGTACAACAACTGGTTCTAGTGAATCATTAAATAAGGCCAAACTTTTTTCCTAGATGGTTTTCATGCAGGGGAAGTACTGAATGGGATATTCAATATGTTCCAGCATAAGGCATGTTAAAACTCCAGAATTCCAGAATTCAAACATCTTGGTAAAAATCTCAAAGAAAAAGTCTTGAGGATTTAATCTGTCTGTAGTAAAATTAATTTTATCTCTATGTTTATTATATATTTACTAAATAGCCTTTTCTAAATCTGCTTTTTTGGTGCTTATGTGTTTGCTTGGGGTTTTTTTTGGTTTTTTTTGGGTTTTTTTGTTTTTTTTTTTGTTGTTTTTTTTTTGTTAAAGCATATTTTTCATCTTTGTTTATGACAACAAATCACCCTCTCTTTTTGAGACCAAAAAGATTTAACTGAAACCTCCATGTACATGTGGTACCTTCTTGGAAAAGTAATATATTTCAGCAACCCTCTTCAGCCACATTTTCTATATTTCCACTGCAGAATGAAGGGATACATTTAGCAATCAAATTTATCTACCTACATTAGTTATTAAGTGGGAGATCAATAAGGTTTTATATGAGGCAGTCATAAAAAAAAAAAAAAGGAATGCTCCAAGGTTTTTCAGGGGAGCAGAAAACATTGGTGGGATATTTTCTTGTTCATCCCAGAGGACCCTGCTGGCAAAGCAGCTCTTTGCCATTTCAGTGATCAGCTTGGAATTTGCTGAGGATGTTTCAGTTCAGCTGGATGGAAACATGCCAAACACTTTGGATTTAGGTAGTTGGTTTTATTAGTTTGAAGAAAATTTTGGTTTTTAATTGTGTGATTCAAAGTTTCACAAGGGTAGGCGTGAAAAAATTTCATAGCATACTGCTGAAAAGTGTAAGAAATGAAAACCCCACCAGAATATGTCTAAAAGTCACTAGTGAAAGGTATGTAAAACACTACATGTTATGAAGAGTCACAATTATAATAATAATAATGCCTTCTCTATGTGTGATTCATGAAATTCTATTTTGCTGATTTCAATAACAAAGAAATTATTGTTTATCTTAGGTCTCACAGTCCTAATAGGAAAGGTCTGCCTGCATAAATTAAGTTTTATCTCCTGTTTTATAGTGACACACATTTTGTACAGTCAGAATAAGATTTGCAGTCACAAAATCACTTGAAACACCAGCATCAGCCTGCACACAGCTGAGCTAAAATCTTTTTTGTTACATTTTGTATTCGTGGAGCACTTGAGGCAGTAATTTAATTGCTGTACAGGCAGGAATTTGTGCACTGCTCTTGAATGTGCATTACTAATTCTCTCTGTACTCTGTGTGAGTGACTTTTAGTGAGTTTGCCACTCAGGTGCATTCACAGCACTGCTGTCTGCTTTGGGTGGCTGGGGGAGGAGGTCAGGAGTGCCAGCTGCCCATCACATCCATGTGGGAGAGAGCAAACTCTGGATATTCCCAGCTGGAGCCAGTAAAACCTCCGGGGTACAACACCCTCTGCAGATAGCTCCAGAACAGGAGCTGAGAAATCTGCTCTGGAGATATTTGTCTCTATTATACTGGGCAAAAGTATGTGCCACAAACTCAATATTTGTTTTATTGGACATTCTTGTGATAGAAGGACAAGAAGCTTGGGAGTTTGGAGGTTTCTTTGTTTGCTTTTTTTAACAAATCAGTCACCACATCAGGCTTCCAGCCTCGCCTCCAATACAGAATTGTTCCTCTGCTGCTCCTTGTGGATTTCTGCATTTCCCAGCTGCTGCCCTGCACTCCTGGGTGCACTGTAGGCAGCAGTCTTAATAACCAGCACACATGTTCTGCTTAGTTTACTAATAATTTACAGCAATTTGCAGCCTGCTATTCTAATAAACCTGGGCAATGCTGTTGACACAACTTGTTATCATTTATAAATGGCTGAGCTTTGATAAATGGATGCAGAGGGTTCTTTTAAAACTTCAGAGCATGTGATTCTTATTATGGGCACATTTCCAACTGAATGAGGGTGAAACCCTGCACTTAAGGCTTTTGGAGTGTGGGTGAGCAAGGCAGGAAGATGCTCCTGTAATAATTTGGAAGATATATTTCTTACTCTAATTTAAGTTCTTCTGATAAAGTCTCATAAAATTGCCTGAGTTTGTACAGAAACCAGGCACCTGTCTCCTGGCTTCAAAGTGCAGGGCAAAGTAAATCAATTTATCATAGAAAGTTTTGGATAGCCCTGTACTTGAAAGGTCCAGCAGCATATTCTGGGTGTTACCAGAAATCCCTTTGAATTCATGTTACACACAGAGTGCAAGTACTTTTTCTTTAACTATGTATTTCTGGCTAGCAAGAATAAGTATAAATAGATTTTTTGTTTGAGCTTTTACATTGTTAGATCTCTTATCTGTATCATCTCATATCATTCAAGATTAATGTTTTGCATACAGTATTTCCTCTTGGTGAATGGATGAGAGTCAATTAATTAGTCATTAGTGTGACTCCCACAGTATAACACATCATTTGTACCACAGAAAGAAGATATTTGAACCCATTAATTCATAATGTTCTTGCTAAATTCATTCTTCTTAAATTCATTCTTTGAAATGACTATTTCTCTTCTAAGATTTCTATTCGGTAGGAGCTGTATTTTTTGAAAAGCAAACAGAAAAAAAGTTGTTGTTACCATTCACTTGGCTTTCTTGATGGCTTTCTTGTTCCAAATTAAGCTGGGTACCTTTTTCAAGCCTCATGCTGTTCAATTTTAAAAGCTAAAATTTCACCACGACCACTATATCATATGCAGGCCTTAGTCCTACTTTTATGGTCAGATGCCTTCCTGTATTTTATGTGCAATAATAATTCATCTCCTTAAATAACTCCATGGTCTTACCCAGTTTTCTCTCTACCACAAAGAGAAAATAAGCAAAGCATTAGTAAATATTATGAAATAATAAAATCCATATGATGGTAAAATTAGCAGGGCAATGACCTTGGTCTGAAAACTTCCCTGTCATCACATGAATTTTTGCATTACTTTCTCTCCAGCTTGTCAGAGCTGCATAGAAATCTTGGTTGTGTCACAAAATGCCCTAGGGTGGAGGGAATGGTTTCAAAAACTGGTCTGAATATATCTGGATGAGTTTGGGGGCAAAAATAAGGCTTTTCAAGGGCTGTTTTCTTAGAGTTTGCCAGTGCCCCGTGGGCGCAGCATGTTCAGGTCCCAGCTGTGTCCAAGTTTGTGCTGTCAGGAATCCCAGTGCAGAGAAAAGGAGTGCCTGGAAGGAGGGAATGCCCACCCTACAGCTCTGCTTCCCTTTCCTGTGCCCTGGGATTTACTGTGCTCTTTCCTTGCCATCTGTATCTGCGCCCAGCCTCCGTTTGCCCACGCGCCTTTCACTTCCTATGGCAGTGTAAAGGAATAATGTAAAAATTATCCTTGGGGTTAGGAAGATTTGGACACATTCCTGAAATGCTTGGGTTTGCTGATTGTGTTCTAATGTGTTCCTTTGAAAAGCCTGACCCCTGTGCTCTATTTTCAGGTAAACCAGTTATGATTGTTACTGAATATATGGAAAATGGTTCCTTGGACAGCTTCCTACGAGTAAGTGCAGCAGGAAACTAAATGGGGCAGAAGTGACTCTTGTTCTGGACTTGTTAGGGGTCTACTGCTACTCTGATTCATCAGCAGCTCTCGTTGCTTGATATTTCTTTATTTTCATTTGGGTTTGCGAGTATCATGATGCACTCAGAAAGCCACTTAGGGATCTGCTGGTCCATTTGCAGTAAGCATTATTCCAAAATGAAGGCAGTTTTGGTTGCATTAGTGTGTCACATCTATTAAAAATGAACAAAACAAAGCAACAGTCTTGCACACAAAAAGAACTGTTTTTCTGGAGGCTGAATTATGACTGTAATGCAGTTGTGCTTATTGGTTGGCATCCTCTATTTCTAAGCAGGAGATTTTCAAAATGAATGGATTTATGGAAATTTTATCAGTAATGAAAAGTTGAGAGAATAGCCCCATACCTGAGGATGTTAGAAATGTTTAGCTAGCAACGTTTACTGGGCTGTTTTCTTTTTCCAACCTTAGGCACACTAATGCTGTGCCTGATTTATCTTTGTTTTCTGTCAAAGTTGGTAGTGAGCCTAAAAAAATTCAAACGCTCCCTGCGTCACCAAGATTTACTTGTGGCAAAACAAGGAGTGTAGGAGAAGTGAAATCCCATCTGAAGGGAAACACTGGTTTAATTTTAATTTGTTAGGGCAAACTCAGCTTTGGCTGGGAGACTGCTTTGGTTCTGCCACGGTTGAATGACATTATCCCCCAAATTCATAACATTGAACTAGACATTTAACCCCAAAAGGGGATAGATTGTCAACCTTAGTTTCTCTATGTGCTATATATGTTATGGTGTCCACTGGAGCATGTAAAATACATATAAATAATGTGTCAGTATAGCTGAATGAAATATCTCTGTACTGAACTATATATATTTTGTTTAGACTTTAAATCCTTGAAGAGAGCCCTGAGGAAGGGAGAATAATTTCTGACTGCACAGAACAGTTGTTCAGCTTGTTCTTTCATTTTAGTGTGATTTTTTTTTTTTTTTTACTACTGTTATGTGGAAACATAGATAAGAACCTTGTGACTCATTAATATCACAAGCAACTCAGGCCCTATAACCTTTTTATAAATGCCTTTTGGAACTACTTAGTTTGCTTTCCCCATTGCCATTGAGAGGCTCTCTGAGCATCTGATTCTGTTCATGGTTAGAAACCTTCTGGTTTTTAGCTAAATCTTTTCCAGGGTCTGTATAAAATTCTCTTGTGTTGGCTCTGATAGAAACGGGATGGACAACTGCTAAGAATCTTTTAAAATATTAATTTCTTCATGAAGGGAAATTCTGAGAGACTCTTTAAGCATCCACTGTGGCGTATATTTGTCTAACGTTTCCGGCGCTAATATCACCCCCAAGTATACTAACCAAAAATGAAAAATGGATGCAATCAGTCTGGCAGACTGATTCATGTCAGAGTGTCAGATCACCTCATGTGACAGAGCCAGCTTCCTTGTATTTAATAAAATTCCAGAAGCAGCAGCACGAGGAGCTGGAGAGCTGCCCGTGAGGTTACATTTACAGCACTGGGGAATTCATCTGAGAGCTGCACTACAGCAAATGCTGTCCTATTGTCTATATATCCATATATCAATATCAAAAGTAGAAGTTAGCAAACAGGATTAGGAAGAGTTGGGAGGTTTAAATTATGCCCAGAAGTAGATGATTGGAAATATATCCAACTAATGTTTTCTAGGCTAAGTCATAACGTGTTTCAGTAATTTTTGAATTTTTGAAATGAGTTTAAAACTAACAGAATTTGAAAGCCGCTGACTCAGACCAGCATTTGCTTTTGTTACATGAATTTCTTGTGTAATAGAAAACTTTCATTAGGCCATTGGGGAAGGCTTGGATTTTCACTAGAAAATCCTGTGGCCTTGCAGGGAAGTTGGAAATCTGTTTCTGTACTGTTCTGACACTCCAGTCTCAGGAGCACACACGACTTGGATTTATGTGCTGCTTTCACATGTGCCCCATCTAGGAAATTAGAACTTTGATGACAGCAAGAAGGGTAAAAATGAATTTTTATCTGAATTGCAAATCTGTCCCCTTCCCGCAGCTGACTGGGTCACCAACATGTGGCATTTAAATCACAACGCCTGACTCACGAGCTCTTCATCTGAGGAGCTTCCAGGCTATTTATGAAAAAATCTGTGCAAGAAGGAACATGAGCAATCCCTGAGGTGACATTTCCAATGTTTTCCAGAAGCATGATGCCCAGTTCACAGTCATCCAGCTGGTGGGCATGCTTCGAGGGATCGCATCTGGCATGAAGTACCTGTCGGATATGGGTTATGTCCATCGGGATTTAGCTGCTCGTAACATCCTCATCAACAGCAACCTGGTCTGCAAAGTCTCAGATTTTGGTCTCTCTCGTGTACTGGAGGATGACCCAGAAGCTGCTTACACCACGAGGGTGAGTTCCTGTGTTCCTTTACCTCTTTTAAGTTCTTGTTGGGTGTGGCAAAGACTGAAATCTGATGGAAATCTGAAATCTGAGGCTCTGTTGCAGAGGGCAGTCAGTCCTGTCTGCCCAGAGATGTTCAATAAACCAGGAGCTCATCACAGTTATTTTTAAATTCATGTCCTGGAGAAAATAGAAAATGTACATGCAAAAAATATGGTTTGTGTTGGTAGATTACTTTCCTTAGACTATGCAAAATTCTTGGCTCCGTTTCTTTCTCCTGGCTGTGTAGGAGTGAATATTACAATTAAAGCCTGAGTTCTTTTGGCACACAATAATTTAAGCCTTCATGTGTGCTTTGAGAAGTTTAAGTTACACTGCGGATTTAGCTCCCGCACAGTAAAAAAAAAATCCTACCCATCGAATTTTTGGGTGTTTTCTAGCATGGAAGGACATATGTCTGACTGGGGCATACTGCAATCACTGTTCTTCAAGGGTGTGTCACTATTCCTGTTCTTATACCTCTAACTGAGTAAAGCAAAAAAATGCACATCTGATTAGGACCCTGAATAACACTTCCCTTTTTTTGTGGAAGCCTTTAGCTTTATGTATATATGTGTATTACACTTGGATATCTGCTTGCTTATTTTAATGCTATTTAAAGTGGATTGTGTTAGCTTTACAAAAAGTGACATTAACATCCAGTATCTTAGTCAAGTGTAATTTTCATTGCTTACAGTAATCACCTCATCTTCACTGTACAAACCAGATTACAATGCATCAGCATGACCTTAATGTGGGTTTTCTAAGGTTTCTTTCATTCCTGAACACCGACAGGAGCAATCAATAATTTTAGTAGTTTACACGCTGCCTTCTTCATGATTGAAATAAAAAAACATGTGAGAAATGAGCAAAGAAATGACAGATTTCTTACACATTATACACACATACATTAATAGATACATTTATCATAACTTAGCAGGCATAAAGACTCTATTCTTTACTTGACCTTTCAGCGCTTTCTTTGCCCTCTGATAAACTTTGCCATGGAGTTGGAAATATGCAACATATACCACTTTAGAAAACTGACTGCTGAGGTCTGGCATGGTTAATATGAAGAGACATTAGCAGGAGAAAGCAAAAGCAGTGTTCATTCTCAGCAGTGTTACAGCACAATACACCTATTCTTTTATTATTGTTCTTGTTGTTGTTGTTGTTGTTATTGTTGTTATTATTATTATTATTATTATTATTATTATTATTATTATTATTAATAATAATAATAATAATAATAATAATAATAATAATAATAATAATAAATGATAGGTGTATTGCTGTGTCAGATACTTGTTTTCTCTCTTAAAACCAAGCTGAAAATGAAGCATTGGATGAAGCTGTCACATCAGTGACGTGTCTGTGGGTGGCTTGGACAAATCAGGGTGCACAGGGTGTCAGTGTTTTCAGCCAGGGTTTGGTGTGAATTTCCTCTTCCTCTCCCCCTGCCACCTATTTTCTGAGTTTACCTGCCTATTTGCAATTAGATAATGAAATCAGATGGAAAGAAACTATCTTGTGAAGTGTAATCATCTGTGTTCAGTAAACTCCATCTGGCATTTATGGTGTGTGTGCAAACTGCTGCAGGAAGATGCTCAGACAATTAAAACCTTCAAATACAACTTAGGACAAATCTAATTTTTTTTCAAGAGTTGTTGCTGGGATTATACCTGTGCCACATGTTGGCTCTAGAGAAGAATAAGGCTATTTGATATTCATCTTTTTTGCTCACATTTCCCTTTGAAGTGAGTCTTATGTTGATGTCAGGGGAGTGTTTCCAGGTGGGATGTTTGATCCCCAGCTGAAAAAAAAATGGGGATCACAGATGTGAAACAAAGCTTCACTCCACTGGCAGAGAGATGAACAGTTTGTGTTCCTGCTGCTTGGATATTTCACAAAACATAAGACCATTTCCTAGGCTTAGCACATTTTGCAACCACTAATTATAGAACAAAAATAGTACCACTTTTAAAAAATAATGGCATCATCTCAAACTATTTCATGCCTAATAATGGCATTGTAAAAAACTGTTTAATGTCTTTAAAACTAAAGGATGGCAACAAGATATTTTAAAAAGCAACAAAAAAAAAATCTAAATTATAACTCAAATTTCAAACATTACAGAGTGTGTATTATATTGATGTCCTCCTGTCCCCCAGCTCTTCTTTCTCCCAGTTCTCCATTTAGTATCAGTGGCACTAGGAAATTTATAGAGTTAGCTGCAAAGATGGATGCTTTATCTATTTAGGCTCCTTATCTACCCCTATTTTCCACCTGTAAATGTCAAAGCCTGAGAATGATTCCACTGCTTTAATTCATAATTGCAAGTCAAGATTGATCTACCCCCAAGAAGCCCAGACAGGCTTTCAGTATTCACCACTGCCTGGGTGAAATTTTATGTTGTGCTGTTCTCAGAAGCCATGTCTGAAGGTTTGCATGAAGGCTTTTATACATCAATAATTTATGTATGCCTTTATATATCAATTCATAATCTGTGATATTCGTGCTATTGTACTAGAAGCCTGAAGGACAATGCAAAGACCACCAGTGCACGTGTGAATTACGGGGAATCAGGAGTTGTGAGGAACTCTCCTACCTGACAGGGTCATTTTTTTACCTCCTGAATTATTGTCACTGCCTTGATACCACAAAAAGCCTTTGGCAGCCTGTGGTCTGCCTGCTTACAGAAGCAGAAGCCAGCATGTGAATCAGGCTGACTGTTTGGATTTTTTAATTTTTTCAAAGTCTTTGTGCCGGAGGGGATGTGCTGTAATTATCCACATTCTCCATATCTATTCACTTTTAACTGAAACACTGAGATTGTATTAAAATTGTCATTTTCAAATGGATCTGGTTTATCCTTATTATTTTTCAGATGTCTGTATGACAAGTGGGTGGACTAATGACACACTATGAAGTGGAAGTGAATTTAAGCAATCACAGTTGTAGAGGGACTGTAATTATGTCTCTCAAAGACAATATTTGGGTAATCTGTAGATGAACTTTGACTATTTAAGCACATAGATACATCCCCAGTATTCATGGCATTTTAATGGAAATGCAGCCCGTGCTGGACAGAAATCAGTTGTATTTCCTTATATATGCAAAATCACACTCATATGGTCTGAATGTATTGAAGGGTGTGGTAAAAAAAGGAAACAAAACCCATAAATTTTCTTGCCCAAAGCACAGAGGAGAGGAACAGTGCTCTGTCATCACTGACTACTCAAGGAGGAGATGATTTCAATACAAAACATGCATTAGTAAGGGACTGACAAGCAGCATCAGATAATGTCAGGTGTGTAAAAAGGTAAAACTGGCTCATCTCACTCACATGAATCTCTCTTGTTCTGTGCCATTAAGACATCTCCTGGCCTCTCCTAAGTCCTGGTATAATGAATGAATATCAGGCTTTTACTTTCAGCTTTTTCTGCAAACTCCTTCTAGTAACTCAGCTAGAATCCATTTTTCTTGATTCACTCCTCCCCAGGCCTGTGGCTTAGGTGCCTGTGGCTGTCACCCTGTAACAGATTATAAATCAGAATATTGGAATGGGTTCTGAAGCCCTGGAAACAGCTGCCTTGTGTTGGAGTGCCAGACGTGCTCGAAATAAATTGAGGACTTCATTGACTTCAGATGAATTATGTTGGAGAGACAGATACTGCAGGAATAGCAGCTCCATCTACAGAAGATAAAACTTTTGGTTACTGCTGGCTCACTGATTTCCAGCCCTGAGAGAGGTTCTCTGACCCAGAGTGCCTGGGATTTTGAGCTGCAA
Source organism: Fringilla coelebs (assembly GCF_963513975.1). Lineage (NCBI taxonomy): Eukaryota > Metazoa > Chordata > Aves > Passeriformes > Fringillidae > Fringilla > Fringilla coelebs. The sequence continues at coordinate 114,394,095 of NC_140029.1, read as the reverse complement.
TAACAAACTCCTACAATTTCCAGCACCAAAGCTGTCTTTCTACTCAAGTTTGGGGAGCTGGGCTTTATGGTGAGCATGCCCTTAAAGGGTGACCATGACAAAATATATAAAAACTGTACTTATCTTCAGAAAATAATCAGTAAATATATTGCTGTTCTTGTTCTTAAACTATTACAAGAAAAGAGTCAGCAAAATCCTTTTTAAAAAATAATTATGACATTTTTATGACAAATTGGGGAGCAGAAGAGCAAAATTACACTTTTAGACTCTGTTCCCTGGCAGTTGATTTCTTTTTTTAACTACATTTTAATTAATATTTTTAAGTTATTTATGGTAATGCTATGTGGATCTGCAGGTTTGTGTAGGATTACAGCCAAGATTTAGCAAAGAGAATTTGAAAGCCAATGACTCACACTCATTGCAATAAGGATCTGGGTTAGATGCACCTTCCTTTTTCAGTAAAGCAAAGCCAGAAATTGTTTCATTGAGTTTCTAATCTTTCTGCAATAAACCAGTCATAAAATCTGAGGAGAGTAATAATTGTCTTTTTTTTTCTTTTTTTTTTTTCTTTGTGAATGTGTTTCTCCAATTGCACAAATGGCTTTTTACATAAGATTATAAAGACCTTCTATCCAATATGAAATTCCTGCCCTTTTCTAGTGGGAGATGTCCGATTCTCTTCGTGGTAGTGGGGTCTTTTTGGATGTAAATTTAGGATGTGGCTTTTTCCCAGGACTGACATTCTTTATTGAAAACCAGGGCTCACTTGAAGCATAGAAAACAGAGAGATTGATTTCTTTATCAGCCTCACATCTAAAACTGTAAGTGGATTTCTTGTGAAAACACGAGGCTACAGGAGAGCTTTCCTTGTTTCTTAGCTGGGCCTTGGACTCTTGGAGGGCCCCAGGACACTTGTAAAGGGAGCTTATTAATTGAGTATGAGAAAAACAAAGTCATTTTTATGTTCTTGGTACTGTTCTGGAGCAGCACTGGGAATTGTGAACAAAGTTATAAAGCCTGGAAAATACAATGTACTTCTTGTCACTAAAGACCATCATCCAAGAGATTAAATTTCCAAGAGAGAAAGAGATCAGGCTCTTCAGTGATAAAACAGTGGTTTCAAACACTCCAGTTTCTCTTCTGTGTCTTCTTTTTCCCATGGAAATTGGGTGTTCACCTGATTTTAGGGGTTGTGTGTGAAATTAAGGTTTGTCTTTTGGTAGGGAGTTCTGCTAGACGGAATGGGATCCATGAAAACCATATGCCAAACCAATCCCCTCCCTGAGCTTTGCCAAGCCTCTAAGGCCTATCCAGTGACATTTTGGAGGCCTAAATTGTTGTCTGAGTCAGGACTGCCTGTGTTGTTTATACTTAATTTAATTTATGCAATATTAGCCATGAAAATGAAGATGCTTCAACGTAGTTAGGCTGTATTTAGGTTTCTAATTAACACTAATGCCTGCATTTCTATTGTTAATCAAGCTAGTGAGTCTAAAGCTGGTGATTGTACAGCTACCCTCAGTGCAGGCACAGTTTATGGGACTGTAGGCAAAGCAGTAAAATATTTAAATATTTTTCATTTTTTTTTCTTGCTGGTTACTCAGCGGAAGTCAGAGCACTCTCTCCCCACAGAGGTGGTTGTGAAGAGAGGTGTGTGACTGGAGTATAATGGAGGTGTCAGAAGCACTGCAAAGAGCTGGTCTGGTGTGAAATCTCCAGAATATATTCTGTACACGTTGGGCATAACTGGAAATAACTTTACACTCTCAGTTTTCTCTACTAAAACATATTCACTCCAGAATTGCCTTCAGGAACAAGTTCTGCACTGCTATCATTTAGAACTTCAATTTCTCATGTGTGGCTCTCAAAAAACTCAGTCAAAGCTGGCATCACCAGGAATTGTCTCTTTCCTCTGATTCTCACATTTTAGAAACTCAGCCTGAGGTTCCTTGTGTGCATTTTATTAACTTGACCTACAGCACCAAGTGGTGGCCATGACCAGAGAGAGATGTTCCCCTCCCTACTATGTTAATTTTACTGGTAGCTTCAATTCTCTTCAAGTTTGGCATTTAATGATGGCTTGCTTCTCTTATGACTGTAAAAAATGTCCAAAGCCACTCCCCCAGCTGACATTTTTTCACTATTCCCTCTGCACAAGTGACCCCATCTGAATCTGACTTTCTGTGTTGGCTGGAGGCTTGGCTTTAGTGAAGTGAAGCAACATCATGGCCCCTTATTTTCCTTGAATGTCCTAGAAAACCTGGTGAAGCCATGCAGGGAATTCACTTCAATGCCTTAAAATCAGCCAAATCCAGCCCTCCTGTGCTGTGCAAAGGGACCTGGGTTATAAGCAATGACCTTGGAGTGGTTTTTTCACCTGTATGACTCTTGTGGCAGTTTCCAAACATTTCATAACTGAAAATCAGCCAGACTTGATTTATCTTTACTCTTACCTCTGCTACACACACACACACACACACACACACACACACATATATATATATATATAAATAAAATATATGTGTGTGTGTGTCTATGAAGTATGTATGCTGTAATGTACTATAAATCTATATTGTAGATAGATAAATCTATGGTAAATCTACTAGATATTAGTAGATTTTGCACTTAAATTTATTCTCTCTTTTGAGAGAGAATAATCTCTATTTTATTCTCTCTTTTGCTCTTATGACAAAAGGCAGCAGCGGTTTTTCTTACACTGGTTTTTCTTACACCAATATCACGATAACTGAGACCCTCAGAGATAAAATAATCAACCACACGAAATCATATTTGTTGCAGGACAGTCAAAAGGACTCTCTGGTTTTGTTTTGCTCCCAGGGGGGCAAGATTCCCATCCGATGGACATCTCCAGAAGCTATTGCCTATCGGAAGTTCACGTCAGCCAGCGACGCCTGGAGCTATGGAATTGTCCTCTGGGAGGTGATGTCTTATGGGGAGAGACCCTACTGGGAGATGTCTAACCAGGATGTGAGTAAATTGTTGTCTGAGTTTTGTGTTTTCAGATAAGGTATCAAGCTGTGAGGGAGGCCAGGAGCAGGGGGCTCTGAGTTTTTGATGGCGACGTTGAATAAGGTGTGGAGATGAAAACCGCTGGTTCTCCCCACTCAAGTAGAAGTTCATTAGAATTTAAAAAACCCACCATCGTTATAGCAGAGTGTTTTGGAACTCTGAAATAGCACAGTAGAGTATTTTATCCCATTGGTGGTTTTCTGTAGGATGATGCAAATAATTCCACTGCAATGAGGTCATTGCCTTTTACATTCCTTAGCTCGTTGTTAGAAAACCCTCCTAGATTTCTGTTGATCCCCTTTTGGTTCCACTTGTATAATATCCTATAGAAGTTTTCTGTAAATGTCAAATGCACAGAATAAATTGCTCTTGGCACTTGTGAGAAAGAGAAGCAAAGCATTTCTGCTAAAAGTTTAATGAAACCAAAATGCTTCTGGAAGTAATCAATGGATAAAATGGAGAAGGAGAGTGATCTGATTAGACTTCCAATACAGGTTTCTTTGTAACATTAGTAAACTGTCCAAGCCTGCGATCCAAATGATTAATGGAGCTCTCCCAGTATTTTTTAAAGAAGCATAACATTTCCCCAAAAAAGATTTTTTATTATGTCTATTTTGAGTTCTTTTTCTGTTGTTTTATTAATTTTAGATTTATTCCACAGGATCTTCTTATGGACCAAATTTTATGGAGTGCAGTCACTCACACAAACAGATTTTCCTAGGAGATGATCTATAATGTTACTAGTTCTAAGTTAAAATAAATTAGTCAGTTACATAGTTGTAGTCAAACATTTTTCTGTACTCCTTTATGTTAAACAAGGAAAAAGAGAAGAAAACTTCCTTTTAAATGGGTACCTCTGCAACCCAAATCTCTGCAGAAAATGATGCATTTCTTTTAATTGGTAATGAATGTTTTTGTGGAGATTAATGTGTTCTGTTGTGCAGACTGATATACTAGTGGAATGTCTTTAATAATATCCCAATAAAATCTAAAATGGAAGGATTAACCTATTTATGTGCCTCTCCTTCATGGCTGCTTAAAGCATTAACTGTTCTCTTGTCCTTCTTCTGATTTAGAATAGCTTCTTCTGCTTTTCAATTAATTGATCCAGATGAAAAGGAAAGATTAACAGAATATGGCTTCATCATTTTCTGCATTGAATTTTCTACATTGGGTTTTTTTAATTTATGGGGCAACAGATGCTGTAGGCCTGATCAAGAGGTGTTGGATTCTAGTGAAAAGGCTGGAATAAGTAGCTTCTGGACAGCATAAATTCTAAAGTAATCTTGGTTTTGCATGTGTCCATCTCGAAAAATTACAGAAAATCTAGACAAATTTTATCAGCCTAGGAAAATTATAAGGAATTGGACTTGCACTGCCTAGTAGAAAATGCATAGCTATCCATGAGGTAAGTTTTAAAAACATTTTGTGGCCCTGTGACATTATCCACAAGACCTTTTGTCTGTTGTTTCAGGATGGCAGTGAGGGGCAGGTTGATTTTTCAGCGGGGTAGGCTATTTTCCCTGTTGGTGTTTTGAGTTTTGCATCCACTGGAGGATGTGGAAAGGTTGTTTTTTCTGCTGTTGTTTTGGAGTTCAGTGTCCACTGAAGGATGTGGAAAGCTTGTGTTTCTAAGTGTAATCAGAGGAGAGATATCCAAGACCTTTTGAAGTTTGGCATGCTTAAGCAAGCGCTTGCTAACTGTGGCTTTTGTTTATGGATTTATTCCAACTGAGTGTGAGTTTTTGAGATCCTTTCCGCACACTCACCTTCTTCAAAGTCACACACTGTATCCTAACTCCCCTTTCTGCATGCCTAATCTACTGCCTGGTTTACTTTGCAGATAAAGGAGAGACAATTAGTGAATAAACACGTTTGTTTAAACACACAATGTCCACGTTAGCGTTCTCACAGCTGATAAAAACCCAAGTTGCTGTAAAGTGCCTTTAAGTTTGCACAAACTTTTCTCCTTGTGCAGGTGATTAAGGCTGTGGATGAAGGGTACCGCTTGCCACCTCCCATGGACTGCCCAGCTGCCTTGTATCAGCTGATGCTGGACTGCTGGCAGAAGGACAGAAACAACAGACCCAAGTTTGAGCAGATTGTCAGCATCCTGGATAAGCTGATCCGGAATCCCAGCAGTCTGAAAATAATCACCAACGCGGCGGCAAGGTGACACAGTACATCTTACATCGCTCGTGAACCTCTTTGATTCCTTCATCTCTTGGAATTAGAGTTTGTTTGCACTCTTTACCACCTTCTCTCTTGAGAGAAGGATTTAATATTATTATTTTTATCATTGCTGGGGTTATTTTATTAGTTATTTACTATTTTTTATCCAGTTTTTTGCAGATTTTTATGCTAAGGGTATGTAACCCACCGTAAGACTCAGCAGAGTTTTTTTGAGAAAAACAAAGCTGGCAGATTTGGCCATCGTGGGATTTTCCTTTTCTTTCTGCCCTTTGGTGGTGTTTTAAGTGCTTAGTGTTTCACAGGTTACAGCCAGCCATGTTCCTAAGTATCTTTCTGAATTGGGTCCAAATACACTTAGGCTCTTCTCTGACAAGTCATGTTAACTTTAATAATCTGAGTAATCTCTTTTTTTTCTTTCAGTAGTGCTCACAGACCTAAAAATGCACTTACACTCCTTCTTAGATCAATGTGTGAACTAGGAATTAATTTTCAACCTGTGCAATGTTACTAATTGAATTTAAAACATCCATTTTTAATCCTGGGTTTTCAACACACTCTGGAACATCATCACTATGATGAGATAAGAATTATCTCATTGAGAGAGAGCAGCTGAAGAGTGTATTGACACCTAAGGGCATAATGAAGACGTGGTGAAAGAAGAGCTTTAGTTAAGTAGTGTTAAAGAGACTCCATTTGTACAATGCACAAAATGTCATACTCTAACTGAAGGAGTGTAAAGGTATTTTTAGCACGAGTGGTAGTGCCAAATCCTCTGTCAGCAAAGCAGGCAGAGTCAGGGAGAAAAGCACTCTGTTCCTCTGCTGCTTCAGACCCGGGCCCTGGAGGGTGTTCTGTGTGTCACTGGGCAAGAGCCTGACACGAGGCAGGTTTCAAAAGGGAGCACAGAAAACCTTCCTGTCAGACCTCTCCTTGTGATGCAGCACACTTCCCACCACGGCAATTGGATGGGAAGGCTGAGGGAAATGGAGCAAAGGCAGCGGGAAGAGCTGCCTTGATCCTGCAGCCTGCTGTGCGACTGCCATGGACCTTGCCTCCTCCTTCCTGGCCCTGGCTTTGTGCTGCATCCTCAGCCAGACACTGGCCACTCTAATTGCCTCCTGCTGCCAGGACAGAGGGCAGAAAAAGAAAATGAAAAAATGGGAAGAGAAAGGCAGGCATACTAATGGGCTCTGCTTTTAAATTGATATACTGAGAGAAGATGGCTCCCACAGAATTATGTTTGGATAATTTTGCTTGGTGAGTGTTTAACACATAGGAAACCAAGAAGCAATTATTTCTGGGAGGTGACAGAAAAAAAACCAACAAACAAACAAAAAAACCACACAACACATTTTTGGGAAAAACTCCAAACTGTTTAAACAGCGTTTTCTCAGTCAAGTACAATTCTTCCAAAGACCTTGCACCACTATGTGGCAAACCATTGGTGCAAAGAATGATTTTCTAGGGATGTGCTGCAGCAGTCTGATGACTAGGGGAGTTGGAAATCATAACTATCTTGTTTGGGTTTGGGGACCTGATTGCAGAAACCAGGGCTGCACGTTTTTCATTCCAAACAGAAGCAAAATGTTTGTGGTCTTGTTTGTGGTCTTTCCAGTCGCAGATTTGAGCTGCAACAGAGATAAAGACAGCGTGGAGCCAGAATTTCCAGTTACCTGCTCATAGCCAGCAGAAGCTGATATCCTCCAGTGGGGCCCAAATTCAGGCTGAGCACCGTTTCCACCTGCTGGGTTCTGTGCAGAGCTCCACAGGGGGGATGTTTATAGTTCCCTTTTGTCCCTCCTGTTCTGTGCTTTGTGGCACAGAGGGTGGCACATCCCTTGCACAGTGCCATGCTCTCAGCTTGTGGGGAGGCAAGGAGGGAAGGAGGGAGGCTGCCTGCATGGTAGGGAACCTCTCACAGCTGCTTTGGGTGAGCTCTCAGTGAAATGCTCCTCCTGCTGCTGCTTGGCTTTGGTACCGAGCGCATTTCTGAGGAGGGCAGCGTCAAAGGTGATTTTATTCCTTTCTTCCTTCCCAGTTACCCCTCCATTGCCACATTCCCAGGCAGTGCAGCGTCTCTCCCTCACTGCCTGGTGACACACAGGCCACTGTGGGGTCCCAGCATGGGAGTTCCCTCTGTGGAAGAGCTTCCTGCAGCTCAGGAATGCCTGATCAGTGTCTGCAGGGCAGCCCAGGCTATCCTGAGACACAGCCACAAATAAACACCAGTGGGGTGTTGGGCAGCCCCGTGCCATGAAATCATTGCCAAAGCAGACTGACCTCAACCCCTGGACAAATCTCAAACCTTAGGCATGGCTGGAAATCTGCAGCCAGCTCCACACTCCTGTCCTGCAGAGAGGCACTGGTGGCAGGCGACAGCCCCTGGTGCTGGTGGCCAGGGACTGAGCCTGGAGGTTCAGCAGTGTTTTTTGACACGCTGACAGAGAAAAATGAGGCAGAAAAATGAGAAGTGAGGCTTAAAATGGGGTGGGGCCTTGCCATAGCCTTCTGTGCAGGAATGTGTAAGTGATACTGAAGGGCTGTGGGTCAGGGCAGCTCCTGGAGAAGGGGACACAGTGGGATCCCAGAGAGGGACAGACATCAGAGCAGGGGAAGCGCTCAGGGACTCAGCCCCGCGGGCTCTGGGGAGTGCATTGGCTCGAGTGGCTGCTCTCAGTTGTTATTTGAGGCTGCAGCACTCCCACACTGCCTCTCCTCCTGCCCTTAATAAGCAATTAATCTAAGTTATCGAGGTCCCAGCTCTCTCCTCGCTGTGTCTGTGGTGCTACTGCAGGAATGCTGAGGCTTCATGCCCACCATATGCTTGTAGGTGTTCAGAATACACTCGGTCAGGGGAAAACATGTTTAACCTGACCACGTCTGGTGCAGATGCAAAACCTGTCTCTTCTTGCAGATTTTAGGGCTGATGTTTGTTTAAAACAGTCACAGCACCGTTGTATCCTATTTAAAAAACACATTTCTGGAGGTGCATAGGATATCCCTGTCCTCTGGGTGCTGGTTGCTGTTCGCTGACCTCCGCTGGAGGATGTGCTTGGCTGAACATCTGATTCCAGGCCACAGCCCAGGCACGTTCTGCACTAATACCTCACAGAAGAGGAGTCAAAGCCTTCAATTCCCTCTTTCCTTTAAAGTTTTCCATCCCTTCAGGCCGCTCCATGGTATCTAATAATTTCTTGATACCCGAGGGGATGTTTTTATCCTTATTGATCATGGTTTTGCAGGCTGTTCTACGTGCCTTTGAACCTTAGACTGACAAAAGGTTTTTGTAGCCACAGCGCAGCAAACGTTTCATAATACCTTTCCTGGTGTTGTGTTTCATCTCAGATTCATGTACAAATTCCATTTCTATTCCTTGTAAAGTACAGAGTATGGCTGATTTCTTTCTTACCTGTCTAAATTCACTTTTTAATCAGGTGGCCACCCCGAGCTCCTGCTGATAAGACCTGCACTGGTTGTGGACACATGGGCTTTTTGTGTCCCTTAGGCTGCCTGGGGTTAACCAGCTCTGTAAGGGGCTGTAGGAACAGAACTCAGTGCGAGCCATGTGGTTTTCTAAAGCCCATTCTCATGATATTTTTATTTGATTTATGTCTTGCTGTTCTTTCCTGTTTTCTGAACACAATGTTCATTTTTCTAACAGAGTACTTTGGTTGTTTGGATATCTTTAGGGTGGGAGTGAGTTCATCATTCTTCCAGTTCTGATCAATTTCATTATTTTTCCTCTTGAGCTTATTGTTTTTTCAGCCCACTGTGTATTACTTCACATTTGTGAGCATTTCATACAGATACAAAGCAGATGGAAACTTTTCTCAGCTTGGGCTCGGGAGTCAGAATCACTTCACCCACCTGCAAGCAAGTTGGTGAGGCTGAAATGGCTCTTTAGCTGTTGTTTCATTTGTGTGGGGAAAAAATTGTAACTTGAGTCATGCAACTGGAAGTACTTTGTGTACACTACAAATCTGAAATGGACTTGAATTTTTTTTTTTTTTATCCATTGAACTTTTTTCACTGATTTATATTTGTCATTTTTCTTAGATGCGTGGGTTTTTTTATTCTCACTTAAATTTATTATTCTGCATTTATATGTATACATATATACATGTATATATGTATATATTTACAATGTATATTACCATTTAATGTATATGAATATTACTCTTACGTGGCCATTTGAAAAAAATATATTTAAAACATAGTGTGTAATTTAATATATTTAAAGCCTTTATGTGTCCCAAAGCTGTCGCAGTACAGTGTGATCTTGAGGTGTAAGAGTTGTGACACAGGATTCAAGCAGTTCAAACATTGTGGCAGCTTTCCCATATCTGCTGTGATGTAGGGGGGACTGAAGTCATTTAGTCTTCATGAATCTGTGGAACAGGAATAGCTGAGTTAATGCACAGCCCTCATTTGAAAGAAAAATGAAATTTGATTTTAATTCCTTTAGAAATTCTGGATTTCTGCCAGGCCTGCAATTGATTGCAAAACTGACACGGAATCTGCACCAAAAAATTCCCAACCTGCTTCTGTGCTTGCTTTTAGTAGCATGAAAATCAGTGTCAGGTATTGCTCTTGGTGTTTTTCTTTACTGCAAGCACATATTTAGGAGAAGAGGAAATAATTGTATTGCAAGGAAGGGGAGAAAATTCAGAATATTTCAGAAAAATCATACCTGAAATTATTTTCATATAGCCCAGAAAATTTAGGGGGTCAGGGTCAGTTCTTCCTGATGAAAAAACATCTATGAATAATTAATTCCTCATACATTCTTTTACGTGTTAGGAAGTTGTTTGCAACTCTGCCTTGATTTGCTTAAATTTGATGTGTTGTTTGAAACACTGGCTTGTGTAATTTCCTTGAGCAGTCCTTGGAAGGGCTGTTATTTGTGAGCAATTGTTTGCAAGGGTTCACTGCTGAACACCTTCAGCTTTGCTGTCTCTCACTGTGCTGCTCTCACTGCTGTCATTCTCAGATATCCAGGGGCACACGTGCAATTTAAAATTTGAATTTAAAACTTTGCCCCTCACAAAGTTTATTTCCATTTAAAATCTGACAATTTGGTGGAAACACTCTGCTTTCTAGCTTGGTAGGATTTTTATGAAAATCAAACTCAAAAAGAGCAGTAAACGGGGCAAACAAAAAATGCAGACTTGCTCCTTTTTGCAGCATAATTCAAGCCCTGTTTTTAGAAAAATATTTTAGATGAAATTATTGTTTAGATTGGCTGAACACTTTGTTGAGAAGTCCCTTTTTTTTGCCATTCAGGTCAGAAGGCTTCAGATGCTTGACATATAGTGCTGACCTGCTGTAATCTTGTTTGTTTGCTTCCCCCTGTTAGAACTTACAGGATAGAAGAGAGGAGGAGATTTCAGTTTTCTTTGGACGTTGTCAGGGTCTTAACAACAGGGTTTGAGTTTGGCCAAAAGCTGTGTAGGGCAAGATTCTGTGTGCCCTTTAAACTTCTTTTAAAGTCTAGCAACAACCTAATCTGTGTCCTAAACCCAGGCTGTTCACTCTAAAAGAATTCAAGTAATGTAAACTTAAAACTCCAGCTCTCTCTCTGAAGCCTGCTAAACATAAAATTGTGAATTTATGGAAGGAGGGGGAAAAAAGAAACTGAACTACAAATCACAAAATGGAACGCAGTAAATCCTACTCCTCGGTGTCTAAGCACAGTTTGGATGGAGGGGTTAGACTGAGGAGGTTTTTAGGGACTTTATTCAGCTTTTCAGACAGAAAAGCCCTGTTTCCACCTGATTTTCCTAGTGGTCATTATTACCCATTCAGCCATTGTCCCTTCAAAGTGAGTGGTTGGCAGTGAGCAGGGCTGGTGTTAACAGGGACAGTAAAACATCTATTTGCACTTTCACACCTCCAATTCGGTGAAACTCGGGCAGGAATTTACTGCGGGCTGGGGTTGGGTGCTCTGTAATTTAAATAGAAATGCAGCTGGACCAGCGGGTGGCCTGATGGGGAGGGGAGGTTTTGCTGTTTATTGAGATTTCCGAGGAGTTTTTGGAGCCCTCGTTAGTGGTGGTGGCAATTCCACACTGGGAATGCTGGAAAGAGGTGACAGAAGTAGAAATTCACAGTGGTGCCTAAGCTTTTTATATATTTCTCATATATTTGTATCTTGGTCGATTGCTAAGGCATGGTTGTAGTACCTTTCCTGCCCTTTCCCCTTAGATTTTGGAACACATCCCTGAAATATTGTTTAGATTAATAAATAATCTTTATTCCAAATAGGGGACCTACAATAAGAAGTGGGCAGAGAACCCCTTGGACCAACTCCAAGGGGTCGACCCAGGGATGGGTGACTGGGGCAGCTGAATCTCCTATTGGATGTAGCTGTTAAATATTTAACCTTAAATTAATTAACCTTATAAAATCACAGAAATTGGATTCTTGGTGTGCCCATCACCACTGGGACACCTGGAAGCTTCCAGATCAAGATCTGCTTTTTACTTTACTATTCCAACACTGATGCAAAGGGTTTTTCTCTTTTGATTATGGGCAACAGCAGTGCAGCCAAAAGTGAAATATAAAGGGAAGCTCTCCACAGCAAATGGTAGATTTTAAGCATTTTGAGAGCTTTATAAAGCTATTTTCTCTGCCTGTTCTGAGGAGCTTATAGACTGTCCTAACAATAATGAGTGGTTAGCATTGAGGGTCTGTCAGCCAGCTACACGTCCCAGGAAATGGCCATGTGCCTGTATTTCCTTAAAATCCCAGCTTAGCCTGGGTTATTAGGGGGACAAAAACAAAATTCAGCAACGTGCCTGGGTTTTTTTTTTTGCCTTTAGTGGTTTGGTGTTGGGAAAAAGTAAATGAGGGAGCATTGATACACCCAGTAATGTGATTTATTATTCCACCCAGATGCTGAAAAACAAGAGCACATTGAAAATCGTGTTCTGAGGGGCAGCTAAAGGAGTAGGGAACACTGAAAGATTGATCTTTGGGGCAGTTAAATTTTTATTTGCTTATTATCCTAGTGGAAGCTGTGGTAAGTTAGGTTGGCATTGGGGTTTCATTGGTTATTTTTTTGGTTTGGTTTGGGTTTTTTTGCCAACAATGGAGCTAGAAAACAAAAAATATTGACATTTAGAGAGGTGTACCATTTTTGCAGCCTCAACTGCATTTTTTTCCCCCTTTGGTTATTTGTGTTGCCCCTCTTGATTTCTCCAGCTCTCCTTTCACTCCAAGGAGCAGCCCACAATCTGATTATTTGGAGAGTATGGAAACAACCCAGGAAGGCCCTTGGGAAAAGCCCATGTGCCCCCTTTAAGAGGTGAATTGTACTTTAGGGACTAAATTACCAATTCTGCTCAGAGCATGTTAAAAATGGGCACGAAGAGATGGAACTCCAAAGATTTTTATCTTTAAGGTCCAGGGATAATCAAGTAAACAGAATAACTCTACTTCTCCTTGGCATGTCATTTATTTACTGGTTTCCTGTTGATACACATGCATGCATATGACTCTGATTGCTACAGCAGATAAAACTGAAATTTGCTTTCTGTGCCACCTGTTGGTTTAGGGGTTATTTTTCTTTTGAAATAAAATTCTTGTTAGACCCCAACTCTGTGTTTCAGCTCACCATAGTCATAAAGCCCATAGGATTCAAGTTCCAACCAGTCTTCTAGGGAGCAATTTCACTTTACAAAATCAGCTTTTAATTACCTAAAATTTGCCACAGGAAATTACTTTATGTTTTGGGGGATTTTTCTTTTTTTAGTGCTTTCCTCTTTAAAAGAAATTGACTGTGGAAAGGAAAGTCCAGATTTAAAAAACTGAAGGTTGGTTGTGCTGTTTGGAGGAAAGGATGGAAAGAGAGAGGCTCCTACAGTACAAAGTCTGGCATTGTGTGTGCACAGATCCTCTGTGTATTTGCAGAAGAAGTGGCAGGACATTTTAATTTTCTTTGTCTCTATGCCTGGATTTTACAAGTTAGTTTGTCTCTTTTTCTCCCCAGACAGCAGCCAACCAGAGGTGAGATTTTCATGCTGTATTGGGAAGGGTTCTAATGATGTTTTCTGTGTTTTTTCCTGCTAGTGCAGCAGAATTTTCCCTGTGTTATGACAAAAAGCTGTGCTAATGACAATACACCATAGTTCTCCTCACTGCAGATGGCTCAAAGGTTAATTCCAACTGTTAAAGTAATGGACACATCCAGAGAAAGCTTCCAGCCACAGGATGTTTTGTAACTGGCGTCTCACTGTTCAATTTGTCTCTCCAAACTGAGTCTTGCTGTTTGTTGTTTTTTTTTTAGGGCACCACATGTCAGTAAATGCAACTTTGTAGGTGTAGTAAATGCAACAACAGTCAGGGTGAACAGGATAGAAAATCTTGCCATGACTGTCAAAAGATGATATGAGAGGGTGTGTCATAGTTAGTCAAAGCAACAAGGTAAAAAGAGTTAAAGAAAGGAAAAAGAAAATAAAAAAGAGGGGAGAGAATAGAAGAAAAGATGGAGAGAAATGTTCTATTTCACTTCCCCTGAGCAAACATGTAATTTCCATGATTTCTTTTTAATGACTCTCTCCTGAAGCTGGTAGGTACTGATTTATGAAAAGCTGTAAAGGATCAGGTGGAGCCCTGCAGGACGTCGTTTACAGCTGCACGGACTGCAGCCCGTCTAATTTGTCTGCTAAAGTGTGAGCTCATGGCACACATCACCCAGACCATAAATTCCCTGGTCAGCCCTTCTGTCTAGGGGCTGGGGCAGGGGGAAAAAGCCTGCCAGGGTGTGCAGATGCTCTGCAAGTCCAGCTTTCCCCTGGCGCACAGAAGGAGACAGCGCAGACTCTTCACAGTGAGGTGAATTCCTGCTCGTTGATAAACAGTCCAGATGTCCTCTCTGAGGAGGAAAGTAACTAATTTTTGGTTGGAATCCTGCAAGAAGAAAAATGATACTTTACAGTGCTGGTTACTCTGAGGTCACTCACATTAAAATTAGGTCATATTTTTTGTCATGATGATACTTTGATCCAAGTAATAAACATAAAGGCTCTTTTGGGCCACTCTAATTCCTAATCCTAGAGACCTGGTCTATTTCAACTTGTTTATACTTTTTTTTTTTCATTAGTGATTCTTGAGTCAGACCTTGTTTTATTAGACTTAAGTTTAAAAGGTGTATTAGGCTGCGGAAAAAAAAATCTGTACTTTATCACTAAGAGCACTTCATAAATACTCTTAATTAATATCTTGGGATTCCAGACACCGTACCCAGAAAACTATAAATAAAAAACCATTGGCTCTTCACAGGGCAAACAGTAGTCAGTGAAATTCAGGCCTTACAGCTACTGATTAAAAACTATCTTGGGCCTGATTAGCAAACTGAGCCTTTAAAGCTGGGTGTCGTGTAGGTGTGTAAGATTTGGTTTGACCCTGACAACAGCACATGAAGTGAGCTGCAGTTCTGGGGACAGAGCAGGGTTCTGGTGTCTTCTGTTGCTTTTCTTTCCATGGGTGGCTGTTCCCAGCATGTGAAGTCCAGAGTTGGTGTCAGTGGTCCCAGTTCTGGCTGGGCTCTGGAGGGAAGGTAGCCAGGCAAAGGCTGTCCCCATCAGGGACATCTCACCTCTGGGACCTGGTGAAAACTGATTGTGTGTGTTTGGAGTTAAGATTTTTCAAGTATCCAAGTAGCTCTTTAATTATGCCCTGCATTCCCAGAAGGGAAAAAATACTATATTAACTTTCTGAGCCTGAGAGGAATCAGCTGATTGCTAACAATCAGGAAAACATCAGAGTAAAAGGAGCTGTTTTAAGATGTGGCCAATACTAAAAATCATTGTTCTTTTCTTCAAAAGTGATAGGCAAAAGTCTTGATGTAACTAATGTTACTTATGTAACTGATGTGGTATCCCCTGACTCCAGGGCAATTCAGGGGTACTCCAAGGATGTGCTGTAGTGCTGCTGATTTTGGTGAAATTTAAGACATACTGGAATTGAGAAGGATTTGGAATTTCTAGGCTTCTTATGAGGTTAAAAATTACTGTATTTAAATATGTGGTTCTCTTGGTGCCTTTAAAATCTCCTCCTATTTATGTTTGTTCCAGTGATGAACAGAGATGACTTGGGCTTGGAGTGAAGAGAGTGTTTTATAGCCCAGATCAGTTCTCCAGTTCCAGTAGCTGTCACCTACCTGTTACACTGTGTAATCACTGCCTTTAAATTATCCTGTCAGTCCAGCCACCTCTCATTTTCACTGCTTTCAGGGACAAAAGTCACTTCAAATGGGTTCAGCAGCAGTAGTCAGACTCCTGTGCAGGTTGCTAGAGGGAAAAAGAATTCTGGGGCAGAAAATAGACTGTGAAGTGGCAGAGATAACTGCTTTGAACATTCTCTAGTTCTGTCTAAGGCACAGCACAGCTAAGCACACGCTTGGCTTTAAGCCTGCAATAAAACAGTAAAAAAAGGTACTTTGCTTAGTTTTGAAGTTTCTAACTTAGTAACAACACTCAAGATTTGTCAGTATATTCAGATATTCTGAACATTTGATCTGACCAAATTCTACCAACACCCTCAGCTTGGAGCCTGGAGTGTGCATTGTCTGTGTGATGTTTGGGACTAGATGAACCACATAAATATAACCTAATTTAGTCTTTGTTAACATTAAACTGGGAGGTACCAATGCACTTTGTGAAAGCTGCAGTGATTTAAACACAGGCATGGGAAGCTGGTGCTCTTCAGCAGGATGATTGCACAGCCTCTGTCAGAGCTGCCAGCACCAGTCCCGTGGTGGCCTCAGCAGCTGAGAACTCCCACAGACAAACAGCAAAGCCACATCCAGCCTGGATGCTCCTGCCACTGCTGAGTTTAGACACAGAATAAAGCTGTGTTTCTCCCTGTTCCCTGAATTCCATTATTCTTTCCTTTCAGGCCATCAAATCTCCTCCTGGACCAAAGCAACGTTGACGTTTCAGCCTTCCGCACCGCGGGCGATTGGCTCAACGGATTTCGGACAGGGCAGTGCAAGGACATCTTCACAGGGGTGGAGTACAGCTCCTGTGACACCATAGCCAAGATTTCCACAGAGTAAGTTGCAGTCTGATGAGGGTTTTCATCACGGCTACAAGTTCAAACATAAACACAAAGGTAGCGCTTTTATACGGCGTTCCCAATTCTTAGCTAAAATTTTCTTACGTTTAAAGAGACAAATGGGGATTAGTTGTTGTGGTTGAAATAGCCATGAAGGAAATCTGTGTGGTGACTGTGTGAAGGCCATGGTCCCACAGCTTTTTCTCACTATACAAGGAAATTCCCAATTTCTTCCAATAGAGTAGCACCATGCATCATCTGGTACACTAGCATTGCTTCCTTTTGCTGAAGTTTCTCTGTTGATTCTTTAACTTCTGTATTTCACGTGGGAGTTTTTCTATAGCTGGCACATTGCCAATCTTTCCTTTTATTGTCCATCCCATATTCCCCCAAACCAGGTGAAGGAGCAAATTCTTTGTAGCTGTTTTCCTCCTCCATGCTAATAATTACTCAGGGGTTGAACTCCCTCCTGCTGTGCATGGAAGTGAGCAAATGGCAAGTTTATTACATTCTAAGTGCAATCCATCTTTGTTCTAGTGACAAGTAAGAGTAGGGTAATGTTCTTTCTGCACCTGAAAAGGCATCAAGTACAGTTAAAAATTTAATTCCAAAGGAAATCTTAATTCCCAGTTGGGCTGGCTGGATACACGGCAAGTTATGGAGAAGTGTGCAGCAGCTGTGCTACCAACAATCAAACACATCAATGCCATTAATTAGTGTATTACTGGATCTATTAAAAGGGTGCTAATGGCTTTTTGTAACAATCACCCTTTGGGGACAGTGTAGAAATCCTCTAGGAATGCCCAATTTCCTGTGAGCCCCTGGTTAATTAGCCCTTCACAGGTGTTAAAGCACCTCTGTGTTGCACAAGGAACAATGAGGCTGGAGATCCTGGACAAACAGGAGGGGAGAACCAGGGGAGGCACTGGAAGCCTGGCCATGGACTCCTTCACCTCAGTGCTGCTAGCACAGCTCAGAGGACCATTCAGAGGCCAGGGATGTGTCAGCACTGCCCAGGAAAAGACATCAGATTGGTAGGGGGATGGAGGTGTTAGTGACGCTCAGCTGATCCAGCAGTGACCCCCTTGCCCCAAAACCCCGCTGCTTGCATCACTGGAGAATGATTTCATTGCCTTTTCTTCCATGTTTTCCTCCACAACAAGGCAAAATGAGCTTTCACTCTATTTTTTTGCAGCCCCCTTGTGTTTTCAGGCAGTTGCTGTCAGGGTTTTTTTGCAGCAGGGATTGTGCTTCAGCAGTATCCCTGTACCTGGAGGCTCCTGCATGCAGCAGTGTCAGATGGGCAGGTTTGTTGCTGTTTGCTGGGATCAGTGCTGTGAAATTCAGCATCTTCACTCACACACCTCCTCTTTTTTCCAGTGACATGAAGAAAGTTGGTGTTACAGTGGTGGGCCCTCAAAAGAAGATTGTCAGCAGTATCAAAGCTCTAGAAACTCATACAAAGAACAGCCCTGTTCCTGTGTGAGGTACCAAAATGATGTTGCTCAGGAGAGGAAAACAAAAAAGGAGCAAAGTTGCATCGCAGGTGAAAAGTGATGGCTGACAAACGGCAGAATTTAAAGGAGATCTTTGCAACAGCTTTGGAAACACAATGGTTGAGATTTCAAACCCACAAGACACTCAAATACTGAGTATAAATGCCTTAAAAATAGGAGCAAACTTGTTTTCTATCTGTTAATCCTAAAGGGTGGGTGCTCTTGACTGACTGTTAATGCAGATAGTAAATATCAAAAGAAAAAAAAAAACATGTGAAAAATCCTTCCAAGTAAAAACCAGTGTTACTAAAACCTAGAGCCATTTGAATATTAAGTGACTGAATAACAGAAAAAAACCATGGACATAAAAGCTGTGTATTTGATCTATACAGCAAACAAGAAGAAAGAAAGACTTGCAGTATTTTTATACAGAAGAGATCTGTAACAGGTATTTTATTTCTTTAAAAGCAAGAAAATAGAGGACTATACCTCACAACCTGTCTGGCCATATTTACTATAATGTCATTGTAACATGCTATTTCAGCTTCAGGAAGGAACACAGAAATAAAGTTTGTAGTGACTTTAAGTTAGTTGACAAAAGATTTTCACCATTATGTTAGCTTCCCTAACTGTGTTCATTTAAATAGAAACAAGTCTTAATTTTTAAAAGGCTTATTTATTTTCTTGGTTTGTTTTTTTTTTTCCCATTATTGTTTATATTTATGCTTAAATACCTTAACCTGGCTGTATTATTGCCAAGTGCCAAATGTTATCCAAACTTCATTGGTTCAACCCGAGAAATTGTCTGAGGGTTAGTTACTAGATTTTATAATCATAGCATCATGAATTGAATACAGAAGGAAAGAAAGGTGGTCTTTTTTCCAGCATTGACACTATGAAAAGCATCTGGACTTTTTTTTTTTGGCAATGAGTTTTCTTCCATTTGCTGTGAGTGGTATTTTCAACCAGGCTGGGGTTTTGGCAGTGGTGTGTGCATTGATCTTTAGATCAGGATCTGCCCCAAAGAGCACATCCCATTTCCTACCCCAGGGCTGCTTTCCTGTCACAATAATTTTCCTGTTCCTGGGTGGTGTTCAGGTGAGAGATATGCCAAGGAAATATAAAAGAGGGCCAGGATTTGTTGCATCCTGCTTTAACTGATGGTGCTTTTTGAGTTCCCTGGGAAGTGACCTTTGTTTAAAAGGATGACTTAAGCTGTGAAGGGAGGCTTTGGTGTGGAAGTTTACACATGCCTGAGCTAGAAACCCCCCTATAGATGCACTGCCATCCTGCAGGGGACCTGAATTTTTGGCACAGCTTCAGTGGGTACCCGTTGCTTGAGAGGAAGCAGAAGGGAGCCCAAGTCTAGGAGAACACTCACATCTCCCACTGGGAAAATGAGACTGGAAGGTGGATTTTGGGGGCCCTCCACTGTTTTCAGCATCATCCAAAGAGCTTCCCAACTCCTCTAAGTTTTTTTTCTGGAGCACACCAGTCCCAGTTCTGAGCAGACACCACTCTTTACTCCAAAAATGAGTGGTTTAAAACACAGTGTGAGCCATTTCTTGTGCTTCTTAATGCTCTAGACGTGATGCCAGGCACACAGAGAGAAGGCCTTGGTCACCAGGGGAAACCATTCTGGTTCCCAACTTCATATTCTGGAATCTAGACCTGATTCTGATGATGAATCCCTAAAAGTCCAAGACTGTGTGATAGCAGATGAAAAAATGGCACATTGTGTTTTCTCTGTGCATTCAAAAGCAGGTGCTTCCTTCTGCTGGCCTGAGTTTTGAAGCTCCTTGGTATATAAGTGAGGAAAGAATCAGTTTCTAGGATTTGTGAGGCTAAAACTGTTCTGCATGAATCCAGGACATAAAAAATGTGCAGGCACAACATTGCTAAAGAGAAGTGTTAGAGGCTTTTTCATGAGTGCTGGTAGTGGGCATGCTCTAGAGGGCTGGGTTTGAAACACTCACAGCATAATAATTAGTCATTCTCTCTGAAAGAGAAGTCAATGGGTTTTAAAATTGAAATTTAAAAATAAAAATGGAAGAAAGGTAAAATAAAGCACTTAAGCAGTGAAGAATACTTTCCCTTGTCTTACCCAATCTATCATGAAATGCAGCAAGCTGGACAGAAAAGCTGTTTTGTGTTGCTTAGTTCATTCAGAATCAATCTTCACTTTGGGTTGAGATTGCTCTAAAGCAGCCACTGTTAGTGAATTTAAGCCACCAAAACCCAGTGGCAAACACTGTCTGTGTGGGGACAGCTTTTTGTGACATTTCTCCTCAGCTTCCCCCTGCTGCTGGGGTGCGGGGACAAGGGGCTGGGGTGGGGGGCTGACCTCTGGGAGATGCTTCTGGAGACACAGACCCAGTTCTTAGGGGTTTAGACACTTGGAAACTTTGCACCAACCACCCTCAATTTCCTCCTGTCATGTTCCTTGCCCGCTGTTCAGGCATGCTCAGCATAAAAGATCCAATCTCACCGAGGGGAAACAAAATGAAGCAGCTGGGTTTTGCTTTTCTTTGCTGTTTGGAGTTGAGAGTTTTCAAAACCCGTTTGGTTTTCTCTCCCTGTCAGAAGTTGATTTGTACTGTAAGTGGCCTCTGTTGCAAGCATCCTGTACTCCCTGTCCCCCTGTACATATGTAAACATAGCAGTGTACAATTCTTCAGTGTGGAGTAGAGAAATAGAGGTCGTGTGGCCATCTGCCTGTACAGGTTATGGACATCAAGCAAAATGCAAACTGCTCATGAAATGACACGCCATATGATTGGGTTTGTACCTTTCAATATAGTTTCCATTTTATTTATTTCTGTTAACATAATCTAGTTTTTGTGCTGTAACTTAGCATCCAATAAGCAATGTATAGATGTGATTTGATTGGCAATATGTATTTACTTTAACTTGTATTTCAAAAGCATTACTTACTCATTTAGATTATATATTGTGCAATTGTAGATGGCCTCTTACTAATGTAAAATGATTTGTAGTGGAAACATTTATATTTTTATAATAAACATAATGAAAGTATTTTTTACATACTGAAATACTGAGGTGATTGCTTGGAGGACAAAGTAAATTTATTTGATTAGTGTGATAAAATTGTAATTAAATATGGATAAATTCTGAGTGTTAAAGCATGGGTCTGGAGTGAAAGCTAGATATTACCTATATTACCTATTGAAAGAAACAAGCAGTGCAGGTTTTAACTAAACAGACCAGCATTTGTGCAAAACTGACTTACATCAGTCAAAGACTTTACTTTCTCCACGGATACTGGAAAACATCTTCTACAGCCTGCCTATGGGATGTTGAAAAAAGCTGTCATTTATTTTATTTTTGTGTCAAGTATTTCCAAACTTTTGCTTTCTTTCCTCCCTCGCCAGTGGACCTGTTTTCATCTTATTAATATGTTGAATCCAGTCAAAGATGTACTTTTCAACAAAATAAAATAGCCCACCACGTACTGTAATTTCACCCCACGATCATTTCTTGCCTCTGAGTATCTGTACCAGACAATATTTTGCCCCTGTTTTGTTGTGTCCCTGCCATGTTGTTTCTGTGTGCTTCACCCAAGTACAGGGTCTTTGAAAATGCCAACATACACAACTCAGGAATCCTCTTCCTAGGAAAATAGGAATGGTTTTGATGCTTGCCAGTTTCTTGAATTTTACAGGTTCTTTCTGTACCATAACTGATTTTGCATGCTTTTGTATACTACTCTGCTTACTGGTGCAAAACAATGAATGATATACCTGTCCTGGAGTCTGTAAGTTGATAAAATTTATGAATGTGGACGTAGCATACTTCTTTTTTGGGGTGGGGGTGGAATTTTGTCTTGGTGTGTTCAACAGAAAGGGGAATCACAGAAACAGTCACCCAGAGCTGGACTTGTCCTTCAATGACCACAGCTGGACTGGAAGCCCCTTGTCCCTCCTGCCAGCAGAATGACTCATGCTGTGCTGGATAAATGGTGTCATTTTAGCTTCCAAACAGGGGGTTTGATGCTGTGCTTGAGCACCAGGGCTCTGATGGGATCCAATCCGTGCAGATAATGCTGCAAACCCTTTTCTCTGTGAATAGATTTCACCTCAGCAGTTGTGTTATCCCAGCCTGTGTCTCTCCCTGTGGCATTGCTGGTACATTATATTCACTCTAGATCCTAGAGGGCACGGTGGCTCTTGGTGTTTTTATTGCTTTTACTGTAAAATGGCATTCATTTGATTAATTAACGTAGCCAGCTCTGGAAGGGCAGCAGGATGCACTCACTTAACAACAGCAGGACAAGGAACTGCCTGGCAGCCCCCACCACCACAGAATCCCAGAATGTGCTGATTTGGAAAGGACCCATCAGGATCATCGAGTCTGGAGAGGTAAATTGCTGATAATCACTTCCATAAATTCAATATGCCTGCCAGGGTTTTTTAGTGCTGCCCAAGCGGTGTTTTTCCACTCTGCATTTCTTCTCAAGGATGATGCCCACACCCAGATAACTGCACCATTTAAGGCCCAAGCAGTGCCAAGTGAAATTAGAGCATTATTTCTACTGTCTCACACGTGCCACCCCTATTAATTCATATGGATATCTATGCTATTGACTTCTTTTCATTTTCTGAGCTGCTCTAGTTCCCTTTCAAACCATCACTGCCTGGTCAGTAATTCCCTGTTTAATGGGTGTGCACTCAGCTCCTATTTCAGTCCTTGTTCCAATCCTTTGGGATTCCTTAACGAAATTTTACTTTCCCAATTAAAAAAAAAAAAAAAATTCCTTTAAAGATATTTCCCTCAGCTTTGATTCACTCCCATGTACAAACAGGCATGTGGTGTTCATGAAGGTTACTCATGCAAAGGTACAAACAGCACAAAACACCAAGAGCAGCTTTCCCTTGGCTTCCTCGTGATCCTTTTCAGATGGCCAGAGAACCTCTGGTAAATGGAGAGTACTCAATACATGGGATTTTTCAGCTCACTCTGCTTGCACATTAAAATGATTTCATAATAGCCCATATTTCCCCAGTTAGCTCATGAGAATGTCAAGGGGGGCAGCACCAGAAGTCTTAATAAAGACAAGATAAATCACATCCACTACTTTTTAGATTATCCTGCCACAGAAATAAATTAGATGAGTTTGACAGGATTTGTTTGTTCTTGACAAATCTGAGTTGGTTTCTTAAGACCTTGTAATCCTTCAGCTGTTATATATATATCTGTATATATATACACACATCTATATATATGTAAATTCTTTCTGGGTATTTGAGGTTAGCATACCTGCTCTGGAATTGCCTGGCTCTGCTTTTCTCCTCTCTTTAAAGCTCAGGATGATCTTTGCTCCTCTCCAATTGCCTGGGCTCCAGGACTTCTCCAAGAGAATAGCCAGTACTTGGACCAGTCCCTTGTTGCTACAATCTATGCTAAGAATAAATAATAAATATTAAAAATATAAAATATAAATATACAATAAATGCTATCAATCCCACAGACTCTGAAATCCTGGATGCATCAAACACTTTTGACTTTTAAGATTTCTAATTATGAAACAGAAATAAAATGCACCCAGACAAATATTTTAGTGCATGACCAGGTTCTGCTTTGAGTTTTTGCCATCAAGCAACGACTTAGAGTCATCATTAAGGAAAGATTTGGTTAGCAAATTTCATTATTTATTTTTAATTAGAGTCAGCACCTAAGGTTCATCACTGATATATTACTTTGAAGGTAGTTGAGGTTTATTAGAAATCTTTCAATTCATTCTATTGCTCTCCATGTAAGGGGAGAAATATCCTTTATCTCCACTCCTCTTTTATCCAGTAGTATTAGAAAGCTCAGTTTTTACATTTCTTCAGTAAAGTGAGTGTCTACTCACCATGGATTTGTCATTAATACTGAGTTTAGCTTCCAGCCCTTTAAAGAAGTGTGTGTTTGCAAGAGAGTGTGAAATAACCAGAGCTTTTTATTCTTAATTTTTGGGGATTTAGGGAACCAGGCTTTTGGCTTCTTCTCCTTCAAGGCCTGTAAGGACAAAAAAATGAGTGTTTAGTCTCAATGTGTTCATGGGAGCATGGAGTAAAACATTTTATTTTAAGGCACTGAGATGAAATGAAGCCAGTAAAAAACATAGAAATGCTAAACCCCATTTGTTTAGATGGAAAAAAAAAAATTAAAAAAAAAATAAAATAAAGAAGGAGGTCTGGTAGTTTTGCACCATAGTCTGACCAGGGATTCAAATAAACATCTCTGATGCCAATTTTCCTGTCCCTCCCCCTCCCCACCCAGCAGGAAATTGTCCTTAGGTATAGTTTACATTTTATTTGAAATTTATTTTCATTTTATTTGCAGGATTTTATTTTCACGGGGTGGTTGGCTCTTTTCACTTTCATTCCTCTCAGGGCTCGTGCAGGCCAAAAGGCTAAAACTGGGCTCAAACCACAGAAGTTTTGTGTGGCAGAGTCCCCTCCTCCTGCGGGCTTTCCCTGGTACCTGCTGTCCCCTGCTGTCCCCGCCAAGCATCGTCCTGAGCCCTCCTCCCTCTGCTGCCAACTCCCCACCTGCTCTGTCTTACAGCCCAACCTCCCAGAAATCCAAAATAAAGGGTGGGAGATGACTTGAGGGGATGTTTTAGAGTCAAAGCAGTGTTTCAGTCGTTGCACTGTGAATTGCTTGCCTTGCTGCACTTTCCCTTTCTGTGCCATCCAAGTTTAACTCGGTGAATCCCATTTTGATTTGCCTGGGATTCTTTCCCCCATAAATCACCTCCAGTGTAGACATTTTGTCCCCATCTTTTCTGCATTATCTGGGTGGTTTTTTGCAGATCCAAGCTGGATATTTGCTGCCAGGTTTTTGACCTGCAGCTTTCCCTCAGGCTGGTTGTCAGCTAATTACCAATAATTATTCCCATTTTCAGTGTGCCCCTTTAAAGTTGCATCACCTTTTATTATTTTGTTATTTTTAATCTCTTTCACTCTCATAAAGCTTTTTTGGGGGGCTTTAGTTGCGGACTAAGTCACAATTCCCACTTGGATATACTTTATAAAAAAATTGTGCCTCGTTTAACTGAGTTAATAGTTGTCTAATTGTACTAGCAAAGCAATGAAATCCAATCCCTACAACAATGTGATGCTGTAACTTCCTTTCCTCTCATTGATGGAGCAATGGGCTACCTGCCAAGGAAGTCAAATGAAAGTAGGAAACAATATGAACAAATAAAATCTATTTCTGAGATTTGGTTATAGATATTTTCTTGGGTTTTTCCTTGGTTTTAGTGTTTGTTTTTTTTTTTAATTTCATATTCAGTTATTACTTGGTTCCATTTTTTACTTTCTGTTGCCAACTTCTCTCATTGTGCATGTGGGTTTTTGGAGACAGAGGACCTGGCCTACAGAGAAATTTATTTTCTGCCTCTTTACCTCTTCCTCATGTATAAACTAGAACCTTCATATAAGCTTCTAGAGGGTTTTTGTGAAAAAAACCAATTGTATCAGATACCACTAAAAATCTGTAAGGGAACACCTCCCCAGCATGGACTATATAAATAACTGTAATTAAGCCATTCTATTCCTTCAAACAAATATAAAATAAAGACTAAATTGAAGTAAACCTCTATCCCTGGCACCTTACAGCCTTGAAAGAGCTGTAACACATCTTTATCAATTTCCTGCTGCAAGGTCAGAGATCCCATCAGAAGGAGGACAGAAGGCAGACACTGAATCACAGAGCTGAAGAAATCAGAAACCTCTGCTACTCTTAACACCCAAAACTGAGTGCATTCTCTCTCCCTTCTGTTGTAATTTGTATTCAATATATCCTCTGCTGATAGCTACAGTGCATAGCTAAACTGTGCATTTAGACTGTAAATAAAAGATATTTGATAGCACCCACACACCAAGCAGCTCCTCCATGATTAAGGTAATGTTGGGTGATTGTGATCCAGCTCTCTACAGTGTATAGACCAGCTCCATCATCTCAACATGTGTTTTGAGGCATAATCTATGTAGATTTTTGTTATTATAAACATTATAGACACAAGCAGCTCTTTGGACTATTCTCTCTGGTTGCCACAACACCTCCTGCTGGTTTGGGTTTCAAGCACTCTGTCTGAGCTGTATTTTTGTTTATCTAGTCTGTTTTTAACCATGACAGGCACAGCACCAGAAAAACCCTTTCCCCTGACTCTGCCTACTTTCATGTTTTCACTGTTGGGTGGCTTTTCAGAGGAACCCCTTCCCCAGGATTTCTTCCCAAGCCTTTACCTCTAGTACAGGTGATCACTGGCTGTTCTCTGGCCTCCCAAGGAGTCCTTGCAATGATTTTGGCTATGGCCTTTTGTTGCTAAGTGCCTGTAGAAGGGTGCTAAAATTGCAGATTAAAGAATTTGCAGATTAAAGAATTGCAGATTAAAGAATGCTGCTCTCAGCAGGAAGAGCCTGTGGATCACAGTAGATAGAGCTCCTTGAGAAGACAGAGCAAAAGTTTTCCATCTTGTGGGAAACCAGTGGAACAACCAGCTTGGATATCTTGCTCCTAATCCTTTGGAATTTACAATCTGAAATTTAGATCACGCCCTTTTTTCTTCTGTGTCCTCAGTGTCTGCAGTATCTGACTGAAAAGGCACAGAGCCGAGTGAGCCAATGGTCAAAAATGTCTCAGTGGCTTCCCAAAAGGGAAACTTTCAAACTTATCAGCTACTCTTCTATCATTTTGTCAACAGGACTTCTTTCTCCAAGTCACCCTTCATGTCACACTGTAAAACATTGATTTTGCTATGACAGGTCTGGCTGTGTGTAGTTACTGTGATGCTGAAGCTGTAAAACTTTTGAAATATTCTCGAAATATTTTAAAAATATTTAACGATTAAAAGTTTTATGGGCTTGGATGGCCAGGTATATGAAATCTGCTTGATGTTTTAGGCTAAATGTTAGTCCTGTATCTTGAGGGAGTGGTTGCCATTTCTGTGCAGACAAAAACTATGTCTTCCAGTACAAAGGAATCTGAAAAGGCTCAGAAGGCTTGTCAGAAATTTCACCTACAGTTTGTGAAAAGCTGATTAATTTTCCAGTGGGAGAGTGAGAGGGAAGAAAAAAAAAAAATCTGGTTTAGTCCCTGAAATACCAAGCTCAGTAATATCAGAGGCAGGAGCAGAGGACTCAGGGGAAGCATTCCTGTTTCCTTCATTTAGCCTTAGCAGGGTTTGGACACAGGACTAAAGTTACCCCTCTCTCCAGAGATGCTGTGCAGGGGCTTGGATGTGGAATGGGAGCAGTGCATTATAAATCTCTTTGCAGAACATAAGAGTGTAAGGTTCTTGGAAGAAAAATACCTCGGCTCTTGTGTCATTTGAGGGTTGTAGCACTTCCAACCTCTCAGTAATTGCCTAGCTCTTTGCATTTGTGAGAAAGCAGAATGAGATGCCTTAAAAGGGGGTTCTGCATATTGTAAAAGTCCAACTGCAACTCAGAGAAGCACCCCTGAGACTTATTGCTACCATTAGAAGCTTAGAGTAATGTGCACATATTTTTCTTTTTAGGCCATGCACACTTTATCCAACCCTCAGAGGTAAAAGAAAAAAAAAAAGAAAGAAAAATGAAAAAATCTTCTGTTAAGTGTGGGGTGGTTTTTTTCCTTTGCTTTGATCTTGCCACCACATCCCTGGCATCACACCCTGTGGTGCCACAGTCCCTGGAGATCTCTTGAAGGCCACAATTTCCCTGTGGTACTGTGATTTCTAGCACTGCTTCTCAGCTGCAGAAGGGTGTGAAGCAGCAGCTATGGGTGAGGCAGGAAGGCTGGACACCCCAAAACTCAGCTCCAGGCTTCCCTGTGGGATATCAGCACCTGGCACAGCCACTGCCCAGCCCTTGCTGGGGCACTGCCAGATTTGGCAAGGCTAAATGTTGGTAGAATACCTCATTAAGGAAAATGCTCATCACTGGAAACCCCTTGCATTTCCTTCTCTGTGTGTATCTGTGGTGCCTCAGCAACAGGGGAGAGCCAAGGTAGAAGCCTGACTTTGCTGAGTGCCTCGTTGGCTTCGGTTCTTGTTGGGTTTGTCATTGCATTTTAGAAAACCTCAGCTCTACTTTGTAACCTTAAAACTGGAAATTTTCTCCTTTCTGCTGAAACTTCTTCATGCGCCTTATACAAAACAGTGGGAATTATTAAATCACAGCAAAGAGGAAAACAAACACAATGAGGGGTGTAGCTGTGAAATAATTCAGAAGTTTTCACTTGGACACTAGCTATGCTCCAAAATCAGCAGCAAAAGCAGGTTTGAAAGCTTTGTCAGCAAAGGCTTTCAAGAAAATAATCTGGTCTGGTGTCTCACAGAAATTATTTGAAATGGCCTGAGGCAGAGAAACCTCTCAGTCTTTTCAGCTTCAGAGTTCATGATTCACGTGGACTCACACAGCTCTTCCCAGCTCTGTGATACCTCAGGTTTTAGTTTTTATAATTTTCAGATTCTGTGCTGCTTTACTGTGCAGTTCTGAGCTTCATATGAAGGGATGGTGAGCTCTCTGCACAGAGTGGGGAAAGAAAACAATTCCTTCTCCAGCTGGGGACCAGGACAAATGACCCAAATTTCAGGGCCAAGAGAAAAACAACACGAACTGAAGTGAGAGAACAAGCAGGGTGGGACTGCAGGGGCTAAAGCTGGGATGGGACAATGAACTGCAAGATGCAAATGGAGCAGAACTTATAAAAGTGAGAGACCCCGTGCCCGGCCGTGCATTTTGGGACTATTTTGGTTCATCTTGGGTGCAGCCCTGGCTGGGCTCTGGTGCTGCCCAAGGTGGATCCATGGAGGCCTTTTGATAAATCCCTCCTTTATTCTTTAACCCTCTCCAGCCTGTGTTCTAGGGCAGCCTTCACAAGGCACCACCTACACCTGAAAAATCTTTGTCCTAAAAGACAAATCCCACTTTTCCCCTCTCCCTGGTGTGCTGGGCACAGAGAGATGACAGCACTGTTCATATTGCTGCTGCCTGCATCGGGGCTGGTCCCCACCCAGCGTGGTCCCTCTGCCCTGCCTGCTCATTGTCACAAAGCCCTGGCACACTGGGAGAGCCACAAAAGGGGGAACAACCCCGAGCTGCTCCCCTGCTGCTCATCCCCCCTGGCTTTTCCCTAATTCTGCACCTCAGCACTGGGGAGCAAGGGAACAACCTGTGCAATCTGCTCCCTGGGAGAACAGCTCGCACAAGGACAATTTCCTCCCCTCTGCTGGGGGATGTGACCTCCCCTGGGTAGGTGGGGATTTTGGCAACCTGCACAAAGGCTAGCAGAGACTGCAGCAGGAGCTGGAATGGAGCTGTTATGGCTTGACAGCCCTGTTTTGTAATGCTCTGGGGGGGGTTGTTACAAGTCAATTGTAGCTTCAAGAAATTTAAGAGTATGGCATCAGCTTGTATGATTTTTTTTTTAATGTTTAATACATGAAATTGCAGTAGATTTTAATGTAGAGGCTATGGCTGTAGCCGGCCCAGATGACTTAATAAAAACTAAAATCAATCAAACAACTTGATTTTGTTGGCCAGTTTTTGCTCTGCAAGTGGAAATAAATGTTTTTGCAACCCTGATAATTACACTCTCATTTTTTTCAGGCAGTGCCAAAACACTGGGTCTATATTGTTTGCTGAGTGGATTTTTTTTTCTGAATTTGTGTTTAAAGAGCACTCTGTGAAGTACATTTAATGTAACCTTTGTCACTACAGTGTCTATCATTGGTGACCAAAAGCATGAAGGAGTCCTGTGGCTTGAGAAAAGACTTTTCACTTCCCCACTCTCTGTAACCTTTATTTTTCTTGAATTAACTAACTAAGGGACATGATGAAGGCAATTAAAGCTTCAGATCACTGACTCCATGTGGTCACAGTAGAGCTTATTTTTATTGTAAGTTAATGATTTACAGAGAGGGAGGGAGAAGGGGTAAGATTTTGAACAAAAAGATGCAAGGAAGGGATTTTAATTTGATTTTAGTGGGAGCATGGTGAATAAAATTACAGAAATTATACAAAGCTACATGGTGTTTACTCCTTTGACCAATGGGAGGTAACCAATGACCTATAATTGGAAGAATATTCAGTTTGCATCTACTCTCAGCCCTTCCCTGGGCTGAAAGACCCCATCCTTCAAAACCAGGGAGCTACAACACCCATTATAATCTCATTTTAGTGCTGCATGTTGAGCTCTGTACCTCGCTGTGCTCCCACAGAATTTATCTTGGTCCCCAAGCCTGGCTTAGTACCTATGTCCTCATAGAACTGCTCAAATTAGCGTTCAAGAAAGAATCAAACAAACAAACTGTTTCATTTTAATGATCCTGTTCTGGAAAAAATGCCTATGTGTGCATTTGGGCACTCAGAGTAGATTTTAATATAATTCAGAGATCAAAACAGCGAAAAAAAAAAGTTAAAAATAAACCATGGGGGTTTTTTTCTGGTGTGCTTTTTTCTTGCCACAGTTAGAAACAAGACCTCTTGAGTAGATACAATCTTATAAAATATTTTATAGTCTTGCTGGCAGTAGTCATATTTCTCTTAGGATATGATTAAGCTCAATTTTAGAGAACCTGTTGAAGTACCTATCCAAAGCATGTGAAAATTAGAGGGGGTGGCTTCTCCAGAACCCAAAAGTTGCCATCCAGATAAATTAAACTGGAAGAAGGCCATGTGTCCTGTTGCTGGAGGTGGAAAGAAGATGCCAAGGAGGAGCCTTGCACGGCTGGAAGGCACAACCACCCCACCAAGGGTGCTGCAGAAGCCAAAGGGAGGTGAAATCCCAGCCTCTTCTCTTTTTTCCATTCTTCAGTGAATGGTTACATCTAGCTGTGGATTCCACAGCACTACCCCTGGAGGATTTTTTTGGACAATCCTGATTCTCAAGGCTTTGGGGGTTTTCTGGTCCATGGAGCATAAAATCCTGAGGAGGCCAGAAAAATCCAGGATTTACAATCCTGCTGAAGATTTGGAAAGACCTTCTGGGATGGCTGCCCCTACAATCCCAGAAGCCCAAAAGAGGAGAGTCTGGATATCCATGCCCACCTGCCAAGAAATGGGAAATTTCTAGGCTCAAGCCAGATGTGTAGCTGGAGTTTATATGACTTCCTGTGCTCTCTCAAATCCGTGGCTTTCTGCTCTGAGACAGTCCTCACAGCAGAAAAACTGAGTGCAGCACATCTGTAGACTTATTAGCTGCTTATTGGGTTGCTTTGGGGAAAAATATTTTTAGATTTTTCAAAGAATAACTGGAATTTCCAAAAATGAGCATTTTTCTACCTAGAAAGTGTTCTCTCATGCCAGCAGTCCTGAGCAGTGCAGGTGCAGCCAGTGGAGAAGGGATATTTTTAAAGAACTTTTTAATGAGTCAGGTTACAAACCCAACAAAACCAATCCATTTTCCTAGGTGGGCATCTTAGGGAGGATTTTTTAACAAGACCAAAAGATTGGTATTATTAAAGCCTCTTGCTGGACAGAAGGGCATGAAGCACCTGTGCAAGCTTTGATGTGGTGCCCTGACCCTTTTTGTCCAAACAAGGAATTTCACGAGCTACAAAAATTATAAAACCTATCCAGAGGCAAAACATTTCTCCTATAGCCTTGAACTCCTTTCCTCCTCATGAGTTTTCTGACAAAGAGGCCATGAAACCTCTACAGCACAGCAGCCCTTGGGTGCAGGGTGGCCTCAGAGGCTGAAGCAGAATCAGCATCAGTGGTGTGCTCACACTGCAGGTGCTTCTCTGAAGGTCATGTGAAATCCCAATTCTCATCTCTGTGGTCTGGATTGCACCCCAGCTCTACCTCACTGCAGTTTCCCAGGGAGAATCAGGACCCTGTTTGTTACCTGTGGGGGGATGGTGAGAGCAGGGCTCCTGTTTATTGACTGAGTGATACCACATGTGGAGTCACTGGATGTTTACAGAACTGCCTGGGTGGGTTGATCAAAAAAGCAGGGCTTTTCCCTTGGTTTAATTCCTGTTAACTGATGAGAGTGAAAAAAACCCAACAAATCAGATCAAAACTAACTGGACTGCATCCAAACAAAAACCAAAAAGCAAAACAAACAAACAAACAAAAAAACCACACACACCAAAAAAAAAAAAAAAAAAAAAGAAAGATGATCAAATTGTATTGTGCTTTTATCTTGTTTTTTTGAGACTTGAATAGGGAGATGCTTGTGCTCTTTCTTGCTATTCCAAGCCTGGAAGGAGCAGTGCCTTGCAGCCTGGCACAACTGGAGCCCTGTGTCCCCTGGAGACCCCTAATGACTTGGGGATTTATCCCAAGGCAGTTAAGGGATTTACCTCCTTCCAGAAACTGCTGAGGAAATGGCCATATGATACTGGAGAAGTGGTTTAATGTAATGACATGCAAGAGAGAAATATGTCAGGGCCTCAGGGGCTCAAAATGCATCTCCCAGCCATCCAGATGGGTATTCCCTGGTGTGGGATGTGCTCTTGTCCTGGACACTGTGCTCATCAGGGAGCAACACTGGAGACCCAGAAACTTGTCCTACTGTCACAGAAACCTCTCTTTTTGTTGTAGGAGCTTAACATTTGGCCTGTGCAGCTTCAGCTTTTTCCTTTTAGCCTGCACAGATCTTTAGGGGAAACTGTGTGCCTGAGTTTCTAAATGGGATCAGTAGCAACTACCTGCACCTGCATCCATCTGCAGTGAGTTAATAAAGACAGCTTGCATTTAGATATAAAAGTGTGTATTTTCCCATGCTGTAACTTGATTGTCTTCCATAGAGTTACACAAGGGACAGATTTGGATAAAAGTAAATCCAGTCCAACCTTTTACTCAGGGCAAAACTTATATTGGGATTAATAGGCTATTCTGGTGTTCTGTCCTGCAGAATCAATTAAAAACATTTATAAAGGAAAAAACAGACCACCCCTGGGGTTAGTGCACCTATTTTTTTTATGGCCTTTTATCATGTATAGTCCTCAGCACCTGTTTAAAATGCTGTGTAATCTGAAGAGAGCTTCATTGCTGGGGTGTAAATGGAGGTTCCCCTGTCACAGCTGTGCATACTTAAAGCAGTGCTTAAAGCAACCCAGGGCAAGTGTGTCTGGCTCTTGCTGATGACCAAGCACGCCAGGACTTCCTGAGGGCTGCAGTCTGCTGGCTGGCAAAAGGTAAAATAACCCCTGATATCGTTGTTTTTTCTGCTCTCAAATCTGAGGTAAACCTAGAGCTGTCTTGGGTTGGTTTGTAAATTATCACAGGTTAAAATCTGGCTTGGAAGTGTTTTCTGTGGCAGCTGAGAGAGGGGGTTCCTGGTGTGGCTGCTCTGCTCCAGGTGACCTGTAAGGCCCTGAGAGAGGGAAGGATTTTTTTTCCATGGAAAGCCCCTTGGTGTGGGTGCCTGGCCTTGTGACCTTGGGATGCTGCGTGGGCTGAGAGCTCTGCTGTGCCTTGGCCTTGCCTTGGGGTGATGCAAAGATTTGTTTTGTGGCTTGAGAAGGGAAAGCTGGTGGACTGAAACCAGGAATGGTGGTTTGTGCCTCTGCTCTTGTGTGTCCTGTCCTGGGCAGATATGCCCTAAGATAAATGCTTGGCTCTTCTCTAGTATTAGCTAGACCCAAGAGCTCCTGCTTTTATGAAATGCACTATAAACTGTAAGATTTTCAGGTGTGATGGCATGAGTGCTTTTAAAAGAGTGGTGAAACCCCCTGTAACATTTCGTTTCTGCCTGGTGGAAATAGAGCTGCCTTCTTTCCTTCACTTCCAGACTTCCTCTTCCCACCCTATCTTGGGCAGATGGATACTGGGCTAATTTACTATGAAGATGCTTCCTAAATTAAAGGTTTATGTAATGGGAGGGAGGGAAATAATTTCATGCTTAGGGACAGGTTAGGTTTTGGAGGCATCTAAGAGACTAAACTGAGTTTGGAGAGCGACAGTCTCAGCCTATTTTGCATTCTTTGAGCTGCAAATCTTTTGCAGAATTAGAAGTTTTTGATGTAGATTGATTTACTTTTATTTTATTTTGTTTTTTTTTTTTTTTCTTGGGGCTGGGAAAAGGAGGTGGATTGTGGTGGAAAAGAAGTGATGCCCATTGCTCTGCTGAAGCAGCACTTTACCCAAACCACCAGTGCGAGCAGGGAGCATCATCTGCTGTGTGTGCCAGAGCTGTGGCTGCCAGACCCAGGGATCAGGGAAGGGCTCACCCAGTGAATGATGCTGGCAGACAGAAGGAGCAGCTCCATGGTGCTCAGCCACAGGAGGCATTCCCTGGGGAGGGTGTGCGGGACAGCGGCGCTGAGGATCGCTTTCCCCAGGGCACCGACGCTGCCTCTTGGCAGGAGCCTGAAATGGGAACTCCATTCCAGGCCTGAAACTCAACCTCCCACCTTGACAAATTGGCTGTGAGCTGAGCATGATGTGAGGCACTCCAGGGCAGCTTGGCTGGGTGTCACCCCTTGGTGCCCCGCTAATGGGAGGTGTGAGCGTCAGACAGCTCGGCTCAAGGGAAAATGCTGCAGAGCACATGGCCACCTTGTCTCCTTGGTGGTGAATAGATGGTGAATAATTGAATAATGCTGTAATAGGGGAGGAAGATCTGCCTAACATAAGGCAAAAATTATGCTTCTCTTTCTCTCTGCCCCAGCTCAAATGTTTCAGAATCCTTTTTCGTTGCCATAATTGGACATAATCAGTAACACAGTCAGTGACTAAAGGCTGTCTGGTATCAATTCCCGTATCCAGCAACCACAACATCTAGCTTTTGAGAGAGTTAATGCTCTCTATTAGTTGATTAGTTCAGTTAATCTGTTGTGTCCCATGGTGATTGTAAAGTAAATACAAAAGGGAACTCTGTTTCAAATGTCTTCCTGCCGCTCTGTGTGTGCTATGTATGTGTGATATATGCATCTGTGTATATCTGCAAGTTGTATCAGCTTGAAGGTGTGGAGAAACAGCAGTTCTCCCTGGCTTCAGAGGAAGCTTCTGGCTTAGCATCTCCTAAACAAAAGTTGTCCAAGAATATTTATTATGGTCCAAAGGGAAAGACTTGTTCCATGGAGCAACTCAGAAAGAGAAATGTGTGTGACTTAGAGGAATTTATCTCAATTTTTCTTCTAGATATAGTCTGTGTGTCTTGCCTTGTTTTCTAATGGAAATTCTTTGGGCAGGACTCTTCTTCAGGAATGTGACCTTGTGATTAATTAATAAGCTTAATACAAATCATTCTTCCCAGACAAAGCTCATTTCTGCTACTGCAAATGCAAATGTGACTTCTTTGAAGTATTAACCATGGGTAGACAGTTACTTGTATATTTTCCTATGATCTAGCAGATTAGTTATGGATTTCTGAAGTAGTTCTTTGTCCATCCAGGAAAGACACTGCATCTCACTGCACAAATGCTTCTGTTACCTTTGACAAACTTGTGATGCTGGAAAGAAAGCAGGGAGTTTTTGCAGTGCCAAACTCTATGGATGTGGCAGGTAGAAAGGTATCCTGTTGACAAACAGCTTCCTGGGGTAACATTTTATTTTTCTGAGGATTCAGAGTGAACTTGAGAGAGAACTTTGTACTGCTTTGGCTTTGTACCATGGAGATCCTCATGCCAGCAGTTCTGCATCTTCAGACCAAGCTGAAACCCTCATGTATGGGGTGTTGTTTGGATCCCTGTGCTCCAGGACCATTTGCTTCCTCCTCTGTCCTGCTAGGCACCAGCAACTTCCCTTGGCTTCTATATTAAACTTTGTTCTGGACAACAGGCAGAGATGGCATTTCCCACTCTGTGGCAGCTGTGATGAGGCTCATGATGATGGGCCCAAGTGCAGGAGAAGCTTTCAGCTCGGCGGGGAACAGCAGCTTGTAACAGTGCCATGATTAAAGTGTCAGGTTACTGCTCTTTTGTATATTAGATGCAGACTGCAAAAGATTAATGCAGGGTGATTTATCTTCTGTTGGATTTGCTTGACAGTGAATGAGACTGTAACCAATTTGCCTGGAGCGGGGGAGCTCAGAGTAAACCCTGAAGGTTTAGGGGGGTGGACTGGACAGCCCTCTGTGCCTTCCTTGTCTCGGGGAAGTCACTTATGGAAACCTGCAGCATTAGGTGGTCACTTGAACTCTTGAACCTGAGTGTTCTGAAGCCTCAAATCACCTTTTCCACAAAGCAGAATCTCCCCTAAACCGGCAGGTCCCAGACCAGACTTCAGTTTGCACACACTCCTGCAACTCCCCTGTTTCCTGGATTTTTTTATCACTGAAAGATTAATGAATGAAAAAAAAAAATCTGTTTTGTTTTCTGTTTGTTGTTTTTTTTTTTTTTTGGTCCTTGGTCTAAAATTTGCCCTTAATTCTATGAGGTGTGGAGTGTCATGGGAATTTTGCTCCTTCTGGGCACTTGCAGTCTCTACCACTGCTGGGGGAAACATCCTAAACCTGGCTGGTGAGCAGGCTGTGAGCGCTGCTGCCCGCCTGCTGTGCGTATTTTGTCCTCCTGGTAGTTAAATTGGGATGTATAAATGGAGCTGCTGAGTGGGGAAGCGCTGCTGATTGGCAACCAGCATTAGCCCAAAGGTCAGTGCTAATTACTCTGCCTCGTTTGCATGAGGAGCTTTGAAAGGTGGAGAAGAAAGTGTCTGTGGCATTTTCTGCCAAGGAATTACAAGGCTGACAGGAGGATGTCAGTGCTCATCAGTGCTGATAGACTAAGAGGGGGTACTTGTGCAATTAAGCAGGGTAGAAATATTGCCTCAGAGAGTTAACTTTTTGGGAGTAATTACTGTAGGTGTCAACACATGCCCGTGAAAAGGAAGAGGATGTATTTACTAAATACATGGATCCAGATTGAGTGATCAGTCAGTTGTTGGAGATGATCACCTCTGTCTCCAGCCTGTCCTTTCTTCCTCTTGTTTCTGCATGTTTTTACTGCCAGTTACACCAGGGAAGGATGGAGGGCCACATCTACACTGATGAGCTCTGCTGATCAGAGTTTTGACTGTTTCTCATCTAATTGAACCTTGTGAGCTTTAGTGTGAAAGATTAAGGAGTTTTTTAAGCCTTGCTGTACAGACATAGCCTGCAGTTCTGGTAAAGAACTGAGCAGAGCTGAGGTTGAAGCAACTGAAAGAGTAACACAAGGGAGGTCTGGAGGAGCCAAAGGAAAATCTGACTTTTGGAAGAAACCTGAAGGCAGGAGGCCCTTAATTAACAAGATCAGTGGCTTTGAATGACTTGGGTTCTGCATGTCAAATTTCCATTACCAGAATTTCGGTGGGGGCAAGGAAACTGGGCTGTGGAAACAAAATCCCTTAGGAGTGTCTGTTGATTACCTGAAGGTGAAGTAGATCAGGAACAATTTTGGGATGTAAAAACATTACTTCAAATGAAAGCTTTTATTCAATAGCATTGGTAGCATGATGGGGCTTGGCTCCAGCAATTAAAATATTGCCAGAGATACGTCCTAGAACATGCCAGGTCTGGTCTATGTCTGTGTCACCTCTGTGTATCTGTGACTCTGGGAAACACTGCTGAGCCTTTGCTGTTGAAGAGCCAGCATTTCCTTTGGTGTGAATTGGGCAAATTCAGTTATTTAAATCTAAATGCTCTTTTTATTTTCCCTAAATAAATCAAAGTGGAAAATAGCAGTAGCTCCTTGAATTTGTCAGTTGAGCTGACATATTTTTTCCAACTCTGTCCCTTGCTTTTCTCTGTTATTGTTACACACTTAAACTGGCTTCAAACAGCCTGCCTACCTAGTTATTGAGTTACAGAGACTTCAAGTTCTGCAGAAGCCAAGTGCCCAAGCCCTGCTGTCTGAGTGACAGATGAGTGTGAGTCCTCTGTGCTCCTTTGAACCTCACCACCTTTGTGCTCGTGTACAGGACACCAACACCAAGTCTAAAACAGAGAACAAAACCCCTCTCACAGAGTGGAGCAGTGGCTGTAGCCTCACATAAATCAGGGCTCTGACTTTGCATAACAGAAAAGTGCCCAGAGACAAAGGGCTGCGTGTCGTCCTGGGAGACAGAGCAATTTGTCACGCCTTAGGATCCTGTGTGTGGCCAAAGGCAACGCTCCACAGAGCAGGGTGATAAAAACCCAAAAACCCCTCCTGGGGCACCTCTGTGCCCATGGCTGGGATTGCTCTGTGGGTTTTTACCTTCTCCTTCTGGGTGTGATGGGGCAGGTGTGGCATCTCCTCTAGAGAAGTTCTGGGGGTGCATCAGGTGAGAAGGGTTTGCTGCACCTCAGACCCTGCACCTTTGTTCTGGCTCTGCAGCAGCAGCACTGTCCCACGCCACCAAACCAAACAGAAGCCAAGGTACACCACTTGCTTCCTTGCAGGATGTTTCACAGCTGATTTAAATCCTATTTAATCCTATTTCAAAGCTGCCTTCTGAGAGGAGCAAGGCTAAAGTTGCTGTCCCCTACAAACCATCCTTTGCTTGGCTGCACAAATTTTACTGAATGTTTTGTTTCATAGTTGTGGTTATCAGACACTACTTGTGTTTAGAAATTGAATTCATACAAGGTTTGAATTGTAGGGTGATGGGGTGCTCTGAATGGTTAATTCAAAGTAAAAAAAAATCCTCAGATGGTGGAGGGTAAATAATGGGAGACTTGAGATTAAAGCCTGGAGCTGGGTCAGAAGTAGGAGGGCACAGTCATTGTCCCCAGACTGGGATGATAAACTGTGAGTAAATAAAATGGCAGAAAGAGGAGGCTGATGACAAGTCTTTAAATAAGCACTAGGGTTAGAGAGGCATACCTTGATAGGAGGTTTACACAGCATTTTGGACTTTCACTATGCTAAGGCTTGCTAAAGATTTCCAAAAATCCCCTGTTTAGGCTTTTATGTTTGGTTTTCTGATAAATATAAAGGTGAAAGAGAGAAGTTTACAGCAAGAGATAATTTCCAGATGGAAAACCTTCCTAGCTCAACCGCCAGAGAGGTCTGTGAGGTTTCAGTTCAAGTCCCTCCATAAACTAAAAGGTGCTGCTTACAGTATGCTTATTTTCATATTTGATTAGTAAGCACACTAAAAATGTAGCAAAGAGCAGGACTCTGCAGGGAGGCCATTTCTCCCCGCTCCATGCTATCATTTGTCACTCAGTGCTGTTAAATTAAAAGCAGCGTGGCTGCAGCTCAGCTATTACCTACAGCCACTTAAAGGCCAGCAGTTTCAATTTTAAAATGTTTTACATTTCTGTGAGTCTCAGTAACACATCTTCATCCATGACTGCTCAGGTTTTTTTTGACTCTGAATGAAAGAGAAACGTGAAACCATTTTTGCTGTGTGCCTTGAAGTGCTCCCAGGAAAAGGGAATAGCAGGTGTGTCAGGTTTAGGTCTGTTTTTTTTGGGATAGGGGTGGATTTAAGTTTTTTCTTCCTTTTTCTTTGGAGTAGAAGTGGGGATGTAGTAGTGCCTTGAGTACACAGGAAATTGGAAGATGCCTGAAGTGTCTGCTACAACTGCTTGTGTTACCATGAAACCACTTTGATTTCTTTGCCTCTGTAAATGTAGTGATACCTTTGATTACCTGAACCAATAAAATTAGTGTGCTGGTAGGGACATAAAAAGCTATAGAAGGTTGATATTGCTCTTTATCTTACCTTTTCTATTTTTCAGGTTATGTAATAATTCTTAGTTAATTCTAAACAGTAACAGCTGATGGGGTCTGTGGGTGGGAGGTTGTCTGCTCAAAACCTTGGGTCCCTATATTCAATGCGGGCTAGAGAGAGGAAAAAAGATGAAAATCCTGCTGGGTTACCTTTCCCCAGTCTTCCACATGTCTTTAGTCTCTCCTGGCTCCCACTGAACAACCACAAACCAACAGAATAATTATTTATTGAGCCGAAACAATTGCATTTGAAATGTTTCATGGCATGGCCTATTTTAATGTGCCACATTGAACCTTATGAAGAGCCCATTACACTGGCAGCTGAAAGGATACAACGAGGAAATATTTGATATTTGCATATTTGAGGACAAAAAGCAGTTTGCAGGCACATGACTGGAAAGATCTGATTCTCCTGGACAAGGAGATCTCCCTCAGTTTTACACTTGCCCTGACTGGGAGACCTCACAAGGTAAACAATTCTCATAAGCTATCAAGTCTCACTGTATTGTAATACTGACAGACAGAAAACTCAGCTGAGGGAAGAATAATCCATCTGGCCTTCAGATGATTGTGCAGTGATGCATAACTTTTCTGTTGAGAGCAAATAAGCCTTCAAAGTAGGGGTACTGGCAACGCTTGTTGGCAGAATTGGGGAAAGTAGAAATGCAGGGTTTGATAGAAACAGTTGTGCAGCCCAAAGTCCTGATATGAGGCTTTAATTTTTCTTTTTTCCTGAGGTGTATTCTATGAGAACAAGAAAGATGATCTAAACCTCCCCCCCAAAACTCCTATTAAAGCAATCACCTGGGGATGGATGTGAATTACTTTGTTTATCTAACCAGTAAAGGAGTGCCTGAGAGCTGCTACTACATTCAAGTTCAAGACCTTGCAGGTTTGCTCTGTAAAGAAAAATTCTTTGCTGTTTCTTGCGTGCTTTGCTCAGTTTGAAAGATGATCCAGCTGATCTTTGAATCTGACCATTGTCTGGTTGCAAAGAGAACTGATCTTGGGGAAGGAGAAATAACTGAGGACAGTCGAGGTCTTTAGGAATTTAGACAAAGTCTCAACATTAATGTTTACAACTTCTCCTGCCAGGAATGTGTCTCTGAAGGAGGCTGTTGCCATCCTGTACCACTGATTTTATCCTTACTAAACATTAGGAGAACAGCATCCACCCTGATAGGGAAAGGGGAGCTTGAGGGTAACTACATAACTCAGCAAATGCCATCAGAGACAAAAATTAATGTTATGTATTAAATTATTAATTAAGCATGCTTTGGAGAAAAGATGCTGGAGCTGTGATCACTGACAGCAGACACCTGGCAGCTGAACTGCTGGAAGACACATTTCCAAACTCCTTTGATTCATTTGTGCTGTGTTGGTGTCCAGGGCTCCCAGCCTGCTGAGAGGGTTTCTGCAGGGTTGTGACACCTTCTGGAGTTAATATTGCCTTCCTGGTGCTGGTGCCTGCCCAGCCTGGAGCTACTCCTTCAGACTGAAAGCTAGAAATAGGAATTGTAAAAGTGGCAATTTGTATTTGAATGTGGAATAAAGCTTAATATAATTGTGAGACTGGTTCAGCACAACCTTAGACATTTTATAGCTGCACTGCTCTCAGTTAAGAAGAGCTTCTTCTGCATTGTAAAAGAGTAAAAATTAAAATCAGTCAAAGGCTACTTTGGTTTTATTTGCTTTTGGTTTTTGTTTAGCTGATTGGTTGTGTTGGTTTTTTAAAATTTGTGGTCAATTTTCTGTTTGTTTGGGGGTTTTTTTAAACTGCAATGTCAGTGATGTGGAAACAAGTTAGGGACCATAAAAGGGCCTCTTGGCCCTCCTTGCCATGAAAGGGATCTCTCCACCACAGCACCAGGGTCCTGCCCTGAGAGCAGAGTCTCTCAAAGGTGACACAAGGCACAGAATTTCCTTTAAAATAGGCATTCCATGGTCCCAAGTGTTTGTTTGTCTGCTTCGAGACAAAATTCATGTTGTTTTCATAAACCACTGGGCTGACAAATCTGAAGTGGTTGCAGAAATTCCTGAATTGCCTTTAAATTGGAATGTCACTATGTTCAAACCAAACAGCTCTTTTTTTTTTTTTCTTTTGTTTTCCCCAGCCTCAGAGTTTGGGTTCCTGAATGTTTTCTGTATCAGTTTGAGCTCTTGTGCTTTTGGCTTCACTGCCTCTGAGGCTGCAGAAATCTCTCTCGCTGTGGGGAACACAAAGCCCTGAGTACTGTGGTGGGTTAGATCTGACTCTGCTGCCTCAGACTTTGTGATAAAACAGGAAAAGCCATGAAAAAACAACACTAAACCCACACAAAAAAAATCTTAATGCAGAATTCTCTTCTTTTGTGAGTGGTGGTAATCATTGACTTTCTTTAAATCAATATATAAGTAGTGCAGAAGCCAAAATTAGTTGAGGGTTGATGATGATTGAGAAAGGAGCCTCTGTAAGCCACATTCTGCTTCCTTACATCACCTTCCCCCAAGGAAACCACCTGAAAAAATCTTTCTCAGTGCTTCTTCCTTCTGTGAGATTTACTCTTGCTGACCTTGGTTCTACTGGATCATTCTGGCTAAAGCTCCACCACTCACTAATGTTTGAAAGCATATTCAAACCTCTAATTAGCTGGGGGAAAAAAAGAAGATATTTAGCTCATTATCCTGTTTCAAAATTCTAATGGAATAGCACTGCTGCTACTGTGATACATTCCATATTCAGAGAAAAAGTGAATTTCTGAGACATGAGAAATGTAACATCCTGGCACCCTTTGCAGGGCAAGAATCTGATGTTAACACATCCTTGCTGGAGAAATTGAAGGGGGGAAAAAATTCTTTTGGCTGCTCTGCAATGATGCAAGTACTTTTACTTCTTTCAGCCTGATACTGCTAAACCCTACAATATTCTGGAAAAAAAAGGCAAACTCCAAAGCCAATAAAACCCCCCCAAAAAACCTAGAAAACCCAGACCTAAACATCATCAGTAAAAATAATTATTAGTGAACTTCCACATATAAATGTACATATATATATATATATATATATATATACACACACGCACACACTCTGAGAACATGGGCAGGGTACTTTAATTTCCTAGTAGAAGCCTGTGTCCTTGTAATTACTTCAAAGACCTGTACTCCATTTATTAAAACTTCTTGCAAGGCCTGTTAGGGCAATGCCTTTAAAACAGGCACATTGCAACCTAAAACTGCTTTTTTATATACTGGGGAGTGGCAAAAGAGACAGAGAGAGTGATAATCCTGCTGTTACAAAAGAAGGTTGGGTGGGAATACATGTTTAATCTTAGAGGAGTGC
This sequence comes from Fringilla coelebs, assembly GCF_963513975.1. Taxonomy (NCBI): domain Eukaryota; kingdom Metazoa; phylum Chordata; class Aves; order Passeriformes; family Fringillidae; genus Fringilla; species Fringilla coelebs. Next base: position 114,351,414 of record NC_140029.1, on the reverse strand, counting down.
AGATATTCTGTGGTGCTTTGGTTTTGGAAAAACTGAGCTAGAATCCAAATGGCAACATTTTGAGTTATGTGATGAAAATAACAAAGCAGAGATTAAGCATAGTGAATATTTACAACACTGATACCCTCAGAATAGCTCCAGGCAGTTATTAAATAGCAGATCTTCTTTCTCAAAGTTAAAAAAAAGGATTGCTTTCATCTGTGTGATAATACTGTAAGCAATGGATTTTAGCCTACAGGACTTCAGTGTTTAATGCAACATTTTCATTGAGTTTAATAAAATGTGTTTGTCTCCTGTGTGTGACTGACAGCATTTAGTGAGATAAACAAAGAAATCTCTCATTGTCACATGCCCACATCACATTCAGGTGGGGATGGTGGAGGAGCCTGAATAATTAAATCCAATGTCCAGAGGCCCCAATGTACCTTGAAAGGATATTGGAGCAACCTATGGATTTTGTGTCCTGCAATCACACTTTGGCTCTTTGAGAACAGAGGGGGAAGTGTTTCAATTCTCTGCAAAGCCAAAACTAACAGAAAAGATCATGAAATCATATGATTCATCTACAGTGACTTCCTCCAGACATCATTTTAGTGCCACTCACCTGGAAAAGGTTATGCCAGCATTCAGTCTTTCCCAAGGACAAGGTCTTGATCCCAATGCTGGAAATCAAGAGTTCCATTGACTGAAGCAGGAGTCTGTGACCAAACCAGTCAGCCATCAGCAATCTCTTCCTGATGAGTTCACAACCACCTTAACTGTGCATTTTTAGACACATGTGTTTGATAAATAGAACTTTAGAAAATAAATGAGCTTTTTGATCAGGTTACACATCAGCATAATGCAAATACAAGCCCTGAAAGAGCAGCATTTAAACATTTCAGTTTTGAAGGATGAGAGTATGTAAGTACCCTCCCTGAAGATTTTTTCCCTTTTTTTGCCCCATGATTAATTCTCTTTCATTTTCTTTAATCTGTTGCCATGTGCAGCAAAAAGACAAATTGTGTTTACATTACCTTGGTCCTTCCCCTCATTTCCAAAACAACTGCTTTTATGCACTTCATGCAGCTCAAATCAGGCCTAATTACCAAGCCCTACATCTGCTTTCAATCTGTGGGCTAGCACACAAAGTTGCTCTTGTTTTGAGGCTTGCACGGTGGTTCCACTTGTTTATGTTTTGCTTTAGAAATGTACATCTATAAACATCCACAAGGACTGCAGCATCCTAATATCTGACATCCATCATGCAATAGCAAGGGAGGGTTTCTACTTGGGTGCTTTGCTGTCTCTCCAGGGCAGGCACAGCGCTCTAGACCAACCAAACTCACTGAATCTGTATTGAGGGTCATTATTATCCTCTTCTTGCTCCTTTTCCATCAGATGCCTTTGGTTAACAAGCTTCTTAAAGACTTTTATAAAAATGTCCATCTCCACCCTTTGGGTTGTTTCCCTCCGTGATGGAGAAGGTTTTGCTGCAATTAAAGCGATCTCCTAAAGGCCATAGGGAGGAAGGAGATCCATTCTGCTTTGTGCTGCATTCCTCTCAGTTTTCCTTGGAATGGTTGTGCATGAAAGAGTAGAAAGCTGGTTCTGAGAATTTCTATATTAAACTTTAGTGGGTGAGTGGCCGAATAAGCTTGAAAAAGAAACAATTACTTAGAAAGTCATTCTTGCCACAAGCAACACCTTGTGAGTCCATGATAAGTTCACTTTGTGCGTGAGAACAAGTACAAAATTTATTTAATAGAAAACCAGGATTATGTGATATACATTGTATACCAGGTGGTGGTGGGAAAGCCCAGGAAAGCACCAAAAATAAGAACCAATAAAATCTCCAATTTCACAAATGATCCAGACCATGATATGGAACTACTGTTGATTTTTTGATAAACTATTTTCTTTGCACCAGAAATGATGTGGGATGAATCTAGGTTGAAATACTTTATCTTATCTCTTACATCAGAGGAGATAGGAGCAAGCAGCAAGCCCAAGGTGAAATTTGTCATAAAATGCTGTCAGGATTTTCTGTTTTATCCTGCCAATATCCAAAGCAGTTGTATGCCTAATGAAATATATATACATTGCATGCAGGTGCCCTCTCAAACTCTAAAAGGGTCTCCCCTTGTGTGTTGAATGTTGTAATTTTTTTTCCCTCTTTCTTTACCCCTGAAGGTGTAAAGCCTTTTAGAGCATTTGAATGTTTGGTTTGACCTCATTTGATTCTTTGATGTATTTGGGAGCAACAGTGCAAGTATTCCTTCACCTTAGTGAGCCATTTGTGTTTGTTTTTTTATAAGTGCATATAATTATTGATGATATTATTACAGAGGGCATCTGCTATAGAATAGCTCTCCTATATCTGTTTTATCTCATGTAGTATCTTTTACTATGTAATAAGACTGAATAGAATTGAGAAGGCTCCTTTGCTCCATTCGAATTGCTCTCTGTCTTGACATCACATTCTTAATTTCCTTCATTTCCTCAATGACTTAATAAGTACTTAAATTAAACAAGAGAGGTGTTCTAACACAGAGGTGAGGAAATCCAGAGTTAAAGCTGCTACTCTGCTCTTAATTCACCCAGTGGTGCAGAGGCACTCTATTAAGAAAGCCACAGAACAGCAGGTGAGCTTTTATCTCCTGTTTCTGCAATGTATATTCCATATGTGCTGCACAGGTCACTGCATATGCTGTGTATGGTCATCCACTGCTCTGGACCCCTGCTGCACCAGCCTACAGCCAGGTGATGTAAGAGGATGAGGAATGACTGCCTGATTAATATATCCCTGTTTTGCTTGATGATCTCTCTGCTCACAGCACATTCTTTTAGTGGAGTGGGACCCAAAACCACCTTTTCCCTGCCCCCTCTGCAGCCTCCTGTTCTTTCTTTCACTGCTTAACTTGTGTAATGTGTGGAACCTCTTGTGGTCATCGGCTTGTTAGAAGCAGAGTCCCTTTCCTCAAGTGATAAAAGCTCAGGAGCCTTTTTGGGTTTCCCAAATTACTCTTACCAGTCAAGAAGTGAGTCCTGGCGTGTGCCAGCTTTCATATTGCAGAATGTTCCTGCAATGGCACGGACAGGGAATGCCCAGAGCTGCCTCAGTTCTCCTCTTACCAAGGGCATTTTGCACTCTGGGTGAAGCTGATGCTTTCCATGCAATACCTTCTGTAAGTTATTACCCACCTGATGTTAGTTGTTGGTTAATGTAATTCTTTTTCAGGGAGCTTCACAGGATGCAGGGCCTTAATCTTCAGCAATGCCTTCTTAACACTTTTATGTAGACCACAGTTATTCTGTGGGAGGCTGTTTTAGTCTGATTCTCCAGCCTTGGCTCCCCATGAGCCTGGACCAGTCAGGAGCAGCTGAGCAAGTGTGTTCTCTCTCCTGCTGCTCCATCCCCAGGCTGCGAAATGCCACCAGGCACAGAGGGAAGGCTTGCTCCCTGCTGCATGCAGGGCACCAGCAAAGCTGTTGAGCATCTGTGGTGCTCCACGTTGCTCATTCCTAAGTCCCTGACTGTCTTCTGAGGCAGCAAAAGCAAAGGGTGAAGCCAGAGAAATTCCTGTGCCTGCACACTTTGGGAGCTGGCTGTGAAACCCGTGCAGACGCCCTGCAAGCCGCAGCTCCCCTGGTTGTGGAAATGCACTGATCAAAGGCACTCTGTCAGTATCTGATTAAGAGCCATGTAAGAGTGCTGAAGACATTTCCTTCTGGCTAACAGCTCTGATTACAGGGGCTCCTGGAGTGAATTTCCCTGCTAGCAGACAGCCTTGTCTCCAGGCTCCACCTGACGCTCTAGGGTTTCTCAATGCCGTGGCTTCCTGTTGTTGAAGGCTACTATTCATTCACAGCTTGTAAATCAGTGGCTTGTAAATCAATGGATGAAAAAAACTACTGTTAGAGAAATGTTCCTCAGCAAATTCCTCTCCCTCCCCCAGATATTTGTTTTCCCAGGGTGTACAGTCCATGATCATGGAAAAATATTTTAAAATTCAACATCTGTAACTAATGATAGAGGTGGAAATGAAGGACCATACCTTCTTCATTACCTAGGAAATTTGCTGTAACTACTTTAATGTGATTTTTATTTTATTTTTTTTTTTAAATTTAGGGTTGGGTTTATTTTATAGCAGAGCCAAATTAACTTTTTTATTGCTAACAAGCAATAGACTCTTATCTTTGCAGTAACCTTCAGAATGGCTGAAAGCTTAATGTGAGCAAGAAGCAGAGGAGAGCTTTGGGGTTGCTTAGCACTGATTTCCCTGCAAAAATGATTGAAATAGTGTTAAGGAGCTCTATCCTGATGAATGCATCCAGGTGAACACCAGCAGCTGCTACTACTGCAAAGAGCACAATACATCCAGTGAGGATCTCTCTCAGGGGCTGGAGAACTCCAGGAAGCAATGATAATTAGGGGATAACATTTGGTAGCCAAACCTCAAGAAGCACACACCCTTCGAAACAGAACAGGCTCAAACTGAATTACTGCCAGACATGCTGCTTATCTGGTGTAACAGTGAGAAATGTGCTGTGCATGTCGTTTTTTAGTGTTAGCTCCTTTCTGTGTCAGCAGGCAGAGCTGCCTGTGTGGCTGGTGGTGTGCCTGCAGAAATTTTACTGGGGCCAGATTTGAGGAGATCTCAGTATTTAATCCCAGCTACAAAGCTGAGTTTAGGGCCTCCCTGCCCATTGTGCTGCTATCCTTACCCCAAGCAAAGCTGGGGTGCTCCTCTCTTCCCAGGAGGAGAACCTGGAGCTCTGTGCCGTGCTCACCTCAGGCACAGTGCAGATGCAATCCTCTGCAGATCCTGAATAAACTCTGCAGCTGGTGTTCCCAGCTTCCCTTTGCTTTTTAGCCAGAGTGGCCTATTCCAGCCACAGAAAAGAAGAGTAATTTTCAATCTAAGCTCATTTAACATGTACCAGATGGGGTTTTTTTGGTACTGAGCCCTAGAACAAGGCAGTGACTGGAGGAGGGCCATGAGAGAGAGAGATAAAGAGAGATCTGCTGCAGCCACAGCTCTGAAAGAATCCATGGGATTTTGTATGGGATAAAGATGGCACAAAGATCTAATGAAGGAGCTGAGGCAAGATTTGAGGGAACATATGAAAAGTAGTAAGAACTGATGTAAAAAATGAGAAAAGATTGAAAATAAATATAATTTCTCATTCACTGAAAAGGTAAAATATGTGACTTACCTTCTTAAAGGACAGGGGAGCAAACTCCTTTTTCTATCAAGCTAGACGATACACCAGCCAAAAAACATTTGAAAATGTGTAGGGCAGAGTAAAAAGTTTTGGTCAAGAGATTAATTTAAAAAAAAGTTCTGCTTTTATTTTGACTCTAATCATCACACCATTAATTCTGAATTTAGAAAATGCTTGCTGTGTTACTACTCTTAGCTGGCTATGCACATTATGTAACTTGTTGCCATGAGAAAAATCTGGGAGTGTGCTTTGAAGTACAAGCTGAGATGCAAGAAAATGTGTTTCCTAAAATGTACTGACAGCTTGCAGAAGAGACTGGGCTAGCAAGAAAACCTCAGCTATAGAAAGAATAATGTGCTTAATTTCACAGTTCCTGGAAGTGCTGTCTCTGAAAGAACTTTTTCTGTGCACGAGGATAGCCTATATGGGGAATGCATAAATTTTCTGGATTCGTGTTCCTAATAAAAATGGGTCAAAATTATTTTCTTAAGTGATATCGGAATTGAGCTTGATGTATAAAATAGTTGCATGAGGTTTTGCTGTTCTCTGTAACTCCTAATTTTTATGCTCATTTCCATTTCTTGGTTTTAATGGAGAATAACACAAAAATGCTGAAATATCTTAAGGGTTGCATTTGCAGTATTTCCATTAGAAAAAAAATAGAAATCTGGTGGCCTATCCAGCTCTGTGTAACCAAGAAGGTACCTCAGCTTTTGGGTCTCCACACATAAAAAATCCCCCAGACTCTGAGGTTTTCCAACCACTACAAATTGATGGGGATAACTTGTTTTCTAGTTTTCTCCCCTTAGCTTCTCAGAATGTCTGTAAACAATTAATTTCATTGCTTTCACATTTAGGAGTAAAATTTCCTTAATTTAGGAATTAAAAATAAAGTCGTAGAAGAGTTAACCATAAATTCTGTGCAACACTGCTCAGATGAGCTCAGACTGTGACACCTGACCCTTCAAAGTCTGCTGATTCACCTTAAAATGCTGACTTGGACCCAAGCCCTTTCTTCTGGGTTTTGCTGTCCCAGTGAAATGCTTTGCTCTTCTCAGGAATGCTGCAGCTTCTACCTGAAGCTTCTGTTACTTTTCAAAATTGAACCTCTGCACGTAAATTCACGTAGAAGTAATTTATTTTGAAACCATTTTAATAGGCTTAGGTACTAATTAGTTTCGATTTCTTGATTACTGTCTTTAATCATTTTGTGGCTGGTCACTTGACCCTAATGACTCAATCTTTCTAATTTGATTAGGAAACTATGGGCACTGCTAGGACGAGTTGCTTGGATATAAACTGTTTCTGGAAGAACCTTTAGCAGAGATGTCAAAAGAATAGCTGCTCAGATCCATCATTTCCCTCTTATTCATGCTTGACTCTTTCCTAATTTTGTAACCAAGGGCTTGTAGGAGACCTGATGGATGCTCCTTCCTTTTTGATGTTGTCTGGGCATGGCTGGAACTTCATCACTGAGAAGGAGACCTGCCTGTAATTACTGTGCCTCATGATGAAATTTGTCCCTAGAAAGGGACCTTAAAACAATAAGACAACCTTAATATCAGTGAGCAACTCTTCTATGTCCATTTTATTCTGAGAGTCATGATGCAAACTTCATTTGCTCTGTGTGACTAGGAAAGAATTCAGCATTTAATTTTCTCTGGTTCCTGCTGCATCTCTTATTTGTGTAAATAAAAGGCACAATAAAAAGCCCAGTAAGTTGTTTTTTGTTTCAAGTGAGTTGATTTTTCATTTGTGTGTGTTTCCTTCAATTTGTTTTTAGTTTCCTCTTGTATGTGTGTCTTTTGCTTTCTCATGCCTCTGCTTTTTCCTTCTGTCAAGCACCAGTTTTTTGATTTGTGTCACATTTCCTTCTCCCTCCTTTCCTGCCCTCTGAAGTCTTCACTGCTTTTAAGCAGGGTCTTGTTTAATCATTGCATTAGTCTCTGCTAAGACTGGCATCAGCAGAGATGATCTGTAGAATTAATGGTAAACAAATCCTGTGTCTCACTTTCCTTTTCTTTTGCTATTGGAACTTGGATATGTAAGGGTTAGAAGGCATTTATCCCAGAACATCTTGTGCTGACCTTGCAGAAGTTTGATGAACTTAAATGTGTTAGGAAGTGTTTAAATCCTGGCAAGGCTGGGGAATCTAAGCACTTGTTAGAGACACAAAGAGTGCTAAAGCCTTAAAACCTTTGAGAAATTGCTGCTTGTTTAAAATATTATCTCTGCAATGGGATTTATTAGAGTCTTAATCATTTAATATGTAATTTCTAAGCCTTAAGTGGTGGAAGATTTTTTTCAGGGGTACAAATTGCCTTAATTTTTGTCCAAATCTCTATTTAAAATGTTAGTGAAGAACCTGAAAGCTGCAGATGAAGACATTTGATTTCTTTGCTCCTAGCTGGTGTGGAGCAGTAATCTCTGAAAGCAGGGTTGAGGAGTTATTGCACACTATAGCTAAGCTTAACATCTCCCCAGCTCTATAAGGAGAGAAAGAGATACAACCATTACTTGGCCAGGGGTCTCTGTGGTATGATAGCCAAGATGAAAAACGGATTATAACTGCAAATTGGTGTTGGGAGCCACTGGGAGATCTAGAACACATCACAAGTTTTCCAAGGTGCACAAGCATGTTTGGGCAAGGTGTGTGTGTACAGCTGTTTTCTCCTCTATCATTTTTTCTGTCTGGAGCTGGATCAGAAATGTTGATGAGAATGTGAAGAAGAAAATTGATCAGTGTTCATGAAACAGAGTTCAGACCTTTGGGTCTCTGGGCACTGGGTTTTAGTTTTGGTTAAATGCAGCACCAGTTGGAACAGACCTGTGGGTCCTGTAGGAAGCTTTAGGAAAAGCTTTTATAGGGAAATAGTTGCTAAGTAATTGGTCTATGATAATGAAAAAAAACCCACAAATCTCAGCTGTGCACTAGAGAGAAAACCTCTGAGGGGAGGAGAGACACTCAGTCACCTTGGATGTGAAATATTAATGCCTGATATATAAAGGACACCATAAACCTTGATAAGAATTCATGAAGGCAGTAAGTTTTCCTTTTCAATCTTATTCTATCTAGAGAAAGAGAAAATATTGTCACACTGACAACAGTGTTTCCTCTGTGGGTTCCTCATGCTCTTTTCAGTGCACAATGCTTATTTATCTCTGCAGTTGCTTGAGAAACAATCTCTTGGCTGCATCAGGCAGGGTTCTCCCCTCTCTGGAGCCTGCAAGTCCCTGCACAGCAACATTTGTTCTTCAGGTGCACTCCTTTCACACCCCGTCTTCTTGTCCCCAAAGGCTTCTTGGCCCTTTTCTTCCTCACCTGCTCCCCTGCACCCCCTCATGAGCTGTGTATACCTTCCAATAGTTGATTTTTTTTTTTTAAGTGAGAACAAAAGTCTTATTCAAAATATTTCTAAATTAAATCGTTGAGGGAGGAGGAGCAGCAATTTCCAGCTACTTATTCCCAACTGAAGTGCCTTTTTTTTGGTGTGTATGTCTGTAAATTTAAATGTCATTTAGAAGAAATTTACTATGAGAGGGCAGCTCCACCTCTAGGGATTAAAACAAAGATTTAAAGTATTCTCTATACTTTTTTTTGGCATAATTTATATTTGTTCTACATTTTATTAATCAGTTGAAGATCTTATAATGCGACAGTGAAGAAATCAGTAGAGGTGGATCTTGAGCATGTGAAGTTTCCTGGCTTGCTGTAACCAGTTGTGTGGCATCTCACAATTTGTTCTGCTTCCTTGTGCATGTTAGAATCATCATTTCACAGTCTTTTAAGGTTTCTCTCTGAAAGTAGTATAGGACCCCTGCCTGTTGCTATAAGAGAAAGAGAGGGAGTGACAAAGGTGAAAAAGACATTCAGTGTTGGGGGCAATGTGGGTCAGCATCCTCTTTTCACAGAAGGATGGGGCAGCTATTTGTATAAATTTTTTGTTAGATTTTTTTTTTTCCTGTGTATGGAAGTTGTCCATTCTACATTGCCAAGTTTAAAATTTACCCTCAGCCTTGTTTCTGAATGCACTGATAGCAGTGCTTTCAGTTGTGGTTTGTTTGTTTGACTTGTGGGTGAAACAACAGGGAGCCCACAGATGGCATCTAATATTTAGGCAGGAAGAAGTCAGCACCAATGTCACAGAGGAAAGTGTTATAAATAGAAAATGTGTCTGCAGAAGAGCTAATTAATTTACAGTGAAGACACTAAGCAAGATAACTGGTGCCAAATTCACGCAGGAATATTTTAAGCTGACATTTTTCTCAGCCTTCAGAATAACTTCCGTGCTGCTCCAGCATGAGGGGGTGCAAAGGAGCTGTGGGAAGTCTGGTGGTGCTTCCAGCTTCTCTGAACACAGGTCCTGCCAAGAGGAGCTCTGCCTCAGCGGTACAGCCTGTGCTGGCAAGGGACAGGAGGTGTTCAGCTGTCTCACAGCCTTTGGTGGCAGAAAGCATCCCCCTCAGCCTTGGGGAAGTGCAGGGCTGCAGTGCTGGTGAGAAGCTGCAGCCCTCTGTCATTCCTTCAGTGCTGAGGTGGGGCTGCAGTGGAGTTGAGCAGCAAGAACAGATGGGTTTGTTCACTTGTTGGTTGGCTTTTTGTGGGGCTTTTTCCCTTGGCACGCTTTAAAACCTGGGTTTAACATCTCTGGTTAAATGATACTTCACCTTCCCTCCCACATCTGGCCCTTCCCTTTTGTGCCCTGGGTGCAGATGAATGCCTTGTCTGTTCCCTGTGCCTCGCCTTGAGCCTCAGATCTGGGGCATAATTTGGCTCCAGTTTGATAAGATGCAGACACGAATTCAATCTGCTGTAACTAAACCTCACCCTTTATAAATCTCTTGATGATACTGAGGCCTTAAGCAATTTTTCCTCTTGCTCTGATAGATGGGGCAGAGGCAGATCTGGTGTGAATGCCAGCCAAACAGTGAGAATGCAGCACAATACTTGGGTCACTTATTTTTTTATATTTCAGTTAAATACCCACAAATTTCTTTCACTTTGCCAGTGTTCTTAATTTTTATGCAGTTAAATATTTCTTTTCTTTACTTCACTTAAGTATCCAGCTCTAATATCTAGAATTTTTTAATTCCCTATTTGGCAGTGGGAGGCTCTCCACACTTATTCAAGATATGGGTTGTATGATTTTGGAATATCTGGGGAAACTTTCCAGAGTAATGAATCTTTCTGCATGGAATAAATTCACTTATGGTGTATTGTCCTGGGTCTTGCAACAACACAGTCTGGTAGCTCTTGAAAAATAGCTGTGTGAAATATACAAATAAAGAGACTAAAAGACCTTGAAATACAATCTTCCCAATTTGGCCTTTAGGGATTTTTTTATTGTTTATTTGCTTGGTCACCTGGCTTCTCCAGCCACTCTTGTGAGCACAGTAAATGCAGTACCAGTCCTCTCTTTTAGCCCCTGACAAAGTTGCTGTCTGTTGGATTTATCTCTAGAAACATCATTCAGGCCTCCTCATGCAAGACTCTTGTTCAAATATACATTTTCTCTCATAGTTTTTGGTCTCACTGAAATTTTCCCCCTTCTTCCCCCTCCTTTGCTTCTTCCCCACCTCCAGCTCCAGTCCAAAGCCATATGGACTCCTTCACTCTGAGCACCAACCTTTGATGAATATGCCCTTTATTGCTGCTCACTCCCAGAGTCTGCAAGGAGCAAGACTGATTTTGCAACTGGTTTATTTCATATCCTAAAATCATCCTGGGTAAGGAAGGATCACAGAAGTTCTGCATCTGAAAGTTGTTTTTCACCCCATGAACAAGTTCAGCAGAGTTAATCTCTTCATAAAGCCCAAACCATTCCTTACTAATGAGAACCACGTGCACATCAAATAGCACAGGTCCTGGAGAAAAATACTTTGATGCTCCAAATACAGAACATCTTCAGGTTAAATGCTCCCAAGGTGGTGGGAGAAAGTGGAGGTGCAGAATGGAAATGGAGTTTTGGGGATCAGCACCAAAGTTGTGCGCAGGGAGACAGGAGCAGGGGACAGCTCAGGTCATTGTGCAGGGGCTTTGTGCTGAATACAGCTCCAAGCTATCACCAGGGCAAAGATCTCATGTGAAGTGGATCTTTTCTTGCAATTGGAGGCCAGGAAAAATACCAGGGGTTTGGGAAACTGTTGAATAAATGTTTCATGCATAATCTGAGTTTTGAGGCGCTATTAAAGCTGATGTCATCACTTGTGGTGTCACTCAGCTCTATTTTCCATTCAGAGTGTAAACCAGAAAAAAAACCCTCACCTTCAAACTGGACTTGACTGGATAATCCTTCTGTTTGGAGGAGTTCAACCACCTATCTGTGTTTGAGGGATGGAGGAAGGATGGAACAAAATCCGTTGTGACCAGGAGCACAGATGGGGAAATCACCACTGCAAGCAGACCACGTGCTGTGGCTGGGGTGAATGTGCAGGCTTTTTGTGCATTTCTAACCAAGATTAATTACATCTGCTCTATTACTCTATGGCATTGCAATGAGCACACAGCTTCACAAGTTCACCATTTGTGCATCTGTGTGTTTACATTAAATATTTCAGCTTTATTTCTTGCAATAATTATTCTTCTACTTCTAAGACAGCTCTGACACTTATGTCTGTGTAAAAGGATGCACTCCCATTTTCTTTCACTTCTACCAGTTAGACCAGTAGCTAATCTGTGTCAAATAGTTCCCTGCCAATGGATCACTTTCCTCTTTGTCCTTAGCTTTGCACGAGGTGACTTCTGAAGTTCTTGTCCTCACATATCAAAGACAAAAATAACTGTGTGGGTAAAAATGAAGTATTAGGGCTGAATGCTCAGGTACATTAGAATAGAAGATGCACATAGGATTTTAAAGGTGCCTTTCCACTCTTGCAGGTACTGAGAAGTCATCAGACACCCACATAAATGTTGCTGGCGGTTTTGTTTCTGAAAGGCTCTGTCCAGCAGAGCAGGGTTACCAGCACACAACCTGTCTGGCTCAGCTGTGCCTCGTTCTGCAGAGGGGGATGAGGGTGTGGATGTGGGGAACATGTGCAGTGCTGGTTTTTTTGGTCTGTATTCACCTTGGAGGTGCTTTTTTTGCTGCAAGGTTGCAATGTGTATTCAGCCCAGGGTAGCACGGCTGATGCTGCTCCTGCGAGTCCCTTCCACCTTCCCCTGCCTCCTGCCACTGCCAGTCCACCTCAGGGAAAGAATTCTGTTAGCTGCAGGATCCTAATCAGAACCTGCCCTTCTGATGGTCATAGCTCTCATTTGTAATTGTGCTGCGTGCATCTGTAGCTTTTCTTTGTTTTAATCAATAATCAGGGGGTGCTGTTCCCTTCTGGTGCTGTTCCCTTCTGATCCCTGGCTGTGCCCCCTCCTGGGCTGGAGACAGTTCAGCTCCAGAAGCTCCACCTGGAAGCCATCCTGCTGCTGCTCCCCCTGCCTGCCCCGCAGGGAGTGATAGCCTAATAGTTTACACGTGTATTTCAATTATCTCCTCCCTGCTTTCCAGCTCTGGCACCTGCCCTGCATCCATCACTGTGCAACAGCAGCTTTGGGTGTAGCACCCAGCCTGCATTAAAGCCCTGCCTGATGGATTCCTTATAAAGATTAAGGCTGCTGACATTTTTGTGCCCTAGCTCAGATAGAGCATGCTGGCTTTGATTATTCTCTGTTCCACCCCAATATAAATCTGACTCAGTGGAATTATGCAGATGCAAGGGGGAAATCAGATGTGCTGCCCGGGCCTTTTGATGTCACCAGCTGCCTGCTCTGATTTGCATCCATTGCTGCAGAAGGAAAACAGGAGCTCACCTTGTAAGCAATCGCCCCAAATTCAATAATTAATCTAAGAGTGCACAGTCTATGTCATAGCTGGAATTATTGTGCCAGGTTTCATCACTCTGCCTTCCTTTGTATCTCCCTGGTAACTGGCTGTGACAGGGGAAACAATCCATTGGTTTCCTTAACCAAAATGTTCAAATGGGAAACACATTAAGATTTAGGTGCTAAAAGGGTTCCTGGGGTGAGATGGGGAGGAGGAAGGGTGTGGAAGCCTTGAACCAGTGATGCTCACTTTGACAACATTGTTTTTTATGCAAGAAAAGCCCTCCCAAACTCATTTAACATTTTTGTCTTCCTGCTTCTACAAATTACCAATTTCTTTTTCTGTCACTGCCCTGTGCTATATAGAAGGGCTTGTTCTTCAGCCCTTTCTTTTCTCTTTGCAAGAAAGCAAAGCAGGTTTTACTGAGCACCTCAGTTCAAACCTCTGCAGTGCTGGCCCAAATGCCACTCTGGCTGTGGACCCCAGGCAGAATACTTGCATTGGTATTTTCCCCTCAAAAGATAAAGGAGGCCACCTTGCTTTCCTTTTGTGGCTCAAGGAAGATCTTAAGGAGCCAAAGAAGCTGAAGGTTTGAGTCACAGGGAAGCTTGTGTTTTGATTTTTTTTTTTTTCCCAATAAAGTAGCAAGGAACCAACTTCTTTAAAGACTGGGACATCTCTGTATGTGTCTGAAGGTATAAACATGAGCCTTTATAGGATTTTTTCGCTCTAAATATAAAACCAGAAAAGGCTGGGGAACTGAAACTGTTGTTTGAGCCACAGCTAATGATGAAATTTTAGGCACCCAAGTTAAATTTGGGTTGTGGGCATTAAGAAAATGACTTATTTTGAAACCTGTCTCTTGAGGGTGTCAGGAGCTGGTGATATTGTGACTGTAAGTGAGCAAAGCAAAGTCTGCCTGTTTGCTCAACTCTCCCTCATCGTGCACCTTTCTCCTCTGTCTTTTCTGATTCATGTTTCAAAACACAAATCACACAAAAAGATGCCCTCTGTAGGTCACTTTATAGAGCAGTGATTTACTTGCAGATGCTGCCCCAGGTACTTTTCTGTCAGTGTGTCTTAAATCTCATGCTCAGGTAGGAGCTGCAGGCTTGCAGCTCACCAGTTCCTGCCATGGGCACATCTGTGGCTTCTGATTATAAACCTGCATTACCATATTCTGTGTAATAGTTGCTTTTCATTATCTCTTTGCAATTTTCCAGCCCTCTACCCACCAAGAAGAAAAGAAAAAAGATGAAGTCTTCATAAATTGTGAATAAGCTCCTGTCACTTGTGATCCATTGGTTTGTAGAAAACCATTAATTGTGATTCCTCCTCATTAATTCTGGCTATGAAGATCATGCAGTGCCCAGTGTTGCATTAAGCTTTTTATTGTTGAGAGGCAGCAGTAAGCCATGACCTTATAAAGCCTAGCAGGCAGTATTTTTATTAGTATATAAGATATGATGCATTATACCTGCCATTTCTGGGATTTTCACGGATGCCTCATAGCTCTGAGGAACTCGGTACTTGACATTTAAGATGGATACAGCACCAATTAATTTAAAAACACAAACTTCCTGGCTATTCTCATTATTGAATTAGCACAGTATTGTGAACCACTTGCCTCCTGTGTGTGAGGAGCAGTTCATGAGCAGGACATCAATGTTAATGCTGTTTTAACCTTCGCTGGTCTGTTTAGGGATGGAACACTTGATGAGATGCTTATACCTTCTAAAAAAAGAAAAGTGCTCCTTTCAGCCAGCTAAATTGGCCTGTTTATGGGCAAAGTGATGGGGAAATTGTGCTTTGGGTACAGGTTATAACCTGGACATTTTGCATTTCAGACTTGCTTGGAAAAAGCAGGAACCTGGTAGCAGGAATGGGGTCAGGGTAAAATTTACTCCTAGCCCCAGCAGCTGGAGGTCAGTGTCAACTAAAAGAACTATCCTGTTGCTTAGAGAGCATACTTGGAAATGTAATTAAAACTCTCAGCTGAGCGAGCATAGCCCAGCCATTTTTTAAAGAAATCACTTTTCTTCCAGTTTTGTCCCAAACTCTGCAGGAATCTGTTATTGTTCCCACTTGTGTCTGGATATGAAAAGTTCTCAGTACTGAATTATGTCCCCTCAGAGAAGACAAGCAGCTGCATAAGACACCAAACAGCCAAGAAGTTTTACCTCAGTGCACTGTGCAAGAGAGAAAACAGCTTTGACACACAATAGATAAGAGAGAGATTGGTTATTTTTGTGCCTATGTTTATCTTTGAGGCTGTATCAGCAGCTCAAGAAAAGTTGACTCTGCTTTCAGAGTGAGCCCTGCAGCTGCAGGCTTCATCCTTGGAAACCATTACGGGCTTTACCTTCTCTGTAGCTGCTTGTTTGAACTTCCTAGAAATGTTTGAAGGTATTGGAGGGGGATCTGGTGCAGAATTCCACAAACTGACCTCAGTATCTGGAAAGCTGTCTGGAACTGGAGGAGGAGCAGCAGCAGCAAAGTTTTCAGACCTATATTTAATTGTGTTTACTCTGTGGTATCTTTATCAAGAATGAGACCCGTTTTAAAGACTGAAGCTCCCTTATCAATCATTTGATGAAGTTTTCAGGGTCAATAAAGTAGTTCAGATTTGGATAACAAGAGCACAAACTGCTGTGGAAATTGTCAGGTTTAAACTGATCAGGATTCAAACACTGCTAGTTTGAAAACTAAATAAAGGTTAAAGTGCATGCTAAGCCACCAAGCAGGAATAACAATCATAAAGTGGCATTCAAACAGCTCTTCTGGGGGAAGCTGCTAATTGTTCCTCTTGGGTAAATAGGTAAAAGAAGACAGTAGCCTCAGGCTAAAACATTACAGCCTTAAGCCAGGCAGAGAGAGACCTTTTGGGTGTCAGCAGCTGCTGTAGGTTTGGGTTCAGCAGTGCCAAAAGGACAGGGGGTGAAGGGAGGTGCCTTCGGGAGTAGCACTCGAGCCAAGAGACAATCCCGATGTCCTTATACTACAGATAGCTTGAGAGATCCTGCTCCTTGACAGCAGGCTGCTCCTTATCATTGAAAAATAAATTAACTTTATCAGGCTAAAATGTAAGCTTTCTGTCATCTTTTGGTGTTTCAAGAGAATTTTTGCTTTTGTTTTAAAAGGAAGACAAGGGAAGAAATAACTTTTAAGAGAGTTAGCCCTGTCTGTGCTGAGCAATGTAAAAGCACAAGATTGAGTATATCAACACTGTTAGTTTGGCCTGCTGTGTCTCTGCCTTAAAATTCAGTCTAATCTGGTGTGATGTATTCCCTAGATGCCATATGAAAAATGAAGAATTTGCCTTTTTTGAAACTGTTTCAGTCCTAAGCCAAAATATCCATAAAGCAGCAGCTACTGTTTATCCACTTGCACAGAAACCTCCGCAATGTTTTACACTTCTTGGATCCAGTTACAACAAATGTCACAAGCTGAATAACAAACCTAATTCCCAGAGATCTGCCTTCATTATTGATGGTGCCTTTAACAAACAGGAAAACAAGTGAAGAGGGTGGGAGTCTGGCTGCACTTTGATCTCAAAGTGCAGTGAGAAAAACCATCAGCCAAGCACAGGGATGGATGGAGGAGGACATTGGCAAGACAGCTTCTGACCTTGTGTCCAAAGACTGCCAGAACTCCACAGGTTTTTTTGTTGTTGATAAATGAAATAGCTTTTAAATACACTGCTATTGCCATTTATTCCCCTTGCTGTTGCCTCAGAGCAGAACTGTGGCAGCTTCCAGGTGATTCCTCTCAAACACTGGAGGGGAACTCTCTGCTGACAGGGAAATCTCTGCACTGATTCATTCACTCTTAATATTCATACCCTTCTGATCCTCAGGACTTAAATGAACCTTTGCTGGCTCTTCAGCCACAGTATATTGTGTTAATCTATCAATCTAATTAGTGCTTTATATGGAGGTTGTGTTTGGGAATGAGGAATGGAGCTAGGAGGTGAAGTGGGAGTTGGACACAGAGCTCGTTCAGACAGCAGAAACCAAACTTTGTCTGTTCAGGGAATGTCCTAAAACACCCCAAGATGTATGTATGTATGGGACTTGGTTCATGTCAAACAACCAAACTGTTCTGGCTTGGAGAGCAGCAGGTGCAGGGATTGCTATTCCTGGAAAACTTGATGAAAATGTAGGTTATTCTGATTTCATCTGAGAAGCTGATGCCTGACCCTGTGAAGGTTGCTCTGCAGATCCATTTCTTTGCTCTGCTAGGATGTTTCTAGTGTAGAGGTGTGGGGTTGGCTTAGCACTAAGTGCTCTTACCCTTCTGGGCTATCTTTATGTAATACTTGAACCTTTTGGGTTGGGAAATGTTACAAAATCCACACAGATATTTACGGTCTACAGAGAGCTGCTGATTTGTCTTTTCTGTCTTAGCTAGAGCTGTCTCCATGGTGCTTACCCAGAATATTGAAATATAAGAGTTGTTTCTTCTATTTGTTGCAGCAACAGGCAATTGAAAGACTAAAATAAATGTAATATTCTCAAAATAAATCTAGGGAAAAACAACAGCCTATCTTCAGCATTCTGGCAGTCAGTGTTGTATTTGTTTTTCTTTGCTCTGAGTCAAACTGTGACTTCTTTCAGCAGAAGGAAGCCAAAAGCATATATTGGGGTGGTTCTGTGAATAGCTGAAGCATTGATGGCATTCAAATGAATGTGTTTTGCCCAGCTGTTTAGGAGAATGTGCTGCATAATTGGTGTACCATAAACAAAGTGATTATTGGTGAGCACAGCTGCCATTTCTATAGTCAGACTCGATGGAGAATCTGGGAGTTGCATGTTATGAAAATCTGGTGGGTCTGTTTTGTCATTCTTAATTTGTAGGCTTCCAGAAGAATCTAGAAGACTTCTCAAACAAACATAATGTGCTTGTATTTTGTGCAGGAAAAGCTGTAATCACTTTCCTCATTGAGATATGGCACTATTTCTTTGTAGGTACAAAGAGAAGTAATCAAAGCAAAGTTAATCAGGGCTTTTGAATGTGGGCTGGAGATTTTTGTGGGGTTTTTTGTTTGTTTGTTTTGTTGGTTTATTTGTTTTAAATTACTATAGAAAGTAATTTTTAAAATAAGCAAGTAGCTTTTTTTTTTTAAAAAAAATCTTGTTCAGTACCCACATTTTGAAAACTTAATGTGCCGAAAGGACCAGAAATAACTTCTTGGTCAGAAATAACTTGCTAGACATGAGCTGCTTTGCTGAGGCTGTGAAATAATAAGAAACTGGTTCAGGGTAGGAATCTGTCCAGTTGCAGGAGCTCCCTAAACAGATATGCTGTAGAAATGATAAGGGACTGCTTCTGCTGTTGTTGTGATCTTCCAGCCAGAGAAAAAGGGAGAGAATTTCTTGACAGATAAACATTTCATCAAGGAATGGGTGGAGAACTGACTTTCAGTGGCATGAGGGGTCTTCTGTCTTCAATAAAGTCATGTACCACTAACACATCTGGCTTCTTCAAGAGTCTCCCAGTTAGGCAGGTTTAATTCTGGACTAAGTGTAGCTTGAGCTCTGTTAGCTGGATGTGCTCAGGTGCTCTCCTGTTCTGAGCTCCCCAGGGGAAATTAAAGGCTTCCAAAAGTGAAGAGGAAAAGATAAGGCTTAACACTTTTCAATTCCTTACCACAGTCCCTTTGTGTCCAGCTGAGACCTCCTCTGGCCCCAAAACTACAAATAAGTGACCAGGGAAAAGGGGAAAAGATTCTTCTCCCTGTGTTTCTGTCTGAGGAGGGAATTATAAGCACCATGTAACAGGAATAGAAGCAGAAAAACACCAGACACTGTCCAGCACCGTAAGAAGTCCTGAATAAGGATTGTCTTCAGCTTGGGGGCTTTCTGTTGTGTGTTTTTGTTTTGTTTTGTTTTTTAAATCAAAGAGTAGAAGAACTTGTAATATGAAGCTAAGCAATGACTTTTTTGTTAAAAACAAAACAAAAAAAAGAAAACAAAAACCACCTATCCCCCCACAAAACCCCCTGCAAATTTGGAATGGGACTGTGAAGAATTTTAATGTATTAGACTTCCCCTGAAAGCCCACAGGCAGCATCCTAGGTAGCTGTGGAGGAGACCTGATGAGAAACACGTGAGGTGAAGCTCTTTGAATAATGATGCCATCTGCAGGAGTTTCCCAGCCATCAGCCCTTGTCCCAGAAGACCATTTGTACTTCACAGCATTAATATTCATTAGGTGTAACACCATATGTTGCACAGCAGGATGCATTGCCAGCAGACTGTTTGTCATAAAGCCAGATTTAATAAAGCATTGTAAAACAAACATTATGATGATAAATACAAAATGACAGGCTAATTAAGAGAATCTTAATTGCCATTTTTCTGTAATAACATTTGTTTAGTGTGTATCTGTCTTGTGCTGGTACCTTCCTTGTTCAGCTTTTCACTTTGTATTAGTTCCATAAGGGAATCCGTGTCCTGGATGTTTTAAGGCACTTTAAAGTTCTGTTTCAAGAAATAAATTCCAGATTAATGAATTGTTGCTAGACTGTAGAAGTGCATAACCATTGACCTCCAATCTTGATGAGAGCAAAGAAATCCAGCCCTGAAATGTAGGTTTCAGAGGGGTGTGAGTTTGCTGGGGACAACTTAATGCACCCTCTTGAGGGAATAATTTGGCAATGCAGCAGTTGCATTTCTTTAGACAGGCACCGTGCATTCCTTGTACAGGAGGAGTGTTTTCAGGAAACAGCTTAGGTGTCCATGGCAATTTTCACATTTCATTGTGCAGACTGAAAGGCCTTTTTTGCCTCCTTCACTAGAGTAGAATTTCATTATTGCTCCAGTGCCCTACACTGGTGACTTCATGGGTGAGGAAGGGATTTAAAGGATGTGAAACAATATTGTGAATTAATGCAGGGAAGTGACACCTATTTTTCTTCTTGCTATTACCTTTTTATCATAGCAGTTGCTGCCAGAGTGTCAGGAAATTAATAGATTCATCTTCAAATATGTCAAGGTGGTGAGTTGGAAAACTTTCAGAAACTCTTGGAAAAGAAAGATGGAGAAATAAAATACTGTACCATACAATGTGTATATTCAGACAGGTGCCTGATTCTGCTATATGATAAAGATAAAAATCATGCCTTGAGAAAGCCACAGAAAAACTCATGTGGGAGGTTTGCCCATCATAGATGGTCTTGTAATTGAATTTCAGTTGTCATCTTAGTGAGGTCCTCTCTTCCAGGAGTGTCATTTTTACTGTAATAGATTTGGAGTTTTGCCTCTGTGTGCTATTTTGTTGTTACCATAACCAAAACCGGGTACAAAACTGGAAGCCAGGGGAAGGAAAAACCAATTCTTTGATTATAGTGACATACTTTGAATTTTACCACCACATCTTTCTGCATGGATACCTTAAACATGTCACTCATTTCACAAAGCAAACTATCCTTAGGGAAAAAAAAAAAAGGTGAAAAGTGTCCAAAAGATTATAATTTATTAATTAGAAATATTTATCTTGCCATTGCACCTCAGATGGAATTTTTAATGTACCTTGACTTGTAGATTTTGAACTAGTAGTGTTCCAGAAGCTGGATGGCACTTGCTTTTTTGCTTGAGGTTTTGTTTGGAGTGGTTTTGCCTGTACTGTTAACTTTTTTTTCTATTTAATTTGTGTTAAAACTGCAACTGAAGCACATAATAACTGTGACAAGTCTCGAGCAATAAAAGAGATTTGTTGTTGCTTGTTTTTGGGTTTTTTTTTTGGTTTTGTTTGAGTTTTTTTTTGGTTGGTTGATTTGGAGGTTTTCTTCAATAAGAATAGTTGAAAAGG
This sequence comes from Fringilla coelebs, assembly GCF_963513975.1. Taxonomy (NCBI): domain Eukaryota; kingdom Metazoa; phylum Chordata; class Aves; order Passeriformes; family Fringillidae; genus Fringilla; species Fringilla coelebs. The sequence continues at coordinate 114,330,580 of NC_140029.1, read as the reverse complement.
GTTTTATTTGTTCTGTGAGCACTTCCTGGATGGTAATTTACAGTTCTTTCCAGTCTCCCACCTGTATCATCTCCCAGCAGTGCCTTATATAGTGCTTTACTCTTGGTTTTCTCACTGAGTACTGCTTCATTCTGTACCCTTGGGTTTTGACTACACTGCTCAGGTTTCAATGTTCTCTCTTTAGCACACATAAATTATCAGTGAAGGATTTTCTAGCTTTATTCTGGTTTCTGGGTGTTTGTAAACTACTTTTACCCTAGGTTTTACCCTTATTACAACTATTACTCCTTCTCTTTGCCTGCTGTGCTGTCCTCAGGTGGCTCTTGGGTGTTTGACATTACCTGTGATGACCAATTCCCTTTGCATCTTCCAGAGAATGAGGTGAGCAAAGTGTCCACCTCCTCCTTGTGTAGCCTCAATAGATCACATCACAAAGGAAGAAAAAGGCTCAAAAAATTATTTAAAAAAAAAAATCCCACTGGGTATCGAATTTACTACTAGGAAAAAATGTACATAGGCTTTACTTGAAGGTCTTCTGCAAGAGGCACTGAAAGGCAAAAAACAAATTATGGTATTTAAATCATCCTGGGGTTGGGGAGAGAAGTGGGATGACCAGGACAAATTAATAATTGAGTGCTTTCCCTTCCTCCAAAGGAAGGCCAGGACAGTCATAATCTGGGGCAGGGAAGATGAGGTAACTGCAGTGAGGTGCTGAAGCAGAGGGATTTTTAGGAAACTGGAGATGGAATCTCAAGGCACATAATGAGCCACCTGATCCTGCTCAGAAATGGTGAATGCTGTGTTTAAAATATGCATCTTCACCTGACAGCTGTAAAGACTTGAAAATATTTGGGTTGCAATGCTTTTATAGACATATTTTATCCTTTATGCCGTAGACATTTTTATCGCCAATGATCAATTCTCAGACTCTGCTTTAGGAAAGTGGTTCATCACCTTGGGAGTTGAGTGGAGCTCAAGTGTTTTGCACTTGTTCTGCTGCTCCAATTTATTCCAAGTAGCAACCATACCTTTTTCTGTCTTCACACTTTCCTCTAGTGATGTGATCAAAAATTGAGAGGCAGATGTTGGATTTAAGGGGCTCTTCTGGCCCTTCTGACATCAGTGGGGGTTTTTATTCAGAGGAGGGAGTGTGTACTCATATATGGTGGCTGGAAACTTGTTTGGGGCTGTGGCCCATTTGTGTTTTGTGTGTGTTTTCAGTAGTTTCATGTTGAGAGATCCCAGTGTGAGTTTCCTCTATACAAAAGATTATCTGTCTGTAAGTCGTGAGCTACCAAAATCTTTTCAATTCTGACCCTGTTCGATGGTACCACATTAAAAAGAGACGTGGTATATGCCAAGAATGGATTCCTGAGAGCTTTTATACAAAACATTTTCAGTAGATCAGTGTTTCTTGTTTGTTTTGACACCTTTGTCATCCTAATCTCTTGAATAAGTAACAGCAAGCACAGCTGATTTTTTTCATACTTTAACACACCAGTGATGACAAAAGAAAAGAAAAAGTTGTTTGCCTTTCCATATCATGCAAGTAAAGTTGTGTTCCATTGCTGAATCTGTCTTTGGCAAAAAGATTTTTGACAGTGACTGAGGATAATTTAAAAAATAACAGCTGGGTACATGCAAGCATATAGGGCCTGGGAAATAAGCAGCAGTAAAGAAATGAGGGAGGACCACAGCAACATGGATCCTGTTCTTTGGTTTGTGGCATCAAAGTTCAATGTATGTGATTAAAAAAAAAAAAAATCAAGAAAACCCCAGAAAAATAAAAGCCTAGATAAAGATCAGAGCTGAATACTATTGAAGGACTGTGCCTGTCTTTCAAAAGGAGTTGACCTTATTTCCCTCATAATACTAATGTGTGTTGTTGTCTGGGCAGCTCTGAAGATCACAGAAATGTCACCTCTCTTCCTTTCTGCCTCTGCAGTGTCTGTGACACCCACGCCTCACTTCCAGAGGAGGTGGAAGTGCTCATTTGTTAAAGTCCTCCAGGAAAATTGATACAAAATGCATTTTGATTAAGTCAAGCTCAGAAAGTCTGAGTTGCAAACAGGTGGAAGCTACAGGAGTTATTTGGGAGACAGGAGTGGTGCTGGACCCTTATTTTGACTTGGTGCTGCTGCTCTGAGGCAGATTGATGGTGTTGGAGAGCTGTTGGATGGCCATGGCTGGCTGAGCTGGTGGTTCAGAAGCTCATTTTCCTCCTAACTGGACTTTTGGAATGGAGGAAGAGTGGTCCTTGCTGAGCAGGGGTCCCCAAGGAGGGATGCCCTGACCTCTGGACTTGTTGGCCAGAGGGGAGTCCCTTCCACCTTTGACTGCCAGCTTTTGGCTCAGCACAGCTTCTAAAACACCTGGCAGCACTAGCAGGCAGTGAACAGTGCTCCAGCTTGTTATTTCTGAGGACTCAAAATATAAATCACCTTTGCCAAATGAGATCAAAGTGAAACATGATGAAATGGAGCAGGTATCTGAAAATATTCTATAAAGATCTTTGGGTTATTTATTTTCAGGCCAGCTGAGGAGGCTGAGAATAAAGTATCCAACTGGGAAGGGAATAAAGCATCCAGAAGTCAGATTTAGGGTTCATAATAATGTTCTGCTGTTATGAGTTTAATCCTAAAAAAATTATCTTGAACATTAGCAAGGGATTTGTGCCCAGAGAAGTAGTGCTGTAAGAAAGCTTCTCTGAGTTAGACTAAACACTCCTTACCACCAGGAAGAAATGCCATCAGTTAGTGACTAGTTTTCTAAATTATTCAGGAACAGCCATGGGGATTTGGATTCAGGTTTATACCCAGCGACACTCTGTGCTAAGTTTCAATCTTGGAGGAACTGATGTTAAAATCAAGCACTGAGTCATGTGGTTATAGGGCATGAAGATGTGTGCTAGAAAAGGAATGAGAGGGGCAGAAAGATAAAAATTGTGATTAGCTTTAGGAAATAACTGAGCTTCAGTGTCTACATGCAAGAGGTGAGGAAGGAACTTAGAGGAGAGGCATAAAATGGTTAGATGCAATTATAAATTAATGTTAAATGAAAACATTTAGGACCTCAAATGGTACCAGTGAGATCCAGACTATCCTGTTTCCTCACTCTAAAATTTTTTCTATTTTAAACACATAGCAGACACTTGCTTCAATTTGAATTTCATCTGATCTGGTAACATTCTGCAGCAAGAAAACAGCAAGTCTGTGTTCTAAGCAGATCAGTAAACAATAAAATCAATACAAACAAAAAACTCAGCTTAGAATAAAATAGCCTAAATCCTAAATGGACATTATTCTTCAATTTGTCTATGATTGCTTATGCTCTCAGCATCCTCTTGTGCATTTGTTGGAGAATGTCTGGCTAGGTGTTTTCACATCTGTCAGCAGAGCCAGCTCCTAAATGCAGAGTGCAGCTCCTGGGAACACTTTGCAATGATCCCCAGGGGACCTTTGGCCTGCAAAAAGCAAAGAAAGGATTAGATGAACCCACAAATGCATTACTTTATTTTCATCTGCAAGAGGAACAGCGTTGCTCCAGCTTGGTCCCACGTGCTCCATCACTCTGGACAATGATCTTGCCAGACTGTAACTACTGCTGTGTTTGAGAGGCAGAAGTGTTATATTTAGAAATCCTCAAGGCAAAGTCAGAACTTGAAGGATATATTGTGAATTACTTTAGTAAATATTTTTCATCTGTTGTAATAAGTAAAAAAAAAACCAAACCACCAAACAACAACAAAAATCCTTTAATAACTGGCTAGGAAGAGAAATAAAAAAATGCACTGCAGAAAAGAGAGGAGCATTAGCATGGGTGGTGCTCCAAGGGATAGCAGGAGATTTAGCAAAACTGAACAGGCAAGGAGACCTCTGGAAACCAACACCCCAAAATAATCATTGTATGATTTTATTTGTGGGAACTTTTAGGAGTTGTTTCTAATAATTTTGTTAGTACCTTTATCTGGTGTGGTGCTGCATGAGAGAAGAATTCCTTTCAGTGGGACAGTTTTCACTGTTAAAAATATCAAATGGCTTAGATCAAAGTCAGATCCTCAGTAGGTAATTAAATATGGTAATGAAAATGAAAAGCCTCCAAACTGCACTTTGAGTTGGAGATTGGTTCTCTTTTTTTTCCCCAATTCTGGATGTCTTCAGAGGCTTCCAGATAAAAGTTCAGTGTCCTGCCTAGACAATTGTTTCTTAAACAAGTTATTGATGATGCTTTGTTTTGAAAACTGCTGGAACTGTGATGCACATGTGTGACTTTAAACAGAAAAGTTAGCAAATATGAGCTTAGTGTGATGGCAGGAACTGGGGGAAGCTTTTGACTTGCTGAGCTGCAATACTTGTTCTTTATTTATCCATTCATATAAATATTTTGTTTAGTGTCTCCTTTGAAAACACTGAGTTAGTCTGAAATCGAGTTGAAATACTTTTAAGGCCTGTGTAGTTCTCCGTAGTCAAAAGAAAAAGTTTTGGGTTGATTTTTAATGGGAGGAAGGGGAATCTTCAGGAACTCCCCTACATTTACACACTGGGCTCCTGGTGGAGGGCTGAGATTTAAGGGCACTTGGTCACATGAATAGGGGGAACACTTGGCTGGCTGATTGCTTTTCTGTAAACTCTGGCCCAATTGCTCTCATTTGCTATTTAGTTGTGAATTCTTCATCAATTTGTTGCCACTAAAGCTAGTTTTGTCTTTTTATGAAGGCATGACAGCATCTTTTTAAATGAAAAGAGAATTACCTGGACTTGCCTTTTTTCCTTTTTTTGGGGGTTTTTTCCATTGGGTGTTTTGTGTGTGTAAGATGTATTTGGTTGTTGGGGTTTTTTCCCCCTACTTTTTTGTGTATTACTGAAAAATTGCACCACTTCAAAGCACCCCTGGTAATTATAAATTTCAGCCATTTCCTTCCTGTGGCAGACAAGAATGAAATACAAGTCCACAGGCAACAAAACATGCCAGTAACTTGTCGGTGCACCACACTTAGAGCTTTCATTGGATATCCATCTTCAGAATGCCTTGTAAACAGTGACAGGCAGAGTGGCTGAATGAATTCATCACTGCTGAGAAGCATTGGCTTGATTAGATAATCATCTAGTTTCTTTAATGCTTCAGGGCATTTCACCTTTAGTCTTCAGCTGTTGGCTTCTGGAGAGAAATATAAATTACTGGACTGTGATTTTTTTTTCCACATATATTCATTGTGGTCCCAGATAAATTTTCTGAACCTCCTTATTTCCCTATCTGGCCTCAGGTATGCTTTTTTCCCATGAAAATCTTCAAAGATACCTTTTTTTTTTCCTTTGTGAAAAGGAGAGGGAGAAGCAGGATGAGCAGCAGTGCTCCAGGTGTGTCCTGCAGGTCCCAGCTGGCAGAGGCACCAATGCACCTGGGCGCAGCGTTTGTCCCTTGCTCCCAGGGTGCCTCTGCACCACCTGAAGCTGAGATTTATTGCTGAAAGGGTGGACTCTGCTCCAGGGACTCAGCTTGGAGAGTTTCTTATCCAGGAATAAGTGCCTTATCCCAGTGCCTGGGGGGTAGTGGAGGGAGCAGGGTTGTTTTCCCAAGCTCGCCCCTTTTGACCACAAAGCCAGACCCAAGGGGGATTTGTTGCTCTCGTATCTTGTGCTAAGACTTTGGAAAGTTTGCCAGAAAAAAGAGGTAATATTTTTTTTCTGTGAGAGCAGCCTGGAGACATTGTTCTTTATTTCTGCTCTGCACCCCTGTGAGCAAAGCATATCAGTGCAGTATTGCAGGAGGAAGAGACTTCTGCTGTTCAAAGCCTTCCTACTCCTGGCTTTATCCCTTGGCCGATTTTGCCAGGAAAAGAGCCAGGGAGTGTAATCCCACATCTGCAGCAGGGACAGTGACTTGGAACCCCTTCACTGCTGCTGCCACAGAGGGTACAGCCCTGGGCAAAGAGTGGTTTACAGAAAATATTGGTTTTTCTGCTCTGTCCCTGGCTTCCTGGAGCTCCCACATCATTGCTTGCCATCCATGTGGGCTCTACTGTTTCCCAGCAGTAGAAATTACAATTCCCCTGAGTTTGCTCTTTGGGATTGCTTTGCCATCAAAAGGTTTCCTCTAAAATTCTCCCAGTTGCAGACTGAGACTTGTCTATCTCTCCTCCTGTCTGCAGTGAGCTTGGCAAATGAAATCTGTGCCTCCATTTTCCAGTAAAACCTGATGTGGCAATAAATAATGATCCATCCCTGAAGCCAGTTAAAATAAATACATCTTAAAATGTCTAATTAAAAATCTATCAAAGAGCTTATACCTGCATTTCTCTCCTTCCAACAGATCCAGATTTCATCTCTAGAGCATAAATAATCTTTCCTCTGATGATATTTTGAGTAGGGCATTATGTACCTTTTCCATGAACTACGTTTCAAATATCAATGCCCACTCCCCGTATCCAAATATTGTGTGGTTGTATCATCAGCAAAGGTAGCAGCAAGCAAAATTTATATATTTAGGGAAGTAATTTTAGGTTTTTTCCCCCTCTAAATGTAATTCACATTCTCCAATATTACTAAAACAAATGGGCTATAACTCCTCACAGAGGGGCATGTTTTTAGCATTTGCTTTCAGGGAGGTTCCCAAGCGCTTCCACATGAAATCAGCATCCCACCCTCAGCTTTTACAGATGGAAAAGCTGGGATCCAGGATGGGAAGTGGCTGGCCTAAGGTTTCTCCAAAACCCTTGGAAAGCCCCTCAGCTCCCCTCCAGCCCATTAATTTCAGGCAGCTGCCAAGCCCCAGATGCTTATTTGTGTTGCAGCAGCACTTAGCAACCTGGGCTGGGGTCAGACCGGGGTGCTGCCCCAGCCAGCAGTGACCATCCCTGTTTGGGAGCCTTGAATCCAAACAGCCAGGAGCCAAGAGAGGATGGAAAAGTGTTGAAGTGATATGTCTAAAACCAGACCTTAGGGAAGCAAGCAACTTCAGCAGGAAGTTCTTGAATTTCAGCCACTGGACGATGATTTCTGCTTTGGTGTTAGGGAAATATCCCTCAGCTCCCAGTGGGTGAGCCTGCAGCTCTCAGAGGGCTGGGGGAGGCAGAACAAACTCAGGGTGTGCTGCTGGCAAGAGGCTGTTTGTTCTGGGCATGAATTGCCTCAGGAATTGGGTGTCATGTTCCAGTTTATCACAGCACATTGGGGTATTTTGCTTTCTTTCAGTGGTCCACGTGTATTGTATGTGCTAAGTTGAAATTTTTTCCTTGGAAGAAATGCAGTGATGGTTCAGCAACACAACAGGCACCAAATGTCTGTAAAAGAGAAACTCCCTGGGTTTTTTTTTCCATCTCACCATTTCTAGCAGCTGTTTTATTTTCTTTCTACTGTCACAAGACAGTAACTTGTTTACCCTGGAAATAGATGTCAGCTCGGTGGTTACAATCCTTTCCTTGTAATTTTTGAACAGTAACTGATCCAGTCTGATAAAAATTCTCCATGTTCTAATCAGTCAAAAATAGTCCTCTCATCAGACATATATTTTTGGATAGCTCTAATCATGACTGACTTGGTCAGATGCCTAACTGCTAATTTAAATAGACTCTCCTTTCATCATCCAAAGTGCAGCAAGTCACTAAAAGGAAAAAAAAAATCTGACTTGAGTGCTTTGCAGTAAAAGTTAAAAATTGAAAAATTTGAGAGCCTTCCATTCCCTCATGGAGTCAGACAGCAAAATCCTCAAAATGCCCCAGCATTTGATAAGTTTTTTTCCTTTATTTGTATACATTTTGTTAAAATCATCTATAGCTGTCTTCTCCCCTGGACTGATGACCATCACTTGAAGTTAACAAGAAAACAGACGTGTTGGACAGGTTTTGTGCTACTCTGATGGGGATATTTGGAGTGGAAATGAAACAATGAAAACTCTGCTCATGCATGATTCCACCATTTGAGTTGTCAGAGGGAAGAAAAAGGTTCTTTTCCAGCCCTGTGACTGAGGACAGCCTGTCCTTTACAGATCTCCCTCTCCTCACCTGCATTCCCCCACAGCACTCAATTACCCATTAAGGTTTTTAAGAGAAACAGGATGGCAATTAAGCTCAGTGCAACAGTGAGAAAGCAGTGGAAGCTGTGGGCTTGCTGAGAAATCTATCCATAAATGAGTTAACTGCACAAATAATTCCAGCTAATTAGAGGTGTGCATTCCCCAAATAACTTGATTCTCTCATTTACTTAATTGAGTTGATGGTTGCTCTGGGATGGAATAGCAAACTGTGCCGTGGCTATTACAGTAAGTATCACTTTGACTAAATCTTTCAAACAGTCCAGACTTTTTCTGTTAACTTGGAATTTTCAGCAGAATCAAGAACACTGTTGCTTTGGATTTGGTTTTGTTTTTTTTTTATTTTTAATTACATTATTGTGTTCAATATTTTAGAAGATGAAGGTAAGGTTAATTCCACTTACAATTCCCAAGTCTAGCTGAAAAGTAGGGGCTATAAATAAGGATTGTTGATCAGAGAAGTGAGGTCTTTGTTTCACACTTCAGAGAAACACTGACAGGACTGACAGCTTTCTGAATGCTGACACAGATAAAACTCTCATGCTGGGATAAATATCTAGATATTGCCTAGGGTCTAAGCAACTTATTTGGGATTTACATAATTTAGGATCTCAGGCTTTGCTGGTGAGATGTTTTTCCCCTAAATGATGAGAGAGAGGCTTCGAACAGCCTCAGATTTTTCAGCTTGTTTGACCTCGTCCCTCCTCTTTTATAAGTGACTACTCAGTCTCAGCATCCAACTTGTTGTTCCATGTTGTAACAACTTGAAAAAGGCCACACCAACCACTGGGCATCAGTAAAACATCTTTCTTTTCTGTGTGCTTCTTTGCCTTGCTTTCTTAATTATATAAAAGAATAAGCATAAAAATACTGCTGGTACTGAAAGCATCCCTTTACAAGAAGAATAAATTTCAATTCCTGCTTTGTGTTAGGACCAAGCAAGAGGAGACTTCACAAAGATTTTTGTTCTCTAGTGTAATGCTTGCTGGTCAAGCATTTCCATTTGGGCAGTCAAAGATTTGGGATGTTAAATTTTTAATTTCTCTCCTTTTAAAAAAAGGAAAGAAATTAAAATATAAGTAGCAAACATGAAAGAAACAGTCAGCAGACACCTTTTTCTTTAGGAGAAGTAAAGTTGGAAATGTGCTCCTGTTCTCCATTTTCTTGGAATCATTAAATGTACTGGTCTTTTGCTAAGGAAATAATTTAAGTGCAAGGTAATAGCCACAGTGCTGTTTGTCATTAGCTTGTACCTGCTAATAAACAGGGGAATCCATCTGTTATGGAGTCACTTTCCTAATGGACCTTCAAAGACCCCATGTCAGTGTTCACAGGGAAAATAGGGAGATTGCCAGGCCACCCAAGCCCTTTGCAAACAGATTTGTTCAGGGAAACCTTGAAAAGGTCCAACAATTTCTCTCTATTGTGTTATTACTTCACCAGCAAAACCTTTCCTCTGTTACTTTGATTCTCACCCTCTCCCAGCCTTACATCCTCATGGAAATTCCACTTCTCCTCAGTCCTGCACTTATTTTTCTTCCCCTTGTTGTTCTTCAGCTGTTTATTGTTCTTTTCACTGTTGTATTTCCTACTGGCACTGGTGATGTAAATCAGTGGGTGGGTTTGAGGCAGGGCCTTTTTGTATTCTCATGGACATGGGAGCATTTCTCTTCAAGCAGAAGAGCGGTGTCACTAATTTGGCAAATGGCTGGACTTTTAGATTTTTTTTTTAATTGGATTTGAGATTCAGCAGATGTTGGAAAGCAAATAAACCATATGCAATGGTTGTTAGACATTACTCATGGTGTAATCCCTTTATCCAAATACAAGAGTTAAACATGTGAAACCATATCCTTAGATAACTGCAGAGGTTCAGTTCATACTCAGCCACCACCACGTCATTCCCTTCATTATTTGGTGCAGCACATCCTCTCTGAAGGAAGGTGGGCAGACAGGGGGAAGATGGATTCACGACTGTGCTTTAAAATAAATGTCAGCTAACCACAAAGGGTCAAATTCATTGCTGATGTAACACTGCTGACTTCAGTGGATTTACACTGGGGATTAATGCAGTCCTTTCTCTAATATATGTGTTCAGGGGGGAGGAAGATGGTTTCTGTATAGATTCAGCACAAGATCTGCTGGCATAAAAACAACCCAAACAGAATTGTTCCCTTCTCAAACATCTGTTAGCATGAACGTCCAAATCCTGCGTATCTGCCACAGGTTGTTATAATCGAGCTGCGTTACATTAACAAAAATACAATAACCATTTGGTCTCTACTTTAAACAAGAGCTTATGAAAATGGCTTTCAGGTGGAGGGAGTGGTGATTTGGCAGCCTTCTCTTGGCAGGGCTGTGGATTGCACATGAGGGAAAGTTGTTTGGTGGTAGAGCAGACAAATTGCTTAACAATTAATAAAAATAATGCCTTGTGTTCCTGCACGACAAGGTGCTGTGTAGGAATTCTCTCCCCAGCTGCTCTCCACTAATAAAACATAGTCAGCTCTGTAGGTTTTTAAATCACACACAATGAAGTGGAACAGTGCTTTAAAATGGGGTAACACTGGATATTTGCACAAGCAAAACTGGAGGTACATGGGTTACAAATCTAATTTCCCTAGACTGCCCTGCTTTTAGAAGTCCTTGCAGCCCTACATTTGTCAGCATGGTTGCTTTTGGGTTTTTTTCTTTAGGTTTCTGAGAGTTTTGTGTAGAAAATTATTACAGAAATCAGCTGCATCCTTTTAGGAATTTTACGAGTATGTTTTTATCTGAATCAGAGCAGATTTAATATCTTAAATCTTATTTTACAAGGCAACTGAGACTCCACAAGCCAAAGTGTGATGTAAAGTGACAAAAGGCTCAAGAATATGTTCTTCAAATCAGAAGTATATTTTAATATGTTCTTTTTGTTTTGAGCATGTGATGGGGTCTTAATTCTGAGGCTTCTTATGGAAGACAAAATCTTTGTCAGCCAAGCTGCAAACTGGATGGGGAAAATTTTGCCTTGTTTTCTGTAAAGCAGGGTTTGGGTTTATTCTGCTGAAAGTTCCACAACCAAATCTCCTTCTGGGAGAATGTCCCATCAGCTGCTCTGGAGCTCTTTGCTCTTGGCTCCACTGGGCCTCTACAATGTCCTCTCTGAAGTACAACAAACCAGTTTTATTCTCTTACTGAGAACACTTCCTATGTTTTACTGTGTTCTGGAAGTTTTCCTTCTTGAATCTTTTTTTGCACCCCATTTTGAAAGTAGAGATTGTTTTCCTTGGGAGAAAACAGAATTTTCTTGGAATTACTCTACTGCTGGCAGATGTCAACATTTTAGAAAAGAAATCCAGGGTCCTGGATGTAATTTTCCTCCTTAGTGTAGAGTGTGTGATTCTCATAGCACTGATGATGTTTTATCAGTGGTAATTAGAAGCAAGATACTGTGTGAGAATTTCCTCTTTTTGGGAAGATATAATTGACTATTTGTACAACACACTCAGCATTTTCCTGGACTTAATCCCCAGTGTTTCACATTGGAGATTATCGTCTTCAAACAGCAACTTTTAACTCTAAACACATAGGTTTGGGACAATATCTCTAACATTTGCTCAGTCCAAACTCAGTTCAGACTAAAGCTCTAAATATGTGCTTGGACTCAGAAATCTGAGATTGGACTCAGTTCAGAACAGAAGCTGTTGAGACTTTTGGTTTGGGCAAGAATTTTGTCTTTTTTAACACTTGAAATCAATAGGACTGGAATAAATTCTCCTATTGCTGCATAAACATAAAATAATTACTTTAGGTTCTACCTTTGTCATATATTCATTGGTTGTCTTGATTTAAATTATTGCCTTGAGTTTGGTAAATTAAAAAATTTTAATCATTGCTTTAAAAGATGCCTTATTTGTACCTGTACCAGCAAAGACTGAATACTTCAATTTGGAGTTTGCAGAACCTCCTACTTACTGCAGAATTTTTTCTGGTTACAGAGAAAACATGATCAGGTACATCTTGAATGATGATCTAGTAAAGCTCACATAAATTATTTCTGGAAAACTTTGAAGGAAAATAAACAATAAAAATAACTTTTAGGACGTGGATTAATGTAGGAATTAATATGTTTCCAATTAGTTAACAGATTTGTATCCAGAAAGGATGAATTACATCTTGTTAAAGTGATTTTTTAAAATATATATATGTTGATTTTGGAGAAGTTTTTGTGTTTTAATGCAATACTAATAAACACAAGTTTGCTGGTAAGGATTTAAACAGTCAGAAGTTGTCAATGTGGTCTTGAATTCCTACTGCTGGGTTCAACATGGTGTGCTCAGGTGATGTGTTAAAGAAATCTAAGTGGTTTGATTTGTTTTTCAAAATTAAATTAAAGTTTTATTCTCCTTAAATGCTTCCTTATTAAGATTCTTGTAAATGAAAACATTTAGGTGTCTACTAATCACCAATAGCAGCCAATATATTTCTCAATTAATCAAGTAAAGCCTGTTAAATGCGGTTTAAGGACCATTTTATGGGGATTCTCAGTGACACCTCTGCAAATGTACTTGAGTAAACTTTATTTGAGACCTTTCCAGGGCTCTTGGGCAAACAAAGCTTTACTCCTCCAATGAATAACAGCCTGCATTGAGGGCTGTGCAGCATTCAGGAGCAGTGAACCTGTAAACCTATTAAATTTACTGTGTTCTGCAGCTCAGAATGTCCCTGCTTTCAGTGGTTTCCTAACTGATCACAGGGAAATGCAAGAGGTCGAGTGGAGGGGCACTACTACCAACACCCATTCCTAAATATCTGTGGAGATACTCAGATCAAAATGGGGATACAATTTATTTTAGCTAATTCTTCTTTAATGCAGTCCTTAACCAAAATAATTATGTTGCTGAGGTTAGCAGAAACTTAAATAAAGTCCATCTTTCACAAGGATGAAATTTCCCAGTTCTGTGGCCCAGAGGTATTTCCACAAGATGCTCTCTGTGCAGTCAGTGTGTATTCTTTTTTGGGGGCTATAAATGCTCAGAAGTATTGTTAATGGTGTATTAGCTGTGACTTATGGAAGGGACCTGGGTTTCATTTGCCTAGGAGCTTTCATTACAGGTGCCTTTGGAAGGTTGATGGCTGGAGATAGAATCAAAAATAGAGGTGAAAAGGAGTTATTACTTGTCAGAGACCCTTATTTTCCCTGCTACTCTGCAGGGCTCTGGGAAACAGCCCAGATTACAGATCGATAATGGAGTGCTTGCACTCAGCTACAACCAAAACCTCATAAACTTTAAAACACAGAATCAGTGCCGGGCTGGGAGCTTGCTGGGAGCTGAGCTTTACTGCTTGGCTCATCCAGCTGAGATCTAGGGAATATTTATCTTCTCAGGGGTGTCAGCAGAGGCTGAGCTGGCTGCTCTGGTAGTCCTGCCATTCTCCTGCAGAGGCATCAGGTAAAATGCTCCAAAAGATCCAAATGCAAAGGCACCAACTGCTGGAGCTGCTGAAGGATTGAGCAGTGTCTTCCAAGGGAATAACAGCACCTCAGAAAATGAACTTCTCTATAGTGCCTGCCTTACCTTTTTGAACTCTGCAGAGGACACATTTTCTTGTTGGTGAGATTAGCACCATGTCTGGATAACAGTACGCTATTTTTTTTTAAAATTCTGCTTTTACTTGAGTGGCCCTAAGTGTGGCAGATGTTTCAGGTTCTGATACACAGCTCTAGGGGTGGGTTCTGAGGAGTGCATGTGTGGTTGTTCTTCTAGAGATGCTGTGTTATTCTCCTTATGGTTCTCCAAAGCTGTTTAGGAAATCCTTGTCCATGAGGCAGCACAAGCCAGAAACTGCCCCAGCACAGTTTGGGCTCTCCCCTGCCTGGATGAGTGCTGGGTGGGCAGAGTGTGGTGATGGGGTCCACCAACAGCTCCTGGTGCAGTGAATTAAGACTTGCAGGTGTCTCAGAGGCCCAAAATGCTACATCACACAGAAATCCTGTCTTGTGCACCCCTTTCTGCAATATTTATTCTTTTTTATCATAGCCTTACATGCTGCTGCGGCTGCTGTACTTTGTATGTATTAGGCTTGACTGAATATTATTATTATATAAATAATAGCCTTTCTTAGCCTTTTTTAAGTACTCCCTTTTTCCTGTCTTTGATTGTCCCTGCAGGTGTATTAACACAGAATTTGTACCTTGACACTTTCTCGCTGCGAGGTGTGTGTGAAAATCTCACAAGATAGCTGATGATCTCTTTTGCATTGCTAAGTGGTTGACAGCAGGACTTCAGGATCACAGGGGAACAGGCAAGAGTCCACTGGAATATATATAATAATCTCCTAAAACTGTGTGGAGCTTGAAAAAGTCATGAGAGAAACACCTGTGGGGCAAACATGAATTTTCATGGGATCAGAGAAAACTGGGTTTGCAAGGGAGCTTGAGAAGCCTCTAATCCAAATTTCTGCTCAGAGCAAGGTCAGCCACAGGTTCAACCCAGGTTGCTCAGGGCTTGATCCAGCCAGGGTTTGAAATATATCAAGGCTGGAGACTGCACTGGGCAGGAACTGCTCTGCTGCCTCACTGATCTTATAGAGGAAAAGATTTGCTGTCTTTCCAGTATGAATTGCTGGTTTCAGCTTCTGCCATCATCCTGCTGGGATGCAGGATGCACCCCTGGGAAGGGCCATGGGCAGTGGGGCAGCTGCTGGGTCACCTAAAGCCCCCATGTCCAGCCTGAAGGAGCCCCAGCCCCTCAGCCTTTCCTCCTGGAACTTGTCCTTCAGCCCCTGCTCATCCTGGTTCCTGCAGTGTGACTTTTTTAAAGTCTGGTGTTGTCTTGGGGACTCAGGAGGTGGGGATGGGATGCAGTGCTCCCGATTCAACCTCCCAAGTGTTGGGTGTGAGGGATTCCTTCCGCACCTTCCTCCACTTTGTTCCTGCTGCTCTTGGCCCTTTCCTGCTTCAGACCTTTCCTTTCAGATTTCAATGCACCTTCACTAGAAGAGAGTCCCTTGCCTTCATTCTTTGAAAGATTTCCACCTCTTCAAGGTTCATTTCCACTCACAACAGATTAAAAACTGTCTGGGAGTTGTTGTTCATTTTCACCAGATACTCCCAAATTCATAGAGTGTCTGGAGCACCACAGAGCATTTGCAGCACATCTCCAGATAGGAAGTGGATAAAGCTGAAGAAAGAAGGAAAAAAAAACAAGACTGAAAAATCAAAGCTCAATAAAATTCTGGACATAAGATTCGGGAAAGTTCTTTACTGGTAAAAAGGATTTACTCTGTCAATATAAGACGAGTTTTTAGATAGAGCCTTATTTTACTTTTAAAAATACATGTATTAGTTCTGCTCTGAAAAAGATTTCTAGAGAGAATTCCTATCAGAGAGTAAGTGCTACCAGCTTTGGTGCTCCTAAAAGCTGAAAGTTTACTTTTGGGCAGAGGAACAGGCCACAACCATCATACCCACTGTTAGACAAAATATTAGGCAGCTGTGTACCCATAAAAACAGATAGGTTTTCATCAGTCATCTGAGCCATTTTGATTCATTTTGCTGTGGATTCAAGTTTTAGGAGGATCTTTGCAGTGTGAGCACAAAGGGGGTGAGGTTTGTTTATGAAGGGATGAGGTGCTAATCCTGCCAAACTGATAACAGCCATGTATTTAGGGCCATGTAATACCTTGGCATTACTTTTTTATGTACAGAGGATTTCTGCAAATGGAAGCAACTGGAAATAGTTATCATATTTCAGGTCTCCCAAGCGAGAGTTAAAGCTGCAGGTGATGTTTCAATAGCTCTGAATTAGAGAGTTCCATTTAATTCATTTCAGGTCGTGATGAACTCGTAGCCTTTGGTAAGGAGACCTGAGCCAGCCAGAAAGAGATTGAATTACTTGTCCCATGGGAGGCTTTTCTCTTCTCTGCTGGAGAATTCAGGCACTTGGGGGTCAATGCAGAACAGCTTGGACAATGGCCTCTTGGCTGAGCCCCAAACCATCAAACCCTGCTCACTGGTTTTCTTTGCCAGCACTTGCTTCACCTTCACCAGTCCCAAGATATGCAAAGCCAAATAAAAAAAAAAAGGAAAAAGAAGAGTCCCGATGGGAAAAGATGGCCAGATGTTTTGGTGAGGTTGGGATGATCCATTACAGAAGAATTCTGTTTTGTTGCCACAAACATAAAGACTGTTCTTGTGCATTGAAATACAGAGCTCTCGTTATCCCAGGCCTTTGTTCTTTCCTTTCAGATAGATATTTCTGCATCGTGGGTATAATGGAAAAGAAATGGCTTTTTCACCTGCCTGTAGCAATCATTTCTAGAAAATACTTTCCTAAGGAGCAGCAAGCCTTGCTGCAGTGTTCCTCTGAAAGGATTTAGCCCCCATAGGGCTGTTCCCAGGTGATCTGAACTGCAATTCTTACAGAACTCCTGACCTCAACACGCTTGTTCACGCATTCTCAGCAAATGTTTGTGTAAGTTATGGTTTCTTTCTAATTAAATAAAACCTGTAAATAAGCTGGGGAATCCATAACCCTTGGACATTAGTGGTTTTAACTCAGATAATACGAGGTATGGCTGTGGTGTTTAGTGAGAATGGGAGTCTCAGACTATGAAGATATGTAGACATAAAAAAGCTCTCAGAATAAAGAAAGTCTCATTAGGAGTCATAACCTTCAATATCACTGTTGTTAATAAATGATAATTCAGCCTGACATAAAAAGAAAGGTGTGTAATTTGTAAAGTCTTTTATTCTGAACTGTCAGGCCCCCAAAATACAAAGTTAAGAATGTACCTAATAATTCAAGAACAACAGGTGGGCTACGTTTGCATCTAGAGTACCCAAATGTGCTTGAAGAGCAACCTTGACACAAACAAGGCTTCAATCAATTCATAATTAATGAATAAATAATTAAAGGTAAAGAGACTAAATAATCAAAGGTGAAGAGACTAATTTGTAAAATGAAATAAATCCTCTTCCTTGGGACTACTTTCTGATTCCACTGATCTGTTGAGGAACCTTTCCTGAATTGTAGTGGCTGTACACATTTAAAAGCAATGTGAGGAAAAACCAGATTCTTGTAATAGATGACTGACTGAAATTGTGGCTTGACACTCTCAGCTCCACTGTGTTCTTCCACACAGGCTACAGAACCCATGTGTGGTTTGTGGGCTTTTTTTTCTTCTGAATGCTTGTGTAAATTCACCAAATTGGGGTTTTGGTTGCATTTTCAATCCCACCTATAATGTTAAGCCTTTAATTCTTACTTTAACAAAAGCTCTGCCTACCTGTCATCAGAACCTTATTATTTCCATGAGATTTTGACCACTTCCATAAATAATTGTATATTCTAATACCTGCCCTGCTGCCAGAGCGAGTGGAGGGCTCTGAGCTCAGATCACCAGGACTTCACAGAGTCCTGGGTGTGTTCCAGCTCTCAGAGATTTACAGGTCTGGGAGTTTTAAAAGGTTCATGCTCACAGGAAAAATGCTGTTCTCATGATTGAAACTTGCTGTGAATCTCCAGAAAAAGTGTGAGTTGAGTGTGTTTTACTGATTTGCTTAAATATTGAGTGAGTGTGATTTCAGCTTTTTTTAACCGTCCCACACCAAAAGAAAGTGGGATAACTGAAAACCACCTTGTTCATATTTTAGTTTGAACAGGAGCCTAGTGGCTTCTTAATGCATCCATCCATCTCTAGGGCCAAAAGAAAAAAATTCATCCTATAGATCAAGGGTGTAGCAGATGTGCTCAGTCTTTGGCCTTCAAGGATTGTTCTCAGAATTCTGGTAGTGGTTTTATCTCACATTGAACAGCTCAGTTTCTCCATGAAATAATTAATTACTCAGATGAAATACCCTCTTAAGTTTGCTGTAGAGTTGTCTACAAGCAGGGTGTCTGCAGAAATGTAAATGTTCAAGCTGCTCATAATCCTTATGAGTGATATTAAAAAATTGGCCTTGTTTCCACAAACAGACATCTTTGTGCATCATCAAGGCAGGAAAAATTACAAACAGAAAATTCAAATAGAAGCAGATAAAGTATATATCCCTTCTCTTGAACGGTCTAATTTATTTAAAAGAACTAGAATTTTAAAAACTAAGTGAATTTTTGGGTTGGTGACAAGCTTGGCACAGTTAATTTTAAAATCTAGTTTAAACAAATTGTCTGGGTAAGACTCTTAGGCTGCCTGTGTTTTGAAGGCAGCTAAAACATCATAATCTCAGTGTGATAAGGTGAAGTAGCAGATTTGTGCAGGAAAATGTTCTTTGTTCCATTCTGGAATTACTTTTTAAAAAATACCTTGCTATTTTATGCTTGTCTGAAGAAGTTGTAGAAAAATTATATATTATATGTTGAAATGGAGAGAAGATTCCCTCCCCCTCCTTTATGCAGACAGGGATGTTTGAGTTACACAGGTGCAACTCCTTTTTTTTTTTTTTCAATGGCAGAGTTTGGCCCCTTACACCCTTCCAAACAATCCAACAGCAGCATTTCCCTCCTGGTTTGGAAGGCTGAATAAAGTTATATATTTCCCATTTCGTGACTGTTTTGGCATTCCTCCCTGAAAGGGAGGAAAAGCCTTACAAAGTTTCCTTTGGCCCAAACCCCAAAACATCTGCTGCAGCTGGGGGAAGCCAGGTCTGGCTGTGGTGGTGCCCACAGTGGGGCTGGGGGGTGGCCAGCAGCCCCCAGGGCCTTTCCTGGGGAGGGGGGATGGCTGGGTGGCACTTTGAGGCTGCTAAAATAAGGAAGATTTCAGGCACAGAAGCATTAACACGGAATTATAGCATGGTTTGGGTTGGGAAGGACCCTAAAGTTCATCTGACCTGGACACTAGGAGCTAAGTGTACACCCCACTTGTGCCTTTGAAGGTTTTGTGAATTATTCTGAATTCAGTCTTATTCAATTTTTTTTTTTTTTCCTGAAGAAACAGCCTGTTGAGCAAGCTAAAAGGCTACAAAATACTTTTAAGGCTTATGGGACCTTGAGAGGGGCCTGGTTTTTCAAAAACCAAATAATTGCATTGCTGTGTTCAGGCAGCACTGAACAGCCAAACTTTTGTGCTCATCCTCTTTCAAAACTCTGGTGCCCAAGCTCCAGTGGTCCCATCATCTGTCCATGTGCATGCTTGTGAAAAGGAATGTATTCTCTTTCAAACCCACAAGAAGGGGGATTATTTCAACCAACATGAGCTGATATTTGCTGAGGGTGTGCACACACACGCTGGGAGTTGACCTGGGGGAATTTGCCACACACAGGGCACAGTTTGCCAGCTGCTTTGGAGCTCATGGAATGAATTCCATGAAGAGAGGAAGGCAGCTTGGAAGCACAAGACTCTCAGGGCTGACAAGGCTGACACAGGATGGAGGGTTTATACCCTCTTGTTTTCCTTGTCCTACAAAAGTGAGGATGATAAATGCCAGTTTTTATTTCACTTGGAATGTCTGAGAGATAATTGCTTAAAGGGCTGAATGCCTAATGATTGTAAAGAGTAAGAATAAGCTACCAGAATCAGGTACCTTAAAAAGCTCTAAGCCTAACCAGGCTCCCTCCCTATCTATTCCTGTGTAAAACTCCTCTTCAGGTAAGAGAGACACTTCTGTTGTCTGGCAGCTTGGCAGGAGCAGCATTCAGGCTCATATCAGCAGGATGAGGATTTTAATTGGCAATAAAGCCACTCAAGTTCATTAAGTTGGTCTTAATTCATAGTTTAAAGGTAGCTGGTTTCCATTAAAAACCAGATATAATTATATGCAGACAGTGTGACCTGCTGCATGCCTTGGGTTCTGCTCTCCACCACTCCAGAGCTTCCTGGGGGCTAATCACCCTCCCAAGGGAGCAAACAAGGGGTGAGAAAAAAAAGATAGAATTCCCACTGCAGAGCTTTTGGCAGAGTCCTTGGTCTGGGGAAAGATTTTCCTTTCCTTCCAAAGGAAAAGCCAGACAAAGTTCTGATGCCCCAGAGCCCTTCAGCTTGGGCCAAGACATGTGAAGAGCTTCAGAGAAAGGAAAATATTTTGGTGAGCTTCAGGCCTCCTCCTTGTTCTCCTGTTCTCCTTCTGTTGTCATGGTGCTGTGTTCAAAATATCTCTACCTCTCCTCTACAGCCTTAGGAAACTAATAAGAAAAAGTATCTGTTACTACCCTGAGAGCAACTTGGGCTTTTCTTCTAAGAGTTTATGGAGAAAACTTTCTATGCAGCTGGCAGCTTATCTAAATTAAAGCAGAGGACACTGAGGTCAGCAGTGTGGCTGCCAGGTGATTGATTGAGAATACTCTGCTCTGTGGCCCTGGTTTTATTGGCAGCTTCTTTTTTTCCTTTAACATCCTCAGTTCCTTGTAAAGAGGCACCAATTTTTCCAATTGGTGTTAAAAATTCTTCTTTTACTGAAGGCCAGTAGTGATGTTTCTCCTTCTTTTGCACCAAAAGCAGTTCTTGAGGTGTGTATTCGAACATAAAATACATGGATGGGATCTTTGGTACGTGCCATACACATGCACAGCATGAAAAAATGGTCCTTAAGTCTTCTGTTCAGTTCATGTGTGGTGCAGCTGCAAAATACAGTGGAACAAAGTTTTTATGCATTTTTTGGAGCATGCTGTGTTACAGAACAAGTCTTTGGACATTGCCCTCTTCCCCACCTCTCTTTCCCCTCACTATATCTCTGCCCCCAAGGATCATCTCTGGGCCAGAAAAATGTGTGCTTGCAAAGCAGGTAAAAGACACCCTTGGAAGGTAAAATAAGGATGCAGCTGAAGGATAGGTTTGATAAGATTGATGAAGCAGTGATAAATAGATTTAGTGGAAATTTCTAGAGGAAATAATTATGTGTATAGTAACAGGTCAGAGCAAAGGCAAGAAAGATAGTTATAAATTTCAGATTTGAATGTTCAAACTGTCTGATATTTTTTATTCTTACTTCACCTGGTTATGATATAATCAGGCTTTAAATCTGAGAAATAAGGACAAAGCCTGTTCAGATGTATGCCTACACAACCTTAATATTAATATGTATATTTACTACTAGTAGCTGCTATTCTGAAGGCACTTATTGGCAATACTGCTTTTAGAAAACTTGATGTTTGTTCCCTCTACAAAGTAAAATCTGAGGGAAAGAAACACACTTTCATCACTGAGTTTTGTGGTGTTCACACAGTTCTTTCCAACGTGGTCCCTGCTGATAGTTTCAAACATTTCTCAGTACACTGCATTTTCAGCCTGTTAAAATTCTGGTTTGTGCAGTTAGGCCTACAATTTTGTAATTTAAAGCTCATCTCACCCCCCCCTTCCCCCCCCAAAAAACCACCCCCCCATAATAAATATATATATAGTTATTATGTATTTTATAAATACATATTTATATTAAATAATAGTAAATTTATATTTATTTTATATAAAATACGGATATATTAAATACATTTGTTAAGTAGATAGTTATCAAATATGCTATTTATTACATATTAGAAAATGTTATATATATCAAATAATAATCTTTTTCTATATTAAATAATAGTAAAAAGAGTTTAAGGAGACTGGTTTTATAATTCCCCAGATGTTGCTGCCATGTAGGGGAAAGGCAGGAGGCAGAGAATTGAGAACAGGCATCGACCTACAGTCAGGGAAGCTACAGCCAAATATTATGATGACATCTCTGTCCTTCAGTCAGCATGTGTTAAATTAGAATAACAGTTGATAACGTCCTTCAGAAAGGATATCTTTCCATTCCCTGAGGCTGTAAGATACCTGACACCACCAGTGATGAATTCCTGGGGCCACAGGAGAACAGATTGCCCTTGAATCCCCTCTTCTCCAGTGTCTGAGGACACCTCTTGGTTTTCCTTAAGAATTTAAATGGCAAAAGGAACATCCAGCAATTCCCCAGCTCCAGATGTGGATCTGTATTTGACAGAGCAGGATGCAGATGTGCAGGGCTGTGCCTAGAATGGCGTAGCTTCACCCATTTATCAAGGAAAGCCATCAAATAAATATGTTGATCAAATAAAAATCCCAACAGATCCTGACAACCACCTGGCAGTGTGTGTGCCACAGCCAAAATTACCAAGACATCAGGTGGAAGAGCTGATCACAGTTACAGGCTGAATCCTGCACAGAATGAGGAGCTGTCTGCTCACATCCCATTTTGAAAGGTTTGCTTTTTATTGCTAAACAGCAAAATTCCAGAATTCAGGCTACAATTACAGCTGCACTGGCACTGCCTGACAGCATTCCTGGTTATGGCATTCATGGACATCTTCCATGCAAAACAGAACCACTTCCCAGTCTGGTGTGAATGGAGGAGTCTCTGAAGACTTTTTGGTTTAGAGGAAGGTGCAGGCTGCCTTTTATCAAGTATTTCTGCCTCAGTTTAAGGCTAGGTGTCCTTTATGGGCCTCATGTACCTGGAGTCCCACCCATGCCATCAATAGTAATAAACACAAAATATTCAATGGTTCTGTTCAGTGACAGCTTCTGGAAATGCTGTGTGTCACCCAAAATTCTTTGCTGTAAAAGGTAAGTGAAAACATAGGTTATTTAAAGGAATTGTTTATTTCCAACAATTAGCAAGCTGTGTTGAACAAATGGATTTTAAGTCAAAATTTTAGCTGCAGAAAGATCCAGTTCAGGTTCTTTGTGTGTTTCATTCTGTGGCTTGGTTGCATTGTTTTATTTGAAATGGTTTATCTGCCTGAACGTGGTTTTATTGCAGCTTATTATTTCAAATGTATTTTTCCTTCAATTCTTTTTTTCGTGTGAAAGTTTTAACTCCCTTCAGCAGAAATGTGCAGTCTCTCTTAGATTCAGTGTATGAAAATATATATATAGTATATCTATTTCATGTCCAAGACTAATTCCAAATGGGATTTTATTTTTAAGTGAGCATTTATAACCTGCTTTATTTGAACAAATTAATGATTTTTCAGGACTATGTTAGGAATATATATCAAAAACTATTATCTGAAATGCATTCCTTCAAAGACATAAAGCAGGAGCAAGTCCCATCTTGGCTTAAAAAACATCAGATTTGACTACTAGAGAGGTTTAAGATAATGAACCCAGAGTAACTTAGTGCTTGCAGAAGTCTGGGCTGAGGCTCAGGTATCCAAGTCCTTTCAGATATCCAACCTGTCCTCTCTCACTCTCCAACATCAGCTCTGCAGGGCCCTGATGTAATATGGGAGATTTTGACGTCTGGGGGAGAAGTCCTCTGGAAATTAAAGCAGCCCTGCTCAGTCTGCAGTCTGGCACTGGGCTCTTTTTTCCCTCCCTGCTGGAACCATTAGGCAGTCTAGTCTCTTATTTGTCTTTTGAGACTCCTCTCCCACCTTTTCATGGGGAAAATGGGGAAGAAAGTGATGGAGGGGAGCAGCAGGGAGAGAATCCACCTCGGGATGTGCCTCCTATGGCTGTGTCTGACTGAATTTCATCCTGGGCTATGAACCCTGCCAGCACTGAGTGCTTCTGGTGTAAGCACAGACCAGTTTGTTTTGAGGAGGATTTCATGTCTGACACTGGCAATACCAAGAAAAAGCATCCCTTCTGTTTTTGGATGCTAAGGTTTTTCTCCAGAAGAGTGTAGTGAAGCAGCCCATGTGATCTTCAATTTCCCCAGACTCACAAAGATGCTGGGGTGTAGGGAAGGGAGTTCTGCCTAGAGGCAAAAATATATAGCTAGAAAATTTTAAATTATTACATTTACAAGAGAAAATAAAAGCAAGAGAAAAAGAAAAGGCAACTCAGCCAGGGATCTTTCTTTGCAAACTAAACCACAACCAGATCTCAGTGACTGTTTTGGACTGATTTATCAGCACTTTGGAGGTGTTAGTCTTTTTTTCTCAGTCAGTGTTACTGTGTGGATCATGTGAGCTGCTGGTCACACACAACACCAAGGTGTGTGGTCAGGCAGTGCTTTGACCCCAGGGGAAAGTGGAATCTCAACACCCCACAAATATATTTCCTCAATTGAACAGTGTCACAGAAGATGCTTCTGCAAAAGCAGATCTTTGGGACTTCTCAAGCACCTACAGAAGTTCTCCAGTATCTAGGAAGTCTAAGATGCAATGTTCCAGGAGATATTTCCACAGAATGGTAGAAATGTATTTGTGGAAGAGGGAAAGAAATCAATTGATTGAGAAAGGAACACTCAAAATGTTTTTCCTCCATCTGTGGGTCACAAAGGCTTGTGGGGGTTGCTCACCTCTTGACTCTGTGCAAAGGCTGAAATAGGTACTGTGAAATAAAATGTGCTGTGAAATAAAGAAAATGAGATGATAAAATGAAATATAGAATATTTCATGTGCTATGAAATGATGAAAACATCCTGAGCAGCACAGTGAGCCAGAGCAGTGGTCCTGGCATGGTGGCTTAGGGTCAAAGTGTGGGAAGCTGCCAGGGATTTAGCTCAGGTTTGCAGGAAAAGGTAAGAATGGTGATGCCCACAGGGTGTTATTTGCCACTATTCCTGCTGGGAACACTGGGCTGCTCTCTGTCACTCCTGCTGATGATGGCATTTCAGAATAAGTTGGGTAAAATTCCGGAAAATGCTCTGTCAGGAACCCTTTTCACCAGGAATGGGGAAAAACATTAAGCAGTAGGAATCTCAGCCAAATACTCCCATCTCATTTTATTTGATCATTTTAATGATTTACCATTTCCTTGACTGACTTCTGTGACAACATTGTCTTGGGTGATAAAGTGGTTTTTAATTTTTTTTTTAAATTATTTTTACATGTGGCACAATTTCCCTTTCAGATGGTTTCTGAGTAGGGGAGGCTTTTCCTGATGCTCACTTTGCCAGATCAGCAGAGACAACTGAACGAAGGAAGTTTCCTTTGATAATTTATGATAATTTAATTTATGATCATTTTCCTTTGATAATTTAGGATAATCTTCCTGAGCAAGCAAATGAAGGAAAGCATGATGTAATTCATTGCAGCTCAGAGGAACTTCTGAAAATCATAGCGATGGCAAAGGTTGGCAAAACATGTCCTAAAGTCCCAAAAATTGGAGCTGGGCTTTCTGGTTGGCCTTCTTATCACCCTTACCAGTCTTCTAACTCAGTCTTTTACTATTATCTTACCCCTTTAATTGTTTTTAATGTTAATATTTTGATAACTAAGAGATATGAGAAACTCCCTGTGTTTTTAGGGAGATGTCAGAATTTGTACTTTTTGCTAGCCCAGCTGACAGGACACAAAAGTCAAAACTGGAGGCTGCATTCAGGGTGTTGTGACTGTTGGTTTTGTCTGCTTGTCTGTAAAATAAGGATTATTTTCTGATTATTTTATGTTTATTTTGAAACCAAAACTTAGGGCTCTGTGTAAAAGACTTGAGGGCATGGTTAGAATATTTTTGTGTTGAACAAATGCAAAGGATTTATCTGTCCACAGGGAAAATATCTGAAACAGAGGTTTAGGAAATAATTTTATTAAATTAAAGATTAAAAGTTAGTTGGAATTTGATCCAACTTTGCTCTTGGAAGTTACAGAGAGCAAAGGGTGTTTTTAATTGTTTTCTTTTTAATATTTTGAGTTCCTCATTGGGGAGAAATCAAAGGGAACTATAAAAGGTAAGTAGTTTCAAAAAATAAAAATTCTTCAGCCAAATTTCTTGTTTAAAAAGAGAACTTTGCAATTTTGGTTTATAAATTTTGCTGAATAATTCAGGTAAGCAAAATAGATACACATATTAAAACTTTGAGAACTGGGCTTTTTCCTGATTACAGGAGAGTAATACTGGTTACCCTGAGAGGGAAAACAGTAAAGGTTAGGAGATGTATCCAGTGGAGAGTCAGGAATGGGTGAAGGCAGCAGAATTTCAAGCAGGGAATTTTGAGTATGAAGAACAAGCAGGCAGCAAAACAGACTCTCAAAAAAAAAAAAAAAAACAACCAAAAAACCTGCAACCAAACCAAAATACCCAACCCACACACAAATACCCCCTCGGGAAAAAAAAAAATCAGGATGGAAGAAAGAAAAAGGCCTCCAACAGCAATGAGAAAACTCAGAAATTCTTCTGAAATCTTCTGAAAGCAGCAAGTGCAAACTGAAATCTCTCCAGCATGGGTGCTCCTTATCAGGAGGGCTTTGTTTCCTTTCTCTTCTGTGGCCCTCCTGGCATGAAGGGCCATTCCAGCCTTGCCTTCCTAATGCAGAATCTGGGCTGGAAGCAGTGTGGGCCACGAGTTTGGCTTGCATCACTGTTTATTCCATGTGTTGACAGGCTGCCATGAGCCCTGAGGCTTTTTTTCTCCCATCTCTTCTTTTCTCCCTCAGCTGAAGAATTTTTTTTTTACTTCTATGTGAGAAATCCCTGTGCTCACCAATATGAATACTGTGTCAGGGAAGTGAGGAGAAGACATTTATAAATTTTGTGCAGCTTTAAGGTCTTTTCTGTAGTGAAGCTACTCTCTTTTTCCTTATTTCTGCATCCCATCTGATCAGTTATTCACCTGATAAAATCTTTATGCTGTCTATCCATTTGTTTTACAGCAATAACTTGTTCAGGACAGACCTCTTGGTGTGTGGTGGATAAACACATTGTTGACTTTTTAATTGGGTGACAGAAGATTTTAGACTACTTAATTCCAAAGGGATGGATGAAAGTGGAGGAAAACAACAGGGATGGAGACACAAGAGGACACTGGTGAAAATGCAGAGAAAATAAATACACATTTTGAAGTTTAAAATGGTGACAGATTTTGTGCCAAGTAGGCAAACACGGAAAACAGAGCAGCTGCTGAGACTGTGAACCAAAGAATTTCTGGAAAAGAAATTGATTATTCCACTCAGCAGGACTATCTGGATGTTTTGTCCAGGGGTGAATTTGACAACACAGCTGATAGCCATGAAGGGAAATGCTCTCTTTTCTCACAACACTTAGCTCATCCCTGGGAATTCATGTCTGAGCAAAGTCTCTTCCAACATAAAATTGAAGCATCCCTTAAAAAATCACTCACAGAACGATAAAAGATATATTAGGGCTGTAAGATTTTCTAGCAACAAAAGTCTTTATTTACTGGTTGAATTGTAAATCTACAGTAATTTGGATGGCTTGTCAAGTGTGATTTCTTCTTTGCAACTCAGTCAAAAACTGCAAACCCCCATGTGATACACGAAAATTTATTTCTTTGGCAAGCAAAGGATGCTTTGATTGCTGACTCTGTTCATTTTCAAAAATTAACGCTTTGGAAAGAAGACAAGAAATTTTATTCTCACTGAGAAAGATAAAGAATTACTTTGCTTATTACTCTGATCTCTGTATAATTCATAGCCCAAAACATAGCTGATCCTAAATCATATAAACTACAGCACTGCTGCTGGCACATGAGGAAAAAATCACTCAGAAAAGTTGATTATTTTATAAGCAAAATAATCAGCAGCACAATAGGCAGAAGAACACTTGAATGCACGTGAATGCAGAACAAATTATTCTTCTTCCTCAAAACTAATTCAGAAATAAGAAGATTAAATATAATCATGGCTTGGACTCTGTCCCCTGATCACTGCCTGTGGGTCCTACGTGGCCTCAGCAAAGGTAATTGACACCAAATTATTCAATATAACACTTAGTTGACTTTTAGGTTTTTTAGTAACTGGTTTTGGACACCTGGATTTCTTTTCCTGTTTCTTCTCTTTTCTTTTTTTTTGTTTCCATTTTGTCTCTGAAGCCTTGTATTATTGTAGATTAGGCCAGAATGAATGATGCTTGTTTACCATATAAAGTCACATCCTTTGCTTGCAAAATCAGTAATTTTCCAACCCAAGAGCAATTTACACAAAGTTTTGCAGTTTTATTGGTCTCCAATGGCAGGATATAATTTCAGAAACAGAGAAGCCCTCAAGAAAACATGGATTTTCATATGCCTCACTCTCTAGGACTAAGTAGTCAGTTGGGGAAGGAGGAAGTAAGCACTTGATATTAATCCAAGTATATGATTTTGCCAAAACTACCCATGAGACAGCAGTGACTTTTTCTTGAGAGATGAATCAATCTTTCTTTGTGATATTTCAACAACTTTCTTTCTTTTTTTTTTCAAAGGAAATGCTTTTCAAATACTACAGTGCTTGATAGCCCTGACAATAATGCATCCCAATTCCTAAAAAGTAGGCAGTGGAGTACAGGGAAAAATCAGCGTGTCTCTTCTTTTCAAGCAAGAGTTTCAGGGTTACTAATTTAAAAAAATTTCAAGGTAAACTCCAGATTTGAAGAGTGCTGCATGCCCTGGTTTTGGAGTGTGTATTGGGCAGCATTGCAGAAAGGAAGGTAGTTTGTTAAGGTGAGAAAATTAAAACAAGAATGAAAGATTTCCTTGTCTGAACTGGAAGGGGATAATTTGCTCTGTTAAGGGTGGAGTGAAAATAACTGGGAATTGGATGAATCTAAGAGGAAAGAGAGGAAAATACTCCAGTACTGTGGTTTTTGTGACAGCAGCAGCAGAGTGGAAAAGCTTGGCCCTTTTCAAAGATGTTGGAGAGGAGAAAAGTGGTGGAGAAGCCGTGCTGAGAGTCATCACCAGGAGACAGCAGGAAAACCTGTGAGCAGTGAGATTCCATCACCTACAGTCATGTAAGCAGCAGGGGGGCTGGCAAAAAATATGGGAACTTTGACTGCTGCAGGATGAAGAGGTGGGAAAACACCAGAACTCGTGATACAAGGGTTGTACCAAGGGGAAAATAAACATGATTCAGGAGTAAGGCTGCTGGAGAGTGTTTTGACAGGATCATTTTAGAGCTCTTGCTTTCTAATGGAAGTATTCAGTATGGACAAGCTATCATCAGGAAAGTATCCTTTGGCCAAGGATAAAATTAGAGCAACCCCAGGGACCAATCCCAAGATATCTTGCATGATTCCAGAGGAAATGCTGACTGGAGATGGGTGAGGATAACAGAACAGGAAAACTGTATGATATTCACTTTTTCATATGTGTGAGCTTCAAGTTTAGTGTGAGAATATGAAAAAAAAATGTGCCCAATGGGTAGTTCTGAAAGCACAAAAACACTGAAGATAAGAATACTTCTGGCTTGTTGCCTCCTTATTTGGTGCTCCAAGTAATCTTGTGACTTTTTGTGGGTTTTGTTTCATTTTTATAGGTTTCTTCAGAGAGATTTGTGTAATACTATTGAAGTTTTCAGGCTTTATGTTTCTTATTTACTCTACTAAACAAATCAAATTTTAAATGTCCTATTTTTAATCAAAAACTAAATGTGCAACTGAACCTGAGGTAAAACTGCTGCCATGGCAGAGATACTTGTTATCACTCTGGGGAAAAAAAATACAAAGAGATGTAAAGCTGATTATTAAATTTAGTATTTGTAGAACATTTAGTAAGTTTTAGGGTTTTTGAATCTGGGTTTGGGGTTTTGAATCTGTCTGATCCAGTTTATAATTTTAAACATCCAGAATGATAAGAATGATAGTTGAAACACATAGAATTTTAAAAGTTTTATTTTGTTTTTTAACTTCACAGTATGTTATACTATCTCTTTATTAGTATATCTGTTTTACCTTTGCATAGATGCTGGGGAAAGTTATTATTATTTTAAAAGAGATGTGTTTTTTCCACCCAAAAACCCTCAAGTGACTCTGGTCACTTTGGTAAGTGACCTTAGTGTCACTGACCAAATTTAATGGAAATAACTGAAAGGTGGAGGATAATTCTGTAAATGGCTTCACCTCCCTGTTCTCAAGAGTTTATTCTTCCAGAGCTAAAGAGCAAAAGGAGGAAAGACAGCAGCTGGTATCAGTAAATAGATATTTTTGAACTTCAGTCATATGAACCCAAGATCAAGATTAGCTTTGTCCAAAAATCAATTGATAGGCCTTAAATGTTACACAACTAATTGATTGTTAACTTAGCTTCTGCAAGATATGTGTTAACCATCAGAAAGAAACTCCCCAAACTTGTCAAGATTGAGAAAAACAAGCTCATAATGTACTTTTCTCACATTAAACATACAAGTTTACAGCCTGTTCCAAAGATTAGGTGGAAGTTCCACTCTAATTCATGGATTAGAAAGGAACATGGGTGTTAATGGGGGGGAAAAAGGGGTTAGACAGCTGTGGTGCCTGCTCCCTGGAATGTGTAATGCTGTGTTATACTGTTTCTGTTCCAACCAGCCCCAGTTTGCAGTAGATAATTGTTGATATCATGGCAGAGCTGAGGCAGAATGCAGCACAGCAAGACTCTGAGGCTGCAGGTTTAATTCTTCCCCTCCCTCCTTCCCAACAGCACAGGAGCATCAAACCCTTGGTACTGCACCAGGTACCTGAGCTCGTTTGTTTTCGGTTCTCTGGGGCCGCAGTTTCACGGCAGGCACTGCTGGCATTTAAAGATCAGCCAGATGTGGTTGTGATTTCACTTCTGGCTCCAGCAGCCAAATTGTGTGAGCCACCCCCTGCTGATGGGGTTCGTGCAGCTTGCTGGGAGAACCTTTCAGGCAAAAATTGTCAGCCTGTTGTGATCTTCTTCCTACCTCTCCCCAGTGGTTCCATTTAAATGCATCCTGCTTTACAAAGGAAATCAAAGTTGCTAACTCTAATTAATTCCAGTCCAGAATTCTGCAGTGAACTGCAATCAGCTTAGGTGTACTGAAGGAAGAATTCATTTTCCTGTCTTGCAAATAGTAAAGGCTTTAAATGGAGCCTGTACCCATTTATTTTGAGTTTTTCCCACACAATATTCAGAATCCACACTCTCAGGATATCTTGTCACAGCCTGTGCCGTCTCTGCCTTTTCTGTCTGTGTTACAGCTCTGCCTCAGAAATTCTCAAGCAAAATATCAAAACAGAAAGACAAGGAGCTACAGGAGAGGCTCCAGCAGACCAAAATCCAACCACAAATACGGTGAGGGCTAGGGAAGGGCAGACTGAGAGGGGATCTCATTATTGCATTCAAATATCTCAAAGGCAATGCCAAGAGGATGGTGATCAGTGACAGGATGAGGAGCAAGTGCCATAAATTAAAACACAAAAAAGTGAGGAAGAACTTCTTCGCTCTGAGGGTGGCAGAGCACTGGAAGAGGTCGTGGAGTCTCCCTCTCTGGAGACATTCAAACCTCACCTGGGTGTGTTTCTGTGTCATCTGCTCCAGGTTACCCTGCCTTGTGTGGCCTCCAGAGATCTCTTCCAACCATAAGGATGCTGTGGTTCTGCAATATTGCATTCCCAGCTACTAGGGACAAAATTATTTTGCACTCACTGAAGGTTTAAAGCAGCTACAACGCTGTATTTGAAAATGCAGAACTGTTCAAACAGTTCACATAAATCTTATGGCTTTGGTTTGTGCTGTTTATACAATACTTTTGTAGCCTTAATGGCATGATCACTCTGTATTTTATTCTTTAACAGTATTCATAATTCTAGTCACAGAAGAAAGATGGATACTTTCAGTCCCTTTTCCAATTAGCTCCATGCCCCACCAAATGTTAAAAAGTGAGTACAAATCCATTTCTCTAAGGTAGAATATTTGCTTCCTGGGGCTCTCCTCCAGTAATTCTTCCAGATCCATGTTCTTGTGTCCTTTCCTTGCCACTCTAGGATGCAGAAGTTGATCCTAGCATTTTGTTGTTTTTAATTTTTTCCCTTTATTTTCCTTCTCTGCTTTCCCAGCCAACCAAGAGCAGAGAGTTTGAGGATAATAAAGACTGCTGTGCTTATTTGAAGAAAGTCCCAATGCCCTTTTTGAGGCTCCTTGCTCTGTTTGGGGCCCTCTAAAATGAGATGAACCCCAGCAGGCCATGCTGAGCCTTCCAGAGCTGCCTCTGGGCTTGGTGCTGATGCTGTGTGAAGCCCAGCTTAGTCAATTCACCCCTTTACCTGTTGGAAAATCTCTTTCCCCCCCGCCTGGATATCTTCGGTTTTGGTGCTTCAAAGCACCCCATGAAGTGCTGAACAGCCTGCTGACCCCAGCAAGATTGATATCAGGATGCCAAATAACTGATGCAGGGCTGGGGTTTTACCCCTGCTGGGAAATGAATAGAAATGGGACATCAGGTAAATGAGAAAGGGAAATCTCATCATTTTCTCCAGGACTCGTGAGTGGATTCACACCACATTAAGGCTTTGAACAAAACGGCTCTTCATCAATTTTCAGCTGGAAATTATCACGCTGATGCAAGTGCTCAAAGGATTTTATTTTTCAATGTGAGATAAGCAGGCTTTTGCACACTAGGCCGCATCTCTTTATCTGGAAAAAAAAAAAAATTTTACTGTGATTTTGATTTTGTAAAACTCTAATTTCACTGTGGTATGATTTAGACAAATTTCATTCTTAGATTGTATGTAGCTTAAAAATGTGATGAACAGGATGTCTTTGGTATTCTTATATTAATTTACTTACTCTCCAAGCAGAGCACATGAAAATATAACTTCTTGGGGTGACCAGTAACTCCTGCCTGCACTGGGCAGGTCAAAACCTCTGTATCTTCACAGCACTGATGTAACCGAGGTATTGTTGCTTTCTTCCTCTCCTGCTGCAGACAAAGGGGAATGAGAACATGTTTCTGAAAAATGAACATTTCCTCTATTTAATATCTGGTTTTTTACTTTTTAATGAGTGATCAGCGAAAGAGAATTGAAAAGTTTCAATCTTAATGAATCATATGTATTTTTCTATATCTAGGAACTTCCTGAAGTGGGAGTTTCTAGGCAGAGAGAAGAAAAGCAGTACCTTGGAACACCTTAATCATCAAGACCCAACAAAAACCATCCTGGACCTTTCTGCTGTCTGAGAGAGGGGGAATCTCTGGCCAAATGAGTCCTCCCCTGTACCTACCACCATATGGAAGTGCTTTTCAAGAAACTGTTCCTTGAGGGTTTGGAAAGCAGAGGAAATGATTTTCATGATTGTTTTAGGACTTCATAAGGATGGAGATAAATTCTCTGCCTCACCCACAACTGACAGCTAGTGCAAGAGCCCATGCCGACAGGAAATTCAAATTTTCTGCTGGATATCAACGTCATCCCTACTTAACTCTGGAAAGTGGGGTTAAAGGACGAACTGTGGTTACAGTCTATGGAAACTAAAAGCATTGTTGCCTGAGATGCTGTTGGGAAGAGCTGAGGTTTTCTAGGCACAGGGCCAGCATTTCTTCCCCCTTATTTAACAAACTGGACTCCAGAGATGTTCATAATTTCAAGTGGCAGATTACAGTATGCAGCAGTGGTGAGGCTATTCGGTGGGTTTATTTTAAGTAGTTGGGGAGGGTGTTCTTTTCTTCCTAACGTTTTTCAGGCCCAGATTTGAATTCCCAGGGTTTTAATCCAGAAGGGACTGTTACATCAATTTGATGGAACTCCTGTGTTTCCACAGGCTGTTACACTTCACACAGCTAACAGCGTGTTGAGTCTAGAAACTTGTGTTGGCATAGCACTCAATTTCTAGGAGGGTAAAAACTTGAAGCTCTTGCACCATGTCCCTCAGGGATGTGTTCCAGTTGTTTATGTGATGAGCTTTTGAATGAGTCAATCAAGCTGTTATTTGTTTTAACTGAAATTGGTTTAATTGCCAGCTATTTTCTCTCTTGAGCCTTTGTTAATTGATTTAAATAAGCCTTAATGTTAAGTTTCTTTACCCAAGTACTTTTAAGTTTTGAGAGAGATAAGCATGCTGACATCTCTAAGTATCTTGCTGTATGACTTGGCCAACTGCTCTAAATTTTGTAGATCTCAGTTTTTATCCTAAGATTTCAGCATCTTTTTAAACCCTTTGTTATTCTTCAAAGAACTTTATCAATGATCCAGATCAATCACAACAATATTTTCAGCCATGGTCACATTTTAATTGAAGTTGAATAGATAGTTGCCTAGAAACGATCTCAAAATTTCCTAATGAAACAAGTTTTCACCATTGACTATCTGCTGACCTTCTTTTTTCATATTTGAGAAGCAAAAAAGTCTGAATCCATATAAAATATGCTTTGTAGAACAAGGATAAAAATCTCCCAAAAGTCTAATTTTAACATATCGGTTACTTTTATTGTCTAAACTTGTTACCTTATTAAAGATGACATTGTGATTATTGGGCACCACTTGTCTTTCATAGGATTATATTCCTTAAAACTTGGCTTTTGAATCCCTATTACATTTTTCTCTTTTTTTTACATTAATTTGCCTCCCTTACCATTATATATATTTTCTTATGAACTTTAACAAAAATGTACCTGGTTTTGCAATGTTTTAGAGGTAATAGCAAGCCAGAGATCTCTTCAAAACTTCTTGAGCCGTGAGCAAAAGTTATCATCTCTCCTGGAGTTAAACTTTTTTTAATGACTAATTCTCTAATGGATATTGTCTAATGACACCCTTCTCCCTTGCTAATGGACTGGAAAGTGCCTCATTGCCTTCAAAGGATGTGATTATGTCATCCTACCTCTGTCTAAATAGAGAACTGTAATATCTGTTAAATGTCTCTGCCCTCCTGCTTGTTGGAACTGAAGAGATGTCGTGTGAGATGGAGCTGAGCTGCCAGTTTTGAGCTAATTCTGCACTTTACTAATTTTCAGGTGCCTCCTAGTCTAGGATTGTCATTAATGGGTCGTTTTACAAGGGCTGTTTGACCTGCACAGCATTTGCTCATTTTAAGGGTATATTTCTCCCATCACCTTTCCACTTCTTATATCCAAACCCACCGCGGACCCCAACGCAAAATTACAGACACGTCCTTTTCAGACAGGCTCTTCAGCCAAGGAATTTTCAGTGCATTGTGCAGAGGAGGCACATTCTTAGAAGTTTTCTTTGGAAGAGTGAAGTAACTTCTCCAGTGGGTTTTCTGCATTCCCTCAGCACCACATCCCGGCTCTCAGGCTGTGCATTCTCAGCCAGGCAGGCAGGAAAGCCACATCCAGGGGAGCACTGCTTCTGTCTCCCAGGAATTATTTGTTAGCTGCTGAGATGAGCCTGCTCTTTACACAAGCGCCATGTGGGGAATAATCCTAGCAGGGCGAAGTCAGGGAATCCCATTTCCCTCTTGAAAATTTTCACAGCAGAGAGCTGAGATAGATAACAATCAGCTGAGATGATTTATTATCCACTTGTTTCAAATGGAAAATGACAGTTAAAAATTCAGGAACTCTCCAGAGTGGAATCAGTTTGGGGTCTGCCACCACTGGCTCTTTATTTGTGCAGATCCCTGGCCCAGTGGCACCTGCACAGCAAAATCCACATCCAGGGACAGAATTGGAGTTTCTTCTGGAAAAGATCTGGGCATTCTGTCTATGAAACATCTGCTTGGAGTGATACCACAGCTGCTGTGATGATCTAAGAGCAAACAAAGCACTTCAAAATTCAATTGTACAAAAGGGCCTTTGAGGAGGATGATAAATGACCTAAATTAAGCCACAATTTCTAAGTACCTCATTTGAGCCTTGCCCATAATGAACACTTTCCTCAAGATTTCTTGCACCTGTTGCTGTTGGAAAACAACTGGCATTCACCTGTCTGCTGTTTAAAGTTGTGTTCTCAGCACATTATTTGTCAGACAGCATCTGAAGTGTTGGTATAAGAAATTACTATGTTGGCTTTTTGGTTCCCTTTTGGCATGACACTTCCTTGTACTCAGAGAATAACTCATGTCTGGGGGGCAAAAAAAGTCTGCCTTGGTCCAGAGTTCATTTGCTAAAAAGTGTTTTCTATATTGATGTCTCTTAAGTTATTTTGGGGTTTGCCAAATCTCAGAATAGCAAGGAATGATTAACCACTTGTCAAGATGATGAACCTAGAAGGCAGTAGATTTTTGAATCAATTTTGTAGGTGCAGTTTCCTTAACAGCAGTGCTTTTAACTGCTGGATTCTTCTAGCAGGTTTTGTGCTTGAAACTAAAGCACGATGAAAATGTAATTTGCTCTGTCATCTTGTATTTTTTATTCTGTTTCTTGGTAATCATTATTGACACCTAATCTATTGCTAAGATCCCTTTCCGGACTTAAATAGATCTGGTTTGCATATATCAGATTTGAAGACTGGCAGTCCTCTAGACTTTGGAGTTGCTTTATTACTTGATAATCTATTTTAAGGTGTTGCATTTTCTTTTTGGTTGAGTGGAGGTGGTTTAAGTGCTAGTCCATAGGTTGCACTTGAATTGAGCTTGAAAATGTGGCTACTAAAACTTTAAACCTGAGCAAAGTGAGGAGCCAGAACTATAACTTTTGAAAATCAATTTTCCTAGAATTATTTTTAAGTCATTTCTTCCATTACCTCATTAATATCTGTATCTTCCCACTGCTCTTTTTTTCTGCATACCATTTCAGTGAAGTAAAAGATTATGGTTGTGGGCAATAAAATAAAAATATGGGGTTATGAAATGAATTTAATTTTTCAGGGTCTTTGTACCAAGTGATATTGGGAGGGCCCACTGGCTGCTCATTGCTCCAGGCTCCCCAAGCACTGGGGCTGCTTGCAGACATCCCACCTCTGGGATGGCTGTAATGCTGGGGCTATAAAAATGACTAAAAGGTGAAAATTAAAATGAAGAATGGGGCTACTTTCTACTATTTCCTGAGGCTCTAAACTCAGAGACGTTTTCAGTGGCTCTGAAGTTCCACTCAAAATGGGGAGGGAAAAATTTGTAAAGCACAATTTTGTCATTTTGATTCCAGGAGGTAAAATGTCAAATGTTGTAAGTTCGCTGCACTGACTTTTGATTCTCACCAGAGGTCCAAAAAAATGGTGCCATTTTGAAAATTGAAGTGACTGGGACCATGATGTAGGCTTGTGCAAAGCAAATTCCAAACTTGGATGCTGGAATATCAATGATCCACAGTTTTGGATTCATAAACAAGTGTTTGAGCCAAGGGTCCTTAAGTATCAGCCTGATGGAGACCAGAAACACTGGATATTTACTTATCCAGCTAATGTGCACTAATCAATACTCCTGCAGGAGTGAATATTTGAAGGAAGTAATTCATGCCTTGTTTGCAATGCTGAAGGAATTAATTGAGCAGTTTTTGGTATTGAAGTATTGTGGGAAATTGCAGCTTGATTACAGAGCAGGTGAAGAAGCAAAATGCAGCAGTCACTTTTTCCTTCATGAATTGGTTTCTCTGTTATAATAAATTATTTTTCTAGGGGTCAGATAGGGGTAGGTCACAACACAGAATTGTCATCAACCATCACACTAAACACCTTTAGGACATCCTTAATTCTCGGAACATATTTAGAGAGGGCATGAATCAATTGCCAGTAGCTAAAATTCCTTAATTAATTTGTCACATGCTTTTCTTTTAACACTCCAAATATACCCTTTTCCAAACTAAACTCTGATAGCTCCAGATTTCTGGAGATTTTTTTTTTTTAATAGGAATAGTGCTGCTGTCTTTCCTTCATCTCCTCCTGCCTTCACTTTTTAATCTCTTTTAACCTCTGCTAGCAGGGCCAAGCCCATGCAAAGCATCACCACTGAATTTTCTGGTGTTTGCTCACACTGAACTTTGATTGTTAAAGACAAATTGACATGATCAATTTTTTTTTAAGTTCACAGGAATAATTCACATCACACTTTTTATGCCTGGCAAGACCTTGCAGAAACATCTTCCTCTGGGAGACTCTCCTATTGATGTGATTTAATCACGTGGCACTAAAATTTCTTCTCTGGAGAGGCCATCATGAACTTTTCTCCTCCACAGGCACGTGGATTCCTGAAGGGTTTTCTGTCGTTTCCCTGACTCCTATTCAGGAACTTTCTCTCCCTTTTTAGGTGGAAACTGTGGCAGGAGAAGTGACTGGGGAATTATCCACAGGTTGCACTATACAAACACTGCTGATAAAAAGCCTTCAAAGCTCATGGATCAGCTCTAGCAGTCAATGGTTTTTAAATGTGAGTTTCATTCAATTTCTTTGTTGTACTGGAATAATTCACATTCATTTTTTTGGAGTTGTTCTCGAGCAGCAACAGAGCTGGAGAGCCCCAGTAAGAGTTCATGGCTGGGAGACTCTTCCATGGCCAGAAGAGTTGAGCTATCCTGGGCTCTGCATTTCCAGTTAGAGCATTGGAAACTATAAATTAACCAGAACATCTTTACAGAGAGAGGCATTTTTTGTCCTCAACCCATAACCCAGACACAGCTTCCATTGGTTTTGTTTTGGGTTTTATTTCCTCAGGAGGTTTTAGACTTGATACTCAAAAGGCAGGGAAGTTGATGTCATGAATGGATTTACTTCTTCTTGATTACAATGCAACAGAGAGCCCTTCCAGATGAGGAACATATGAGTTCCCATAACATGCATAATTACAACACTTCTAAAAGTTTATTTCATATATAAAGCAGCAAAAAAATCACTTTATTGTTACTGTCTTTTTTTGAGTAGGCAGAAAACAGCGCAGGTTTGTCTTTTTTAGATGACTTTGCAGACAGCAGAATTCAAATTCTACATGTCCTCTAAGGTTGTTAATATGGTCCTTAGAGATAATAAATTAACCACACTTTAGGAAGAAATAGGATTTCTCTATAATTTTTACATTGTGAAAATTCAATAGTTTGCATTTTAAAAAGAACACAATTTCAAGTGTCTGTTTTGTGTATTTTTATTTCATTCATCATCTAAAATGTGTTATTTCTGTCTAAAATTCCCATTATAACACTGACTTTAATAATATTAATTCCCCTCAATGGTATTTTAATATGTTGGTTGGTTGTTTCACTGATAAACATGACTAAAAAGTAGGGGGGGAAAAAGTGCAAACACTAATTTGATGGCTTTTTAATTTGCAGTAATTTTTCAAAACCTGCCAGAAAATGAAATCTGGGAGAAGCCTGGCCCAGGCCCACCATTAGAGAACTTACTGAAACTTTGCTCTTTATGAAAAGAAAACATCCTGACTGCTCTTATTTCAACTGTGGCACATGGGTAGAAAATACACACGATAATTTAATAGTCAGAACAGTGTCCGTAGTACCAGTACAGGCTGTTTGTACAACCTGTAAGGGTATCTGCCCTGGCAGTTGGAATAATTTGCAAATTTAGGATACCTCCTTAATGCCTTTTAACATATTGTTGAAGCCAAATGGTTGCCAGATGAATGATCTGCAATATAATAATTTTTATAAGCATATAGAAAAAATAGCATTGTATAAGAAAGCATTTTTCTGCAACTCCTTCCCATAAGAATATTTTCAACCCAGGCTAATTTATTCCTGCCAAATATCTTAAATTGAAATGGTAACCATCAAATAAGCACTTTTACTCAGAACACATCTGCATCCTACAACTCTGCAGACAGGGATGCTGGCCCATATGAAAAGGGATTTACTTTTGGGAGCTTTCCCAAGCAGACTTGGAGTTTGAAATAGCAATTAAAAAAAAAAGAAAGAAAGAAACCAAAAGGCTAGAGAGGCTTTACTTCAATGTTTATTTCCAGTGAATTCATATACAGGAAATTGAGGAAGACTGTCCTGCAATGGGCTAATTGGAAGGTGTAAGAAAATCAGAATAGTGTTCTAGGACTGAGTAAA
This sequence comes from Fringilla coelebs, assembly GCF_963513975.1. NCBI lineage: Eukaryota > Metazoa > Chordata > Aves > Passeriformes > Fringillidae > Fringilla > Fringilla coelebs. The sequence continues at coordinate 114,291,116 of NC_140029.1, read as the reverse complement.
ACACTTCCCTCCTCAGATGCTCACACAGAAATTCACAGGCATCCAGCAAATTGCAAGGTACCCTCCAGGATTTGTGGACTCTGATACATTTGGCCTGTTAACCAACTGGAGGTAAACATTGCAAATATAATTTTTTAATTTCTGTTCAGATTGTCATTAACTCCAGCCATCCCATGTTCCTGCAGTGCCACCCCTCTGTGGGCAAAAATGAGATGGGAAATCATCCCATTTGTGCTCTCACAGGGCTCTGGAGGTAGATGGCCTTGGAATTATCCCTTGCTCTGTCCTCTCTGCCCTGCCTGGGCATGGTCAGATGGCTGCCCTGGCCCGGGATAAGGAGCCAAGGGCCCTAAACCCCAGGGCAGCTCTGGGAGGCAGCTCTGTCACTCATGCAGAGACAGAAGGGTGCCTAGGTGCCTTAATTAAGGGAAAATGGCACCTCAAGCCAAAAGTAAAGAGAAAGCCTTAATGAAGCAAAGACACAAGCTGAAACTTAAGTTTTTGTTTTTCATTTCAGCCTGACAACCCCAAATTGCAAGCCTGTATAATCACAGCCTGCCTGTGTCAAGCTGTCCAGGGGAGAATTGAGTGTAACAGTCCCTGTGAAACTTGCCTATTCTTCCTTTGAATAAATCTTGCTCTCTGCCAGACGAGTTTAGATATTCCTTAAAACAAAGTGAGGCTGCTCCTGATTCTTACTTACGGAAGATTCCAACAGAAGTTGTTCAGAGTATGGAATATTCATTAAAAGGGATGGAAGATGTCATCCACCTGATATTATTTTAGCAGTAAATTAAAGCTAGTGACCTCTAACAAAATTATAAAGATGGTTAGATTACCAGGGAAGGAGTTCAGCCCAATTCCAGCACGTGAAACTGCAAAATGGATCTTGCTGGCTCCATTAAGAGGTTCAAGAATTGTAACAAGGGTCTCCAGATTTCTATTAAAATAGTATATACTGTATGATTACAATGCATTATATCTCTATATAATATTTATTCATTTCCCTAGTCTTTTGAACTTCATGATCCTTTGATCAATTATTTTCAGAGAAGGAAATTGAAATTTCTTACATGGCAACTTTGACAAATGTGCAGCATATATATTGTATAGCATTCTCATGGGGGAACTTCTGAAATAAAATTAGTTCCATCAACATGCCAAAAGTTCATTGGCTTGGGCCTTCCTGAGCCCTTTGTCATGGTGAATGTGCAAAGGATTTATCCCTTTTTAGAAACATTGTCCAAGATCATTCTTATTACTCTTCCTAATTACCTTTCCCAGCACTTTACCCTCCTTTTCTCAATAGGAGTTTAATAACAAGGTATAATTTCCCCATGGAAAAATAAGTGCAGAAACATATATATCTATGAATACATATATATTTATATATGTGTGTGTGAGCGTATATAAGTGCATGCACACACCTATATACCTAATTTACTAGAAAAATTACTGTCTCAGCAGGCAATATATGCCTTCCATTTAGGAGCAGGCCAAAGATGATGATAAAATCATTAATTCTGTCAATATAAATGCTAAATAGAAATGGGAAATTGGTTCTCTGCCTTTTGTCACATTTTCTCTAGTAGGAAATTACAGCAGAGAAATTCAATCTGAAGAACTTTCTGTGTTTATAGCCCCCTCATCAAAGCTCCAGCATGTGATGGCAATAAATAGTGTGACACCTCTTAATTAAACAGTGCTATTGTTTAGCCCAAAAATAAATGAATTTTTTTGCTTGCCTAGTGAGCAAACTGCAAGCTCCCACAGGAATCATAATATAAAGAGGCCATAAAAGTTAACCAAAATCAAATTGACAAGCCTGCACTAATTATCTCTGGCATTACAGCCCTGCAGAGGTGGCTATAGGTTGAGAGATAATAGAAGCAAGCCCATTAGTAGTAAAGCACTGAGTTTTTTAATGTTTGTAAAGAGAGCATTTTTTGCCTTTATTCTGGCTATTTCATGCTTTGTACAGTTTTCTAAATTATTGTATTTATAAAAGGTTTATAAAAGGACTATTTTGGGCGGAAAATGGCTACATCCAGGCTGGGCAAGCCTATTATAGACTGATGTAAACTTTGATTTTCACACTGGAGGGTAGTAAGGGCTTGTAGAAAAGTGGTGAAGAGAAGGAAAGGGAAAAACTGTGCAATAAATAAATGAGTGTGAGTTCAGACACAAGAAAAAGATTATTCAAAATCTTCCATGTATATCTGGGATTTGCTTTTCCAAACACACAGAGTACTCTTTGTTAGTTGTAGAATTCAGTTTCAATCAAAGGTTGTGAAAAATGAAGCATCTTTTCAGCCTCTTCTACTGTGATCTCTTTAATTGTTTTAATACAATTCCTAGTAAAAAGGAAAATATAAAAAATATCATAGAAGGTCAGAGTATTAAGATGGATTTCTGAATGCAATCAATTTGTGTTTTTACATATAAACATTTTCTAGAAAACAGAATTATTTTGTTCATGCTTTACCTGTAATGTCCCTAAAAGCTCAGTCAAGAACTGCAAGAAAGAGAAGTGCTGCTCTTCCATGTAAGACACTTGACCCGTGAGGGACTTTGCTTTAGACACAACCACTGTATTTTGCAATGAACAAATCAGTAAATGGAATTATTCCTTCTGCTCTCACCCATGGAGTGAATAAATAAAATCAAAACTCAGCGCAGGGAGAAGAAACTTAGTTCACCTCGTTGTTGGGTTGTGGAAGTAAAAGCCAGGGTTGTCCTACAGGTGAATGCAGAGATCCCCCACCATAAGCTCAGGGAGCAGGGATTTAGGATTCCATTGGAAAGAGTTCATATTGAAGACCCAATCTTGGTATTTTACTTAACTTTAGGTGGACAAATTTCCTGTTACTATGTGTCCAAGTTGCCTTCGCGTGAAAAGATAGCTGATGCTTGGCTTTACAGGCAGAAATCTGGATTAAAAATCATCCTAAAAGCAGTTGCTTCCTGTAACTCCAAAGCAATACTAATAGGTATTGCTGAAGTCCCAGATGCACAGAGGCATTTGGAATGATGCATGTTTCTTTTACCAGCTAACCTTTACTGATCTCTCAAGGCGTGTTATCTTTAGGAATCAATAGTCCGCCAGCAAAAGGAATTATGAAAACATGGAAAGCGCTCAGAGATCCGTGACTTTGAGTGCAAATGATGGAAAACCCTCTACTCAAATTACTGCTTGAAATATAGTTACTCATAAGGGCAAACAAGGCTTTTGCTTTGCCCATTAACCTGAGCACGAGCAACATTAAAAAGCAGCGCGGCTGAACCCTGAGCCCCAGTGAGGATGGAGCGTTTGTTATTGCTGTGTTCCTGTGCTGTACTCCCGAGTGCTCCGGGGCTGTGTGGCTGGAATACACAACCAGCCTGATCACTATCACAAAAACAGGTTCTGTAGCCACCCTGCTGTCAGAGATGGATTTTACTGAGCTTTCAGAACTGAGGGATTGTTCCAAAACCCAGCGTGCTGCAGGGAATGCAAAGGCGGTGCTGTTTTATTTGACTATTTGTTTCTGCTCTTTACTGTGTGGAGCAGAGCAAAACTGGTATGGAAAGGCAAAACAGTATGTACATAGTAAATTTAAATTCAAAATTAGAGAGGAAAAGAAATTATAATGAGAGGTAATTTTTTTTTTTCCAAAGGCTGTGGCAAATTCTCCCTCTCCAAATCTTTAATCCAGTTTGGGTGGTTTTGAAGGATGGTTACCACAGGGTTTAGTCAGCAAGGGGAAAACTTGTCAAGTATTAGGTTTTCCTTCAGAAGTTCTGGGCCAGGGTGAGGATTGTCCCAGCAGAGAGCCCACCACCATTTTCTCAAGACTCTTCATGAGGGCAGTAGGCTCACACCTTCATGGCAGCTGGACCTTCTCCATCCACAGCTTTTACTGGTTCTAGATTCGTATTTTTCTTGTATCAGCAACCCTTAAAAAACAGAGTATATTCTTCATGTATTCTCTGAGGTAACTCCAGAAACATTTCCCAACCAATTCTGCTTTTGAGGGTCATCGAAAATCAGGGAAAAAACCTTGGGCACACCCCACCTCACCAAGTATGATATGTATTTTTATATCAGCGTAATCTATTGACTGCAGCATTACTCTCTGTCTTTACAGGAACTAAGAAAATGTCTCTGAATTCCTTATACCACATCCCTACGCTTGGAAACCTTGGAATTTTTTGAAATCTTTCAGCAAAGAGGTAGAGCAAGACCATATGAGCAAAACCTTGTAGCTTTGGAGGGCAGGAGAGAAGTAAAACTTTTGAACTTCCAATCAGATGTAACTGGGAATGTTCAGATATGATTTTCTTTTTGTTTGCCTACTAAATTTAGCACAGACTGACATTCTCATCTTTCTCTGGTGTGATTCCACCTAGAGTAACAAAATTGGGCTGATTTTGTAATATCTTAAGCCATAATTTCTCTATTTATTTTTGGTGGTGGCTCAGTTTAAAGCCAATATGCAAAAATATAACATTTTGCTAACTGATACCAAATACATAGGTTAATGAAGGGTAAAAAGGTAATGTGAAATATTAAATACTGGGAACTGTTATTGTGAAGGAAATATGTTTTTTTTCTTTGAAGCTATCTTATTTATGAAAATGGAAATTTTTACATTTCAGCTGAATAGATGTTTTTGTGCACACTGATAATGTTTTCCTTTTCTATTTCTAGTCATAAAACTTATCAATTCTCTCTTATGTTATTTTTTTTAGTCCTTTGGTATTTAAGTTTATGGGAATGTCTCTGTCCAGAATTTTTCCTTCAATGTATAAGATAGAGAAATGAAGTTCCATTTTCTTAAAGAAGTAGGACTTAAAGAAAACCCAGTTACTCCCAGTACCAATATAACTGTATTTCCTTTGTCCTTTGTTTCTTATGAAGAGTCTAAAATTATTTTGCAACTTGTAGAAACTAAAAATGAAAAACACTGCTAAATCATCTGTATTATATAAACACAAAGCAAGACTGGAAATTCACTAGGAGAGACCCAGTGTGTGTGTCATCTTGTGTGGGAGGCGTTTTGCCCAAGCACTTTCTTGTTTTGTGTTAAAAATACCTTTGGATCCTTCACGCTCGTGCCAAACAGAAAGTGCAAAGAAATTCAGGCCCACCAGGAGACCACCTCTAGACTGAGAGGAACCATATGCTCCAGAAGCAGTGCTCTTTTTCATTCAGCCAGCCTGGCATAATCCTCACATTCCCAGACTGACTCTTGTCAGCATTTAAAAAATGCATGTGGGGGCAGCTGGAGTAGTTTCCGTTCCACTTTACTTAAGCTGTGCCTCCTCTCCTGCCTCAGACTTGGCAGACAAATGCCAGCCCTCTTCAGCTCTTGCTGGAGGTGACTAAAGCAAAGCCCTGGTATTGATTTAAGGATGATTTAGTGCCCCCATGTCAGGAAGATGTCAGTGGATCCTTTTATTCACATTGTTACAGGAACAGTTTAAATTGGCAAGAATTCACATTTCAGACTTCATCTCTAATCCATATTAACAGAATAGCATTGCTTTTCATTAGCTGTTAATGAATGATTTGGTGCAGGCTGTGTGCTTTCTTGTTTTGTTCTGAAGAAAGTTTAACATACCCTTGCACTGCGTTTCATTATGCATCATACATATATAAAAAATATTTCAACCTACATCTATTTATTTCAATTTATTCCTCTCTAAGAACAAAATTCCACAGACCTCTGTATAAAGTGAGATGAACTTTGTGAAATATAAACTTTCTGAAATAAAGTGCAAATGCCTGGAGGAGAAGGAAAAGCCAAGTGCCAGACATTCAGGGCAGGGCAAAACTGAGATCAACATGCGAAAAAGGGCCAACAGTGAAAATCAGATTTAATGCAGATAATCTGTGCATAATGTTTTGGGGGTTCTTTTTCACATTTTTTGGATGTTTATGTGTGCAAAGAAGTCAGGACAAGATACACTCAGTAAAATTTTAACATATGCGTGAAAGAGCTGTAGTTAAACTGAAGTCAATGTTGGAGGCAAAAACCAACATAAAACCTCATATTTTATAAGGAGTGAGAAATTATATTGCTACTTATGGCTGTGTTGGACACAAACAAATGTCTGTATGAGGAACTGTAGCCTTGGGTTCATGCTAGGCTTGAATGCAAGGAACAAGGCAAATATAAACCCAAATTTTATTTCTATTCCATCATATTTGTGTGTGTGAACTCTAAATATAGCTAAGATCATGTGTGGAGCTGAAAATCCACTGGTCAGTGAACCAATATTTAAGTAATATTAAGCAGAGTCATTTCTTTTATAACATAATTGCATGCAGAGATGTTATTGGAGTTTAGGACAGAAAGAATGGGAATGTCTTCAAATTTCTGAGGGGGAGCTGGGTGCTGAATTTCTGTATCATCCCTGATAACAACCAACAGCAGCAGAAACAAACATGCCAGCAAACCTCAAGAAAGTTTAGCCAAAATTTAATTTATTTTTATGCCAGGTCAGAGATTCAAGAGGGAAAAAAAAATTTTCTGACAATTCTTGACATTTTTCCCTCTTTCTAGTCCTCGTGTTCTTTTTTCCATACATTGAATTGCTGAAATGAGAAAATGACTGTTTTAGTTTTTACAGCTAATGATTAAAATAGAGAGCACCAGGAAACTATCAGAAGATCCTTCTTGAAAAATAAAAGGAAGGCTTACACCTCCTTTCATCTTCCCTCAGGTAAAAGATTTGTTTGAGAATTCTTGGTGAACAAATGACAACTGCCTTATTCATTCCACATTCTTTTCTGGTGAAAAATGCCAAATTTATTTCTTCCACAGTAAAACTGCAGAGCTGGTATTTCATCTATCCCATTTTTTAGGAAGTTTTCCATCTATTTGCATGTTTGTTTCACTATCTGGTGAACCAAAAAGATTTTAGGGCTTCTAACTTGAGTGGAGTTCATGTTTCCACTGAAAATTTGGACCACAACAGCAGGAGGAACACAATACCTGAAGTTTTACCAGACATGGTGCAAAAAGGAGATTATATTCACATTTAGGCTGGAGTTTGCTGGTGCCACGTGGAGACTGCTGAGCTCTCCCAGTGACCACTCCAGGCAAGGAGGGAGGGAAAGTCCTGGATTTGCCCCAGCTGTGCTGGATGATTTTCTTCCCAAGGGAGAAAGAGCTCAACAGGCACCTGTGAATTACAGCCTTGTGCAAGGGTGGGCTCTCCACATTCCCTCCTTCCCTCCCTCCATGCCTCACTCCCTGGGCAAGGCTCTTGGACACAGAGTCTTTAAAAATATTTTAATAATGGCAGAAAATGAATGTGATGTATTGCCAGTAAAAATCTATTAATCAATTTAAGAGTAATAAAAAGTCATTAAATTCATGGAGAGTACAGGTCTGGAAAGCTGAAGGGGTGCAGGCTTGCCAGCTGCACTTCCTTTATTGGTGCTGCTACTGAGGCACAAGAGTATTTAACTGATCCAGAGATAGGTGGGTGTAGTCCCCTTAATCATGCAAAAAAAAACATAAATGAGCACTTTTTGTGGTAAAACAAGCTTAGCTGGAGAGGTCTGGGGGCCTTTTGTTATTGGTGAAAATGAAGAAATAAGAAAAAAAGTATTTTGTCCTTAGAACCTAAACATAAACTATTTTATTAAATAAAAGCCATAATTTTACCTTGGTTTAGCCTAAAACTTTTATGTTAGCTTCAAATAAATTTGCATTTATATACTGTTTTTCCTATGAACATCAGCTTTTAAATGAGAAATGACCCTTCAAAATTATTTAAATACCATCCCTCTCTCCCAAATTGAAAAGGAAGTATTTTAGCATTTCCAAAATATTTCCCACCCATTTCTTTCAACCAACACTATATGTTGAATCTGCTCTCAGTTTTGCAATGGTTTTGGTTTTGGCACAATTCTGTTTTCCACTGAATTCTCCAGTCTTTTCAAAAGAATACCTGACTTTGATCATGTGTCCCCTCATAAGAAATAGGTGTGTCTGTCTGGGAACAGCTAATACCAAAAGTAAGAGACTGCAAATGTTTAAATTAAATTCTTGAGGAATTAGGATGCTCAGGTGGGAAGGGAGATTTTAAGCTGAGGCTTACTCTTAAATTTTATGTCCCTGTGATTTCTGAAATTATCTGGAAATCTTGACAGGGTGTTTCACAGGAATGCATTCTATGATATATAGGGTGGAAAGGCTCCTATTGTTGTGAATATTGTGATTTTTTTTTCCTGGTGTATCTTGGCTGCAGATGGGGTGTAGACTCTTGAACTCTTTTTCCCTGTACTAGAGCTCTGTAGGGTTTAAAGGTCTTTAAAGTCAGATTTTTCCAGAGGGAATTGCAAAGCTAAGTACAATCCCTGACACCTCCAGAGGTTTAGTACCTGCCTTCAAGAAATCCACATCTCCTCACATTTTAATTCTTGGATTTGGACCTCAGAAGTGTTAATCATAACCAAAAAAAAAAAAAGCACATGAATATTTAATATAATAAATGTCTTCAGCATAATAGAAAGCCATGGAGAAGTGGGAGGAAAACTGAAGAGCTGTTTTCATAATGACCATTATTAATATTGTGTTATTTTAGAGCATCATGTTATATTTCAAATGGTGACTTAGCACAAAAGCACCATTACTGTGTGGTTTAAATTATTACTTATGAAGCTTTCTTCTGGTAGAGTGAGAATGAGATTGGTCATATTAATGCAGAAAGAAAAATGTTATTCCATTTAGGCCCACAGAGTGCTCTCCATAATCAGGCCCAGCACTGAGGACTGTAGTTTTACCATGAAAGCACCATGAAAGGTTAATCATGGCTGAAAATCCTGCTAGGAGATGGTGCTTTGATGAAGGAATTCTTTATGTGCAAATGGGGGCAATTGACTCTCTCTGCACCTCTGAAGGGGTATTGATCTTCCACTTGTGCTGTGGATGCAGAGTTCTTAATTGGGCTATTTGATTTTTTGTTATGTCTGATTTCATCTGGTTTTTATTTTAGTAGGAAGAGCTCCCATTTATTGAAGCTTCTACAGCAGTTAACGAGCTTGTCATTTAAGCTAATTCTGTTTGTTTCACTGCTACAAAGGTTGCAAAACTGCCTTATTGATTTTGCTTGTAATAAAATGCTTCTTAAAACATCTGTGGCAGCTGCAAGAATGGGGACTCCATTTCAGACTTAGAAAAAACGCTCACAAAGATTTTCCAGATCTGAAGTGGCAACACAAAATCCTGTGAAGGAGGAGCTTCTTGACTTTAGGGTAAATGACTGGAGGAAAAGGAGTGGGGATGAAATGAGGGGAGAATAGGGGAATATGTTTGATGGCTGAGTGTTTAATGACATTTCTTTCCTTGCTGTTGAAGAAGCTCAGTGGGAGGACAGCAAACTCTGGGTCTGCAGACTCTGAAAGCTCGGCAGAGGTGAGAGCTGACTGACTATTCTCTGATGACAGCTGCCTCTATGGGCTCCTTGGCAAACCCTCCTTGGAAACCTTCCACTGGAGGCTGGAAGCTCTCTCTGCTGGACAGACAGAGAGCTTTCATGCTTTGTGAACTGTGAAAGCTGAACTCTCTTCAAGCACAGATCCTCTGGCCCAGCAAATCATTTCCAATGCTCTGTCCTTCACAGGCCTTAGATGCATTTTGATTAAACCTTGCCAGGTTTGTTTGCCCTGTGGAATAACTCGATCTCTGACGTGTAAGATAACGCTAATGAATATGGAATTGCTATTAAAATAACATCCAGGACCAGTATCCTCTGTACAACCTAGTCAGGCTTAATATTGCTTGACATCAGAGAAGAATGTGTTGCAGATAAGGGATGTCACCTGAGGTGCCTGTGAAAGGGAAGGAAATGAGACTTTTTCAGGAAAACGACCCAAGACAGTTTGCTGCAGTACCCTGTGCTGTGGGGAGCTGCCCTTGACACGTTATCCAAGAAGGAACTGTGCTTTCTGCTGTGGGAAAAGCTCCTCTTTTCCTGCAGGGCCTTGCTGTTCCCTCAAGTATTGACACATGTTCTCCTGCAGCAGCCAGGGTGAAAATGGTGATACAGTGCAGGCAGTGCTTGAATTTCCAAGGAAAGTCCTTCAGCTTGAATTACTCATCCAGGACACAGAGCTGGAACTCTGCTGGCTCTCTCTGCTCAGCTTGCAGCTGCTTGTCCCACATTACCAAAGGCTGGTTTGCCTTTCTAAGTGCAAGAGCAGAAATGCTTCTCTTGTCAGGTCCAGGCAGATGTCTTCTGGAAACAGAGATATAGGGAAAGGTCATTAGAGATCCATTTTGTGCCTGGAGTAAAGCTTGGGACAGGATTTTGTCCTTGATTATTCAAAGACCAACAGACCAACTAGTACCTCAGTAGCAGTAAACAGGACAAAAGTCGTCCTCAGCTTTGCCATTTCAGCCCTGCCCTGGTGGGCCCAGACCAGCTGAACAACACAATCTCCCAAACTCTTTTTCTTCCCTGGGGACATTACCAGCAATTAGGATACTGAGCATCATTCTCCTCTTTGGTGTTCCAGGATCAACTCTCTGAACACTCTAAGCTGGTCTAAACTGAAATTGTGGTTAAATTGTCAGAAGAGAGAGAGAGAGAGTCACATTTTGCCTTTTGCCATCTTACTCTTCCTACTTCTCTCTTTATCCACCTTCTCAGGAAAGGCAGAATTTGCCCTGAACCTTCAGTTTCATGGCTAGTTTGGCTGTGTGGTTGCAAAGTTGCCTGTGTCAGCCTGACAGCAGAGAGTGGTCAGGCTGCAGTGCTGCCTCAGGCTACAGCTCCTGTGAAAATCCTGCTGGAGCAAACAGGTTTGATGTGTCAGCTAAGCCCAAGGAAATGATCCAAGGCTACAAACAAGTTCCCTGTGTCACCCATCTCCCTTCCCTCTCCTTGTATCACATGTGATTAGTTTAAGCTTTCCATGCCTCAGACATTTTTCCTGCCCTACGTTTAACCACAATATCCTGTTCCTGCAGGTGCACATCCTTCTTTGCAGCCAGGCTTGTGTCCATCCTGGGGAATATTTTCCAGAAGCTGGTGGATGCACTGGCTGGAAGTTGTCTCCCATGTGCACAGTAACAGCTCACAGCCCAGCACTGCTGTGTGCTTTTCTTTTCCATCTCTCTGTAGGTCCTCTCCAGAGCATTAGGACCTAAATTTTCCTTCTGTCATGATGACTGGTGCCTACTCTGTTAGAATCTTTCCTCCTGAGCAGTTCATTAGCCCAGTACTTTTAGCAAAACATCCCTTGTATATGCTAAACAGAATGAAAACCCAGGTGGAATCAAGAGCAGTGGAGTATGAAACAACAGAGCAAGTCGACACTTTGAAGTTTCAATTCCTTTCATAGGTTAAAATTTTGATGCTTGAGAAGCTTCCAGCTCTTCCTCTTTTTACCATCTCTAGAAAGTTGAAAAGCTGAGTCATAAAGGAAGTCAAGCTTTTCTGTTTCAACATTCTAGAAACCAGTGGGTTAATGAATGTATTCATGCATTCAGCCTTTTGCTATGCAGAAAGCTGTACATTTTTTTAGGCTGAATCTTTCATTTGAATGCATGATTGTCTTGGACTCTTGGTTTTTAAGAAGTGTCTGAGGAATGTCTACTGTGCTGCTTGGTTTTCTGCCCCAGTCCTGCCAAAATAATGTTGTCAGAACCAATTGTGCTTCCCAACTACTTAAAAAAATAACTTTCTTCTGGAAGGGATAAACAAGTTTTGAATCAGTCCTCATATACCCAAGCTCCAGCTAAACCAGGCATGGCAGGCACAAGGCCAGGAGAGATGTAGAAAACCTGACAGAACAGGCAGCTTTCATTTGAGGTAACAATGCAGGTCAAGAAAAGCCACAAAGCAAAAGAAAAAGGGATTCAATATGTCCGATGACCAGTAGCAAAGGCAAAACCTTTCAGAGAGAAATAGTTTCTGCTGGAGGTTTTTTACAGTGAACATGCCAATCTGGACTTCATACTGCTTTGAGGGTCTATTGGAATGAATGAGAAGTGCTGTGAAAATGGAATTTTTAGTACCAGAATCCACATCTGAGACTTACAGCCAGGAGCACTACTCAGCCATTATTTCTTTTCTAACTGTAACATTTTAATGTTACAAAAGTAAAACAAGTTTTTAGCTTTTGAAATTAATATTTTTAGAAAAAAAGTTTTACTGAAAGCACTAACAAGAGTATTAATTTAATATCTATCTCAGATGGCAGTTTGTTATTTACCCTATCTAGAATGAGATTAAATTATGCCTTCATAATTTAATCCGCTCTATTCAAATTAAATAATTTCATTTAGGTTGAAGAAGTTTCTGTCTCAAAAATTGTATACAACCTTATAAAGAGAAGGGATTCAATTCAAAATAGAGATTTTCCCTATTGAAACCCAGTTTTCAGGCAATGGAAGAGTATCTTATTTCACATGATAGTAGCTGAGCTGTCTCTAAATGGTGAAGAGGAGAGGTGCAGTAAGAAAGAAGAACATGTCAGGATGCACTTTTAGCACACATTATTAGAGCACAGCTCCTTTCACTGTGTAGATAAGTCAGGTAATTCACCTCATAGAGATAATTCATATTTAGAAACAAGTGCCTCCCTAGGTGGGGCTAGCAGATTGGTAAAGCAGTGGTGAAACTACTCCATATAAAAAGGCAAATTGGAAAAAAAAAACAGAGGCACAACGGGGAGGTGTTTTCACACCCAGATTAATTTAATGATTTCTAAAGAGCTATCTTCCCTGGGGCTTGTCTTGTTATTGGTCAAGCCTAAACACCAGAGCTCTTTTGGAGCTTTCCTGTCACTTGAGAAGCCCAGGGAAGCTGGTGATTGCTCAGTGCCATTAGCCAGGTCTCTCAGAGCCACAGCCCCTTCAGAAATCAGTGCCCAGGGCAGCATTACTCAACATGAAACTAAGTTGTACAAGATTTCCCTGAAGCTCAGGATAAGTATTCTACATCCACCTTATATTCTTTCAAAGGCATGTAATGCTTTAAAAATATAGAGACAGGCCATGATTTTTAACCTTATCTGAAAGCAGTTTGATACACTGAAAAAAAACCCACAAATGCAAACATCATGGTGATATATTTGCTCTTATCTGATAATACAGAGAACATATATTCCAAAGCAGCTCTGAAATGACACAGACACTACTACAGACCCCACATTGGGCCCTTTTAAAGCTTTGGGGTCTAAAAACGGTGTGGCAGGGCAGGAGTTGGCAGCAGCAAGGTCTGAGAGGAGGCGATAAAAGGTTTTATATATTTTTATCTCCTGCCCCCGCCTCAGTACAAGCCAAAAGGAGACTTGCTGCCCTGTAGCAGAGCTATTGAGTGCTTCTGTGCAGTCTGAGGGGTTGTTTTCCCCCCTCTCTAAAAATATTATATGAGTTTGCAGCATCTTGTCAGAACAACTGATGGTTTAAAATTGCCTCCTGCCAGCTGAGTTATTGCCTGTCTTAAATCATTATTCCAACAAAACCACCAGGGCCCTGAGGCCACTAAAGGGTCTTGACCCCCTTCCCCAGGGCTCCTCCAGCCTGCCCAGAGTCCAGAACCCCCCTGGGACTGTCAGCCCCTGCCCCAGATGCCACAGCCCCAGAGAGCCCAGCCTGACCCCACCTGGCCCCAGGGAGGTGCCCAGGGCTGGGGCTGCCCCAGTGCCCTTCCCCAGGAAGGCTGAACCCCAAGGTGGAACCTTGGCTTGTTTTTCTTGGGGTGTTTTTGGAATCTGGGATGTGTCCTGGCTTATTTGTCATCTCCTGTCCCCTTTACTCACAAAAGCACAGTCGTGTTGAAAAAAAAATTAGAGCTAAAAGAATTAGGAGGCTGCCACTTGCAGCCTGTGCTTGGATGTAAAAGAGGGAGTAAAGGGTCCAGTTTCTGGAAAACAAGGGCAGAATTTTTTCTGATGGAACCTGTGATGATACACAAGCTGAAAATCATCCCCTCAGAAGGGTCACTCTAGATGAAGCTTGGAATTTTCATTTTTTGTGGTGCTGCGTTAGGGTGCAAACCCCACACCTGAATCCCTCTTACCCTGGAAGAGGTTTTGTTATTCTTCCAGTTCCCTGTTGCTGACTTGGAGCTTTTACAACTGGCCTATAATTTGTGCCTGAGAGAGCTTCTGCCCTGATCCCAATGCTGCCAGGAAAGGATAGGACCTTACTTATCTCCACTAGATTTGTCTGAAAAGGAAACCCTAGAAAACAAATGACATCAGGACTGCCATTTGCTCTCAGCTCCTATTTGCTCATCTGTTTTCAGCATGGAAAAAGTATCTAAGCATCTTTCTAATGGATGGAACTCATTCTCTCCATTCTGCAGAAGCTCTGCTTTAGAGGGGACTTGCTGCAAACAGACAGAGGAATCTGACAGATTTTCTAAATGCATGAGCACATTCTCCTTTTTATTTCTAAGTTCTTTTTTTAGGTTTGGACAGTTTGGGTTTTTATTTTTAATTCTTAGTTGCTTTAATGGTGTCCTTACTTCCTACTCAGTCTCCCACAAGTAGATCAACACACAATTATCTGGGTACCAGAACAATCCAACCCCTTGTTAACATGACTGGACATTAAAAATAAAAAATTCCTGTAGTAGATGAATGAAATTCAATTTTTAAAACAGCTACAGACCAGAAGCACATGGAAAAACTGCACAAATCAAAACCAATGAGAGGAGCCTTAAAGTGGAAATGGAGCAGCACTTAAGATGACCAAATGTTACATAAGCATGTGCTTTCTAGTATTGACTTCAAATAATTTTGGACATTTTAAAAGGTGATACTTTAAATTTGAAGTTACTTTGACAGATGAATAATTATATTCTCCTGAAGTTCAATTAGCCTAGGAAACATGATTTTTTTTAACTGACAAAGCAATGTTTATCTGCAAAGAGAAGCATCAAATCCCTGTAAGAAGCAGATCTTAAGTTCCTGAATATTAATTTGTATAATGTTCTTGCTTTGGATCAATGGGAAAGGAGGAAATTGTGAGGAAAAATTGCATAATGTTTTCACATAAAAAGAGAATTTTACCTTTAAGGCCAAATCATCACTTGTAAACTAGATTTTTGTTATCTCTTGACATGTCTAACAAAACTAGGGGCATTAGGTTTGTCATTTCATGAAATTTTCAAATACTCGGTTTTGAAAACCTTTTGCAATAGTCTATTTTCTGGTTTTATCTGCATCCATGAAACAATAGCAGATTTTCCAGTAACTTGTGTCTCCTTTAAGGATATCTGCTGTGAATTTGCATATTCGTACAGTGTGGAGTTGATATAACAATAACCAGGTCTTGGAGACTCTCTTAGGTGTTGCCACAGGGATGTGCCTACCCTCTTGAACTCATTGCTCAACTGCACAGGGCTCTGTGCACTCCATTTCTCTTTCAGATGCAGAACTATATTCTCACACAGAGATTTCCAAGTGGAGGGAAGAAATTATGGTGAACGTGAGGAAAACTACGGGCAGAACACCCAGAAAAGCAAAATTTACTGATACAGCATCACATGTGAACACCTCTGTGGTGATGTGATGGTTGGAGAAGAGTTTCTATAGTTATAGAAATCCAAAATCAAGACATTCTTCAGCTTTGTGATCGATGATGCTGAGGCATCCACAGAGCCCACCTTAATTCCAGATGTTGTTCCATAGCCTTGCTCCCAGATGTGGCTGCTCTGTCAAGGTAAGGGTCTCTGGTGAGCCAGCTGGAAGTATTGATCCTTCAGCTAATGATACTGGAAGATGAGGAAAGCATCCAGAAAGCTTTGCCCCGTGTCAGCAGAAATACTGGGTGGTTTTGAAATGGAGTGTTTAAAAATGTGTTTGAAAAGCACACTGGCAAGCTGATTGTTCCTCTGAGGTACAAGCTGATTTCAGGGTCATGCAAAAAGTATGGGGGGATCCAAAAGATTCTTTTACTATTTAAAAAAAAAAAAAAGTTTCTTCCTAGGACCTTTTAATACTGGAAAGGTCATATTTGTTTAAAAAAAAAAAGTAAATACGAGGCCAGGCTTGAGGTGTGCAGGGCTTTCCTGACTGGTTGAAACTCTGAAGATTAGAAAGGTGATCCTGGAAATATCAAGACACAGAGTTTATTGATTGGTAATGGGCTCCACTCCTCTCCCCCCACACCACCCCCAGTGCAGTGATCACAGGACACAGCACAAGAAAGCGCCTGATCTTTCAGTTTTCCCAGCTAGATTGGCAGAAATTTGGGAAGTCACAGATGAACCAAGTGAAACTCCTCAAGAGTGTAAAAGAAATCTGTTTCTTTCAGTCATTTCACAAGTGGCTTGTTCTACAAGAGGACTCTGTGTGCAATTAAATTAGTGTAATAACTGTCTTCTCTGGAGCTAATGGAATGATGTGAGAATAAGCACAATGCAGGAGCACAGTCTGGTCAAGCAGTCACCCTAAGAGAGGGAATGATGTCATCTCCAAAGAGGATATCAGATGCTTCTTTAATTTACAGGGGGAAACTCTTCCCTTTAGTGCTTGCTGCAGCTCTGAAAGATGCCAAGAGCCTGCACTGGGTCTGTGCTGCTCCCAGTGGGCTGTAATCACAGTTATAAATGAGCTTTCCCTGCTGGGGATTAGCTCTGCCCTCCCTGAGCAACTGAAGGGAAATAGAAGCTGGGCAAGGACAAGTGCAAAGCTGTGGGTCAGGAGAGAGCAGGGCAGGGAATGGATGAGGTGACCCTGTCAAGGCAGCCCTGAAAATTCCTCATTTTTTACTATAAGCAGAACAAACAAAAAAGCTGCTCCAGTGAGTTATTTACATCAGTGTGCTTCAGAGCAGATGGGGGGCTTTATATCCCATTATGAAAGGCATGCAAGTTACAGTGACATGAGTCCTAATTATGGACAACTCCAACTGCACCATCTGCATTTAACAAAGCTCCATATGCAGGGGGATGAGCGAGCTTGGCTGCCTGCATTTCTTAGCAACACGTGCAAAACAGACACCCACAGCCAGGGTCTGAGGATGCTCAGGCAGCCTCTGTGAGGGGAACTGGAAGTGTTTGAGGTGGCCCTTCTGCCTTCACTGACCAAACAGAAAACCGGGGCAACAATCATTCCAGAACAGAACTAGCCCCTCCTCTTAAGAGGGGCATTTGTACATACATTTGCCAATTTCATCCAGTCTTAGATAACACCTGCTTTTTAAAATTTTTAATTTTTTTTGTCCTCATTTTTTCTTTTTGGCAGAAAATTTCATATCATCTTCCCCGTGGCAATCTGAGCAGACAGTGAGTAATTTTAGATGCTCAGATTGAAAGCCCAATTCTTTTGCCACTGACAGTGCTCTGTCATGCAAATTTCAGCACAAGGGAACTGTTGATTTCAGTTTAATGGAGAATAAGAAAATTAATCTTTCTTTGGAAAAGGAAATTTCATTGAGGCAAACAGCCCTAGTTACCCAAAACACAAATTAGTGTTTGACTTGAAAGGGGGTCCTTCTATGCTCTGCAGTAGGAGGAATTGGTTTTCTGCTCCTTTAAGGAGTATCTAGCACAGTCTGTAACCGAGAGGAGATTTAGTAGGGGAGTGCTTATTTTCCTTCTGACATTAGCAGTTAGTTCCACTGGAGAAAATTTTAAGACCAGAGCCACACTTAGCTGCTTCTTCCCCATAATTATGAGCACTTGAAATACGAGGGAATTCTAGACAGTGTGCAAAACCCTTGGTTGAAAAGATAAAATTTCAAATGAACACAAAATGATGTTTTTTCTGCATGCTTGCATGTGGAAATAAGGGGAGAAGGAGGTCAGATATGTACATGCCTCTGGGTATCACAGGTGATCTGCACTGCAGCTCCTCTGACTCTCTCCTCAGAGCTCCAAAAGCACAACCCAGCAAGAGCAGGCTCCTAAATCCTGGCCTCTCATGGCCCTGCCCTCAACCACCCTTTTCCTACCTGGCTCAGAAGGGCTTTGATCTGGAGCAATCTGCAACAGAGTGAATGGCTGGTGAGCTCCTGAGATGACAAACATCTCTCCCCAGGAGGGTTTTGTGAATCATCTTTTAGTGAGAGATGGCAGGAGCTGAGGTAGCTGTTATTGTGCTGGCTTCAGCTCCTCCTCAGGCTGGACTCTATCTCTGTGAGATAAAAACAAAATACTGAATTAGGAACAAAAAAAAAAAAAGTGAAGTCTTTATTAGCAAAAGTAATTGGGTGAACACAGCATGATTGAAAAGTGAGAGGGGGTCATTAATGTCTGTTTTCCCAGAAATCTGGATGTAAGGGATTAAGCTGACTGCAATAGATTCCTCCCACCTCTGTTTCCCCCCTTTCCATTCTGCTGCCTCTGATATGGAGATTTACACTGACCTCTGGGCTTCTAAATCTTGCAATTTGCCAGCTCTTTGATAGAAGCACATTCTCACTGGCCACTTAATTCCTTTCTGAGCAGTATTACGTGACACCAGCAATCAGAGGGCCTTTGATTCACCAGGACAAAAGGGAGAATGGAAATGTACCTTTTTTCCCCCCAACACAGCACTGCCATAGTCCCATGAGCCAGCTGTAATCCTGGTTTCATTTTTTCTTTCCTGGTTTTTAGTGATTTTAGAAGCCCAGCTTTGAGCTAAGCAAGAACAAGATAAGACAAGTTCTTTTACCATTTGAATACTGAGGGAATAAATCTTTTTATCTCTCCCTGACTCCAGGAGCAGGAAGTAAAAAACCTTTTCTGTATGAACACTGAATAGGACTGGTCCATTTTACTTTCCCTGCAGCATTAGCTTCTTTTTTAAAAGGAGACCTATTTAAGCACATAAAACAGCAGGAAGTGTGAGGACAAAATGGAACTATTTTCAAGAAGACAACACTGAAGACTGAGATATAGCAGTCACGGGCAGTAAAACCACCCTCCATTAAAGTTGTGGCTGAGGATTCTGGAGAAACTCCTTTAAATATTATTTCATGAGTCTCAGGACAATGCTTTCTTTACCAGCACGAGTATTTAAATACAAAATATGTAAATAATAAGGGTGAAAATTAAAAAGAAAACTGAGTTTAGATGTAAGGTGAAAAGTTGTCTTTGTTTCCTGTCTTATACCAAACTTCTGCTCCACATTCTGTGTGTATCTGGTGTATATACACTCCTTCCCTGAGGATATGCAAGATAAAGAGTTGATGTTTGATCAGTTTTTGAAGTATTGCACCTTGTTTACCAAAAAATGCTGTAACTTCACACAAAACCAGAAAAGCCATCTCTATCCATACTATTAAAAAAAAAAAAAAGACATATCATCCAAAATTATGCCACAGATTGATTCATATAGCTTTACATATGTGATACATTAAATTGGTTTGAAATAAGAAATAAGGGGAAAATACCTTGGGTTGAGAGTTAAAATACCTGGGAAAGCATCAGGCACCACTGATACGAGAAGATTTCTCAAGCTAAAGAATCTTCAGTCATGTTGAACTTACTGATTTTGAGAAATTTTAGGCAGGTTTGGAACACAATCAAATAGATAAACTGTATTCACATTATCCTATTTAATCATATTAAAAATATTTCTCAGGTTGTTTGATCAAAGATGTTGTCGGCTTTGTAATTTTTGAAGTGAAGGATCCTCTCTGATTTTTACAGGAAAGAATCCCACAGAATAAGTAGGCAGAACAGATAAAAAAACAATACTTTCAATTTGATAGAAGTTATTTTGACAAAAATTGTAGCTCAAGAAAACTTTATAACATTTTGGATTTGTATAGAAGAGAAGTGGGATCCTAACCTCATAATCTAAGTATATCTGCCAGGAATGTGTATCTTTAATTTAAATTTCTGTTTTCATCAAATGATTGATTTAGCCACAATAGTAATTTTGTATATTATCGATATAATTCACCAGTTCTAAAAAAGCCTTGTCTAGACAGACTTGGTGCTTCAAGTGGTGAATGCTGAGCTGTTTAGCAAAGGTCTTCTGAGAGGGCCTACCAGGTCAGCTGTGACCCAGGCCAAAGATGGGAAATTAAGGAATCATTGCATCTATAAAAACTACATTTGCACCTCCAGCTGCAATTTAGAGATACTGGAGGGTCTGCCTGCAAACAGAGAGATTGTTCTTGTGGGAGAAGAAATCCTTGGAGGAGCTGAAGGGAATAACACAGGACTGGCTGAAACTCTTTAGTGAGGAGAAGATTGTCAAGATCACAGCAAGGAAAGTCATGTATAAAAAAAGGATGTAATTATTTGAACACTTAAAATGGTGTGAATTACTTGCTTGACTCTCCTGGTTTATGTCCAGGAGAGCTAAGCAAGTAATCCACACCATTCTAAGTGTTCAAATAAGTGTTTTGAAATGCAGTGTCCTGCCTTCCCCACCCTGCCCCTGTGGGATGTGTATGGCTGCCTCCAGGCTGGGTGGTCTCACACCACAAACATCACCTCACACTCCATTCTCAAGCTCATGACTCTGTTCCTGTCTGGGAGCAGAAACAAAAATTCACAGAAATTCCATGGAAAGCTGTCATTGTTGAGACAGAGACAATGCAAAGCAGCACTCCATTTTCAGAAGGCTTCAAACCCTGTTTTTATATTAGCATGCATGCTTTTTAGCCATTCTTACAAAACTCATAAGTTTACACTTTACTCATTGGTCAGGAAAGACAAAGTGCTTATTGGAGTGTGGCATTCACATTCTCTTAAAAAGTCCCTTCCCCCGGGATTTTTGTCCCAGGAAGCTGAGAAGCCTCAGAAAAAAAGGAAAGCTGTTCTTATCTCATTTGCTTCTCCTCTATTTGCTCCTTTGGAATGTGTTTGGAGATTGTTTACCCACAGGTGATTGTTTCATTGGTTCCATGTGAGTTGTTTTGACTCTTTGGCCAATCAGTGCCAAGCTCTGTTGGGACTCTGGAAAGAGTCATGAGTTTGCATTATTATCATTTTAGCCTTCTGTTAAGTATCCTTTCTGGATTCTTTAGTATAGTATAGTAATCTTTAATATAATATAGTATTATAAAGTAATAAATTAGCCTTCTGAGAACATGGAGTCAAATTCGTCATTCCTGCCTTTGTCGGGGCATTCCCTGCAAATATAATATTGGAGAAGGCAGTTGCAGTTTCTTTTATTTATCCTTCTTTCTTGGTTTCTGTGTCAACGACCTTGGCATAAAATTTTTTCAGGGGTAAACACGGATCCTCTGATCAAACTTCTCTCTGGGTCACAGAATTTGCTGTAAAACCTCCTCCTCAGGAGCTCCTCTTGGAGCTTCTGGCCGCAGTAACCGGACACATCATTCTCCTGGATGATACCAAGGAGCTGGCTTTAAAATTCTTGGTATCCCCTTTCAATTGCAAGGAATGTGCCATATCCAAACCCACTAAAGTGTGATGCCCTTACTCCCTCTTATTTTCTGACTTTTAAACCATATGGCAAGTAATTTTACTTCTTTATTCCTTTTTTTCACTCCCTCTCCATCATGAAGAACAGAGAGCCCATTTTAGTTTAGCTAATGGAATTTGTGAATAAGCAGTAGTGAATTTAGGATTTTAGAAACAAATTGATGAATATCCAGCATGAACATGTGCAACTGAGAGAAAAATACATGTTTAAGGTTGCTAAGAGAGGATTAGAAGCTATGAGTCAAAGCGCCAGGAAAAGGAGAAACCACTGAAATCATCAGTCTTCATTTTATCCATAGGGCTAAATTAAAATTCTGAATAGTGTTAGTGAGAGCAAAAACCATTATTGTCTTTAATATTGAGGTAATTTATGAAAGGGATTCAATAACACATAATGAGGATGCAGATCCCGAGGGGATCCCTTCCAGTTCTGTGCCCCTATAGTTAATATTTAAAAGGGAAAGCCATAATGGGGGTGAGTGGATTTTTTCTGCTACACAGAAAAAAAAAAAAATAGCTTCACTTTGTAAATGAAATGCCCTTGCGAGCTCTGCTGAGGTATCTGTAAAAGGTGTCTACTGACTGTGGAAGTTCCTTAACCTGGCAGGGAATCATCCATCATTGAATGTTGGATCTAATTAGTGGTGTCCAGAGGGTTTTCCCAATGTCCTCTGAGCTGGTAAGACTCAAACATCTTGGATTTGACAAACAATCCCCAACCCCTTCCCTGACCTTGGCTATGAACTTCTGGTCAACCCGATGGAACACAAAATTTTTTATTTTTTTTTAATTGTTTTCTCGTCTTGGTTTTAATCCCTCCATTGGTTAATGAAGACAGATCCAAATTACAAATTTTCACGTCACAGGAAATGAACAATTTCTGCATGAGATTTTATAAACCTCCTATTTTTCACAAATAAAAGATTTGAAAAAATAGTTTTTGATAACTTGAATTACTATACTCCAGCAAAGTAAACATTTTGTCTTTTAACTTTTAATGATAAGAAAAACAAACATTTTGATGAAGTTTAAACCCCCAAAAACATTTAAAAATATCCTATTAATATCCTATTTGAAATCAATAGGAAGCTGTGATTTTAAAAAGATCAGCATTTTCCCAGAAATGTATTCTGATGGACAATATTTGGCAGTTTCAGTTATTATTAAGTAAAATAATACTCTTTTGATGAATGATTGGACATGGAGAGAGAATGGGTTTGGTTTCATTTTGGTGGCTCAGGTACCATGTAGTAAAGTTATGGAAGCTGGGCTTCTGTGATGGTCAAACTGTATAAAATGAAAACAGTTACTTATGTTTTCTACATTTTCTTTGGGTTTTGATCTTCTGTTCCTCTATTAAACATGAAATCCTGCGATGAACATTATTTTAGATATCTGTAACATAAAGATACTGTGAAATATGTAAACAAATCAAATATTAATTAGGGAAGGTAAATTTTCATCCTGTTAGCTGTCCTTCGATTCACGCGCAGTAGCTCATCATGGGCAGAGCTTATAAAAGGAATTGAGCCTGAAGCTGTTCTACCTAGGTTGTTTAAAAACCAATTTTTTGGTGCTGCCCTTTCTGTTATTAATTGCTGTATGATTTGAAAATGCAAGTGGCAGAAACAGCAAGAGCCTCTTTTGGGAGCAGGTCCCTGCTGAGTCCCACTTTATGAAGAAAAGCACCAAAAATCTGCTTTTATTTGAGGGCAGTGGTGAAGTTCCCTGTGCAGTTCAGAGGTCACAAGCTCTGATGGGGAAATCCAATGTAAAGAATCACTTGCTCTGTTTCTGGAGAGGTAAGACTGCAAAAAGCCCATGAGATCTTCACTTGGTAGAAATCATTTGCCAAAGACACTGAAGCAGCACTGATTTACACCAGCTGAGGCCAGGGAGTGGGCCAAGGTGGGGGCAGAGCAACAGAAAGTACAAATGAGCTCTTGGAAGAAAAACCTTTTTTTCCACTGATGAAAAACTACATTTAATTTGCCAGCATGGACTGAGAGCGGTTATCAAGTTTATTTATAACCTTCAGGATAGAAATTCATCGAAGAGAGCTTTCCTCACAGTCTATGCTTTGTATCTGCAGCAGAACTAAAAAATAACCAAAGTGAACTTTGCTTGATGCAGCACTGGAAATTTTGTGTTAGTGTGTTATAAAATAACAAACACACGGGTATTAATTGTCTAGGATGATAATAAGATGCCATCTATGGATTTATAACTTGTTAATTACCAGAAAAAACAGCAGCAAGCTTTTTAGCATCTGTAGCTCCAGGCAGCAAGCAGCCTAATCTGCTGATACACCATTCAGCTCTGTTGAAATTAGAAAAGTGTGGTCTAATATTTTCTGAGAATCATCTCCTCATTTCTATGATGACCCATTACAGGGAATGCTCTATTTTCTGCTGCAGTGGGACTGCCAGTGACATCTGGATGGATACCTCATGGTGGTCACCTTCAAAGTGAGCAACAGGACCACCTTCCTGAGCCTCCAGTGTCCCCATCCTTCAGAGCTGTGACAGTTGTGTCTTTTGCAGTGTTTTGCAGTAAGGTTTCTTAGAGTGAGAGGAATCTCTAGGCAAATAACTCAGTGGCTGAAGCAATGTCAGCAGAACTTTTGTGGAGTTTGCGTTTTTTTTTGTTTTTTTTTTTTTTTGGTTGGGTTTCTTGGGGTTCTTTGTTTGTGTTTGGGTTTCTTTTGTTTTGTTTCTGGGAGGATCAAGATGGCTTTTTAAAAAGGAGGCTCACACCTGCCCCAGCCTAGGTGGAGGAGAGTAACTGGACTCAGGTTTTCTGCATCTCCTCTGAGTGGCTGTGCCCTGGAGAACTCAGGTGCTGCCCAGGCAGAGATAATTTATTTAATTAAGGCAAATTCATCAGGAGTTACTGAGATGAATACTGTGCAATCAGCAGCTTCTCTGGGATCTGTATCAGTGGTGGTGCTCTTCCTGCAAGCACTGTAAGTGACATCTCATGTGGTTTTTTTTTCACTTACTAAGCCTTGTTTGCAATATTCATCCTAACTTCAGGAAAACAGCTGGAAATCTGCACCCCAGACAAGGTAGAGGAAATATGATTCAAAGATTTTCTTGTATTTACTTTTTCCCTTCTGGAATTTTTTTAGTAGTAATGAAATAAATGGATGTCTCAAGTTCATCATCTGCAAAAAGTACTTATTTTTTTGGTGTGATAATGTGAAATAAGCAAGTTCTGGTATGCCAAAAATATTAATAGGACAAGAAAAAACATCTCTATGAAATAACTGCATCTGTTCCAATATTTTTTCATTTTTTGCTTCTCTCTAATTATATGTACTTATGTATGTATATGCAAACTTTTATAAAAGGGGGAGGATGAACAGAGACTTATAAAATCTATTTTTATCTTTTCCTCTTGAAATAGTTGTCAACTGAGATTATGCAAATATCACAGGGAATCAAGCAAGTTTCTGTAGTGATTAAGAAGGTCTTAAAAATAACACTTGGTAGATCTGCCCTGAGAGCAGTTTTTTTCTTGGATAAAGTTGGTTCAGTTTTATTTGTTTCTTTTGGGGTTTGTTTGTTTACTTGGTCAATTTTTGTTTGGTTTTAGAAATGGATGGCAGAGGACACTGAAATGTATTTTGGGAGTAAAATGTAATTGCATTAACCTGCTGAAACTTGAGGTTGTGGTTTAAATTTATCCTTCTCCAACTTCTTGTGATAATCTGGCTTTTCTGTACTCAGTAAGAGGAACAATGCATTGTGTATTTACAAGACATGACACCCCAGAACTTCCCAAAATTCTTTTGCATTTTATCCTTTTTGCCCTCACTAAAAAATGATAAGGGTGCCATGTCTTGTAAATACAATATTTTTGGTGTTGGAACAGTTTATATCTCTTTTCTTTCTCTACTGTTCATGTTGGGTAGTTGGGGAGATGAAAAGTTTCTGTCTGCAGTTTGTTCAGGGCTTTTTAAAATCTATTATTCCTTCCCAAACATTAATGAATTTATTTTCATATCAGTCAGTTTCCCTACACAGACAGAAAAATGAGTGCTATAAAGGAAAATGTGAAAATTGCTGTGTCACAATCTGTGACTGAGGAGAAAGGGTGGTATTGGATAAACAACTCTCTGGGCCAATTTACATAGCCAAAAGAATTCATTAGTATTTTCAGCTGTTATGATTCTGTTGGACTAGAAAATGATAAAGCAAAAGCAATGTCTTCTCTTTTGGTGGGTCTAGTCAAACCACCTTAGGGAAGGTACCATTTGGTGCAAATTTTATATTAAAACAGCTGCCTGCAAACTGTTTCCCATTGTTAAATCTTTGCCTCCAACCACTGCCATGACTTCCATATGGACTAGAGATTCTGTATCCTATTTAAAATTGCAAGTTTTCAGTTGGATACTTTGTTTCTTGATCACTTTCTAATCAATGGGATTTTTTTGTTCTGTCTAATCTTTGTGTATTGCCATGTGGCCAAATGCTGTCATAGATCACTTTCTGTGTCCCTCACTGAGTTTACATGACTTTCCAAAAGGAAATCTCCAAATTTTCTCAGTCAGATCATTCATATGCTCCACATATATGGATGAACACCGTGATACTGTGGCAACTGATGATATTTGGCATCATTTGTATAAATTCTAGGAATGACTGGTGTTGGCATGTTATTGATTGTGCTTACTGAACTCATGTTTTGCAGACAGGAACTGGTTGGTCTCTCCAAAGTACCCGTGTGTTCCTGTTAATTGGTGTGAGTGTTGCATGTTTAGGACTATATATGCTCAGGAATTTCTTTCTTTCTGTATTTCTTTCCTCAGGAAATACAAGTTTTTGATGGAACTGGAAAGTGAGGGTTTTATTCCTTGTAGTCAGGCGACTGCACTAAGCTTATGTGGTGTTTATTTCCCATCTGCCTGGGTTAAAGCTAGCTCAGAAATGTTTGCAGTGTAATAATAGCTGCAGAGTCAGGTCTGTGTGGAGCAGACACAGAGAAATAACCTCTGCAGTCTAGACAGTCTGAAGGAAAATGTGGGGCTTCCTTAAATTAGAACAAAGCTGTGCTCTCAGGATGATAAAATGTGTTCAGCTCTTGCTCCTCCCTTGTGTTAGAGAGTGCTGGCCCAGCCCTCCATGGGACTCCTAAGCTGAATTCAGGTTTTTTTTTAAAAAAAAAAAAAAAAGAGAGAAAAAAAAAATCCAATCTCCTTTGTTCAGACTGTTTTTGTGTCGATATTACACAGTGCAGCCCCAGGAATACTGTTCCAGTGGGAGGGAACCTGGATTCACATGTGGAGGTGAGCAACAGCCTGGGGAGCACATGCAGACCAGAGAAGGTGGAAACTTCCTGGGTGGTCCAGGAAAATGCCCTTTTATACCCTAAAGTAGCATTTTGGGGTTTAAAACAAGAACTTCAGATCAAGCAGTGCCCCTCATGTGTCAGCAAGGCTTTAGTTGTGTGTTGGTGTCTGGTTTGAGGGAGGTGGGTGTGAGACCTGCTCAGCCCCCAACAGTTTCCTCAAAGAGGGCCAGAGGTTGGTGAGATTTCTGCTCCCTTTTTTGTGAGGAGTTTCCAGGATCCAAAGCAGAGCCCAAAGGCTGCAGGATTGGGATTTTTAGGTTCTCTTCAGCCTTGTTGCTCCAAAGAAAAGAGCCCAGTAAAGTGCATCTCCCCTAACACCAGATAACAGGAAAAATCTGATTCCTCCCCATTCTAAGCTATTTGTGCTGCCTCAGGGCTTGCCCCTTTTGAAAAACTTATTCCCTACTGCTTGTCTTATTCACAGGAAGTTCTGAGCCTTCCAATTAGACTGGTGTAAAAGTCTTGGCAACAATAAATTTTACATTTCCCACAGCAAGTTCACACTTTCAGAGCAGAACCTCAGCTCTCCATTTGGGGCTCTTTTCTTCAAGTGAAGATTTGTGACACTGAATCCTCATCATATCACTTAGTGCTTTTGCTTTGCTGGAGACTGATCTGGCATTTTTCTAGGCCAAAGAGGCAAAATATTTTTAATTATTCTGAGCATATCTTGCTCCCCAAAGTTTTGATTTTTCTGATGAGCTTTGTGGTTCTGAATTTTTAAATTTTATCCCTAGCTGTATGGATATTTGGAGATACCTGCTGGATTAATTTTGCTCTAGCACAGCTCTAGGGAATATCTGCACAAATCAAGGCTTGTGTGCTTAACATGTCATTGTCAGAACTTCATACCCCTGTTTGTGCTCAGTTCCACAATGACAGAAGCATCTTGGGTGGAAAATACTTTATGGATGGTGAGCTGCAGGCAAGATTAGGAGTTGATGATATCTGCTGGCTTCTTGGGAGTGAAATGTGTTAGTGAAAATATCCTTTCTGGAAGAAATTCTGACTAGCACCTTTTTTTTAAAATACTTTTTTAGCTTGTGTACAACATAGTGAGTCCTACTGCTTTTTCTCCTCTGCAAACACCCTTTTAATGTTAGCCCTCTGTTCAGACACTGCACGATCCCCCTTGGATTGCCCTCTATTAAATATTGCAGCAGCATGCTTTCTTGACTTTGCTGATGTTAAAAAAAGAAAATGTTTGTTCTAGTTTGGCTTTTTTCCCCCTGTTTATTTCTGTGAGTATTCTGCTTTAAGCATACTTTGTAGAGCTTCTGCCTGGAGCCTGCCTAGAACTGAAGCAGGTATCTCAGGGGTCAGCTGTCAGCTGGCTAGTTACAAAGGTGCTGAATCCTGAAGGAAGCTCCAGCAAGCAGGAGAGGAAGGAAGTGGTGTCTTGCTGATGTGCAGAACAGCACTGAGGGACACACTTTCCCAAAAGCAAATTCTCTGGGGGCACTGTGGTCAGGTGTCAAAAATGCTTACAGAATTAATTTGACTCTCTCGTGGTGGTGGTGAAAGGAAGAAGCCCTTCCACATCTTCACTCTCCCCCTTGCTCATTCTCCTGATGCAGCTCCCCGATGTGACACGTGTGTTTATTGCAGTGGTGCTGAAGGAAGCCAGGTCACAGGGGCACTGGGATTGTTCAGACACAGCACAAAACCTGTCCCAAAGGTTTTATTCATTAAGCAAGCATTATTCTCTTTCTCATCTTCTCTCAGCTTTTGGGGCCCTTGGCATTTTGGCAAGCGTGCAGTCCTCTGAACTTGCTTGCAGTCAGTCTTCTTTGAAATATTTGTATTCTGGTTTCATTTGAAAATTCTGTATGTGGAATGACTGAGTTTTTAATATATATATATATATGCAGCAGGATAACTTCTGAGATAGTTTTAATGAGAGAAGTCTTTGCCCAGAACACAGTCTGGGACAGGGTCATGGATCCAATCCCTTTGTAAAAGGAAAATGAGGAATGGTCTGTTTGGGACATGGTCACAGCACAAGTGGAGATGGCTGTCTTACTTGGACCATGTTGATGGGGAGCAGGGGGCTGGGGGGGTGTGAAATTTAGCAACTGAATAAAGATGGCCTTGGTCTGCAAAAAGCATGTGCTAAAAAATTTGTGAGTGCTCAGTTTCCATTTTCATACCTTCTGCACTTATTTCCACTGCCCTAAACTGATCAATGCCTTTTTTGTCAGGCTGGGAATCCATCAGGATCTGTTTCAATCCCTCAGGTAAATCCTGAGGAGGAATTTTTTCCTCCAACCCTCCTCCTAGGCCAGATGAAATTAGGGAATATCATTTGTCTCTTTCTCGGACACTATGATCAGCTGCCCTGGTATTTTTGTAACTTCAGGTGTTTGGCTGGAGGTTTGCAAGGTTTTGGTGTTTGTTTTCTTTCATTATTAAACACTGCTGGGGTTTTTCTTTCTGGCACACAAAAGTTGATGCTCAGCTGACTGGGGGGAGAAGCTGCTTAAAAATTGAATGATTCTTGTACTGCTGTTGAAATCAATAGGGCAGTCTCAGCCTGCAGCATATGAAAGTTTTTCCTCATGGTTAAAAAAAAGTAGGGAGTAATAACTGTTTCAAAATAAATCAGTTTCTGTTTCTAGCTAACAAAGGTGGCTTTTTAAAAAAGCATTCCTTGTACTGCTCTGAACTGGGGACTGTGATACCAAATGGAAACATTCATTTAAATGTTATTTAGATAATAATTGCTAAAACCATTTCTATCTCTATCTCATTTCTGCTAATAAAACATCTTCATTTTTAATGATATGCTGTCTACAAACACTAATTTACAGCCAAATATTCCTTATTTTTCACAATTATTAAGACAAAGGAGTACATTTGTGACATTATTAAAGCATCATCAACAAATTAGTTACCTTATCTGTTCTCTATCTGCATAATCCCCATACCCCTGTCACCATGTTTACAAATCCAAATGAATATTATGCAGCCCAGATCTAATTAATTTTGGATTAGTCTCCCAGACACATGTAGTCCTGATCAAAATAATCTGCATTCTCTCTTTTTTTGACCCCTGGGGCGTTCTGTTTGTCAGGGGATGTGCTGGAACACGAATATCAACAAGCAGGTTAATCCTTGGGCTGTCACTTTCTCCCAGATCTGCAGCATCCTGTGTTTTGTTGCTGGAAACCTCAGAGATCCAGGGGATGTCAGGGAGCAAATGAGTGTCATGTGGGGCTTAGGGCAGATTGAGATCTGACTAGACATTTAAGCAATCCAGCATGGTGTGTAATGAAAATAGTCTGCTGCCATGGCTTTTCAAAAAGATCTGGCATCCTGTCGTGCTCTTCTTGAAGGGAAAGAGCCAACTGGAAGATATATTTGAAAGGAAAGCTGAGCTGCCATAAATTTCAAAATGGGTAATGAGAAGTTTAGGTGACGGTGATTGGGTGATTTATTTGGTTTTATGCATCCTCTGACAGAGCAGCTATCTGGGACTTCTGTTCCCTGTTCATGGTACAATCAAAAGGTTTAAAGGGAAAAATTACCTTCTCCCATCCAAGCTTTCATGGTGACTGAAGGGAAAAAAGTGAAAATATTGTGCATTCAAATAATTGAATGCATTCATTAAAGCTAATAATTATTTGCTATAACATCAGGTCATCTTCCAAAATAGATGGTCTGCAGAGAACTTCCCTTGGACAGCTGTTATTCAAAACAGGACCTCAATTCCTTTTTCCTTTCCCCTGAAATGTTTGTAACCAAGTCGGGGTAGAGAATAGCTGGAGAGTAACTATTTTTTCAGTGAATGCAGATAAAATCTGTTTGGGTTTTTCTTTCTGTTTTCCCCTCAAACCAGACTCACTGTCACCCCACCATGCTCCCTCAGAGTGCAGAGCTCTTTGACTTGGGGTCACCCAATGGGTCACCAGCTTGGTGCCAGCTCCTGCAGAGCCAATGCCAGCGAATAAATGGCTTTTCCCTCTTCTGTGCCCCGAGGTACCAAGTTTCTAGATCAATGTCAGGCTTTAAACCATTGTCCCAGTTGCACAGAGTTTGCTGTGACAAGGCAGCTTTATTTATGTATCACTGCAAACACAATTGAGCTGCCTTTTCTTCCATGCCCCTTTTTAATGAGTTATTCTCCAAGGCTGGAGACTGACTGATTAAGCTGGTGTTACAGAGAGCTTTGATTGGAGATATGCCAGAGCCTCTGTCAAGTGAGACAATGCAGATCTTTCTCTCTATGCTTCAGTCAAGCTCAGCTTTTGATAAATACATAGAAGCACCTGGTAGCTGAGATGTTTTACCATCCTGGATTAAAAATCATTTACCTTTCCTATGATGAGAGTTAGAGTAGCTGCAGCAACTTTTTGGTAAATCTGCATCTACTTGCAGGCTGCCAAAAATGAAGAAGGAACAGAGATGATGAAATAAATTTTTGGTGAAAATTTGGCTCTAAGGCCCAGCTACTGCAAGTACTTAAACATAGGTTTAATCCTGTGTGTGTGATCAGCATTACTGTGAGTTTAACAGAAGTGTTAGCATAAGGAGAAGTGAAAATTGTGCAAATTTTGCTGTGAGAGGAGTTTATTTGTAAATAATAGGCTCCTTTTTTAAGCCTCAGCATAAATAGTGGTAATACACAAAATAAATCTGGTAATAAACAAAAAGAATATGTGTGTTAGAATTGTTACAGGATGAAGTTTAGCTTAGATTATTTTCTTCCTTTGAGCAAAATCTGGAATCAGTCTCTGAAGAGCAACAGCTAGAAAGGACGGGGGAAACAAGGCTTCAAAGTCAGTCTAGAAAACAAAAGGTGCCAAAAATAATAAATATAATATACATATTATGTATTATATATATAAAATATATCTATAATAAAAATTATAGCTAATATATTCTATTTTATTTATATAGAATAGAATATATTCTATTCTATATAAAATAGAATATATTCTATTCTATGAAATAGATAAAACATATATAATCTGTTATATATTATAACATATTCTGATTATGTCTATTATATAATATGTATTGTATATTGAACTGATGTCTTTAGTGTTCATTTGTCATTCTGCCTGCCTGATCAGTTATCATTGGATGCAATGGCTGAAAAATTTGTTTGGGACTGCAACAGTTTTATGTATTGCCTTCTGCTCCTCCCTGATGTCAAATGTTCAAAACTAGCCATTTCTTAGGGCCTTTGATGCAAAGCAAGGTGTGCAGATATTTGAATGAATGTGATGATCCTTGGACTTCCTGGTGTTCAGATTCTTGGTGGTCTTTAAGAACAACTTGTCAAGAGTCAGATCTGTTGTGCTAGACACCATATGGTTACTTTGCTCTGTGATTTTCAATTTCTCACTAAAAAACTGTGAAAAATGCCTTTTACCCCACTAAACTGACTGTATCAATACAGCTATCTGATTAAAGCTTAAGTTTAGAAAGAAAAATAACAAAATCACAAAGGAAATTAAAGAGAGGAATTAACATTAAGTGTTAGCTGGCAAATATGCACAAAAGGCAGAACAGGAAGGAAAAAAAGGCAGCAGATATTGATGTTATGACAACTTCTCTTTTAGACTAAAAAACAACCCCTAGAAAAGATTAATTACATTGCTAAGTAGTGCAACTTTTAGTAGCTAAAAAACCCAGAGGGCTCAATTCATCTTTGTATTTTGTCTTCAGAAGTGAGTGTCAAATGATGATGCAAGATAGGAAACACTGATGGATGGGATTGAGTCCTGTTTCTGAATTATTGTGGTGCTGTAAATCTGTGCTGTTCTCCTGACCTTGGGGTAACATCAGCTGGTGGCAGCTGAGAACTTGGTCCCTTGTTGAAGGTGAACTTCTATAACCTCTCTCAAGAGAACAATCAGCATTATTTTGTGTAAGAAAATGAAGAAAAATCTGAAATCCAGACAGGGAGGTAAATTAAATCTCTTGTGTAGAGAACAGAAAGATAAACTAATGTTTCCTGATGGGAAGGAACATGTGCTGCTTTATGTACAAAAGCGGAGTCACATTCCCCCACAAAACAGAATATGTATTTAACCAATCTCGTGACAGACATTAACAGCAGAATTTACCTAATTTGGCTTAGATTTTTTTACAGGAATGCACATAACTCGAGGTCAAATACTGCTTGAGTCAGGGAAGACTGAAGTGGTGGTGATGGACATGGTGTGGCTTTATTTTTGAGTGGGGTGGAGGCCTGTACCCTCAGAAAGAAGGACCTTCTGAATTTTCAAAAACTTGCACAGAGCCTGATTGGTCATGATTTAATAATGAATAAATAATCAACTCATCTCTGTTGGGTGTGTGCCACAATTCAGCTTCATTAAGTGTCCAAAACAGAACTGAAGTGATGCTTGGGAAAAGGCTTTTTTCACATCTTTCCATAAGACATAAACTTAAATAACACTTTTTAATATTATAGGAGCTTGAGTAGCTGTTCTGCACAAGGGAGGAGAAGTCTTTTTGAGTGGTCCTGTGAGAATATAACTTGTTCTTCCTATCTAACCAGAGCAGGATGAAAAGACAGAAACATCAAAATATCCCAGTCCCTGATGAATCCCTGTCACTGGTTATACCAGACAAATATGGACTTTTTTTATTTTGCAGTAATAATAAAATGTGCTGGGATTGCAGAAGGCTTACAGCAGCTGCTGCTGTCTCATGAACAACTTTGGGCTCCTTTGAAGCACTTCATCCCCACACCAGAGGAGGTTCCTCCTCCCCTGCACTGCTGCATTCCTGTCACAATGTTCTACAAAGACTTTCTCTCTCCCCTTCCTCTGAACTGCACGGGGACATTAGCATGAAAACGAGGACTTTGTTCCTTAAGTGTGCCTCCATTCCTCCAGCTTATCCTCCCACCTGAAGTCCTCATCTGTGCCATCAATGAGTTT
This sequence comes from Fringilla coelebs, assembly GCF_963513975.1. Classification (NCBI taxonomy): domain Eukaryota; kingdom Metazoa; phylum Chordata; class Aves; order Passeriformes; family Fringillidae; genus Fringilla; species Fringilla coelebs. The sequence goes on along the minus strand of NC_140029.1, from coordinate 114,257,520 downwards.
CCCTGGAAATTGGTTTGATGAGGCTGCTTAAGTGCAATCCACTTACGTATTATATGCAATAATCTCTCCGTAATTATAGACCTCCTTTTATTATTATGACATCTTTTAACACTTTTGAAGTTCCCTCAGTCTCATAATTCAGCTTCATTGACCAGAAAACAAAGAAACCCACCAGCTGCAGAGTTAAAATCATGATGCTGTTGGCTTTAATCTCTCTTTAATCATTAAAATATAAATTAGCACTTGTACTCGTTCCTTCCCAAGCAGCTTTCTCTTCTGGATTTCTTTCATCCTCTGCTCACAACTGCCACCTGCCTTGTACCAGGGAGGAGATTCCTTCCCAGGGTTTGTCAAGAACAAGGCTCAGGGGCCTTAACAGCAAAAAATCATAGTAGAGGAAAAGTTGAGCAAGTACAGGAGAGCAGGTTAAGGCTGTGGGCGTCTCTGCCATAAGGACACTCCTGTAATACATCCATTTTTAGCTGGGGTGTCCCTCGAGGTAAGAAGTTTCTGAAACCTCTTTGTGGCAGTGCTGAAGTTTGGATGCATGGTGCATGCCACTTGTGCTAAATTTCCTTGGAAATCCTCTGGTGGGGCTCAAGGCTGTTTTGGTTTTATAGAAGTGTTCTCTAAGTGAAAATCTGCTTTATTTCCAATGCAGTGAAGTTTGTAAACACATGCTGCTTGTCCACAGTTAGTTGTTGCCTGAGATCCTGCATCAGGAGTAGATTTTCTGCTCATAGCTGCATCTCCACCCCAGCCAAGAGCAGCTCTGGAGGAAAGGATGTGTTTTCTTCTAATGAGATATTTCAAACATCAGGGCTTGGTACACAGCTCTTAAAGCTCACAACTGTGTATGTGGAAGAGCTTTAGTGTTGCATGCACAGCTCTGGGTAAAAATAATGATTTGCTGAGCTGTGAGAAAGGCTGAAGTAATGGAAAAATCATGCAGCAAATCTGACTTAATTGTGTCCCTTATGGGATACATAAATGATGTGCAAAGGGATGATCCTAATTAAGAAAGGCTCAACCTGTTGGTTAAATCTTAGACAATTTCTGTTCTTCCTTATTATCTGAGCTGCTTTCTACATTTCCTAAATATAAAAGATGAAATGTAAAGCTTAAATCAGGGAAAGATATACCGTGTCTGGATTTTGTGTATTCATGATATTTTCCACAAACCTTGAACATGATATGCTTTGGTCCATGGCCAATTCTTAAAACAAAGCCCTTTTCTATTATTATTATTTTTAAAAAAGACGTCTATCTCCTATGCTATTGCTCAGGCTATATGAATTAGATATGTGAAGCTGTGGCTCCATTGAAACCAGATTTTTTTCTCCAATAAATGCTGAGGAAGCAGTTTTGTTCTCTGCCAGAATGAGATAGTTATAACATCTCTGAAAATAATCTTCCTAATTCTGACAGTACTATGAAAATCCTGGTTTGTTTTACCGCTCATAAAAACTGGCTGTACATAATTTGTGATGTCTTAAAAGGATATCCAGGGCTCTATTTATCTTTGACTTCAATAAGCAGAGAATTGGAAAAGAACAACAGAAAGAAGCAACAGATGTGCTTGGGTATTTGAGCATAACCCCATTAAGGTGGACTCAGTGTGGTTTATTGAAATTTCAGTCCTGTAAAGCCAAGCACATGTGACTTTGTGGGGAACCCCAAATTTGTCTGATACAACAGGAACATCATTCAAAGTGAGACAACTTTGTGCCTGGCAGCAAAACGATCTGTCAAAGGCAAGCAAAAAATACAAGGAGTAGGTGGAGGCAGAAGGGCCTGAGCAAAAACCACAGAACTGTAGGGCTGGGCTTGGAGTTCCAAACCACTGAGAAACGCTCAGCTCTGCTTTATTTGCACCCTCCTCTCAGACATTTATTCCCATTGATATTCCTCTGAGCTCAGCAATCCTCCCCAATAATCAAAATTTGGTGTCTGAAGCAGAAAGTAATGTTGCCATGATCAGTCTTACTGTCATTCCTGCTCTCAGCCCACCCTCCCTTAAAGGGAGTTCATGCCACGCAAGAAAAATTGTTCTGCAAGAGCAGCACACCTGCTTACTTCTGCTTGGAGGATGGTTTTCCTTTCTTTTCTTAAGGCACTGCAGGTATTGTTTCAGACAGTGGGATGTTGGAACACTTCCCAGTAACGTCTAAAAATATTGAATTGCCAAGACTGTGGTGGTGCCTTTGAAAGAAACAAGTGGAAATGGGTTTGGCCATTGCCAAGGGTTTCAGTGACATTTGATCAGGTGTGGATTCTTGTATTCCAGACAGCTTTTGTGTAGATGTTTCAAATAAGTCATCATAAAAAAAAACCTAAACATCCCCCCCCAAATAAACAAATGACAAGCTAACCAAACAAAAAATCAAATTGAAGAGTAAGTGCAGATACCTCCTTGTATGCAGGCTCATATTTCAGTTTAAATCAATTGTATTTCACACTTTATGTTCTTTTATTTTCAATGTTAATTTTTCTTTGTCCCTTAAATAGTTTGTTTGTCGGTAAATACTAAATAAGAGGGATGCTGCATGCAGCCAGGTGGGACTGTTTCACAGTTACTTGAGTCAAATATAGCATTTTTGTACTGTGTTTATTGAGAATAAATGAGGTGTCACTGAGGTTTGTGTTCGACATGTTTAGTAAAAGCTGCATAATGCAAATAGGGAAGTCTCTAAGAAATGGTAAATAAATAGGATATTATTATTTGAAAATACCAGGGCATGTTTGAATTTGAAGCTTAACTTGAATGGCTTTTAGTGTGTTATGAAATTGCTGGTTACGTGGGCTTTTTAATAACTTAATTCAGCTAATTCAGTGAATAGTGAGCAATTGGTGAATAACTTCTGTGTTCAGTCAGTTTTCCACAGTAAAATGAGGGTGCAACAGAGGAAATTAAGCACTGACAGCAGGTGGGTGGATATCGTTCCCTGAATTCAACATTGACTCCTACATAGAAATTGATGTTCCTATCTAACTCCAAGAATTAAAATGTTCCCATTCAGTTCTAATCAGTTTTGACAAGTGTCTGTAAACCTTTTTTCTTCCACAGAAGTATGGAGGAGAGACTTTTTAAACAACTGACAGCCAATCTTTTGAATCTGAAAGGAACTATAAAGTGGGTGTATTTGTTGTGTGTGAATGTGTGATTTATACCTAAAATATAAATCAACACACACAGGCTTGGGTAAGATGGAGAGACTTTTCAAAGCATTTTGTGGGGATTTCTTGTTTAACAAGAAATTCGTTTACCATTCTGCATTTCTTCCAGCTGCCTGTAGTGACTTATAAGAAAGGATTGTTAAGGTTTGATTTAGAGCAAAGCCAGGTGCTGAAGTAAATTCACTTTATAAGAGATATTTCTGTTAGTATTGAGGAGAACTCTGAAATAACATCTCTCCATGCCCACCTAGATCTGTTAGAACCTGCTTAAAGACTCTCAAGCAAAATCCCAGGCTCTGATTCCCTTTTGTATTCTGCCTTCCCAGCCATGCAAGAGGGAAAATTAGGTACAAGAGGGAGCAGGTGGTGCAGGATTCAGCAGCAAATTAACCATAAACTTGTGGAGAACAATGTAGGTAGAAGCAATTAATTCCATAGATTGAAGAAGGCTATTCCTTGCACTAATCTGCTCAAGTCTCACTATGAATAAGAAAAGAAGGATGATGGGCAGATATTTGTAATACCATGAAAAAATACAACTGGTTTACAATTTAAATTGTCTTGTGATAAAGGCTAAAGCCATCTAAATTCCAGCTTTAGGAAAACATTAACTGTTCCTCCTTAGAAAGTATATTGATGTTAATAATATATATATTATATCCCTTGTTAGAGGTCTGGGGGACTGGCTCTGGATTTGATTATCAATTCAAGGCTATATCACATCCATGATCTTTTTTTTTGGTAATTTTTCTACTCTTTGAGTTCTGCAACTAAATTGTGGTAAAATAGGGATTCCTACTATTTATTTCACTAACTTTTATGTGTATTATAATGGTTATAGCAGTTATGGAATCAGATATGGAAACAGGGGAGCTTTAGAGCATAATTTTCTCTGTTCCATCACTTCAATAAGGACCAGTTTGGCTGTCTCTTTAGTATGGGAGCAAAGAGGTGAAATTTTTATTCACATACAGGATTGGTAGAATCTTTTTTTGTCAGTGCTGTGTCCTCACCAGAGCTCACCTCAGGTTTCTGAAGCAGGGCTGGAAGCAAAGGAGTCCCCTTACAACACTAAAAAAAAAAAAAAAAAGAAATCACCCTTAATAAGCAGTGGTGAAATGTACATTTTTTGGAGTATTTTAGACCGTGTTTGGGTGTCCCCTGAGAGAACGGGGGAAGGAGAGCAACTCCTAATTCAATTGTGAGTTTATGGACTGTGAGCAGAAACTGCTGCATGGAACAGTGTGCTGTGTATTCCAGAGGGGTGGGATTACTCAGGGATCATTTTCAGTCCTCGAGGCTCTTAAAAATCAGTGGAAGTTGGAGACTTTCTGTGACGAGGGAGCATTTCACCCAAGAGTGAGTGAGAGGGGAGTGAGGTCATGGGGCTCACCAAAAGGCCACGAGACAAAAACTCCAACTCATCATGGAGAAATGAGTGTGTGCTTGCCCCGACTGTTTATGTGGAAATCCTTTGCCTTGGATCAAATATTTCTCTTGGAACCACTCAACCCCTGGAGGCAGCCTCCAAGAAATAAGGTTGGAAGGATTACATCCACTTGGCCTTTCGAAGCTGCTTGAGTCAGACGTGTGGGTTTGTCACTCCCCTCTCTTCTATAAAGTCTGGGATGCTCACTGGGGTTTGCTGGCCAGACTGGGGAGGTTGGTAGTGCTGAGCTCCCTTTACTGGCTGCTCTGGAGGGGATCTGGAGCTCAGGGTAAGTACAGCAGGCTCCAGCTCCCAGACAATGAGCTGGAACCCCAGAGGCAGCTGGAAGGAAAATGGACAGTGTCTCTGGAAGTTGCTAATGTTCAGTGATGGAATATGCAATAACTGTGAAGACCAAACCCAACAGGGAAGAAAAGATTAAATCAATAATTTCAAACTATGCTGGGCCACTCTAGTTCTCACCAGAGTTTTATCTTGGCTTTTGCTTTTTATGTTATTTTTTTAACTACCTCATGTAAAACAATACAATAAGCTTTTCCCCTAAAGGCAGGGTTACCCATTTTGTCCAAGCAATAGTCCAGGTGTTACCAAAAAAAGAAGCAACAACATAATAATCCAGGAAAACTTGAAATTACTAAATATGAATCAAAATGGAATTTTTATCCATTTGGTATGTTGTATCTTGGTGTATTTGGTGTATTGTATTTTATCTGTTGCATCAAATTGTCTTATGGTATTTTCCACCCTCTTCAAAGTTCTTGCTGTGCTTAACCTTTCTTGAGGAAGGTGGTTTTCTAATTAAAAAGGCTTTTGTAAAATATAGAACTCAGTTGCAGTTTTGCTTGTTTTTGAAGAGAAATGTACTTGTTTAGCCCAGCCTTTTTGGAAAACAACTGATGTAAACTTCTGTTGGTGACCAAATAACCCCAGCACTGGCCAGACAGGTATTTCAAAATCATCCATGATATTTAAGCACTAGATTATTTGGTGTCCTGGAAAATGTTGATACTTATTTTCTTGCCTTTCTCTGAATCTTTTGGACTGCACTCGAGCATGAAAGCTGAAATTGTAATATTTTCAAAAAGCCTTATTCTAATATTTGCCCACCAGAAAGGGGGGGTTTTTCAAATCACGTTGGACATGGAAGCATTGTTAGCCAAGGTGATGAGTGACAAAGCAGCTGCCACAACTTGTCTAATTAAAAGGCATTTTCCTAGCTCTGCTCACATCTCTGAGATGAAGCAGGACTGAAGCTGGCTTTGGAAACCACACCCTCCTTGCCCGCACAATGGGGAGGCACACAGGACCTCCCAGAGTCACACCATGGCACAGGGCAGGGATAAATCCCTCCTGTTTATGTCTGGCCATTAAACCTGAGCCTAAGCTTATGTGCAGCATGAGATTTACCTCATTTCCTCTTCTGAGAGGATCCAGTTGTGGAGATTTGCATGGTTGTTTCTTAAGCTTTAGCCTTCACATGGCTGGTTTGTAGGGTCTGCTGAGGCCCTCACCTGGATGGCACTGTGTGGGTTCTGTCTCTTCTCTGCACAAGAGAGAAACCCCTGACAATTTAGGGAGTGAGGAATGCAGCAGGAGCCAAGACCATGGCAGTGATTTGTGCAGCTCAACATCTGCTTTCACCCCTTCCCTCCCTCATCTACTGTAATAACAACTTATTGCTGCCTATGTTGGGCATTAGCTTCAATTATCAAATTAGTTATCAAAGTAATGCAATTCAGCTAAAGTGGGAACTGAGGCAGCCCTCCCTGCCACTCTAATACTGTAAAATTCCAAGCTCACTACCAGCTGTCTGGCAAATCAGGCCAGCAGGTCCACCCCAGCCTGGTGCTAATTTTGCACATATGCAGGAGGGTGCTCATGCACAGAAACTGCACAGCCCTGCCCAGAACCACCCAGAGAGGCTGAGACAGTGGAGCTCAGCATTGTAATAGCTCTGTGTGCTGTTAGAGCTCAGCACGTTGTTATACCCAGGAGAAGGCAACTTTAATTTTCATATTGAATAGCAATGCTCGGAGCTCAACATATTACTTTGAATCAAAGCAGCCCAAACTTGAAAGCATTTATAAAGTGGAAACAGGTGTAGTCAGCTGTTTAAATACTTTGCAAGTTGTTTGACACATTACCACAGTAGTTTGATTCACATTTGAAAGTTAGGCATTTGCATAAGCAGAGTGAGATCATAAATCATTTTGGACAGCGTATTATTATTGTGTTAGTTCCTGGGGATTGATGGAAACAAGTAGCTGGAACAAAGCAATGCAAGCCTGTTCTGAACATATATATACATGTTTATGATTAGTATTAAAGCAAAGAAAGTAATAGAAATAATTTCTCATAAATAATAAAAATCAGAGGACTTTTTTTTTATTCAGCTGCATTATTCTTGTGCCTCCTTTTAGTAAGATTGGAGTTGCTGAGTGGAAGTAGCTCAAATGACTGTTTAAATAAAATGTCAATCAGGCACCTAAATTCCATGTAAAAGGGAGTTCAGGCATTGTATTTGCAGGATTGAATTCCGAATGCTTCACAGAACTCCAGATCATGTGCTATCTGCTCTTCCTTCTTGTCTTCTGAATAATTGTTGCATGCCCCGACCCGTGATCTTTGTTTCCCTAGAAATTCATACTACTCCATATTTTATGACATGTTGCAAAATGGATGAAAATATTAATCTTCTAAAAAGAAGTTAATTTAATAGAGGAAGAAGGGAGAGAGCCAGGCTTTATGTTACACTTGTTTGATGAATGTTCTATATTTCATCCTCATGCACTGAAGCCAAGAGAGAGTAACTTGTCTCTTTGCATAAACATATGGTGGCTTTGTTTGGAGGCAGATTTGTGACAGCAGAGAGTGAGTGACTTCCCAGGCTCTGACAGTTGTCATATTCCTGGGTAGCAGAGCTGCCAAAGAGCATGAATATTAACACAGCAATTCAAATTCCCTGTAACACCAGAGCACTGGATTCACAAACTGCTTCTCCTAAGAAGTTGAGTGTCACTACATTTGTTTGCCCAGGGAGGGGGTTCTGTTAATTTGTTTGGGGCTTTTTGCTTGTTATTTTTACAGTTTTTGGAAGTCTTTATTTTGGAGCCAACATATACAATAGAAACTGATTGCCTTTGATCCAAAGTAGTCAAAGATACTGGATTCCAGCAACTGCAGTCTCCTTCTGGGGAATAGATCTGTTTGTGTTGTTTGTTGGGAAGTGACTGGTGCATCTCCTCAATAGACAATAAATATGGGACATTGTGAAATGGAAAGCAAATGAAACATATCTCTGTCTTCCCTTTGACAAAGGCCATCTGACAGATGCACTTTTGCTTCCTGAAAGTGGCAAGAAAGGGAAAATAATGAAGAAAACAGTCCTGAACAACGAGTTCATACCAAGGATTTTATGGAGATAAGAGACTAAAAAGACCATGGCGTGCTGTGCTAGGAAACATTTATCCAAACACATTAAAGGAAAACCAGAATGTTTTATTATTAAACAATTCATGTTTTGTTGCTAATAAAACAATCAGGGAATTGAGGTCAGATCTAAAGAAAGCCAACTCCTTCCATTTCTTGAAAGCCATCAAAAGTCTTCAAAGTAAAACAGCATCAGGATCAGAACAGCTTTATTATACTGCAAAGGAAGAGGGGAAAAGAGACACAGATAAAAATTGGTCATTCTGGGCTCAGTTGAGTTCTCTGCTTGGCATTGGAGGTGCCAAGAGCCACCAGCCAGAGAGAAACAGCAACTCAAACTTGATTATTACTCTCAAACTTGCTAGTTAGATTTCAAAACAGAGGATTTCCCAGGAAAGTGGAGAGTAAAACAATGAAAGCCAACTCAGCAGCTAGCTCTTATATGTGTTAACTGTTTGTAACTGTTATTTGCTAAAATTTTCATGCTCTCTACTCCAAATCCCATTTTTTTCCACAGGGCTTTACAATTGGATGTGAGGGGCAAAATTCCCTGCTTCTAACCTCCATGCATCAAATCTTATTTAAATGCAAATAGTAACCTTAAATTCTTTCTCCCAATTTAGTTTTGCAACCTGAGAACACCAAAAGGTCTCGCTGAAGTGATTTTTTTCTATCAGTCTGACATTTGTAGAACCAGATCCAAACCAACTGTGTAATAAACAATAAACTGAGCATTTTTGTGTAATATAAATATCATTGAACATATAAATTAGCAAGCTGGTAGAGAAGCCGAATGTGATAGCAAAAGATGGCAACGAGCTCTGTTGTCATATTTCAGATTATTTTGCTCCCAATGTGATGAGGTTATTATAACCCAAAGCTGACAATGAAGCTGTCCAAGCAAAGCACAAAAAGTTCATGTTTTGTGTTATATAAATATGTGGATGCTGAGTCAAAAGTAGAAGGAGCAGTCAGTGACAAAGTTTTAATTTCTGGATGTACTTCAACAAACTCTTCAAGTCCTTGATGTATTTAGAGAGCAGCCAACTGTTAATACCTAATTTTACAGGGAGAAAGTGCCCTGTGGAAAACAAAACAAAAATATAATTCTTATTTTTGATACAGCAAGCCACTTAAGCACGTGTTCCATCTCATAATCTGGTTAGCAAAGCATTGAGGCATTTATTTCAGTGTTCCCTATAGTACAACTTAAAAATTAATTCAACAAGCTGTTGAGCAATCTTGCTTCATCCAGTAAAACACTCAAGCATGAGCAAAGTAAAATTCTTTTACAGATTTTTATTGTCCCGGTCATTTTTCCTAGCCCATTTTTATGCATAAATTTGTTCTTTGCTTGGCATCAGAGGATGGATTTGCTTTTGTATTAATTGCAAACTTTGTCCTGAAATATCGAGTGAAATGATCTCAAAGAATCACATATGAATGAGGAATAGCAGCAGAAGGGATTAAGTTTTTATTTCAGGTAAAATTTGGACTGATATTCAGATTGATGTGAGATCATCTCTGCACTTCATAGCTTTCTTCTTAACACAACCATGTAAAGAATATTGCTCTTGTTTCTTGAGTCTTTGCTTTTCCTATAGTCCATATTTTTGATTTATTATCCATTTTTTCTGATGAGGATTTGGGGTTGAATATAGGGACATACACAAAATTATGGGAGTAGAGTGCTTTGGATAGCACTGGATACCTCCAGATTTTCCTGTCACTAAACAAAAGTAACATTGCTGAATGGAAATTCACTTCATCTTATCAGGATGTTTTGGAGGCCAACAACATAAATAGGATAAAAAAGGGATTAGGAAAGCCCACAAAGGAGTCATGAGCTATTAAACACAGCCAGGCCATTGAGAATTCCTAATCTGCTCTTCGAGGATGGGATAAGGAATACATCATTTGCTTTGATTATTCAATATTTCCTTCAAATACTCAGTGATGATCATTGTGACAGGCAAGATGAGTTTCTGTGTTGCATCTCTTCTCCTGATACACTCTGATGCCTTCACAGGAAAACCTGGCAGATCTCACCAATGGGAAAGCAATTTATTTTCTTTCCACTTGTGATTTTGGAGAAATAATTTGCCAGAGGTCTCCTGGAGGAGGAGGATGAAGTCTCCTTGAAGAATCCAGAGAAGACATAGAAATGTTCCCTAGAGTATGTACTGATCCTGTTCTTCTCATCCAAAACATTTTACTTAAACTTTTGCCTCAACTACTTTTGATTTTCTCAGCCAGTTCCCAACTGGCTGCTTCAATAGAGTTGTACCTCCACAGGTGTTACCTGAAAAAGGTAACGTGTGTGTCAGTCTGCTATTTCTTCTGGAGGAAACCGTCCTGTACTTGCTTATAGTCAAATATATTCCTTGTTTTAATTAATGATTTCCCAAACAATTGAACAAAATGGAGATCCAGGAATAAATAAGAGAGTCTGGTTTAGATGTTTCTTCCTCTTAGCCAATGGTCAAATGTGTTTATGATCTTGGGGCCACAGATAAGTCCCAAGAAGTGTTATTGATGATTGTGAATTTCACATTAGACTATAACTTCTAGTTTTCTTTCTAAATAAAAGGAGAATGAAGGGGTCGTCCTTCTGCAGCCACAGCCAGACAAATACAGTCATTAATCTCTTATTTTGAGCATTGAAAAAAATTACCTTTTTTTCTCTACAAATCTATTTCATAGTGAAAAATAGAGCTAGATTCAGCTGAACCTTACAGTTTTTCATTTACAATATTGATACTGGCAGTCTGTGATTTGATTCAGGTTGCATGTGTTGACTGACCCTTACACAGACAGTAATTACAATCACTGGGCAGTAACTCTCTGGCAACTATTTCCTGTGTTGTGTGAGCTGAGTTGTGTCATCTGAGACAGAATATCCACAGAATTTCTAGGGAAGGTTCTGCTTTCCACAACATCCATCAGGGATTTCATGGGCATGAAGAGCAACACTGATTTGAGAGGTTGTAGGCACTCTGCACTGGGAATTTAAACACCCAGGATCTGGTGGAAAAAGTAGCTATTTGAACATCTTAAATTTGATTGACCCTCCACAAAGGACTGTCTTGCTATCACAAAAGTTATCCACAGCTCTTTGAGGGCCAGAGGAGGAGAAGGTTGGTGTCTCTAAAGCAATGCTTGTAATAATCTCTAGTTTGTGGCAAGAGTTTTCCCTGTTCCTTTGAGAAGTTCAATTATGTGAAGATTACAGAATTAGCTGTTGGATTTATTCTCAAGTGTCTTTGGTAATAATTCAAGGAGGAATGAGTGAAAAAAATAATTTGAAGTCTGACATTAATCTTTGCATTTGTAGAAGAGCAATCGTTAGAAAATTCCCTACTGGTTTATTTTCCCTGTTCAAATCAGAATACTTTTGAACAGGAGGTTATTCAGCACAGAGTTAGTACTTCTTTTCTGTACAGCTGGCATAAAATATTGCTGTCAAGAGTCAATTTGGGTTGGTAAATATTTTTCTCCTGCAGTCTTCCAGTATGTTTTTTAATTCGACAGAGCAGGTTGAAAAGCTAAATCTTGGAAAAAGAACTATTCCATGGACTTTGATTAACATCACTTGGCTGATGGATCAAAACCAGAATCTGAAATCAAACTTTTTTTTCTTTAATACAGTGAAGCTAAGAGTTAAGTCTGTCTATAATGTTTTTTTGACTTTAAAATGAGAATGTTATATTCCATCTGTGTTTGCTAAAAGCCTTATGAAAGAAACTCAGTTTACAACAATTTTATTCAGATCAAGATCATCAAATTCCATCTGTATGGCCTGATCTCATCAGAATTATCCTATTTTAGGTTACTATCTATGTGACAATAGCATTCAGATCTAGTGCTGAACCTCACCCAAAACTAACCTATATCCTTAGGCAATCTCAGATTGTGAGCATTAAATCTTTCCTAACTGCAAATTGTATTTCTTCCATTAATTTCTAGAATTTCCCAAGTTATCAATTACACAAAGCCAAACGTTCAATGTTGGAAAAGCCCAGTAGATTTGGATTTTAATTTCTCTTTGCTCTTTATCATTGTTCAGAGATAGTGCATGTGATTTACAGATGCTTAAAAATCCCAGGGAACTCTCAGGATATTGGGAATCACTCCTCCACAGTTTGCATGAAAGGCAAGGTGAGCACAAGACTGAAACAAATCTGTGCTTGACTCGGACCAAGGCAAGCAGCAGCAGCTCAGGATAATATAAGAAATGTATTTTTCTCTGCTTTTCCAGATGAGATGAGTCTGTGTGTATGAGCTGGGACAAAGAGGTTCCTGTAGTTCAGCTGCTTTTAATGTTATGCAGTTGCCATACCGTGATGTGCAGCAATGGGGAAAACCAGATTTGTATTTCTGATTGCAAAATAAGAGGCAAAAGGGCAGGCACACACAAAGCCTGGCTAGGACACACAGCAGAATATCACATGCCTTGTTCTTAAACCCTTGTTCCTAACGAGGATTCCCATCAGAACCAAGATCTCTTTGAAGACTTGGAAAATTTCCTGTTAGGTTTGATGAAAAACAGAGCTTTGCATGAGTTATTTTCACAAGCAGAGCACAGGGCACAAGTCAAATTATTGGGCTCCCCTGGGGATGCTGAGACAATGGGGTTGCTGGATTCAGGGTGTCCTGAAGCATGTGGGGAGGGCTCAGCATGAGTTGGCTGATGCCACTGTCCTGTCCCTGTGGAGTTTTTGGTTTTTCCCTCTGGAGGGTAAGCGAAGGGGACAGTAATAAATCTCAATATGTTTGCTACTTGACATTTGAGCATGAAAATTTAAACAGAAAGGCAGAGTTACTGCTACCTTTGTCTTGGCAAAATGTTTGAACTCCACTGAGTTCATACGGAGGGTGCAAATGCCTGTGGTGCCCTTTTGTGCCTTCAGCCTTTGGATCAGGGCTCTTTTAGCATTGGGAAGGTGTTCTTGGCACAGGAAAGGAGGCACAAGGTCTCTGCCTTGTACCTGTGTGGCTAAATGGAAATCGAGGCTGCACACTGTCTTTCAGGATGCTCTGCCTTAACATTTTTCCATGTTTTCTGGTTTTAATTACTCCCCCTTTGGGATGCACAGGCTGCTTAGCACAAGTGGTTTCCATTAGAAGGCATTTTACCAGGAGTGCCCACACAGGTGCTTTTTAATAACAGATAAGGGATCTTTGCAGGGAACCCTGCAGACCTTCAAACTTGCCAGAGCATTATGGCAACAAATACTGGGAATCTAAATAAAAGGTGTAGTCACATTAGGGAAAAAAGTAGGGATTTATTCTGGAGTCTTGAGCAAAGTTTAAATGTTCATTTCCATGGTTTTACTGGGGGTGGAAGGGTCAGGTTTGCTTTTTACCCAGTGCTTTTTACCAGGTTTGCTTTTTACCTAGTGCTTGCAACCACTTGTATACAAGTAACCAGCAATATTTGCCCAATCCTTTCTATATGTATTTATAAATATTATTTTCATGGTGAAATGACACAGAATAGCCTCTGATCTACTCATGCTAAGTAAATTTTCCTTGACAAATAGTCCTGCTGAACTGTGAGGGGAAAAAGCTGGTTCAATACTAAGGTTTTGGAATCTGACCATAAATAAATGGTGACTTTTTTTTTTTTTATTGCTTCAAATTTCTTATCTCTGAAGTTTCTGGGGTAGATTCAAGATGTCCAGAATTAAGATGCTCCTCAGTGTAAATTAAAAGCAAAATTAATTATGTCTGAATTTATTTCCCACAACTTTAATGCTTTCAAGATGGTTTGCTCCACCTCACCCTGAGCTTCACCAAAGTCAGTGGAATCAGGCCAGTGGTAAATATTGTCTAAGATTCCGAGAGGGAAACTTCCTGCACAGAAGATGACTGCTGCAGTTTTTAATTTAAGCTGCAGTTTTTCAAGACAGAGATATTTAGAGAGTCAAAGGCACATCTGGGAATATTTTTTAAACCGTAGTATTCTCCCAATGAAAATGTAAAGCTTGTCTTATGTTATATCCAAAATTTCATCTTAATTAGGGTTTGCATTCCCTACATGCAGCTATATTTTATGTTTGTTTTGACATCAGAGACATGCCATTAATTAAATGCCAGAAAAAAAGCAAAGGTGGTGGAGAAAGAGAGTGACATAAAATATGTACATATGAAAATATGTATATGTATGTGTGTGCATGTGAAGCTAAATAGTTTATTTTGCTCTAAGAGTCAGCATCGAGGTCATTCCTGAGATTTTATTCCTTCCTAAACTTCACTGGGGAAAAAATACCTTGGGAGTTTAATGGAAGGGCAGATGAGATGAACTGATGAGAACTGATGGGTTTTTTTTGCTCAGCCCCTGGTAACCAACTTTTCAGTCTTCATTCTGAAGGTGCACTCTGATCACTCCTTCTGTTTGTAGTATAAAGGCCTCCTGGGATGCCTTCATGCTTGTTTGGTTTAAGGGGGTTGTTTTTGCAGTTTTTATTTATTTAGTTGTTATTAGCTTCAGTTATCCTTAACCCAACTGTCAGAAACACAAGAACAAGATGCGGCAGCCGTGACTTGAGTTCTTGTTGTGGTTTTAGCTAAGTGTGGCCTGAAGTTCACAGATACAGCCCCTGCAAGCTTCTCAGCTACAGCTAAATCTGATTTGCAAGTCAGGAATGGGAGCAATAATTGGCTATTTTAACCATACACTGAGTATGGTTTATAACAATGAAGCGACAGGGCACACAGTCACCAACTCTGCAAATGTTTATCAGCTTCTTGGGGATGTCTTCACTTCCTAACATAAAATGCTGGCTGTGCACTGAAGCCCATGTAGAAATTGTGTGTGTTAGTCCTGAAGGCCTCTCTGGATCCCTCCTGTCCTGCAAGGATCACAGAGAGGGAGCCAAACTCATTTCCAGAGTCCTGGGCTGGAAGATACCCGATCCACTGGAGTTCCTCACACTTTTCCATGTATGGCTTCTTGTTTATCCTTTTATTGCCAATATATTTGCCTAAGTTATGCCCCAAAGTGGGAAGAGTATTATTTTCTATGTCCTTTGGCATTACAGACTCCTCTGACAGCAAATCTACTTGTTCTCCCCAATACATACTTGTTTCCTTATACCAGCTTGCAGATTAAGTATGTAATTCCCTTTTGGAGAGGGAAAACAATGTCCCACTTGTCCAGCCATGTTATCATCTGCTGAGTTATTCAATACTCCACACATTAATTGTATGCCATTAATCACTGAATCTGGATGTCATACAGATTTTTAAGGTAGGGAAAACATCCTGCCAGAATCAAGCCATAGGGTTTTTATAGAAGTTTTTTGGGGTTTTTTTGCCTGTGTCTGTATCCTGAGAAGGGAGACAGGCAAGTTCACTGCGGTATTTCAAATAATCTGATCTTTAGAATGCAAAAATCACAACAGACAGCATATTCAGCACCAGATAAAATCTGAGTGAAAAATTGAATTTAGGAAGGGGGTCCTGTTCCAAACCCTTCTGGAGGCTGTTCCTGGATACCTGAGGAGCTGCTTCCCTCTACAGGAACGTGCCTGACCATGACAGCTGTGGAATAACAGAAAGATTGGAGGAATGATTTTTTCCAATTACTTCAATGGAAGAATACATGTTGTACTCAAATTATATTGGTGTTGCAATTCTCCTCTTTAGGTGGCTGTCCTGGAGTGAATCTCTGTGTAAAAATCCATGGTACTCCTTTGAAAAACCTGTTTGTAGCTTTCAGTGCTTGTCCCCTCAAAGAAAATTTGCTCAGCTCCTCACGCTCTCTTGCTTGCTTGTAGGTAAGAGAATTGTATTAAGGGCAGGATATGAAGTGCTCTTAGGAAAGAATGGTATCTTCAGTTTAAAAATGGGGATAATCTTTATGTCATTGGGGTCTGAAAAAAGCTCTTTTGCCTGTAAACTTCATAGTGCTTTGCCATACAGTAATGAGGCCAGTAAAAGAGTTGGATGTATAAAATAACTTTGGATTAAGTGATGGATGGTTAACTCTTGCTTAGCTGAAATTTCAGAGGTTAATAAATAGCAGAGTACCCTTCTGAGAAAGGCAAACTTCAGCAGGCTAAATCATGTGAAGTTTGGATTAATATTTGACATTCTGATATTGGATGAGCCAGACTGTCTTTAATTATCCCAGAGTTGTGATCCACGTGAGACTGTAAGGCTGCAAGAAGAATTTTATCTCTATAATCTTACATCCAAAATCAATATGTGGAAAGAAAGGGTTGCTGAAGTCTAACTCAGAATTTGTGTATTAAAATAGTCAAGAAAAGCTTTTCAGCTACATAAATAAAAAAGTAAGAGGAGATACTTTTAAGCTCCAGTGTCAGCATGACAGTTACTTTTAAAAAATATCCCAAAAGAAACAAAAAAACCCACAACATTTTGTCTGAATTTTCCCCACTCCCAAAATATAAGAAAGATATTTGAAATGGACAGAGAAAAATGACCCATGTATTTATATATATTGATAGCACTGAAGGATCAAAAAAAAATAACATTGAAGTAAGCATGAAACACATTGGAGTAAATAGAAAATGTCTTTTGTTATAGCACAGCTGTAGATCAAATGAGATTAGTCACTCTGATAAATTCATACAGACATACATCCTTTGTCTAGCCCAACACATCAGCTTGATATTCACACATTTCAGTCATGAAAATGAGTAAAAAATTGGAAAAGGCACGTTTAATATGAGAATTGCAAGATTTTAATGTAAATGAACCATAAACAGATGATATAATGACAGGCACTGATGAAAAGTGGATTACAGTGCAGATTAGAGATGAACTCTGGATTAATTTGGAGATGAATCTTGTTTGCTGTTTTGACAGGAGCTATTCTGGTTGTCTATTATTTCATTTGCTTTAAAACCATGAGGGAAAAAGCCTCTGTAGGGTGAAAGATCAGTGCACTAAAAGGAATAGACAAAAACTGTCCATAATTATATTTTGACTGAATACTATAAAAGCAGTGAAATTATGCAGTACCTTCCAGCAGAAGTACTGAGACCAAAGCAGAGATGTATTACTGCTAAAATAAATAAATGTCTGCATCAATAGACTTGCTCTTTTAATCTCTAATTGGTTTTAATGAAGGACAGAGGTGGGTTTTTTTATATATAAATAGACTGAAAGAAGAATTTAAACTGCATGCAATGAAAGCAATGCAGCACTATGTTTGAAACAGCAAGGATACAGGAAAATATCAAATATTCAAGCCTCAAAGACACCTCTGGCCTGTGCAATCATATGGGTGGTATTCTATTAGGGGAGAAAATTGAGTATATAATTACAGTCTGTATCATAATGCAAATATTGGGAGGGGGAGGGGGGTTATTCAACATTTCAAAGGGCAGCTGTAATTCAGATATTTTGCTTTTAGTTTTAATGCTGTAATGGTAGGTTTGGTTTTTAGGTTTGGGGGTTTTTTAACACGCCTGCATGTACAATTCCTATCTGCACTAAGACAGAGCACCCAGCAGTGCTCTGATAAAACACTAAATAATTACTACAGGTTGAAAGTGTTAATTCTAGGATTATCCATCCAAAGCTGTAGAAATGATATAAATTCCACCATTCTTTTTTTTTTCCTTTTCTTTTTTTTTTTTCTTTTTTTTCCCAGGCTGGCAAATATTAGCTTTCTAAGTCAAAAATTACCAAGCAAGTTTCCAAGCATTCCTCAATCTGTCCACACTCACCAGTTCCAGAAAAGAGAGAGGCTGATACAGCTGCTCGTAACACTTGGAAAATGTTGAAATTTCTTTCAGTAGCAGAAAAAGGATCTTGGGCCAGAAGTTTTCCACAGAAAAAAATGTTATCAGTGTAGAAGTGTCAACTCCCTTTAAAGGCCAAAGTGGCAGAAATTTTTAGGTCCTTAAGAAGGACATAGAAAAGATCCAATCATTTATCAATTTTTAAATGCATGCTTTTGTGTAATAGATGCTAAAGAACAGCTAGACAAGAAGTGCTCTGCAATGAAAGGATTAGCATTCATTTCTGTCATTTACCCTAGCAGAAATTTTTATGATTATGGAGCCTATTGCTGGCAGAAACTGCTGCAGCAAAGTAATCTTCAGTAAATTTCAAATAGGATAAATAATCAGGAAGCACTTGTCCCTTATTAAGCCACTAAAAATAAATGAGAGAAAATACAAGCTTCAGAATTCATAATCTCAATGCATCTTTCATGTTTTCTCATATATATTTGGCAATAGGTATTATGGGGTTGTTTGGTTTTTTCAGTTCTGCTCCCTAAAAATTCCTACAGACATGGAAAGTATTTGCAGATTACAGCCACCAGTTGTCCTGTTGGATTTCCAAATTGTCACTTAACCACCCTTGACTTGAAAAACTGCTCATAATCTCCTCTGACAAACACTCCCCAAGAGACCTCTTGCAATTAAAACCAGAAGACTTCTGCACCTTTCAGTTAAAAATTTGAATTTATGCTGTTTTCTTGTTGGGAAGCCAGCAAAACAAACAAATCTCAGAAGGGAGCTCTTCATACGTGCTGAAAATAATTGAAATCAGGCTGTGGCTACTACAGAAACAGAATTGTTCTTTATCTGATGAATGACAACTTCACAAAATCATCAGCTTCTCAGTAAATCTCTGAGGGACCTTATTTTATGCTGAAATCTGTACGACAGTAACAACAAACAGTTTTGTGCTCCTTGCTTGGTCCCCCTGCTGTCCCTAGGGTTTGTACATCATAAAAATTAATTTAGCAATGCCTCCTCTGTTTTGCCAGAAATTACATTTTTATTGCATTGTGAGCTTGGCTCACAACTCTCCTAATTAAACAAGGGGGGAAAAGAGCATTCCTGGTTCTTCATTTTTAATCCCAACCTAGGTCCACTAGCCCAGACCATAAGGAAACAAATGTTTCCTGTCAGAAACGATGTTCTTAAAGATAACAAGGAAAACGCCTTGCTCTATCTAAGGAGGACCTGATCAGTTCAAGATATATTTTCTGGGGCAGGACCTTTCATTTTCATTTTCACCTTGCATGCTTCTAATTTATCACCTTCCTTGCTGAAGGCCCCAGATACTAATTTTGCCTGTTTTAAGACATTTGTTTGCCAGACACCCCAAAATGGTGCATGAAAGGTCTCCCTAAATTTAAAGGTTGACTTTGCCACATGCAAGAGTCAGAAATGTGCAAAACTTTTTTTTATCTAGGAGCTCGGTGTAAAATAGGTCCTTGAAAGACTTCCAATTAAAATATAATTACGGTGTCATAATTAAGAAACAAATTCTTGGGTGAGTGCAAGACTGAGCTAAGTATTTTTATTTAGTGCAAGATTTCTTTAAAAAAATCAAACAGGATTAAAAGGGTATCATGAAGAGAATATTTTTTTCATAAATGCTTGGAAACTGCTAAAAAATAATGCTGGAACACCATGATATTGTATCTACTTCCCTAATTTATCCACAAACCTAGGTGAGCCTTGAAGGTGCCAAGTCCAGAAATGGACAGGAGAAAGAACATACAGTGGTTTTAAAAGCTATTAAATATGAAGTAATTCATACAAGCTGGGAATGCCTTAGGAAGGTGGATGTGTCACAGGAGTGGGATATTTTCTATGGGACTGTTCTTTGCTGAAGAAGCTGATTCATGGATTTGAGATGCAGTGGTACAGTTTGCTGACTTCTAAACTGTATCAGGGCTTGAGATGTGCTCTTCTGGGATGCTAGAGCTGGAAATATCCCTCTTTGGAAAAGTCCTGCAGAACTGTTGGGATAGGAGAGACAATTGCTTAAAGTATTGTCAATGAATAAAAAACCAGAATAGGTGTGGAGAAAAAGCACAAAAATCCTCAAAGCATCAAGTGATGCATTCAGGTGATGGCGAGCTGTTATCTTGGAGATAAGAGATAAGCAAGCCAGAAGCAGTTTGTATTTTCCCACCAGGAAATCCAGTGCAGATTTCCCATCCCATCAATGCAGATTAATCAATAGGAAGGAGTTCTTTACTGTGAGGGTCTTGAGGCTCTGGAACAGAAGTTGTGGATGTCCCATCCCTAGAAGAGCTCAAGACCAGACTGGATTGGGCTTGGAGCAACCTGGGCAAGAGGAAGATGTCCCTGCCTGTGATAGTGGGGCTGGAACTAAATCTTTACAACCCAAATAATTTAGGATTGTAGCTATTTTTCTGATGAGGATGCTAATAAATATTCTATCTATCTGTTTAATTAAATTTACTACTGCATTCTGCACTTTTGGCATTGTCTTTAGGTTTTTCCCTGTATCCCTGACACAGCTTGATGGAACTGTCTGGTGGATGCTAAAAGCACTGAACAAATGCTCAGCTTAAAACAAACCATACAGCAGAAGAAACTTAACATGATTTAGTCATGGGATAAGCCTTGGCTGAAGCTCACAATGTGTTCTTAAGCCTTATAACCAGAGGAATTTTAGGTTACAGACAGAAAAGTTTATGAATAGCATTTGCTATCAAAGGGACTTAGTTAAAAACATCTTTAGTTCATCAGAAACAGAAAAAAACACGTGGTTAAACTTTCTTTTTTAAAAAAAAACAGCTTTGGAGGAGTTTTTTCTCTGCTTCTTGCGTTTCAGTGCATCCAGAAACAGCAGGGCAGGAAGAGCCACACAGTTTCTGGAATATTTTGCTGTTTCCAAAATCCTCTCTTCTCCTTCCACCTTTACTATCCTTCCTCTCTCCCACAAGTAGCCTTTAGAAGCCTCTACCCTCTTCCCTTGAGCCTGGTACCTCTGGGCATGGATTTCTAGGGCTATGATGGTGGAAAATCATTTTCATCCTGTAGAGGAAGCCTTGCAGAAGGTGTTGCACAGGATGCTGTATTGAGTTTTAGGCAGTAGGCAGGAATTGTCCACCCTATAAAGGTCGACAGTAAAGAAAATTCATGAGCACAGTCCTCCAGCCCAGCTCTTGGCAGTAATGTTTCTTTTTTCAAAGCTGAAGGGGATGTGGGTGAATGAAATGAATAATTCCTGAGAGAATCCTGTAATATTTTCCATGTATGATTAGAAATGTAAACATGTTGGGAAGGGGTTTGAGGGACTAAGATTTGGAGGTGTGAGGGATATACTTAAGCCTGTTCATAAATCTGAAAAAGTTTAAAAAAAAAAAGCTAAATAAACTGGATGTAGGTATAACTGCTTGGTTTGAGATTTTTAATTTAGGGGTTTTTTTACTGATTGAAGAAACTGCTGGTACTTCCAGCCTCCTTCTGGAAGAGCAAGGCAGAACAGCAAACTCCTTCCATCAGGCCACAGATCAGGCAGCAGATGGCAACTTTGGACAGCCTCCGACCAGGCTGGCTGGAGTCAGAGATGAGCCCCATCCCCTTCCAAGTGAGCACAATGCTGGGCTGAGCTGGGGATTGGATCATGTCTAAAGATTGTGTCTGTACTCAGGATGCAGCAGAGTTTTGCTGTACCTGGTCCAAGGGCTCAGCTCCAGCCAAGTTCTAATTAGGGCTCCTACCTTAATAGAGAAATGCCCTGTGTGCAGCCAGCAGTAGCTCTGTGTTACCTGTCTCTCTGCTGAGGTTTTAGGCTTTTTATAAACTGTCTCCAGGGCACAGCTGGTCTCTGAGGGCTGCTCAAAGCTGTCTGGTTTAACACCTGAAGAGCTAAAAAAAAAAAAAAACCCAACTCGTTATCTGATTTGGAAACTTGTTTTCTTGGTAACTTGTTTTCTTGGATTTAGGAGACACATCTATGAATACTCTCCTAAAACAGGAAAGCCAGGTAACCCCTGAAGTAATCAGCAGCTTTTAAGGAGTTGTTTGCAAATCAGGAGCAACTTGCACTTTCCCAGCGTAGTGCGCAGATGAGAAGAGGCAATAACTTGAAAATGAACTTCAGAACAGCAAAAGGCAAAGCCTGGAAAACAATTTTGTGGGCAGTTGTTAATAATGTGGATGACAAAAACCAGAGGAGGCTCTCTAATTGGTTTTCTGAGTCCCTCATTCCCAGGCTGGCTGGTTGGAGTTGTGCTGCCTAATGTTACTTTCCACTCTGTAATCCCTTGCTGTGCAGACAAGGGGAGAAAGTGTTGTGGGACTGCAGCAAAGGCAGCCCTGTTTTCTCCTCCCTGACAGTCCATGTGCTCTTGTGATAATAGCTGAGGTTTATTAAATGGGTCTAGTGTCTGCATCCCCTTGTAGGCAATCCTCCTTCACGTGGCTCCTTGCTGTGGAGCTGATCTCAGCACCTCATTCTTTTTTGGAGCTCACCCTGCCAAAGCCCTGCACCAGGAACAGGGGTGAGGTTCTCTGGCCAGCAGCATGGAAAGAGGCACAGAAAGGCTGGGTCTGTGCAATACACTCAGGGTAACATGAATCTACCCTTATGTAGGTATGTGTTGTCTCCCTCTCCTTTTTTTTTATTTTTTTCTTTTAGAAACTACTGTTTCATAGAAAAACCCCGGTTTTATTGTGTGCACATGATCATAACTTATATTACAAGCTAAGAGGACATGGAGATCTGATGCTGTGGACTGTTTTATGATAAGTGCTGTTGGATTTAATTGTACAAGGGGCAGGTCTCGGCCAGAGCTGTGCCCCCCAACCTGCCCTGGGAAGGGGATTCTGTCTGCCCCAGCTCCCTGTGCTGGGGAAATCATTCTGGGGGAGGCTGAAGGACAGAAACAAAGCTTCCTCATCCCCATCATACCCAGAGGGAAGGCAAACCCCACAAGGGATGTGGGTCCTGACTCCCTGCCCATAAGGCAAAAAGAGCAATCTCACATTTACTGCAAATTTAGGGGTTAATATCTTGAAATTCTGACATAGCAAAGGCTGTGCAATACTTCAGGCTGCTTTAGCATGCACATCTTGTTAACATGCCAGCCTAATTCCACTCTTTTGCTTCACAGACAAGCACCACTTTATTAGCCCCAAATCCATTATCTTCTCATTTGAAAGGCTCTGAATAGCTTATGGCAACACTCTGCTTTTGTAATACAACAAGTCTTTTCACATCGGTTAAAAATACTTTAAGAAATGAAAAATAAAAATTCAACAGTGACAGACATTCCAGTCGTGCCTTTCATCCTCCCTGTGTGAGCCAGCAGGTGCAACTTGACATTCTTTAAACAAACCTTCCCCCTGCTTTGTGGCTGAATAAAGGCTTTGACAAATGCTTATCCTTTGATATGATGTGTACTTGACAAAATTCACAGGGAGATCTGAACTGCTGCTTTGAAGCAAATACTTATTAGAACACTGGAGCACTAAAGTGCACTGTGATTTGGCTCGGTTGCTAGTAAGACATCAAGTAAAATGTGCCCATTATGTCAATTCAAAGCCAAATCTAAACACTGACTTCTGAGAAATCTGAAGAGAATTTGGGGCTGTGCAGCTCTCCTGCTTTATTGCTTATCTAATTTGCATTTCCTTCTCTGTCTGTCAGCTCCCCTCTGCATTTTGAGGCAAGCAGTTGGTGAATCATCTGGAACTCATTAAATATTTTCCATCACTTCATTTTGCTTTCCACTTTCAAGCCTTCTCCCCCTCTCCCCCAAAATGCAGTGCACTTCTAGCTGAACAGGAAAGGGGATGGAGACTTGTCTCCCTTTCACAGCTTCAGGGCTGCTCCAGATTTGTGTTTCATCTATGCAGGTACTCAGTGTGGAATATTTGGTCTGGATTACTTGGAAAGGTGCCACGAAGAATGGACCAGCAGAGGGTCAAAAAAAGATTCAAGTTGTAGCCCAGGAAAGATTTGTAGGTGAAATGAAATAAATTCGTCTTTTTCTGCCCAGGAAAAAAAAAAAAAAAAAGACTTCTAGAACACCTTTCATCCTTTCTTTCTATTAATGTCTTGAACATTGCTGTGAAATGTCACAGTTCATTGAAAAATCTTCTTCCTTTGTTGCAAGTTAGTAACCTCTAGCCTGCTTTTAGCTGTCTGGGCACAAACAGGCAGCTTCAGACATGATTCCCCAGGTCTAGAGAGCACTCACAAAATGCCTGACCTGCCTCTTCCACAGCAGATGGCAGGTAATGCCATCCTGGTAGAGGATCTCTCCTCTGATCCTAACAAGCTATCTAATTTAGCTGAGGTATTTCAAGATGCAGTTTCAGAGAGCTTAGGAAATTCAGGTTCAAATTTGAAATTTGGTATAATTTTTAAATACTGGTTATAAGTGACTACCAGGTAAGCCTCCCTGATGTGTCATTTACTCACTTTACTTGACATATTTATGGCAAGCCTTGATAGCTTTTTGACAGATTTTCTGTAGTCTAATAACCTCAAGCAGAAAGGATTTCTCACAGTTTGGGCTGAATAAATAAATGCATCAAATAGCAGCAAGCAAGTAAGGAGAAAGGTGCTCCAGGTTTTTGTTTCCCCTGCTGTCACAGAAAAAGTGCTTGGAATTCTTGATTTGTTGATGTGCTCAAGTGGGAAATGACTTGTTTCTTTTTCTGAAAACTACCATGTAAACACAACAAATTTTATGTTTTGCTTTGAACACACAGGTTACATCCTAAATATTACACCTTACAGCACGTGTCAACACAGGTATAAACACACAGAAAAAAAAATAATCCATTTGCAAGGCTTGCTGCCCTGGGGAGTGGTTTTGGAGTTATTAGTCCAGAGGGCTCTCCATGGTTTGATGGGGTTGGGGACTGGCCTCAGGTGTGCTCAGCCTGCTCAGCCTCAAGAGGAGTTAATTTCAGGAGAGAGCTGTAGGTAACTTTCAGGCAATCCTGCTGCAGAGAGTGCAGTGCAGGTGAGGTTCTCACACAGGGTTTGTTTCTATTTTTCCACCTAGACAAGCCTGAGGGCTGCATCCCTTGGAAGCAGTGAGGGCTGAAGACACAGCAGCTGCCAGCAAGCCTTGGGAGAGGGCAGGTGCCACTGGTGCCCTGAGCTGGCAGGGTTTGCTCACCTCCTGCCACCACACTCAGCTGCACGTGTTCAGCAAGAAGCCAGGAATGCTTTGCCTGAGCTCAGCAGGACCAGAGTGCTGAGCCAGGCAGCTGGGCTTTATTAGTCCCGGTTCTGGCACCAGGCTAAGGATGCAGACTTGCTGATGCTGCTGCTCGGATTTCAGCTCCTGGACACGGGGCCAGAGCTCTGGAGATGCCAAGGCTGTGATATCACAGCACCTAAAGGCTTGGCATCACCTCCTGCAGCCAGAGCTGCCCTGCTAATCACCACAGGGCTCAGCAGAGGAGCTGGAAATTAGCGGGGCTGAGCCAGAGTCCTGCAAAACTCACATCGGTGTCAGCCCCGAGAGAGCTTTGCCTCCCTGAAAGAGATTAACAGGCAGTGCAGAAGGTGAAAGCCTGCTGCTGCATCTCTGCTCTGGCTGCACCCCTCAGTCCTTCATGTGGCAGGGTAAGAGCTGTCACCCCTCTGTCAAAGGCTGAAGGAGTCTGCTTTGTCCTTTTTGTGCATCGACTTTTTTCCAGAGAACCTCTTCTTGCGTCTGAAATGGATGCAGCTCCTGAATTTGTGTGAGACGTGGGGCACAGCAGAGCATCCAGGGGGAAAGAGTGCATGAGGCTAAATCTAGAAGCCCTCAGAGAAATTCACTGTCAGGTTGGAGTAAAAGAAATAAAAAGAGGAGCTATCCTTTCCATGTTTGAGTAGTTTTTTATGTATGCCAGTGGGACTCTCCCATTTTCTTCCATGGGAAATACTAGGGAAAACCAAACTGAAATATGATTATATTCCTCAAACTAGCTATTTGTAAGTAAAATGTACTTCATCTTCTCCAACAGAAACCAGGGGAGTAGGTAAGGTGATTTCTTTTCCTGCCATTTTCCACAACTTTCAGTCTCTTCCCATGTCTGGTAAATGTTTCTATGAGTCTGTAAAAAGACATCTGGGAGGCTCCCAGGCTCCCAATATTCAATTAGCATTTAGTACTACACTCTTCTCTTTGCAAATTAAAAACTATGCAGTTCCCATAGCAACCTAAACAAGATAAGAATCTGAGTGAAGACAAGCTGATTTAAGTGAAGATAAACAGACAGCAGTGTAGATATTTTAAATGTCTGAGAGTTTCTTGATTGGATGTGGGTTTTGTTTGTTTCTGAGGGGTTTTGTTGGTTTGGTTTGTTTTTTTGGGTTTTTTGTGGGGTTTTTTGGTGTTTTTTCCTTTCCTTATCTCAAGGCATATTTGGAATAATAAACTGTAATCCTCATTTGAAAGCTCTCTGGCAATGACTGGGAAGCAAGAGACACTGGTTTTGCTACAGAGAATACCTCCAGCACAAACCCATGTTTTTTCACAAAGTTCCTCGAGCTCTGCTTTTAAAAATGGCTTTGTTTAGACAACAAGAAGTAGGTGTAGCCATCTCCTTGTTTTGTTTGTTGTTGGGTTTTTTTGAATTAGGGGCTGAGACTTGGTGTGGGTAAGGAGTGCTGAGTTTTGTTAGGTAAGCAGGTGGGTTTATGCAATGTGACATTTAAATTGCAGTCTCACACAGTTTGCACAGGGCTCAGATCAATGGATGTCCCTTTGGACACGGGCAGATCATGATTAACATTTGTTTGCCTGTGCAGATGGAGCTGCAGAGATACAAAAGCACATTACTTCTGTATTAGTTCTGTGAAGATCAGCCACAGGTATGAACTTAGAGAAGTTTCCCCCAGAATGCTGGCACTCTGCTCCCCTTTGTCAGGGTGGTGAATGGGACACTTGTAAGCCACAGAAAAAACCTGAACAGTCCACAGAAATTCTCTGGCCTTTAGGAACTTAAGTGTTTCTCGTGGTTCTAGGGCATTCTGTTTGAAAATGAGGGTGTTTTAAAATGAAGGAATTAATTCCAGCTCCCATCCTTCCTGCACTGTGCTTCTCCACATTCCCCTGTGGTTAAAGCTGAACCCTTAGAGTCTGAGCACTGGCTCTTCTCTGCCAGCCATCCTGCTCCCTGTTGCAGTTTGGTGAGAGTTTAACCCCGTGTTTGGAGCCCCTCATCCAGATTTTGGCCCCAGTAGGCCAAGTCAGGGTGTGCAGCTCACTGAAATGACCCAAGCTCAGGGAAATGTCCCTTATGTGTGACATTTTGTGTCAGTGCAGCACAAACACACCTGTAAGAGGTGATTCTCTGCCCTGCAACAGGTTGATTGAGGCTTTTTTTTTTCTTTTTGCTGTGATGACAATGAAAGTGAAGGTACAATATATTGCAGTGGGCTTTGCACATTTGTGTTGTCCTGATACCTCTGCGACAGCGTTCTGTGTGAGATTCTATATGGTGTGGATAATAAGACAAATTAGGTATTCCAGCTGCAAAAACATAGTGTGCAGGGAATGATGTGCAGTTCAGCTGCAAAAATACAGCATTTTTGTGACATGATGTTCAGCCCTCTTCCCCTGAGATGTCTCCTTCCAGGTCAGTGTGGACAAGGCAGCCATTGCCAGCACGATGGAGTCCATTTGCTTGGCAAGCAGGAAATTTGCCTTTCTGCCAGTTTTGTGCTTCTAGCAAATATCAAAGTCAAATGAAGAAAACTGGACTGTCAGAATCTCTGTTAGCAGAGATAAACACAGTTTTATTAGGGTGGGGAGGATTTTTTTAGAGGGAGAGTAAAAATATATATGTTTTGAACATATTTATTTTCCATTAAAGAGACAGTTTCACAGCTTAGAACATTTCAATAAGGGTCTTTCCATTTGTGTCCCTTTCAAGTTAAAGTATATCTTCTATTTGGCTTTATTTATTTCCATAATTATCATCACCATCTCTACTTTTCATCCTGTTAGATTCACTGAATGGTCCCTGACAGAGAACTTCATTGATCCAGCCCTCATTTTTCAGGTGTGTGTATATAAAACTGCATTACACACTTGCACCACTTAGGGGTGAGCAGCAACTCAAAATTCCTGTGGGAATCACCTCTTGGATTTCCTTTTCTTATTGTGTTCTTGTCCTGGTATCATGGGTGGCTGGATGCTTTAACAACTGTTTAAAAATGGGAGCTCATAAGTGACAGGAAAATCCATGAATTGCCTAAGTTCTGTGTTCAATCAAGGTTTATGAGATTTTAAATTCTTCTTATATAATTATAAAAACAGCTTTAAGGATGCACACTCAGAAAGTCTCAGCTGGTAGGATTAGGAGGAAAAAAGTCCTTTTGCAGCAAATCTACTGAAAGAAACAGCTGAGATTTTGTGTAGGCTAAGTTTTCCCTAATCCAATACATCCTGTATTCCATTCAAAGCATCACTTCACAGTGTGACTCGCAGGTAGTGTGCATAATTCATTTACTAATGCAAATTGAGTGGCCCAGGAAATAGCTCTTCTTAAAAAAAAAAAAAGGAAAAAAAGAAAGGAAAAAAAACCTCTTGTAGGAAAATGAAAAT
The DNA here is from genome assembly GCF_963513975.1 of Fringilla coelebs. NCBI lineage: Eukaryota > Metazoa > Chordata > Aves > Passeriformes > Fringillidae > Fringilla > Fringilla coelebs. The sequence continues at coordinate 114,229,147 of NC_140029.1, read as the reverse complement.
TTCTTTGCTGAACAGTAAAACTCAGAGCTTTGTACTTTCTGAACTTGCAGGCACATCAGCCTATTGCAAACACCTTAGTGATATTTTATAGCCTGAATCTGAACTGGATGAGCTGCAAAATGGGTATGCTAACAGGTCCCTCAAGAGCTGATTTTAGTTATGGCCCATGTGCCAGTGGGACAGGCAGAGTGCAGAAGACTCTGCTCCATGCAGAAATTCAGATTTTTGAGAGTCCCAGATCACAGTGGTTTGATACTGAGACTTGGAGGGATGAGGGTAGTTGTTGTATCTGTCTGCTGTAAACATTGAGGCAAAAAGCTTGTTTTTGAGAGGTTGAAAAATGGTGTGGGTTGTGCCATCCTTAATGCTGGATGTGGCAGCACCAATGAGATTTGTGCTCGCTTTTTTGTTTTGTTTTGTTTTTCATTCCCCCCCTTAGAGTGGGTCTGTTGCAGCTGCAATAGTTAATGAAGTGCTGAAAATGGAGTTGTTATCCAGCACAGGGGGAAGAGCTTTGCCTCTGCAGGCTCCCCACAGGCTGCAGGAGTCCCTGGGATGCCTCAGGGGGGGACTTGGCCTGAGCTCAGGCAGCAGAGCCCCAGGAGCAGGGCTGGGAGTTGGACAAACAAACATCTGGGCAGCTGCATCCCACCCAGCCTGGGGAGGGGAGGATGAACTCAGAGGTGTGCCTGGAGCTCTCCTGAGCTCCTGCCTTTCCTCTGCTGCAAGTGGGGCTGCTAGCATTCTGCTGCAGGCAAAAAAGGACCTTCAGTGTAGGGTAAAGCCCTTTGTTTTGGGTTTGTCAGCCGAGGTGTTGACATTTGACTTCTTTTTGGTTTATTTCACGTAAGGCTCAGCCACAGACATTCTCACAAATAAACAGACATGTAAGACTTTTGCTAGCATATTTACTTTGCCAGTGTGAAACTAACGAGTGACATATTTCTTTAGCAGCTGCCTCGGTTGTGCAGCCCCTTCCTGCAAAGATCATGCCCTGAGAATGAGGAAAAAAATAATTAAAAAAAAAGAAAGTTCAAAACCTGCTAGAATGATAGCAAACATGTAAATATAGCTGAACAATTAATTGAAATAATAAATGACTCACTGCAGCAAGACCCTGAGTGAATCTCAGTCCTGCTCTTCCTGTGCTATGTGAAGAGCCCTGATAGTGTTTATTTAAATGGGAAACATTCTCTGCAAGGAAATGGGTAAATAGGGACCTCAGAAGTTCAAAGCTAAGGTCCTGCAGAAGAAACACCAAAGCTCAGAGCCATGCCTTTAACTTGTGTACGCCATTGGTCACAATTCATATCAATCAAAGGTTGTCTCTCGGTGCTTGTTCACATTATTTGGTCTTATTGAGCTTGCAAAAATTGATCTTGTTTGATTTTAGCCTATAGAAGCTTCTGTCTCTTCAAGCTTTAATGACAGATGAAGGTACCATCAGATTTACCTGATTTGGACCGTGGCTGACTGGTTTTGGTTCTGTCTTGAAACAAAAAAGGAGGTGGATGTGTCTGAGCATAGAAGTAATTATCAAAGCAGTTAAAGACAGACTTATTTAAAACTGCTTGTCTCATATTCTGGAAGGCTCTGGAGAAACAATTATCCAAAGACATTTTCTGGCTGCAGCACTCAGTGGAGTTCAAACCTTCTATTTGCCAATACCTTCTGCATTGTTTATGTGAGTTAAGTAACAATTTCCTTCAGCATGGATGTTTCCAGCATGCGTGAGACAATTTTTGCCAAATAGATGAAAGAAGAAGACGTCTCCAAGACTGTGCAAGTGAGGCACAACATCACATTTTCAGCAAGGACAGCTTGTCAATAGAATTGTTCCTCTCCCAGCAGTGTCTGCTGGAGCTGCAGACAGAAAATCCCAAAGAAGTGTCAGAGGTGCCTAAAATAACGATAAAGTTATTTTCAAGTTATTTTCTAAGGAGGTATCTCCTTCTGCCATGGCCTGACAATAAAGCTGTCAGAGATTTGAGCAGGCAGTTGGCCCCAGAGCAGATCTGAGTGTTTGCATAAGTCAGGTCCAGGAGCTGTAGCACAAATATCTCTGAGAGCACCACAGCTGAGGTGGTCTGCTGTGTTCATCACAGACTGAGTGATGCAGGAAGTACTAAACTCAGTGATAAATTCAACTTTCTCCTGAAATTTCCTACTTGATCATTACTTGGACCACCCCCTGTGGGATACCTGGACCCCACAACACGCTGGGATATCTCTAGAGCTGCTCTGGGAGCTGAAGGGTGTGACATGGTCTGTGCTTAAGGGCCATCCACTAAAATGCTTGGCTTTAACTCTGCCACAGTGTGGATAACTTCAGAGGGCATTGCCTTATTAATTTATTTCTGTTAGGAGTGGGATGAGCCCAGGAGGACCCCTTTGACCTGTGAGTGCAGTTTCTCCAGTTTCTCTCCAGTTTTCCAATTTCTCTCCTGTCAGTTCATGCTTGGTACCTCTCTTTCAAAATTCCAAAATGTAGCAGAAAGCAGTCTGGGTAGGTGTGGGGGTTTTATTTTGGGGAAGGTGTGTGTGTTTGTGTGTGTGGTTTTTGTTGTTGTTCTTTCAAAGGGCTGTTTGGTTTGGTTGTTGGTTTTTTGTTTTTTTTTTGTTTTTTTTTTTTTGTTTGTTTTTGTTGTTGTTGTTTGGAGTTTTTCCTCTATTTTTGACAGGAGAGATATTTGTCATCTGCTATTTGTGGAAGTGTCTGGGGAAATGGACCACCACACAGACATGGTAAAAATTTAGTGAAAATTCAGCACCAGATTCTGGCTGTTTGTAACAATTCCCAAGGACTTTTCAGTCCTACTTTTCCCTGCTTTAAATCCAGCCCCTGTTGACCACATCCATGGGACATCAGTTCCCATCAGGAAGTTTTCATAACCTGCACTGGTTTTACAGTGTCTGTCTAAAGTGCCTGGTTGGGTATTGTTTGACAGGACAATATATGCATTAAAAATAAAAAAAAGAGGGAGGCAAAAGCCTGTGAAAAATAATATGATGCTTACACTAGCATGAAAGTTACTCAAGGGCACCACTGGTGCTGTTTGCACCACTGAAACAATTTTAGCCCTTGACAAATTTAGAGCCTTGAGAAGGACACAGCAAATGTTAACCAAAGTGCCTCTAGGGTATTGATTTTAAACACCTCAGCTTCCCTTTGGTTTTCCATTTTTAGGCAGGAAGTTTGTTAGAAAGGAAAAATAGGCGCTGCAGGAAAGGAGAGGCCACTGGTAGTTTCCAAGTCAGCATTTACGTGACTCAGGTTCATTTGGAGGAGAATAATTTATGGTGGTGTGAATAAATAATAGCTGTGAGTTCTAACTGTCCAAACATGATGCATAATACCCTGGGAAAGCTTCCTTTGCTGTGTGCTAATGACTGATTGCTGGCTTTTATGTTTTGAGTGACTGTGGCAAGTAAATCATTAGAAAATATCTGATGTGCTCAGGTTTGCTTAAGCAGCGCTTGTCAAGCTGCATCTTCAAGACAACATGAGACATGAGTTCAGCTCACAGCTGCAATCACTGTGGTCTCTTTGCCTGCATTTGTTAGCAATCGTGCAAAATCAGCTGCTGAACTTAAAATATCAATGGTTTGGTGTGATTTGCTTTGTATGGAATTGCTGGTGTATCAGCATCTCTCCTTGTGGAAATAAATTTATCGAGACATCAGGTAAGGGACCATCTCATCTGGAGACATCATCTGTCAACTAATCCTAAAAGCAGCACAAAAATATTCTCTCATGTGTGCATTTTGTGTGTGGAGAAGCATTTTCAAGCTGTTGTTATCTCACCATGTTGGCTGCTCCTCTATCAGCATCCACAGCAGGTAACACTTCCTTTTTTTCTTATTGCAGCTTTACTATAAAGGCTCTTTTTCTATTATTTTTTTAATCATCAAAGAGAAAAGTGTTGCATGCTTTTCTCCCTGTCTGACACTGCTTCTTGACAGAGAACCTTGAAACTTTGTCATGAAAGGAAACTATCTAAAATGTTGCTTTGATTTTCAGTTGCATGTCTTTGTTGTTTCTATTGAGGGACCTTTTGAAAGGCAAGGGGGTTTTTTTCTCTCTTGCAGAGGAAATAAAATTTTTGGGTAAGGAGATTACTGGAGAATTCCAGCTTTTTCCCTGCACGTTGAAGCCTAAATTTACTGTGCTTTCTACATAAGCAGTTTTCTAAGTCAGGGAGAAAAAATAAGCAAACAAAAATAGTGCAAAGAGTAGTACCATGCCTTACAGGAGCAATAAAGATTTCTGTCTGTTCTGCCACCTTTCTTATCCCAGGTGACAACACATTCATGGAATTTCTCCTTGGCTGCCCTCCTTGTAATATCCAGGCACTGAGGTTCACTAGTAGAGCTGTGTATGGAGGAAGTCTTGGCCTTCTTAATCTCAGGCTTTTGACAAGGGCACAATTGCTCTTAATGTCACAAATGAGATTTAGGTTTTTTCATGTCTTCCAGCCCTCTGAGAGTGCAGGTTAGGGTTTTGATTGCTTGATGTGAACAACAGCTCTTAATTGGATTAGGAACATAAAGGCAGGAGGATACCAAAACCTCATCCATGCATTGTGATGCCCATGGGTCACCACGGGTTTGAAGCCAGTCTTAGGGTGGTGACATGGATTTCAAAACTTTCATCTCTTATTTAAAGTTCATTTAGCCTGACAGTTCCACTGCTCAGCAATCATCTCAGTCAAATCAGCTCTTCTGGCCTTTTTTTTCCTCTTTTTCTCTTTTCCATGGCAAGATAAACCTGCCCAGTCAATGATAGGGTGAAACTACCCTCCTGACAGTGAATATCAGTGGTTGTACCACTGAACATGGTTTTATCTACTTTAATTTCTCAAAAATATCTGTCTTATTTTTAACAGGTTTTGTACTGGGGGAAAGTTGTTCCCTGCCTGCATTTGTGCTCAGTTCTGTTTACTTTGGATCCAGTGCACTCATCTGAATTTAGCATTCAGTGAGCAATTCTCTGTGGCAGTCATATGCATACCTTCTCACCATCTGGCATCACTATGGCTACAACTGGCCCAGTGCAGTTGCCATGGTAGTCAATGGAAATTTCTGAGGGTGACTTCACAAATCCAACACAGGAAAGAAAACCTGTCAATCCAGAAAAGAGCTCAGCACTGAGGCATACCCTTATCCTTTTCCTTTGCCCTATTTTGTTGTGTGGAAAGTGTAATCCCCACCTGGCAGGTGGGGACCACTGTCTCCAGATTGATCCAGTATTTCTGAAGGGGTGGAGGATTGTAAAAAACGCTCCAAGAATTGTAAAAATAGGTATTCCAAGCACCAGGTGAGCAGCCTAACTCTGGTGCCATCCTTGAGAAAACAGCTGTGGCACGAAAGCATAAAGGTCGGGGGGGAAATCAGCTATCACAGCATCACATTCACAGATCTGGAAACAGATCTTTGCTGTTACCAAGAAAAAAAAAAAAGAAGAAAAAAAATCCCTGTAAATCCTTCTATGGCTAAGTTTGTTTTAACAAAGGTAGGAGTGTGTTTGATGTCTGATTAATGCAAGTCCTCCATTGTTGCTCTGGCTTACTCAGGAATCAGAGAATGAAAAGGTTACATTGAACGAGGTTCTTAAATTAGTTGAATGACTGTAATCGAGGGCAGGATTTGGCCTGGTATCTTGGTTTTATTGATGTCATCTGCTTCATGTGTCTCTAATACAATGGAAATATGAGAGTAGCTTCAGTCCCTGTGACCCTCTTAGGAGCGAGACCAGGACCTCACCAGGAAAAAGAGAGCTACAATATTTCAGAGTTATTTTCGTGCAGACTTTCTTACAATTATCTCTTTCTCCTCTCTTCAGTGTGTTCTTTTTCTATGCATTATAAACCACTTTCCCTCCTCTGGAGAGATTTTCCCTATCCCATGCCCTCTCTACTCCCAGCTTCCTTGACCCTCTTTTTACCTTTCTTTTCACACGATACACAATTTGGGTTGTTTTCAAACAAACGTGAACTTTTGCTTTGTTCTGATTTTATTTGTGGCCTGAAAAACAAAGCACATTAACTTGAAACAGACACTGAATTGCCTATGGGGGTAACTTGCAAAGTACTGATGCTTGGAAAGCTCCCAAAAGAAAACAAAGCCCAGCAGTCTTGCCTTGTTTGTAGAGCTGATGGAGATCATTGACTCCTAAACCTTTGCCATCTCCTTCCAACCAGCCCCCTAAAATAACAAATACATGGGTTATGTCAAACAGTTATGTTCTTCTGAGCCAGAAGTGAGAGTGACACGGAGGCTGTTCCTGCTCATAAACACGAGTAGCTCATTCTGGGGGCAGCTCTGTCACACACAGCCAGGCTGAGCTGTTTGCTCCCACCGGGAATCTGGCCTGCCATCCCAGGGAGAGCAATCCAAGGGATGGATGAGGAGCACAAAGCTCCCTGCACGTGGTGTGCAGTGCCTCTGCAGGGAGTTTGTTTGCGGTGTCCCCGTGATGGGCTCGGCGCTCTGCAAGCACAGAAGTCGGTGCTGGATGCCCCAAATCTAACTCAGAAAGCAAAGCTGGCAGGGAATGTTCCAGGCAGGGAAAGACAGAACCAGACTCAAGTGGGTTTTTGTGGCTGTGGTCTGCTCACACCTCCGTGGCTCGGGGCGTGTGGGATGTGAATCAGCTTATGGGGCAAATGCAGGACAGTCATGACACATCAGCATTCATTCAGCTGAGTTCAAAATTTTTCTGTTCATGTGTAAAAATAAGAGGATTAACACAGGCAGGTGCTGTAGTATCAGTGTTATTTAAGAGAGTTTGGAATAAAGCAACTGCTCACTCAAAATTAGAAATTGGAGAGCAAAATTTCTAAACCTCATTGCTAAAAATGTTTAGCATTTTACACATATCGTAGGAAAATGTCTTTTTTTATTGATGTTCATACAGTTTCAAAGTTTAAATAAGGGAAACTTTGCAGCCTTAAGGGTGGACCCCAGTTAGAACTCGCACACAGAAACAGAGAAGGAAGAGGACACCTCTAAACCAAAAAAAACCCAAGAGTGATGGTATGGATTCTTGCTGCTTCCAGTAGGATTTGCTACAGGCTAAATGTGTGTTTGCTTCCTAGGCTTGGTTGTCTCACCTTGATCCATGAGAATGATTCCTGCTTATCCCAGAGCTCTGCAGCCCCAGGGCTGAGCCCTGAAATGGCAAAGGTTCCCCTACCACGACTGCCATGTGTTTGAAGGGCTGCATGCCACACTTACAGGGCACGTCAATGTATCAGCCCTGTGAATTAATGGGAATACTGATCACAGAATACTTTTCTCATTGATTTTCTCCCTCATATTTTCCTAAGGTATGTTTCCTCTTTTTGCTTGGGTTTCCTTATCCTTCTTTCTTTCCCCATCCCTTTTACTTTCCTGTGTCTTGGACTTGATAAGTTCAACTGGATACACACCCATCCAACAAAACCAGCATGTGACAGACAGGCATAGGAAAAGAAGAATTGGGTTCTTATCTCTCATTCCATGACCACAATAGATGACTTTGGTAAGGAGTGGGATGCTGAAAACCTCATTTCTCTCTCTTGTGGCTCTCTGGAGTGACTCCAGAGCAGGCAATGGACTCACCCTCCTGTAAACACTGAACAGGAGACACCAGCCCTGAGAATTTCCTCTCACAGCACTCTCTCTTCCACTGCATTATGCAAATATATTACTTGCGTTCACTGCTCCCAGCATTTCTTTTTCAGTCCCCATTTAGGCAGAATTACTGAAGTCATCTAGGTAACAACGTGAAAGAAAATAGACTCATTCAGTGACAGATTTTGAAATTGCAATTGGCCCTTGAAAAAGCAGGGGAAGTCAGGGACAGGTAACAGATGGTGGTGGTGGCTAATCTTTCAGCCTATTATTTTACCACATGGGGATCTGAGCCACAGATTTTCATGCTGAAAATAAAGGAGAAATTAATCACTGTATGACAATACATTGGTTAAATAGTGCAGTGATATTTGCCTCCATCCAGAAACCATATGCAAAGGAAATAGGCTCCAAAACAAGAATTAGGCTGGTTTTTGTGGTGACAGACATCACATGACTCTAGAGGAAAAAGAGCTCCACCATGTAGTTTACACAGAGAGAATGAATTTTCTGGCTATGCTAAGGAGGCTGTGAAAGGAAACCTACATGCAAACAACCCCATGGACTCTAATAGGAAATTATAGCTTCTCTGTGGAATTGACCTGGGAATTACATCACATGCATAGGACTCTATAGGATGGTTAAAACCAGAAATTATTTCATTCTGTGTTATTTGACAGTCTCTTAGCTGGCCTTTCATTGCTGAGGGTAGAAGTGCTTTGGTTACTGCAGGCCTTCATAAGTAAATTCTATTCAACTATAGTAAACTTCTACAAATATATGTATTAAATGCTTATTACACTTTGTAAGGTTTTTCTACAAAAGAAGCACACAAAGAGCATTTCTGTCTAATATATTTCTCTGTAAATGCCTCCTTAAAATGCTGTCAAAGTGAGATCATTTTTCCATTGGTCATCCAGAACTAAGGTACTAAAATTCCAGTTAACTTTGCTGCTATCCTCACTGTTTTTAACTGTGGTAAGGAGAAGCACCAGCTCCAAAACACTCCTGTCTCTATTTGACTATCAGAATGTGTTCTAGAACCCACTTTAGACAAAGAAGACTTGATGTTAGAAGCAGATGTTGGGACATACAGGTTCATGGCTAGAGAGAAGGTGGGATACAGCTTGAGCCTGCAGCAAATCCCACAGCCCTGCCCACGCATTGGTATGCAGAGAAAAACTCTGAGAAGAGGTCAGGACTTGGTGCAGTGCAGTATAAATATAAATAACTTTCATTAGTGGTTTTTGGAGGTGCATGCCTATGTATGGGAGCAGGAGCAATAAGAAAGCTGGAGGTGAAAAGCAAGCCATGGAATATTGAGAGGCTAAAGAAAAGCAGAGGTGAAAGCTGCATCTCTGAAAAAGTTTCCCTTTGTAGTTTCCCCAAATCCATCTGCACAGAAAGGGCCTTTTCCTGTGTGTGTGTGTGTGTAGCAGGAAATAAATATGCACAATTTGGTGATGTATTTCACACATGAAGTGCTGACAGAATTATTGGAAGTATCTATCACAATTTACAGTGCTGCAGCACGCTCCAGTGAACAGGTTCCCCGAGAACTTCTCCTGTGTCTCTACATCCAAAGAATAAAAATCACCCACTAAAAAAAAGAAAATTAGTCGATCCTTATAAAATTGTTCTCAGATTAGCCTGATGTTGTGGTTAGTGGTTCAAACAGCCCTGGCTATACCTTCTTTTCATTTAACTTCCTTTTAACACTGACCCCAGTGTAACCCAGGGTGTTTGATCAGATTTTTTTGTTACTAACGAAGCTGTAGAACAGGCCTCTGACACTGTCTTTCAAACCAAAGGGTGCAAGTGAGCTGAACCTTAAAATTACTCCAATTTAAATAGTTTGCAACAGAAATCCTAAGATTAATCTGAACAGTTTTTTAGTATTTCTTTTGTTTTATCTTGCATCCTCCAGATTAATGTTTTCCTCATTTGGCATGTCTTGGACTTCTCTGTTACCTCTAGTCCTTTTCAAACATCAGTAGAAACTTAACTCTGTGAATTCAGGTAGTGAGGTAAGTATTTAATATATTTTAATGCTAAAGAAGCCCCAGTCTTGACAAAGAAACACGAAATAACAAGCTTTAGTTTCAATAAAAATTGTAGCTACAAGACATCATCTTTTCAGTAGTCATCAATCAGATTTTATGGACAGACAGTTAACTGCTTCAATGCATAATATCAAACAGAGAGTTTGATCTGCTCATTACACTGCTGATGTCTTTCCCAATGGAACACTCATATGGTAATGTGAATAATTACTTGGATTTTTTTAAAGGGCTTGATTGTACAAACTTGAGAAAGTGTCCACATCAAACCTTCCTCCTGGCTCCTAGAGAGCAGGAAGGAAAGAAGGAAGGTGTTCCCTCAAGAGAAGAGTCATATTTTGCTCACATTTCAGTCTGAGCCTGCCTATTATGTTTGTGAAACACACTGAGGAGGCAAAAGCTGAAATTACAGTTTATCATCCAGCCAGACTGATTCATGGTTTATCTGCAGCTAATTGCTTACTACTTAACCTACTTTTAGCTGCATCCCCATATGCAGCCTTTTCAGTCTTTAAATGCCTTCATGCCAGTTGAGGAATACTAATTTGTTCCTCAGCCCAGAAGGGTGCCCAATTGTTGGGTCAGCTGTTAAGAAAGGGAAAATAGTCATTAGCACCAGACAACTGGATTTTCTTCCATTTGATCAGATTACAAATGATTTAATCAGAACTAAAGACTTCCCACAAGCAGGCAGTTCCATGTTTGAAGAGAGTCCACACTGTCCATGCATTTTGTGAGGCATCATTTACCATTATTTTGTATAATTTGTCCAGTAGCAGCCCCTGGATGAATTAACTTATACTCTGCTTTAACTGGTGTAGTTCAAACAGGAACACACAGCCCCTGTGTTATTTGGGTAAGAAAGTTTATTACTTCACATTTATAGAGACTTGGTTCTCCTGTGCCTTATAATCACAGAGCTCCTTTACTAGCACGAGCAGGAAATGAACTCACATCCATTTCTTCTACAGAAATTCAGACTCACAGATTGAACATGAAATCACAGCTTCTGCAGCTCTGTGAGAATATATTGTGACTTACTTTCATCCTGTTGCTCCACAGTGCATTTTAAAGCTGTTCTGGACAGTTTGACAGCTGTTAGAAACCAGTGTATCACTCTCAAAGCCAAATGAGCTTCACTTGTTCACAGAGTGTGCCAAGGACAAGTGCAAGAGGACCTGGCCTCTTCCAATTCCTGCAGAGCAAGAAATTCAATTTGCTCCATGATTTTGGAGCTGCCTAAGGTGGCAAATGTTTGTTCCTAAGGTGCTCAGTCCATTTGAAACTCTCAGCTCCGGAATCAAAAATGGATAAAGGAAATTAATGAGCCAGGTTGTGTTTATTTTTATCATGGCCAAAGTAGAATAATCCAGTTGCCAATACTGGATGGATTGCAGTGACATTTAGAGGACAGGCCCTTACAGGTGGCTTGGTTGATCTATAAGGGATGTCTGTGCTTGGAAGCTGAGGTTTTCCTTCTCCAATGTTTCAGGAAGTCTGCTCCCCATCAGTGAGGCACCTCCATTTGATGTTTCCCTTGATTGCAGCTCTCTGGGAAACTTTGATTAGTTAAAAGTTCAAATGCCTCCTAAGGATTTGACCTGGACAGGCAGTATGCAAATTTTCTCTCATGGGGGCAAAAGTTTAAGGAGAATTTGCTCACCTGTATCCTCCTCCTCAGTGGTTGTGCATGGGTACAATCAGCACTTGTCCCTAACGAGGCTGGAGCTGGGCTGGAGAGAGGGATCCTGCTGGGTGCAAAGCCCAGCATCAGCACTGCCAGCGAGCCCTGGAGCTGCCTTTGCACATCTCCACCCTCCAAGGAGTGTGTTTGAAAAGCCCCCAGTCCTCCAGGGGTTCTGAAGCCAGGCAGTGTGAAAAGGAAAGATGAATTTTCTAAGCGCAGGATTGCCCTCGGAGGAGCAGAGGGGCAGCTCCACAGCGCTGTGAGCAGCGACTCCAGTAAATCAGAATGGTGTCCAAGGGTTTCCAGCTGTGTTACAGCTCTGCTGCTCCTGCAGTGCAAGCAGAGGGAAGGCAGCAACCCACACAAGGGCTGTGATCCTGTAAGTGCTGCAGCTCAGAATGCACCTCCGTAGAAGCACTTTTTGAGGGAAAGAACTTTGGTTTCTGCATCAATAACCAAAATCTCCGGCTCTCTCTGGGCTGGCTTTACCTGATGTGGAAGATGGGAAGAATGAAGGCTTCAGTGCAGGCTGGTGAAGAAATCTGGCTTCTAAGAAGAAATTTTGGCTGGCTACACAGCTCTTGCTCCCATCTAGACATTGTGTCACACTGCCACAGCTGAGTGGCTTCACGAATTGCACAATATGGAGTGAAATCTGCTTTTCACCTGAGTTTTTGTTGAAAAAGAACTTTTGCCCCCCATGGATTTTTAAATATGTGAATTTTATAAACTCTGAGTGTGGGTGGGCAAATTAAAAAACCTGAGCATTTATTGATTTTAGGTTTACTTTTTAGCATATCAGGAATTTTGAGGCTGGACAAATAGCTGAGGGTTTTTAAAATGCTTTGAGGTGATGGTGGCACATCTTTGGAACTCCTGATACACCACTGAGGAAAAAGCAAGACGTGACCCTGCCGTTTGCAAGTGTCCTTTGTTATCTGGAGCCATACTGTGGAAGTGAAAGAGATTTCTTCTGATAAACAGGAGGTGTTCTGCTGGCTTCTGGGTTTGGGAGAGAGTTTCTAAACTCAAATTTCCTTTCTGTCAGCTCATGCAACCATAATTACCAGGCACTGGTCCCTCTTATCCCAGTTGCCTGTCTGACATCTGTGCAGAACTCTGAAATCCCAAACATATTGGTGTGAATCTGTGTGACTACTCTGGTTGTGGGAATTTTCTTTTTTTCTTTTTGCCTTTTTTTCTTTTTTTTTTTAATTTGAGGGATTTATTTCTCTTTTTCTGATCAGGTGCACAGCACACTTCTGGTTCCCACACCAGAGAGGAAGCAGCTTCTTGCTGTACACTCTCCTGGGCAGTAATTACAATTTCTCAGGAATGAAGTTTAGTTTGTAATTCAACATTTCCCCACAGCACAGTTGTGTAGCACCTATACAAATATTTGTTCCTGTTAAATGCTTGGGGAAAAAAACCCCAATATTATAGCAGAAGTCAGAATAGGTGTAAGGCAGTCACAGGAACAAAACCTTTTATTTCCCTGCCCTTGAATCTTGTACAGCATTCACTAAAATTGTCATAATACTTCCATTGGCTTCTGTCAGAATAATCCCTAAATATTTGTAGCTCCTGGTGGATTCTAGACTGATGTCCCTTAATCTATTTATATATTCATTTGGCATTGTAGAGGGACAACAAAACTGTCATCCTTGCCCAGGTATAAATCTTAAGAAGCAGCAGCTGAGCATCAGCATGGACCCCAATTCCTGTGCTCCTCCAGTCCTGGAGGATTACAAGTCTGATAAAGCAATGAAAGTAATTTTTTTCTGATTAACTTTGTGCTCAATCTTCTTCTGGTGTCAGCCTAGTACAGGTTATACCATCTTTTATTCTGTGTCAAACAGTCACAGAGGAGAGGATAACATGACAGATGAAGCTGTGGTGGCTACCACTTTCTGGTCTTTTTTTAAGTCCTTAAGGATGAGCATTTAGAGCAGAACACAAGCTGTGAGATCTGAAGGTTGCCACCCAGGATTTCTTGTGATTATTGAATAGTTCTAGTATTATGCAAGTCCACAGCAAAAGAGATAGAAAATGGGAATGTAGAGCAAGCAGCTATGAATTTTCCCACATTTTTATTTTAATTTCATATGGAAAGAAAAAAGGCCACGATAAAAAATATTTCAGAAAATTTATTTTTTATTGAATATTCATAGCCTGCTGGTGAGAAATGCTGGGATTATTAAAAGATGTGTTTCGCTCATGTGGAAATAAGGCCATCAGATGTCTGTCCCCACCACAAAGAAATGCAATTGAAATGACTGTCAAACTATTTACATAGTGATGGCTCTTATTTAAGCTGTCACCCTTAACACCCTGCAGCAGTACCCTCCTCTGCCTGCATCGTGGTGCCCCCAAGCAGGCAGGGGTGTAGACTCAAAAAAGATTTTTAAAAAAACAAACTTTCATGGGGGCTGTGGAATTTTTGCCTGTGTTTGGGTTGGACTGTATGAACTATTTGAAACATTGCATTTTGCTGAGTGATGTTTCAATATGATCTATCTGAGTGGGGGAAAAAATGCCTCAGTGGTTTTATGGGGGGTATTTTTGCACACCTACTATTTTGTATGAAATTTTTACTTTTTAAGAGAGTCTCCTTTTTATTTTCCTCATGTGGAGTGGGAGACCATGTTAGCTATCCAGATGAAGTGAAAAAATTGTATTATCTTGTTGTGTAGAATGACAAGAGCAATAAATTCATGATCACAAAGTCATAGAATGGCTTTAGTTGGGAGGGACCTTAAAGCCCATCCAATGCCACCCCCTGCCATGGGCAGGGACACATCCCACTGTCCCTGATGGCTCCAAGCCCCATTCAGCCTGGCCCTGACACTTCCAGGGATCCAGGGGCAGCCACGGCTTCTCTGGGCACCCTGGGCCAGGGCCTCCCCACCCTCACAGGCAAGAATTTCTTCCTAAAATGCAAACTAAACCCATTTTCTTTCCATTTGAAGCCATTCCCGTTGTCCTGTCACTATGTGATCTTTCCTCTGGTTGACTTCTGAACCAACGATTGTCCACAGGGTTCCAAGTAAAACAAAAATTGAGACTCATTTTGGCTTTTTACAATGCAGCTGCAGCTTTATGCTTTTGTGTCCAAAGAGGCCTTAAAGGTAATGGCATGTGAAATTGCTCCTCTGCAACACTTTGGGTCCATGAGAGATGAAGCCACAATCCTTTATCTGTCTGCACACACAGAGCTTGCAGCAAGAAGAAGAAGAAGTTAGATTTAGAAAGGTAAGTTTTGGTTAACCTTTACTGGAAAAAAAATGTAGCTCAAAATACAATTTTCAAGTGCTCAAAAAAAGCTAGTCACAAAAAGTTAGGAAATCCAAGCCAAATCAGAAGTCTTAATGAAATAAAGTGCTCTCAATTTGAATTCCAGTGCTAAGCTATTAAGCAGCACATTTCCAAGTATTGCAACAACCCTGAGGGTGATATGGCAAATATATATATTTTTTACTGTGCTCTGATAGTAATTGTATTTCTGCAAAAGAGATTTGTTCTAGGTTATCTGTTGAAATCCAGCCAGGTCTTTGGTGGAAAAACCCCTGCCTTTTGTCTGTGTTTCACTTCTGCATCATCAGCCAGACTGTTTCCACATAAAAAACGTGACTTGAATTTGCAGGTATGTCAGTTATTGGTGATTTCACACCTGCTGAGAAGCCAGACCTTTGACAGCTATAAACAGATGCCTCTGTAACACATTTGGTTCTGCTCAGAAAGTGGAAACGTTGTTTTAGTCTCTATTAAAATAATAATAGTGGAACCTTAGCTTTACCCTTAGTAATAAAACTTATGCATTCACAGTCAGGAAACAAACTCTTCATGATAAAACTATTCATATATACATATGAACTCATATCATATATGAAGAAATATTCAGAAGAAGAAATATTTTTTGCCTGCCTAAATTAATTTTTAACTGCACTTTATCTGCTGCAAATATTGAGCAGAAGTGAAGTTGGACTGAGGATGTTAAATCTGCGATTATTCATCAAGCATGATCTTCACCCGGAGTTTCAGGGCCAAATCCAGTGGCTCTGCAGGAAAATAGTGCATTACCTGAGAAATATTGGTTTTCCATCCTTTAGATGTGAAAAAAGAGGTCAGATATTCCATGTAATAATCCCTGGTTAGAAAATTTTAGCTTCTGAAAATTGTTGTGCTGTAGCAATCCAGAATAGAGACACAGATGAGCTTCCAAATTGAAAATGACCCAGACATAGCCCATGAGGCCTCAGTTAACTGCAATCTTAATTAAAGCCTGACTGTGGGCAGAAAAACAAAACAATAAGGTTTTTAAAAAATGCTTAGAGGTTGTTTCAGTGGTTAGAAATGCTTTGCAATAATGTGTGTGCCTTTTCAGTAATAAATGGATTGCATAAATGATAGATGTAGAAGCTCCCATAACCTGATGAGTTTGTTATGGAATTAGATCTTTAACTCCCGTGCAAGACTAATGATAGAGGAAGAATGTTCATGCTGAAGCTGGTTGAATAGAATGGTAACTTAAAAGGCTTTAGAAGATAGCAAAAATCTTTAAAAATCAAGTTACACAGGTAACAAGACCAGAATGTGCAGAGAAATCTAAGTTTTGATTTATTTCTTTTTAATTAATGAGTGCTCTGTGTAGTGCAGTGAAACAAACCGTGTTTGCCAGTGTTTCCCCACTTAATGTACTTTGTGAGAAAAGTCCACGTCCTGAAACATTTAAATCTAATTTCCTCTGACATGCCTGTGTCTATTTTTATATTTTTTAATTCTATTTTATGTATTTCTCTTCTTGGTATCCAGTTCTTCCTTGGTCTCTGTTCTCTCTCACTTTCACGTGACCTTTCTCACTGTTTTCAGCTTCCTTTTCCTTTCATCAATGGGGATTTCAGTAGGGGGGCACTAAAACCTGCACGACCTCCTTTGGTGGGATGTTATGCTGTGCTGGCATTTTGAGGATGCCTATTTTGATCAGGAGCCTGAGAGCTGGAAGACACTGCTGGAGGAAAAAGGCAAATCCTCTGCTCTCTGCTGCACAGGTATTTACACACCTTCAGGCTGGGCTTGTCTTCCCACCCTGTGTAAATCCTGCAGCAGCTTCCCCTCTCCTCCACTCTCTGTGCTGGGAGAGCTTTGGGTTGTGCTCTGGATTCACACTTCACATGAGCATGGAGATTAATTAAGTGAGGGATGGATACCCAAGACATTTATAATTAACGCCTTAAGTAAGTCATAAACCAGGACTCCAAAGATGAAAGCTCCCTGCTTGACTGATTTACTAAATCACACATTCCCTCTTGACCACTGTTTGAAGGGTCTGCACAGCCTTTGCCAGCTCCGTGCACATGCTTTGAGAATTATTCACTTCAGAGCTTCCTGCACTATCAACAGCTCAGGATTTTTTCCAAGGAATGTTAAATCCTTTGAACCTGTGTGGCTTCATAAGATCTGATTAAACCTTTTAGACCTGCCAGTGGATATTTTGCATATTGAAGGACTTCATCTCACCCTTAAATCTTGCTGGCTCACGGGGTTCCTCACATGAAAGGTGTTCTCCCTCAGCTTTGCAGCTACTCCTATTTTCATCCTGGAAAACTGTGATGATTCTAAGGGGGAGTCTAAGAGGGAGCAAGTTACTTTGAACCTTATTTTCTGCTACAGGGTGGGCATCATTTTCAGTTTCACTGAAAAATCACCATAAAAAATGAATAATAATTCTGGCCTCTTTCGAGGAGTTGCATGCTTTTTCTTTTCAGGGAGAGTGTTTGGAGCTTAGTCCAACACTCCTGAAGTACAAGAGAACCAGGGACAAGGAGGGAAGGCAGCACGGCTAAAAGTAAACTTAGGAGGTTATTAGAAGTAGAAAAGACACCCTTCAATAAGTGGAGTCCAAATGAAGATTGCAGAAAAGATAATAAGCCTTCTGGCAAGCTAAATGTGAAGCAATAATAAAGCTGGCCAAAAATGATTTTGAGGAGGAAGGGTTCAAAATTTAACAATAAAACCTTTTTTTTTCTTTTTTTGATACATCAGAAGCAGGAAGTTTGCCAGCAAGTTGATGGGGACAATATATTTCTGAAATATAGAAAGACCATTCTAGAAGGACAAGTCCATAACAGAGAAGCTGGAAAGTATCACAAGGGGGAATGCTCATTAAGGAGGGCTTCCCTGTTGGAGCTGATTGCTGGGGACTGTCCTGAGGAGCTGCTGATCCTGGGGCAGTTTAATAGTAAAGTGGTTTGAATAAATCAACTCAGCAAAAGGGGTAAGGGCCATGTTCTACTGCTGCAGTTTGTGCAAAATCTCTAAAACTGAAGGAGCAGTCACTTTTTATGGCACCTTACCCCTCCAGACAGCCTTGGTTAAGAGATTTGTGATATTCTGTGTCTGACTCTGCTTTTCCAAAAGACTTCAGGACAAGCAGGAATGACAAATGCGTGTCTGACTTTCATATTTCCAAAATGATCTAATATTCCTTTGTTACAGTCAAAACAGCAACAAGAAACCCAACCTAAGCCCCTGCTTATTGCAGAGCAAAACATCTCAAATTTCCAGTTCTTTTGCATGAATAATTGTTCCAAATCCAGTTGAAAGGTAATATTGGGGTTTTACCTTTGCTTAATTTTGACAGGAGACCACTTTCTGTTCCAGCTTGAAGTCCTACCAACTCCTTCAGTCAGATTCACATTCAGATTCATGCACTGCCCAGCTGGAGTGGAGAGGAAGAATAAATTCCACCCAAAAATCAAACAGCGTCTGAGAGACATTTGGTGGTTCATATTTATGGGACAAAACCTGGTGTTCCCACTTCCATGTGCATCAGTGTGGCTGGTTTGAAGGGCTGGCCTCAGCTCTGTGCCCTGTCCCCAGTGCTCAGGGGGATGATAAGGATTAAGTGATATTTTTGGTTAAGACATACGAGAGCCACCTGGTCCCTGCCTGATCACCAGCATAAGCCAGAACAGCCAGTTCGTATCCAATTTCCTCTGGTCCCCCTGGAGCTCTGGAAAGCAAGGGAAAAGCCTAGAGCTCTGCACTTCATCTCTTGCCCTCAGCACTCCCATTCCTTGGTACAGAAGCTGCCATCTGCCTGGAGGACTGAAGTACATTTGAGCATAAAAATCCATTTTGCCCATCTTGTACCTGGCTGAGCTTCTGCACAGAAAATGACTTCATCTGGCCCTTTTCTGCCCTCTATTTTTACAGTCAGTGCCATAAACAGGCTGTACACAAACACTCCTAGGAGTTGTGAGCAGGTAAGGTCTGTGTGGTAGGGCTGTGCTCAATAACAGCACAAAGCTCCCACTTCTGTGCAGTAAAACTCTTCCTGCCTGTGTGGGACAGGGCTGGGACTTTTTGTGTGTGAAGATGAACCCCCAATGCCTGTTGATATAAACCAGATGGGCTCATTCCATCCCAGTGCTTCTTAAATACAGAGAATGTTGGTGTGGTGGTGTGTGGGCTTGCTACTTTCAGTTTAGGTCAAGGTTTAATTTTACTTTCCAGTTTCACTTTTGAAAGACAGGGTGGTCGTTCCTAGCTGGAAAACTTTGACCAACTTATCTGAACATAAAGATGAGCTTTATCAAAAATGGGGAATTGGGACCCAGCTGTACTTAAGAGGATCTTAAACACTGACTTCTGATCCCTAAACACATCTCGCTTGCTTGCATGTTTGTTTGTTCGTTTGTTTGTTGTTTTATTTGAGGTTTTGTTTTGGCTTTACTTTTGCCATGAGTGGCACATGGAGACAGTAACTGTAAATGAGCATCTCCAGGTGGTTGTTCCATTTGTTATACTTTGAGCTCCTGGTTTTGGTCTTCTTTACTGTCGGACACAAAAATTTTTGGGTGCTGTGGTGCTGGAATTGCCTGCAAAACCTTCAAGAATGAGAGCTTTCAGAGACACTGGAACACATAACTGGAAAGCATCATCTGGTTATCTGAGAATGCCTTCATTATATTCAGTATATTGCTGATACTTTTTTGTGAAATATTTTGGGTTAGCTAGAAGAGAAAAGTAAGTAGTTTCTCTCTAATATACTTCAAATATACGTGTTTTTATTTATCATTATCATAGCTGTCTGCACTAATGATTTCTTGCTTTTATCTTTGTTTGAAATTCATAGGGTGAGGTTTTTTCCCCAATTTTATTAAACTTTGCATAATTACAAATTTTCTAATTTTTCAAACTGAGGCAGAACCATCTTAATTCCCTTTAATCCACAGACTGTGGAAGGGAGGAGGAATTTACTGAGATTTACTTCAGATGTGCTACAGTTACTTCATGAAATCTTCACATGCCATTTCATAAGTTCATCTAAACTAAATCTCTACCTTTTACATTGGTGGGGGAAAATCATCTTTGCCCATCAACTGAAATAAAATAAAAAAGTTATGTCTGTGTTTACAGAACCTCACAAATCTGCAAGTGGAAGGACTTGGTTCGTTTGTACTACAGCTATTCCTGAGGATCACTTTGCACTCGGTTTCTCCCAGAAATGTTTCTGCCAAAATTAAAAAAAAAAATCTTAAAAAAAGTAGAAACAAGCATTTTTGCACTGGTCGTTTTCTTGTTTAAAACACCATGAGGTTGTAGCTGCCCTGGGGGCTGTGGGGGAGGAGGATGGGGCTGAGGGTGGGGAGGAGGAGAAGTATGAAGATGTGAATGAGGAGGAGGATGAGGATGAGGAGGAGTGAGGATGAGAGTGAAGGTGAGGATGAGGACGAAGGATGTGGATGAGGATGCAGATGAGGATGAGGATACAGATAAAGATGAGCATGCAGATGAAGATGAGGATGAGGATGCAGATGAGGATGAGAATGCAGATAAGATGGGGATGAGGCTGCAGATGAGGATGAGGATGAGGATGAGGATGAGGATGAGGATGCGGCGCTCTCCCGGTGCCGCAGCGCCACCGCGCGTCCCCTCCGGTCCCCGCACCGCTGGCGCATCCCCGGAGCATCCCCGGCAGCTCGGCATTCCCAGCCCGCGGGGAGCGGGGACACAAAGGCTTTCGAACGCCTGAAGAGGCTCGGAGGGGTGTTGGAGCTGGTTTTGACACCAGTTTTGAGCAGCTCTCGGATGCAGGAGCTGCGCTCTCTCCCCCGCTGCCCGCCCTGCTGACTGGCTGGTCCCTTCCCTCCTCCAGGTGGAGCTGGCTGGGGATATCCGGAAAAAAAAATGTAAATCATCACTGGGGAGCATGAGGAAAGATCACCAAAGGCCAAGTTGATGTTACTGGACTGATAACATTATTAGCAAATATTTTACATAAGCCTGGTTTGTGTGTTCCCAGGTAACTGTGCTGGGTTTAGCAGCTCCTATAAACATAACAAGGTCTGGTGTATCACATTCTATCAAAGCACTGAGCAAGAAAATGGCAATTGCTCATCCAAAATAATGCAGTTTGACATGAAAGGATTTTTGCCAGCCAAGGTAGAAATTCTCCAGTGGGGGGGAAGATACTGAATTTTGTCCCTATAATATGGGATTCTCCACAAACACAGGCTCCACTTCAGTAGTCAGCCCTGTGAGAAGCATCCCTTTCTTGTTGGTTTTGGTATCTTAATTAAACACATTTGCCCAAGGAGGAGAAGTAGAGTTTCTGAGGGGTCACCTCACCGTGGCTGATGTCAGCAGACACATGGCACACACACCATCCCCTCTAGTCCTGTGAGCAGGAGCTCCCCTGCCCCACAACCCAGAGCGCTTTGTATGGGATTTCTTCTTTGTGCTGTCTCAAACATCGAGTGTTTGTGTTCCTTTTCGGATGAACTTTGGTTCTGACCCTGCTGCGGGTGCTTTGCTTGTTTTGGAAACACTTGCCATATCCCTGGACTGTTTGTTTTCCACCCCAATATGCTGCTACATTCCTGCAAGCTTTCTCTGGTTGTAATGCAATGTTTGGCCAGGAAACAGAGAATACAAATGAAAAACAGTGCCCCAGTCTTAGGGAAATGTAGTGAAACTGTGACAGAAAGTGTTTTATTGGAAACAAGACAAAGATTTCCAGAGAATTAATAAACAAGCAGCTGCTCAGCATCTCTGCAAGACCATCAACTCCAGATGTGCATTTCCTGGAAGGATCAGAGTATTTTGTTTAACTCTCTTCCTCTGCCCTCAGCAGGTAGGAGAAACAGAGGTCAGGTCTGGTGCTTGTGTTCCAAAGGAGATAATTAGATATTTACTAAGTGTAGCAACAATACAATTTGCATGACCAGCTAAACATCTACAGATTTTTTTCCAGTAATAGATCCAAACCACTGATTTTCTCCAGGTATTTGTTGAAGACCAGCACTTAGCAGCACATAAAGAGTCAGGCTCCAGAGGGGCAGCAGCAGGAGAACATTTCTCCCCTGCAGAGCTGAGCAGGATCTGTATAATGTCAGTGTTGGGTCTCTTCTGCCAGGGCAGTGGAGTTTTGGAAGGGTCAGGACCTGTCTTTTCTGAAACAAGGGCCCAACTCCCCCACAAAGAAATAGCAGTTTCAAAAACAGTGATGGAGAGCATGAAAGCAGACCCTGGTCTGCAGGAAGTCACAGCACCATCAATTTCTTG
Source organism: Fringilla coelebs (assembly GCF_963513975.1). Taxonomy (NCBI): domain Eukaryota; kingdom Metazoa; phylum Chordata; class Aves; order Passeriformes; family Fringillidae; genus Fringilla; species Fringilla coelebs. Next base: position 114,207,217 of record NC_140029.1, on the reverse strand, counting down.
CACTGGGAGAGATGGAAGTTCAGCTCCTGAGGTGAGGCCAGGTACTGAACTCAACAGCAGCTGTGTGTTACCTCAGAGGGCCAGAGAGGAGTTCTGCTGCCCCTGTCTCCACCCTGGCAGTGCTAAAAATCCAGGTTCTCCATGTTAGCTATCACCTTTCCCTTGAAAACTACACCCCAGAGGGATTCAACATCTCAGTACAATCCTAGAAGTGGACATTCCCAGTGGAGACAGACTGGCCCAGGGGAGCAGCAAGGGACTCTGCTCTCCCAGAAGTACAACTTGAAGAGCTATTGAACCAAAATATTAAGACCAGAATATTGTTGGATGTCACCAGATGCTTTGAATCCCAACAACAGAAGCAGAAAAATAAGTGTGAGGCAAATCAGAGAAGGAGGCTCAGGTAGGCACTGCCTCATCCAGAAGCACGAGGAGACTTGGCGACCTTGGAGCTGAGAAAAACTGAGTGGAAGAGAGGAGATTTCACAAAAGTTGAGAAATAGATGAAGTCCTAAATGATCTATCCACTTTCTTTCCTGGCTTTTGAAACAGCAAGGGAATTGATAATTCAATACCAGTGGTGGGCTCTGGAGTGCAGATGTGGCTGAGCCTGGTGGAGCCCAGCATGCCTTTTCCACTGCAAACAAAGCTCTTTTATTGCTAAGCCAAGCAGGTCAGGCACAGACACTCACAGGGATCTCAAAATGCTTCCTTTGCCCTCAGGTAATTTCTGAGCACTCAGGACATCCAGGAATCTGCTTTCTCCAGAGTAGATGATGAATGGGTCACCTCATACATGGAAGGAGGGGACTAACAGAGAGAATTTCCCTCAGGACAATGTTTGGACAAACCTTTTCTTACAAAGTGAGAGAGTCAGGATTGGCTTTTGCCGTGTGAGGTGGGGGTAACAAAACTGGCATTGCAGTCAGTGAAAAAGTGAACCTTGTGGCCAGCAGCAGAGGCTTTGAGCAGACAAACCCTCGCAGGTGATGTGAATTTCTGTAAATACATTTGCCAATGATCACATGAAGATGGCAGTGTCTGTGGAGACAAGGAACAGGACAGCTCCAGGGCTACCTGAGCCTTCTCTCCCTGTAACAAAGCAGCACAAATGGGCTGGCAGTGGCAAATAAACCCAACTGCAGTTTGCAAGAGGCATTGGTGTCATTGCAACTTCCTTCATCCTTAGGAACTGAAAGTCTGGATAGAAAGTTCCTAGTGGGAGATTAAACTTGGTAATGCTGCAGAAAGGCAGCATAGCTTATGTTCAACACTTTAAAAGGTTTTATGCTGTGCATTTATATATAGCAAAATGTACAGCAGACATGGGAAGTCATTCGATTTCTGGCTTGTCTGGAAAGTTGCTTTCTCACTCTCTGTATTCACCACACAGCAGGAACAGCTTAAAGCTGGTAGTCCCGTGTAGGACTGCCACAAACATGCTTTATTTTTGTTTGAAGTCAGAGAATCTTTGGACATACTGCCTTCCTCCTCTGACTGCAAACATAAACCTATGCAATCGCATCCAGGCAGAACAGCACATAACTTAAATTTTGGCTTTGAGATCCTCAGTGTAACAAGACAGAATTCCAGAAGCATGAAGGGTGGTTGGGTGGTTGACTTTCAGCAGCAAAGGGATGCCTAAATTCCTTCTGTGCCCTTGGAGATCATTCCTTTGTGTATTGTCCTGCCACTTGCCTAGAAAAGCAGTTTCTGCAATTTAGGAGTTAACCCAGCATTAGCAGCAGAAAAATCAGTGCACATAAGGAAGAAAACCCATTTGGTTCTGGGCAGAGGCACAAAGAGCTTTGGGGCTCTGTTTAATATTCACTGTGAAAACTGCTGAGAAATTAATGCCCACTTTTTAAGTTGCACTGGTTGCTTTTTGTTTGTTTGTTGGTTGGTTGGTTGTTTTGGTGGGGTGGAGGGATGGAGAATTCTTTTTGTATCAAGACCTACAACAGGGTGTAGAGTAAAACTGATTAAATCCATTTCATCCTTCATTAGTAATGATCTTTCCAGGCTTCAGGTAGTAACTCAGCATTTCAAATATTGGCAAAGCTTGTTCTTACTTTCTTGTAGATGAGCTAAACTACATTTTCACCCCTTGAGATCATAGATCACAGCTCTGCTTCACCAACTTCAGCTAAGGATATCACTGACATCCAAAATAGAGCAAGGAACAACCTAAATGCATCCACTGCTAATACTGCTAGTGGTGAGGAACCTGGGACTCCTGGGATCTCCACCTTTTCATGTAAGTCCAAAGCCAATTGAGAAGAAAGGTTGCTACAGAGTGCAAAAAGGTGAGAGAATGACATTTGAAGTTACCTGCTATACAGTAGCTCTAAAAACCATTTTATTTTCTGTGGGAACAAAATATAGAAAGGTGACTCACATCATTCACATCAGTGGTTGGGCTTTTCAGTGACATGTAAAGAACTCACCAATCCCTCTTTCCCCAAATTATTGTGATTAGATTCTGTTCACTTGTCTAAAAAGAAAAAAAAAATCAGTCTGTATTCCAAATTCTTGTCAGGCTCTTTGTTGAAAGTCTTTTGTGTGTAAATAAAGTTCAGGAAATAAGAGCGCAAGGCTTAAAAGAGACTGGCAGTGTGCTTGCCTTCTGTGAAGTGTTTGTTTTTATAGGTTGTGTTTTTAAAGGGGAAGACTTTTTAAAACAGAGCATGCTTGGAAATGCTGTTCATTTACCTTTGTCTAAAATGCTGAGTGGCTGCAAGAGCAGCCTTCTCCTGTGGGGACAGGACACCAGTCCCTCCCTGGGCTGTTTGACCCAGACTCATTTCATTTCCCCTGCAGGGTGGGGCACCCCAAGCCCTGGGTTTGAACCCACCCCAGCAGATGCAAGGGCAGTTTGGGGCAGAGCCTGATGTCAGCTTGGTTCCCATCTGCAGAAAACAGCAAATGCAGCAAAATTACTTCACTGGGAGTGTTTTGTGAAGCTGCCAATGAATTACTTAGGAAATTTTGGAAGACTGTGAGAGTTTAAACCTCCAGCAAGACACAAACTCCAGCTCATCTCTACAGCCTAGGTAATGCCTCTATTGCCCATAGTGCTTGTATAAAGTCAAGAATTACAAGGTGATGGGGTTTGCCTGCTCCAGGCAAATGGATTTGTTAAATTCACATGACCTCCTGTCCCAGAAACAAAAAAACCCTTTAAGCAAAATGCTGGATTTTACCCAGGTTTAGAAGAGCAGATTGCTTTTCCATGGGCTGAGTTAGCAGGAGTCTGTCACCAGCTGGTGGCAATGATCAGGCACTCTGTGATAGGCTAGGAAACAGTAAAACCTTGCTTTAATGACAGCTGTGGCTTAGTGAGATGTTCTGTGAGTGAGTTCTGGTTGATGGAAATCAAGAAGGGGAAAAAAACATTGCTGGAAAGGTAAGATATTGCTGAGTAGTAGTGAGAAATATTGTTTTATAGACAAACTGCTCATTCTTGGGGCATGTTTTAAGCAAAGCCATCTTTATTTGGTATTGTAAGTTACCCAAAACTTAAAACAATTCACATGTAGTTAAGCATGTGCCTTATGTCCTACTAATGAAGATTTTTAATATTTTAAATATTAAAATATTTAAATATGATGAATTGTAGATGATCAATCTGATGAATTCTAAAAATATTCCTCCCCAGTTCTGTAGCCCTCACACCTGCTCAGTTTCCTCATGCAGGGTGGTAATATTGCTAGTGCTTTTTTTGTGTGTGTTTTGGGCTGGAGGGGGAGGTTGTTTGAAGTTTAGTATTATTTTTGAACGGTCATTTTGGTTCCTTGTGTGTGTCCCTCCCTGCAATGTTCAGCTAGAGTGGATAGAAGCCACTGCACTAAGGAGGGTTGAGTTTCTGACTTTTTTCTTTATTTGTTGAGATACTAGAAAAAAAACCCCACAAAAACTCTTTTTTTTTTTTGTCACAGAATTAAGTGCTGAGTTGCATCAATTTGCACCCACTCAATTGATCCAAGTGCCTGTAAGCAACACACCAGCTCCCTTACAGTTTAGTTGCTTATTCACGTATTCCTACTGAAATTTAGCTGCCCCTTGAGCAGAAGGATGTGCCCAATGTAACAAGGAGGGTACAGCTATTTTGTGGACTGAAAGCATGAACATCCCAGTACCTTGGTTCTTACTCAGAAAGTGGTGCATTACTTATCCATTGGGTATCAGCTGTTATGGTTTTCCTTGTATTTCTTTTTTTTGGGTGGGGGGGATACATAACTTCTATTATGTATCCCCCCAGATGAAATGTGAAATTGTGCCCAAATCAGGGAGGTAATTTTGATATAAAAAGGTTTCTGAGGCAATAAAATACGAAGTGTGTACATATGATGAATGATATTAAAGGACCACTATCACCAGTGAGTGACAGGCAGGACTAAAATGACAAAAATGAGCGTGGCCTCCCTCTCTTTGAAGATGATCTAGAGCCAATCTTGAGCATCGAGAGCCCTCAGTCCACCAGAAAACATGCAGGCATTAAAGCATGTAAACTAAACTGCTGTAGTATAATTGAGGACCAATTTCAGGACAGGGTTTCACTTTGAAGGAAATTGGGACATGTGGAGCTGGAGCACAAGTGCACAGGAGCTGAAAATGCAGAGCAGCTCCAGCTGTTCTGAATAAACCCTGAATGGCCCTTGCTGAAATGATTATGCCTTAAAATACAATGAAATAGATCTGATGAAGGAGAAAACACAGGAATTGGTTACTTGCCCTGATCTTCTTTGTTTCCACATGTAGTTTTAAGCAAAGTCTAATTTCCTCAGGTACTATTAAACAATTAATTAACTTAATTATCTAGAGAGTATGGATGCCTATTTGGGTAGCACGTTAATTGGAGCCAGTTCTTTTCTTTGATGCTGAAGGTGATCACAATCTCCTGAGTGAGGCATTAGACTACTAGAACAAGCCTTGCACAGCAAAAAGGAACAAAAATATGCAAATACAATTTCAAATGAAAAGAAACTTGCAAATGCTGCTTTATTTAATTCTTACAATAGGGAGGCACTTTTACATTAAAAAAGAAGTGCAGAGGTTTCATTATTAACTACCAAACCCTAAAGTACTATTCCATGAAAACAAAGAGAAATAGTGTCTGTGTGACAAAGTGATTGGTATTTCCTTTCATTTCTATACAATTTATTACATTTAAACAAACAAAACCTTAAAAAAATCTCTAGAAAACAACAGCAAAAAATCTTTTCTTCTGCTCCTGCGGGCCAGAAGCACTTAGAACATTGATGATACTTTGTGTTCCTCATCTCTTACTTTCTGTGCTTTCTGTATGAGGCGGAGTCTGACCCAGGGGCTTTCCAAGATGAATGGGTGCCACAGAGATAAATAAAGTGATCATGTGTTTATTTGATGTCAAAAGTCTCAATTCAGCTCTGACTTGCATGCAAAACCTGCTTGTTTCAGTCAAGTTAATCTCCAACTAACACCTGCATGCAGAGTGTGTGTGCTGGTATGGTGGAAGAGCAGGGAAGGGTGACTGCAGGATTTCCCCTCCATGGAGTCAGAATTCCAAGCTTGGTTTCCATGCCATCCTAGAAAAAGGACCTCCATGGAGTCAGAATTCCAAGCTTGGTTTCCATGCCATCCTAGAAAAAGGACCTTGTATTAATGGCAATGAGCCCCTGGTTGTCAGCTTCTTGCTGGGCTGTGCTGGGTGAAACTTGGGAGCAAATCCTGCATTGCACTACTCAAGTGGGAAGTGAAGTTACCAATATATTCAGCCAAAGCAATAATAACACTGAGAGAGGGGCTCAGATTCTGCACTAACCCCTGCATTTAACACTGGAAGAAACCTCCCTGATGTCACTCAGAATATCCTTGGAGAAAGGCAGTCCTCCAAAGGAATATTGTCACAATCCATCCTTCTGGACATCCACTTCAGTGTCTCAAGTGAAGACAGGAGAGCTGGGGTCAGGAATGCTGGCAGATAAATGTCTCTGTGTTTGATGGATGAGAGGATATATTTATACCTCACAGCAATTCTCTTGCTATTTATTTGGTTTGGGGTCAACAAAACCACCAGGTGAGCTGCACAGGGAGGCTTCTGGTGCTGTGAAAATGAGCTTGAAAGTGGAAAGAACACTCAAAGGATGTTAAAGAAATATTGGAAATGCTCAAAATCAGCACACCTGAGGAAAGCAATACTTTTCTAATTACCTGTTGGTTTATTACAGTTGGCTGAGCAGAATATGGCTTTACATTCTGAGGTTACTGGGAAAATTCAGGTTTTCAATGGCAGCAGGGCTCACAAATAAATCTGTTCTGGAGCTCCCTGAAGGCAAGGTTACCCTAAATAAAGGGAATATGATGGATCATCAGACTGTGCTTATGTTGAACAGTGCTAGGTTTGATGGAAGAAGTATTTGCTGCAATTCCTTGGTTTTACTCAGCAAATTCCAGTTTGATGTCCTGTGATGCAGAGCTCCTTCCTTCAAGCCATTTCCTCTGTTTTACAAAATTGTCTGGGGTGTATTTAGCCCAATCTGAAAGCAAATGACCTGACCTGATCCAGAACTCTTTTCAAACTCTAAAGCTGGGTTCTAAAGACAGACAAATTAAAGCTGGTCCAGTATAACCAAAATTGTTTTCAAAAACTGAGCTACTAAAAGAAACATTTCCATTTTGAAGTTGCTTTACAACCTGTAAACATATTCACAGAGAGTTTGGGCTATAGATTCCAGGGAATTCTTTTCTTTTACCAAAAGCACATATTATAAAACCTGTAGAGATTTTTCTTTGCATATTATGCTTGAAAAAGTTCAGTAAGTCTGGTGTCATTTAGATTCTAGTACACTAAAATTATTTGCAACTTGTAACTTTGTGCTGATATATGAAATAGAAGATGTAAAATTCTTTCTAAACAGAAATTCCTAAACTTTCTGTCCAAGCTAAATATGTCAAAGGACATAGCATGAACATGAAAGATAAATCTAGTTTTAAGATTTCCCACTGATATATAAAAGAATGTTTTACAAAATTTTGATCTTGATTGTCTCTTTCCAGCTGAACAGAGAGGGTTTTTTCCCTCCATTCTTTATTGAAAGGGAGAAAACCATGCTGCTGCTTATTTCCCTGGCACATCTTGCATGAAATAATGCAAGCTCCATTATGGCATGAGACTAATTACACAAATTACATCTGAAAGAAAAAAAAAGTTAAATTAAGATCTGAACAGTTACTGCATGATCAGTGGGCAAGAGTGAGATCTGATGTCGTTGTGTTTGGAAATGGCTTCATCCAGATCCAGCTGTCTGTTGTTGACCTTCACCTCCATGCAGCCATTATAAAAAGCAGTCACTGGTGTAGCACCCAGAGGAACATCTGCACAGAAACACATTCAGTTCATTAGGCCAAGGCATGCAAATTCCAATGGATTTTTCAGGTCAGTCAAAACATGGGGAATACTCCACTCCCCATCCATTATTTAGTCATGGGAGAAAAGGAGCAATTTGGCAGGAAACACTTGAGTTCCTCTCCTCCCTTTTCTTTAAGATCAAGATCGAGCCAGCAAAGCTGAGAAAGGCCAGTAAAATGTTAAATATGCATTAGAAGGCTGTTCCCATCCAGAAACTGAACTCCAGGAGTGTTTTCCATAGTAGCTTTTCCTGTATTAACAACAAGAGTTTGTTTCCTGGAGCCCAATATTCCTGTCCTGAGCTACAAACAGCTGTTTCTGGGCTTAGAGGTCACACAAAGAACTGTCTTGCTTTTGCCAGGAAGCTACTCTAGATTTAAATCTGCAGCTTCTCACTTGGGGCACCCCTGGGAACTTCCCACATTTTCCTACTTCCTCACTGCTGCTTCCAAGTGAATTCTCTGTGAGAGACTCACTTTATCTGCTGCTTGTTTAGGTATTGTTTGGCTTAGGGCAGCATCAGATCATGGATATGTTTGCAGGAAACAATTTGTTAAGCACAAAATCAAGCAGGCATTGCTCTCAAGTCTTAGGGTACATACAACTGGCTTCTTACAAGGTAGACCTAAGGCATGCAAACACCTTCAGCAATTAGAATGAGGGTGATTAGGAGCTGATCTCAAAAGCACCCTTTCTTTCTTCTGTTAATCACCCTATCCCTCCTTAGGAGATTGATTTGGTTATCTTACAAACCAGAAATGCTTTCTCATTATTTTATTTTGCTGTAAGCTGAAGTATTGCACAGAGTCCTATATAATTGTTCCCTTCTGCTTTTTTCCCCCCAGTGAGGAAAACACTACTGTCACAGAACCATGGAAGTTTCATTTAACCTGCCCTGGTTGTGCTGAAATAACAGAGGAATACTGCCACCACTGTTACTAGTTTGTGGAAAGGGCTATCAAAAAAGGGGACTTATGGTCTTCATGAATTGCATGGGGTTTTTGAATACAGAGGCTTGTTTTTTGGGGTGGTTTGTTTGCTTTGTGGTGTTAATTTGCATGTTTAAGATAGCTTTTAAAACTTAGAGATGACAGAAAACTGAGGTTAAGGAGCAGCAAGTAACTAATACTTGCTTCTTATCTCTTTGGGATGCCTGAATAATAGAAAGCTCTTCATTCTCAAGATGTCAATTTCTCTGTGGCTGGCAGTGTACTAAAAAAGAATCATTTAAGCATCACAAAAATGAAGAGGCCCAAGAAATGACTGAAACCTTAGTTACTGTGGCTCTGTTAAACTGCTAACTCACCTGTACTAAGAAAATACTGACTCATTCTTTGTCAATTCAAGACATGTCAGTCAAATTTGTAGCATTTTGTTACGAATTGTGATTCATTCTCCATAAAATAATAACAGGATACAGAAAAGCTCTATAAGTAGCCACACTATAACCATGGCACTTTTCTTCTAGCAATTTTCAAGTTATAATTCAGGTTTTGATTATTTCTCGCCTGAGCAATGTTCTTTTTCTTCTTGATTCAGCCTGAAGTACAAAAGTATGTGCACACTTCCTGGACAAAATCATCCTTGTGATAAGGATAATGTTGACCTTACCTCTCAATAATGTTAACTTGAAGCTTGCTTTGAACAAAATATTTGCTGTTTCAACGCATTCTCTGTCTCATAAAGGTTGCCAGTCATCTCTTGCTCAGAGTTTAATTGTTGAAACCATATTCCTGACTTCCCGTTCTGCAGTTCTGACACTTGGATTATTTACAAATGCCTGCTTTTCTTACGTTTTTGATGCAGTTCCTCAGCTGTGCCAGATGGTGGCATGTCAGAAACATGCAATGCTCACCCAACTCAAAAATCAAGACGTTTTCCAAATTCAAACCTCTAGAGAGCCCTGTCTTAATGTCCAAATACTGCTACTGTTAAAAAGCTGGCTGCCTCCTAAGCTGAAATGACTGGAGGAAGCAAAAAGCATCTCCTTTTTTCTTTTTTTAAAAAATTGTAGGCTATTCCTAGCATGGGTAAGGCTGAATACAATTGGGAATCAGGCTTGTAGAAATAATGAAATTAATGAAAAGAAGCAGGACTCACCTGGCAGGCCACCCAGGTAGGTGACAACATTTGCCATCATTGCTTGATGAAGAGTTGAGAGTTGCTCAGAGTTGCTTCTGTCAGTGTGTGAATCAACAGCCAATTCAAGCTCCTGTTTGGTCACTAGAAGTCCAACCTGCACTCTTCTGGGGGTGCATAACTTCTTTGATTCCAGCTGTGCAACAATGATGTTTCCAATGGTCACAGTGATTTTCTAGATGGAAGAAAGGTAGATCACCAAAGATTTCACATGCAACTTTAATAAATCATTACACTTGGTTCTAGTGCACTTTGTATTTGCAAGTAGAAGAAAATATTAAATACTGGTGCCTTCAGCTGGAAAAGCTGATGTGTAACCATCACTTCTGATGATGAGTGGCATTCTTAAATTTCTAAGTGAGAATGTTTTACAAGGAACAGCTCTGGCTACAGTTCTGAGGTGAAATCCTGTTTCACCGACAGTTATAAAGGTACCCAAGTGTTCACTACAGGTTCTTATTTTGGAAAAAAAAACCCTGGATTAACCATGGTGTATAATTATGCTCTAGCTTGGGATGGCTGATGTAAATGGAAACTTAAGGACAACAAGATCAGTTTATAATTTGGAACTAATATGATGCCCTTACTGTATACACTGCTCCCAGTTCCCTTTCTGCTCTGTCTATTTGGAAGGAAAGGTTAAAGAAAACATGATGGGATGGATCTGAGCTCACATTAGATAATGTAATCTCCCTGGCATGAGTGATTAGTGCTTAGTCACTGCTGCAGCAATCATTAATAGACAGATATTTTTTGCACATTATTACACAATTCAATTTTCAAAATACTGAGGCTACCAGCTGCACTGCAAGTGTGTGAGTAGCTTTTTTTTTAGTTTGATTTTTCACCTGGCAGCTGCTAGGAGAATTGTAAGATCACCTGTGAGTCAGAGGAGTTAGAGTCCACTATGGACAATGCAAGAGGCACTGTTTCATTAGAAACCAAGGCAAACATAACACCAGTGTCTGTGGATGGGCGAATAGTCAGAGTCACATTTATTAGCCAATCTTCAGCACTGTCAAGATTATCTGTTTTAAAGAGAATAATTGAAATTAGTAAATCCACCTGCTGATGAAAAATTAATATGGGGTTAAAAATTAGTATTTAAATCTCCTCTCTACTGTGGAAAAATTAGTGCTAATTTTTTCAACTTATAGAAAGAACTACAATTCTAAAGAAATGAAAGCAGATAAAACAAAAAAATAACCAAATCAACTAACTTTTAATGCTGAATCTTCAACAGTGGCCAACCTTTGCAAATAAACTTCTGAATGTAAAGCACTCCAGACACTGAACAGATAACACTACTGTGATCAGAATCCTCATTCAAGCAGATTCCTAACAGAAGTTAAGGGAATCACTGGTGGATGCAAAAGTGTATTGCTTAGTTTGTGTGCCTTTTTTTATTTTCTTTCTTTGAAAATTTCATCAGTACCATCACTCAGTCCAACAAAAACCACAGGAATAGAAAAATACTTACTATAGTTTATCTGGAATGCTGCCATTCCAGTGCCAGGGTAGAAGGATCCTCTCTCCACTGATACTAAACAGTGTTTGCTTTGTTTTTCTTGAATAACTTCATTTACTCCTGAATGTCCCTGGTTCATCAAGTTCCAGGCCCGGATACAACCATCCAGACGAGGGTTAATCTACAGCAGAATGACAGCATTGGGGGTTTGAGTCCAAAGTTGGGTTTAAATGTTAATAATGAGGCATTGTTTTCCATATCAGCTTATTTCTATGTAGGCAATACCAGTCTTAACAATGCTATAGGTTACAGAAGTGAGGCTGGGAGAAAACCAAGTGGCAGGCATTTGGTACCTCAGCCTTCAAAAGGTATTTCTGGTTTAGCATTTCCCACTTTGCTGCCAGGGATCTGGACAACAAGAGATTGCTTTTACTTTTAAAGCTTGTGTTGTGACCTAGACAAAAGGACAGCAAATTTTTTGTAGCTGAAAGAAAATGATCACTAGCAATGCGCCTTGGTCAAAGCTTTATCTTTATACCAAAGTACAAAGAAATTTCTGGAATTGTTTTATATTGGATAAAGGGATGTTATTGTATTGTTCCGTGATTTTTTCTCTGCTTTGCTTTTAAGCAAAATTGATTTTTTAGTTTTTTTTTTTTAATCTAAACACTCCTTTAAGATTGCCAATTAGTTTGAAGGCTCCTGGACTGTAAAGATGGTTGCAACAATTTGACTATTGCCATTCTTGAGGCTGGGACACTGAAAGAATCACAGGCCTCGTCCAGCCTGGGCTGTTGTAAAACCTTGTAAAAACGAAATCTCCCTGTGCTGCCTGCACAGTGAATGCTGCACTTATTTAGAGCTTAGCAAAAGCCAGGACCAGGACATGAATCACCCTGAAATGCATTCTCAGCAGCAGCAGTGCTGGTAATTTAGGGAATTTTAAAGCCATATTATGAAACAGGCTACAGAATCCTCAAAGATTAGATCAGAAATGCTGTGTTTTCACAAGTGAAGCCTTACTGAAGGCAGGCTGGAAAGCTTCACACATGTTTATTTTCAAAACAGTGGTTTAATAACCACATTTTCATTTTCTAAATGGGTTCCATGCCAGGCTTGCTTCTTCTGTGACTTCCAGAACAGAGCATGATCAATCAATGTTAGTTTTATTATTATTTAATTACCTGTTTAACAAGAGCACCGCCCACTCTGCGAGGCAATCCTGCAATGTACACCTTGGTTTCCAAGAAACCCTGGGACTGTTTAAACAGAGTTCCTGGGCTGTTAATACTCATCACAGCCTCTTTAGCTATTTTTACACTGATGCTGTGTTCTAATTCTTCAACTGATACCTGTAATAAAATACAAATAATTACATATGCACACATACAAAAATGTAGACTATATTAAATTTTAATATATTTTTAATAATTACATAAGCCCTATGAAGCATGACTAATGTTTCTTTAAACCTTGTAAGATAGTTTAGTGCAGTCACTATTTAAATTGTATTTAAACCTGATGCAGGACAGCTGCCCATATCTAGGGACATTCACAGGAGGGTAACAAAAATCTAACTGACATTAAAAATTTGGTGTACTCTATAGATTGTGTGAGAAAGGCTTTTCATCTCAGGTGTAAAGGCTTGAAAAGCAAGATGAAGTTTTGGTCTAGCAGATGTAAAACTCGCTCCAAACACAAAGTATCCAATAACTGTGCACTTGACCATGCAATCACAGTTTTGAATATCCTGCCACTTTTCTTTTCATGTTTAAAATTAATAATTGCTATGTTGATAGCTAGAGGTAATTATCTTCTCTTTGATTGTTAAAAGGTAGCAGAATTTCCTGATGCAAGATATTCCTGTGCATTTCTTGGGGTATGAGTGCATCATTTTAAGCCATTTAGTAGTTTATTTAGCTCAGTTTCTCCCTCCTTTATTTATCAGCATCTTCCCACAGTGAGTAAAGGAAGTGAAATGGGAGAAGGAAATCCAACTTACTATATGCCACAGTCCATCATTAATGGCCTTGCCTCCACTGGTGACTTTTGTTCCAAACTCATTCTTGAACTGAATCTCAATCTTCCCATCCCTAAGAGCAAGCAAGATCCATGCTGAGTTGTCCAGGGATTCTGCATACAGGATGACCCCCTCTGCGTCGTACGTCCGGAAATCAAACTCTGCTGTAAATCTGAGTTGTGAAGAAGGAATCTTAATAAGAAGTCAGGAAAGGTGAAATACTGTACAGCCTAGGATAACTCATTAGTAGGTCAGAGAAAGGTTCACAGATAGTAACTTTTGGTGTCTCTAAATCTGAGCAGTTGTGATTTTTTGCAGAGTTAGTCAAAAGCAGAATGGAACATAAGCCTTGTTCACTCAAATCCAGTGGGAAGTTTTCAGGTTAACACCCTGACCTGGGATTTGAAAGAACCTTGGTGTAGTTCCCAAATTCACTCTGAGCTTTACTTGTGAAGGATATCCCAGTCCCCTGAGTAAGAAGAGAGATGTAATGTTCCTATTCTATTTTGCAGGGATGCAATGCAGACAAAATAGAAGATTTATGATGTGCTTCAGTACAGCTGGGTTGCCAAGTGTTGTCGTGAAAGAATTACAACGTAGGAATTTGCTCTGCCTTTCATGGGCCATTCTCTCATCTGAGGATTTGTTGGCTGGATCTAGGTTGAGTGTGTGTATGTAGCATAGTTAGGATTTACTGTGCAGTAGAGGAGAGTAGGAGTAGAGTAAAAAAAAAGGGTTTGGGACTAGACAAAGCAGATTAAAGGTGAAAGCAAAGCATTTGGAAGCTGGGGTTTGCCAAGGCAGCTGTAACTCAGAAGTGGGTCGCTGTCCCTCGCAGTGCTGCTCTGTGTCCCCTAGATGGGGCTGTCCCTCACCAGACGCACCCTGTATTTACCGCTCTGTATTTACACCAGGCTTCAAACATTTATCATCTCTGAAAGCTCTTCCAGGACAGCATTAGTGCCCGGTCAACTTGGAACAGCGGCAGAGGGCAGAGTTCTCAGTATTTATGTCCATCTGTACGGTTCTGAGGCTCTGGGGATCACCAGCTCCACAGCTGCTGCTGCTGTTACCTTCCAGTTGTTTGGTCACTAAGTCATGGAACAGTGCAATTTCTGCTGCTACAGCAAAGAGGTCCAAGAGCAGTAAAGGGGTCAGTGCCAAGGGCAGTCGCTCTGACAGCTGTAAAGAAAATCATCCAGCTGGTGCCAGACAAGGCACTGTGCTCTGTGGGTGTTCTTGGGACACTCTGGGTGTGAAAAGGAAGCCCAGGGCAGGGCAGAGGGGCAATGGCCTGATTTTGTTGCTCAGCAGGATGGGCAGAGCATGTCCTAGCTTCTATCTGAAGCAGGGGGGGGAGCAGCAGCAAAACCCAAACTAAAGCCATTCCCACATATAACTGAAAGCCATACTGTAACTATTTACATAAAAGTTCTGAATTTTATGTTGCTAATTCTAAATGCCTTCTTGTTTATTCATTCATTCATCCATCATGTAAAGAAAGGTATCTTATCCAAGGGGGAGATGGTGATAAAATTAAGGCATACAATGCATTCTTCCTCAACCCTCAGAAAATTAATGGAAACAAATGTCTGTCCTTCCAATGCATACTTTTATCAATAGCAAATACTTACCTTGTGACATTTGGAAGTTTGAACTTTAAGTAGAGAACAGGAATTCCTATAAATTGCTCTGCCAGGTAAAGCAGTTGATAATTCTTTTCAAGATTCAGTGGGATACACTCAGTAACAGACTGAAAATGGTAGAGGAAAAAAAGCTGTTAATGCATTGTGATAGCTTATGAAGCAACTCCTGTTGTTGCCTGCTAGCCTTTTTTATTTTTAAAGAAATGGCTTACCTCTGGGGTTTTTTTTTGTTTTTTTTAAACTTGAATACCTATGTACAAATAAAATTGTGTGGTTTTGCTTTTCCTTGAAACATCCCTTATTTAAACTGCTGGAAGATAATCCAGGTATACACACAGTTCTGGTGGATTGAAACTAATATTTAAATACTTAGCTTTTGAATTAAGAATTCCATTCTTCCATCAAGCACTGTTCTTTCACCAGGAATATATGACACCCACCTTGTGGGGAACTACCAAGTTCCGTTATTAAAGTTCTGCAGAACCTAAACCTGCTTAGGAGTTAGGAGGGAATGTACCAGGGCTGTACCGTGGGAAGACTGTGTAAAAGAGTAATTACAGAATCAAAGTGCTTATGGACAAATAGAAGCCTCAAAGCCTCTTTGATCAAATTTGAATCCCTCAAAACATTCTGTGACTGTCTTCTACTCTGACTTTGCTATGCCTGATGCAGCAGTTCCATTAAATGTACAGGTGCTCTCCTTGAATTTTAGGGCTACTTCATTTTATGGCTGCTGGTGTCACTAGTCTTTAGATTGAATGTATTTTCAGCTGACTGAACTTTTTTCCTTTTTTCCCCTAATTAAAAGGCATGAAACTAACTTCCAGACAGAGAATTAATCGCTGTTGAACAACAGTACTAAAAATAAGAGTATCTTCCAGCCTCATTACATCTCACCATTTCAAGGATGAGCAAAATGAAAAAGAATGATTGCCAAGCGCTGTTTGTTAAATTTCAGAAAGTACAAACAAGACCTAAAACACAGATCCTATAACTTGTGTCAGATCTTGTTTCTGCAGTTTAAGCCAAATTTTGTTATACTCTGTTAGAAGTGTTTTATTGTTGTTAGAAGTGCCTTATTGTTGGCAGTTATGTGAGCTCACTTCACATGACATCTCAGGCTGCCTGAACTTTTCTAGGTCTACAGAGAACCACTTACAAAAAAAAAATCCTTGGACTTCAATCCTTAAATCCCAGTTCTCTGGAGTTTCAAACTCTCTGCTCCTAAGAAGTGTAAATTTTCAAAATGATCAAGAGCAGCCCATTTTGGCTTCAAGATGTTCTCCAATTGGCAAGTATTACTGAGTGCTTTTCCTTAAGGTATGGCAGATGAGAACTGTGAAAAACAATCCAGGGTTTTTTTTTCAATCCAAACAGAGTAGTTCTGAAACAGTGAGTGAAAACTTTTACACAGCCTAAGGAAAACTTGGGAACATATGGACAAAAGGAACATTCTGTCTCTGCGTGGGCTGAACAAGAATTATTTGTTTGATAGGAGAAAGCTGAGGCTTATTTTGGAAGCAGCAGGGAATAAAGATGCCTGGCTAAAGCAAGCTGCTTTTGACAGGACTCCTGTAAATGAGCATGCATGAACGGAATGGCATCCAAATCCGTGCTGCTATGCGAGCCAAACCATAGATCAGAATCCCCAGCATTTTCTCAGGAATTTTTAATCAGTTCTCAAATAGCTTCCTATTTTCCTTAATCTAGGCTATCTTCTCATCAAGAAATACCAAACTTTGTGATTTTCCACATGGAATTTTACATAGCACACTTTTACCTCACAATTCTTCATGTCCTTAGAGAGCTTGAACCCTTTCTTGCCATCACAATAGCAGCTGTAACTTCCTGGTGAGTTCACACAGAGTTGAGCACAAATATTTTCAGCACATTCATCAATATCTAGGGGAAATCAAAGCAGACAGATTTTTTTTTTTTATGTCACAGACTGAAAACTAACACAAATTAATGGAATAACAGACAAGAGAGGGTCTCTGGAATAACATGAATCCAAAAGGTGATTCAGTAATATGATAGAGGCCTGGAGTTCAGAGCTGGAGACAATTTGGTCTGATTTCTGAGGCACAAGGTGGCTGAATAGTGAGAGAGCTCATAAATTGCTACCACAGATGGCACAAATCCCATTCTGTGTCAGATCTTTTGCTTTCTTTGTAAGAGATGACGAGAGCTCAGATTAATAAAAGTATGTAGGGCAAATATGTGAAGAAAGTATGTGCTTTATAATATAAACCCAAATAATCTCAGGGCAAAATACCTTTTAAAATAACATACAATAATCTCATAATGCCTAAGGTTCAGATAGCATCTATTTGTGGAGAACAGTTTGATTTGAGCTGTGATTTAAGCTAAATCAATAGAAGAATTTGATTTCTTATTTAGTAGGTTGTGTAAAATAAGCAATTTAGAAATGAAAGGCTGTTTAAATGTAAATTTTGCCATTCAGGCCAATGTAAATTTTGCATTTCTAATATAGAAACAAAATCTCTCCTTGACAAGAGACTCCAATGAGGGTGATTTGGGCTTCAGATTAAAGCAACTGCAACATTTATTCTGAAACAAATAGCCCTTCTAGTGGGAAGAAAAAATTTTGTACCGACGCATTCATTTAAATCTGGGGGTTTTTAGGACTAAAATACTTTTTTTTTTTTTTTCTGTTGCTTGGAGGAAGAGAGGTAATGAAAAATGCAACAAACCCTGTTCTGTTCTTCAGTCTAATAGTATCTGTCATCATAGAGATAGCTGTGCATAAATGTATGCAAATTCAGTTTTCCTAATAATCATAATTGAGTTTAGCCACCTACAAGCAATATGACAATGAAAAGCTCATGTCATTTAGTATTTCTGTAAGGCTACATTCCTGTCAGGCTGCACAATCCTGTCCTTAGACAGGATTTGGTGACTCATTTAATGTGGTTACAACAAGGTCTAAAAGCTTAGCAGCATAATCCTCCTGCTAGGGAGGTAAGACTTTCCCCGTTGGAATGTTGTCATCTTGCAACCTCCTGAATCTATGTCCCAGTAGAAACACAACACTTACATGGGTTGCATTAAATTGGATTTATCTGAAGGAAATCCTAAGAGGAGCAAAAATTAATTACTGTGAAGTTTTTCTCACTTTGGTGCATGCAGGAACAGAAAATTGTCAGTAGTGTTTTAATCCCATAGTAACTGGACAAAGAGCTGACACCTGGATATGTAAACACTGCTACTGTGCAGAGCTTTGGCACAAAAGACCTGCAGGAAAAGCCATGGAGCGAAAGATTCGTGGCCAGCAAGAAGCTGCTTTTGTGTCCTTTTGAGCAGTAATACAAGGCAGCTTTTAAAATAAAAACCAGTCACTGATAGATTTTCCTTAAACTGACAGTGTAGAATATTCATCTTCATTGTAAAACTCTAAGAGCTTTCATATCTGTTTACAACTGAAATTTAATTTCTGATGTGCAGTAAACAGAAACTTTAACAAGCATAGAGAAATAGAACATATTCTAAGACAAATATGCAAACACTTTCAACACTGGATAAGTTATAGTTTTTGTATGAGTGGCTTCTTGCTACTTCACTGCAAGTTATCAATACTTCTCAACTTTGCTATAATTGGTACAGAACTTTGGAAATTTTTAGTTCCAGATTGTCATTTCAGGAAAGATTCTTATGGAGCAGCTGCTTTTTTTCACAGTTCCTTCTCTGGATATTTAGGAATAGTTTCATTTTACATTTGAGGTCTTTATAAAAAAACCTTTCAAAACATCTTTAGAGAACTGCCATGCTGTCATGTAATACAGCCTGACAACAATTAATTTAATAAAGAATTTGAAGATTCAGAAATGCACTCGTAGATGAGGAGCTGAGTTTGGTATAGCAGTGGATTAAAAAAAGAAAGGGGGAGAGGGAAGATGAAAGATATGAAAAAGGGGGAGCTGGGGGCAAAGACCCACCTTCACAGCTCTTGGAAGTTGAATTATATGAGTAGCCTTCTGGACATTGACACTCATATCTCCCCTGGGTGTTTTTACAGATGGCTGTTCCACAGATGTTTGGATGTAGCACACATTCATTTATATCTAGAAACACAAACAAGTTATTAAAAAACAACTCCTGCTCTTGCACACCATTTTTCTTCCCAACCTTATAAAACACTCTGCAAACTGAGCGAGGTTGGCAAAATTTCTTGGTAGCTCTACCATGCTCTCACAGCAGACTAGAGCTACAGCCAGAAAGATTTCCAGAGGGCTGTAAAAGACACTTCTGCATGCCCCCAGTGATAAAATTCTCTGCCTGCCTATATTTCCCATCCCTTCATGCGGGTAACAAGGAAAGGGATGCATGTCTAGGAAGGCAGAGAGAGAAATCAGGCAACAGAATTCCATCTTAGAAAAAGACACCCAGAAAGACAAGGGATAATCCAATCAGAGGTTCTTCCATGCTACAATCAATTCATGTCAGTTTTCTTTTAATTGGCTATGCTGAGAGGTGTTCAAGTCCCTCACTGTCTCTCTCTAGCTCTCAAACCATTTTAGTGTCTATCTTCTGTCTTGTTTTCAATTTGTCAATGTCATTTTCCCAATGTAGATGTGACAGTGGGATTCAGGATATAGTATCAATCTTACTAAGTGTCTTTGAGACAGAAGAATATCAGATCCCTGACAGTACTTCACTCCCACTCGTAAATACAGGGATCATTCTGGTTTTCTCTGTGGTTTTGTAGCAGTTGTGGAAATGGTGCTGCACAGAAGATTCTGCCACTAGCTTGCTTGGTGTCCTAAAACTGTACTAAGTCAAAGCTGCCCTGAATGCAGACTACTCTTATACAGTTAATAAGAGTATTCCAAATTCCTGGGTGTTTAGCTCTGTAGTTGCATGTAATAAAATACCTCAGTGCAGTTTATCAAATGATTAAACTGACACTCAGGGCACTAAGTTATATTAGTCTATTTTTATCTTTGATTACTTTTTCACCAGATTTTCCAGTGTCTTTCCAATTTCCATGGTAACAATATCAGCCATTTGTATCACTTTAGATTCTTGTTTCAGGGTGCTTAAAGGATACATGAAACTGGTGTGAGACCAAAATGAGCTTTATGGAGCTCCAGTAATGAAGCAGAATATCATCTATAGCCATTCCCTTATCTTTCCTTGCTTCTTGATCCAGTTCATTATTTGGCTGCCCAAATGCCTGCAGTGTGTAAGGAATGAGCAGCCAAACTAAACCAGGGCTGGATTTTTCAGAGGCAAGGCAAGAGCATTTATGGAACTACTGGATCAAACCCTTCCCTCTCCCTGGTCAGCAGGCACTATGGTGGCATGGAAAGATGTTCTCCTGAAGTCTCCCTACCTCCACAATCCCTTTTGTTGGAATGCATGAAGTAGCCATCTTCACACAGGCAACGGAAGCTCCCAGGGAAATTGGAACAGCGTTGGCTGCAACCTCCATTGAAGTCTTCACATTCATTTATATCTAAAAAGAAAAGGGAATCAAACTCTCTGCTGACAGGAAGGCATCAACTGACCAGCTGCAAATAGTATTCAATAGTAGAAATGTAATTGCACTTCTGAAAACCAACATGCCATGAAATTGAAGACTGTACCTTCCTCACAGTTCTCTCCTCTCCATCCTGCTTTACAGACACAGGTATACTTGGCTTGTCCATCTATGCAATCCTTATATCCATCTTTATGGCATGGAAGGGGGCTGCACTGGTTTGAAATTTCTGTGGGATGGAAAACATGGAAAATCCTTGTAATTTGGAGTTATTTCTCCTTGAGAATCACCTTAGTCTTCTTCTCTTCCTACAAGCGACGAAATAGGAAAGGTCTTGAAGTGTAACATGAAGGACTCCCACAACCATCTTGCTACTCATTCTGTCAGCAAGAATTTTTAAGTGAGTGAGAACTTACAAAGCCACCAGTACCTTTTCTTTTCCAGGCAGAAAACAACTAGAAGACAAATTACTTGCTAAGCTAATCCCTACAAGATGTGACTAGACTTGATATTATTATATTTAAAAGATGTATTTCAGGTTTAAAGAACAGTGCTCTGCCCCCATCATACTATCACAAATTTCACTAGAAAGATCAAAGTTTCAAGAACTCAAGATAAGACTGTTGAGTTTCTCTGTTCAAGAGTGGTCAGACAAACTGGTAATTTACCTATTACAAATGGATCTGGAAAACATGTTCAGCCATGAGCATATGCACAGCCATGACCATGTGCAGTGCAATTATTAAGGATTTTTTTTTGCCTTCCATTGCTTTCAATGATAAAAATAGTGTCAAGTGGTTAAGGATAAGTATTATTCAAATAAACTGGAAGTTTCTTTGATATAAGCAGGCTGTAGGAGGTTTAGAGAGATGGTTAAGCTGTGACAGTAGGAAATATGGTAAAAATGGCTTGCTATGAATTTACTAGAAAGAACACAATTTATGCTGGGCCTCTGAATGCACAGGCATAAAAATCAAACATTTGAGAAACATCCCAAGTTTCATGCTTTGTGACCTTTTGTTTGGAATCAATGACCGTGTTCCAGATAGTATTTGGATGATTTTTTTGTTCTGGTGTTGTTTTTTTTTTTTTTTTTAATTTTGAAATTTTCAGCTGGAAATGTAACTACAGGCCAAAGAGTAGGCAGAAATGATAATTAACAAGACACTCTCTTACTCTACCTGACAGAAGATGACTTGCTAGAGGCAAAGGGTTTGGCATAACTATTAAAGATGTGGTAGAGTACAGAAGACACACTGGGGAATATTGCTGGGTTGGTGTAGGACAATTCTGTTTACAGAAGAACTCTGCCTTCCATGTTGCAGTCAATTGTGTTCCTTTATCTTTATAAAGTTAAAAGCAGTCACCTAAACTGCTTTCTCTGGAAATGGTCTGTCTCACCTCACAGTTTTTGGTCAATTTCTGGTTTTGATTTTTGTGTCCCTGTGAAATGCTTTTTAGCCACTGTGTGCTCCAACATCGCCACTTACCCTTGACACAAGCCCTCAGGTCAGCTGGAGAGTCTGGAGTGACTGCAGCCACCCTGAACACCCCTGCTCGATGGGAGGCAAGGCAGCCTGCAAATGCAAAGCCACACAATCAGCTCAGGATCCAAACAACTCATTTACACTGAAATTACACCACTTGCTGCATGGCATCTTCAAAGAGCCTGTTCTCACAGCCTGAACTGCAAAACTGGTCTGGGCATGTTGAGGACAGCTGATGACAGCCCAACCTTCAGAGTGCCTCTGTGAGGATCTCAGCACACAGGACATTCTCTGCACTATAATCAGCATGGAAATCATCCCAGTGCTAGGGGCAGAAAAACTAAACCAGTATTACCCAAATGAGAGCATCACTGACTCATACACTGCAATTGTTTAGGGTTTTTTTTTTTTGTACTTACTTAAATATTTGGGATAAAAATATTCCTGCAGAAAGAAAAGAAAAAGAAAAGCTAAGAAAAATTTCAGGTAGGTAAAATAACAGCAAAACACATCACTGAATATATTCTGAAGTATATTGATAATATAACTACAAAAGTAGAAAAGAGTTACTTTGAGTAACAGAATATAGGCCTGGTTTTCTATATGACAGTAGGTTGGGCTAAAGCAGATTATTTAATACACACAAGACTCAGTGGAGAGATTAAAATACTGCATTGAGTTGGAGACTTGCAAAATGAAGGCAATGCAAATTAATTGGTGTCAAAACTACTTTGAAAATTGTCTCTTTAAATGTGACGATCTTGCCCAGTGTTGTTATTGGGAGCTTTGAATTCCATGTGCTTCTGTCTTTCCCACTGCAAAGAACTAGTATCTGCGTCATAGATACTCATGACATACTTACAGTTTCAGGATTATTTTCAAAGATTTCCCTGGCTTCTTCCCTATTGCATAATTCTTCAATGCATTCTCTTTCTAGATTTCCCTTCTTACTTTCTTCCATGAAAGAGTTTGCTCGGCGTTTCCTCAGCAGGAACTGAGAGGCATACTGGTGGGATAAAACTTGGGAGAAACAAAGCATCTCTGTTATTATTTATCTCTTTTTGCAACAGCTGAAAAATGCGGTCAACACTGAGAAAATATGAGAATTTAACAGAAAATTCTGAATTAAATGCTTAGTCAGGAGTTGATGTTTGCTATTGTTTGAAAAATGTGAGCAAGACATTCTAGGATTCTGTATGTGGGAGCTGTTTCTGATCAAAAAATCCTTAGTCTGTGCTATTATTCCCTAATAGCATCCATGCCTGAAGCATAATTTATGCAATATACTCAGGACAAGATTTATTTGTTATGGTTATTAGAAAGCAAGGTATGTAAGCTACAAGTAGATAAAAAAAGCTGATTATACTACCAGTTTCAGTGATCTGCAAGTAAATATTCTGACCCTATTAAATTTATGCAAGAGCAAAATTATGTCTTACAAAGTCAGGCTACCTGTTATATGTAATTAACATAAATGTCATTTTATTTTCCAGAACAGTGAAGAACAAGACAAAGGTGAAAATGCTACCTTGGGAATATCAAGGTGGACAATCTATAAATATGTCCACATTTTACAAGGTAAAACAATCCTGGCCAGCTTTTATGTTTCAGACCCAGCATGAGTCATTACTTAATTTTCATGTATCTGGTTATTGTCATTTTAGTGACTTTTAACAAGTGGTGAACACTGAGAAATGACACTAAAAATGAAAGATGTCTGCTTCAATGTTCTTTGCAGAGCCCACAACACTCCAGGAACAGCCCCTAAATTAGACTGCCTGGTTTAATTTTTGGATGTAGCTTGTGATGAAGAGAAAAATGGATGAGCACAGCTGGAAGAAGTCCAGCTGATTGGGTTAAAGAGTGCAGATGACAGATGTTAACTGGAGTGCACCACACTTTCCTTTCCTGAGCCTCTGCACAACTTAACCTTTCAGAGCTGCCCAGCTGGGTGAGGGCTGTGACACCTGCAGTGCACATCAGGTGTGCTGGCCATACATATTCATCCCAGCCCCACAGAAAAGAGCCATTCAAGCACACCAAGTCCATCCAGTACTGCCTGTGACAATTCCTCAAAGCAGAGCACCTTCACAAGCCACACCAGCAGCCAAGAGCCAGAGAAGAGCTCCCAGCTTCTCTGCACTAAAAGGTAGAAAAGAAATTAAGGAAACTGACTAGAAAGAGCAGCTAATGAGGGCCAGGGCTTGAAAGGTGACAGATTCAACATTAACTAAAACCACACCATCCTAAACACATTAAAGGTCTCTACTAAGTGACAGGGAACATTCTGAAGTGCTGCAACGTTGGGCAATGACCTGATGAAACCTTTGTATTACAGCCTCCTGAGTGAATCTGACATGGGCTGAGCTTGTAATTACAAACTAATCTATTTGCTTTCATTTTGGTAAAACTAATCATCCTGGTAAGGCAGTAAATAAGATTTCCTGAGCATAAGGTGGATGTACAGCTCACCTCCAAGGTTTTATAGCACACCTCTATCTCAGAGAGAAACAAGCAAGTTGCCTAGAAATGAAAAAAGTTCAATTAATTAACTAATTGCTTCATTTCTCAATAATAAGAAAGATGCAGAAAGACCATGTGTACTGAGGCAAAAGGAGTGACAACAGAAATAGGAAAATTGTGTATTATAGCTGCTGGGTTTATTTCCATGGGAGATCTCTAACCCCACAAAGATGTTGACCTATAGCTACATCACTGTCATTTTCACATGATTTTACAGTAAATAAAAGACAATAAATTTTCTGTTGTCTACAAACAGACGTAACACTTTCTACTTCATGTTTTCAGTACAGTAGTGCAATGGGAACAAGTTTTTTCCCTACATCAGAGCAGTTTATCCTTCTCCCAAGCTGATTTCCTCTAACTTCTGACTTTAAATAAAACACGTACCTCAGAGCAAATTCCATGTTTTTTTAGAGCAAATATTTCAATCCCCTTGCACAGAATTAGCAGTGTATTTATTCATCCGTGTTTTAATTACAAAGATTATGACAGGACCTTTATTAAAAACAAAAAATCCTGACTGCTGCTGCTACCAGTCTGATTACAGGAAACTCCAGCCCATTTCTGACCCTGCCAAACCAAGTTAACCCTTAATGCACTCGAGCTGCTTCATGTGGTGATCACTGAAACCTTGTGCAACTCCAGAGCCTAACAATTTCCAGAGGTGGTGTACAGCCACTGTGTAGTGAATGCTTATCAAGCATCTAAAAGTGATGCTACTTAAAAAGGAAAAAAAAATTGTGGGAGAGAATGAGATTCAGTGGTTTCTTACAGCTTTTCTGTCATGCAGATGCAACCATAAACCTGCTTAAAGTGGGCCACTTAAACATAACTTAGAGCTGCTTACCTAAGACCCCAGCCAAGGAAAGCAGCTGAATAAAACTGAATAAAAAGTGACACCACTGTAGGAAGTGGCACAACCTTGTTTGCACAACTCTGTAACTCCAGTGACATGAGTATCCTGAAAAGCTCCTCAGTGACATGCAGCCAACAAAATAAAATTGGCCACTAATATTTACCTGCACCTTCTCCAAAATGCGTCCCTCACCTGATGTTTGACCAAATCCACCTACACTGAGGCTTGAAGATTCAACTTTATGATTATTGAATGGCATGAGCTGCACTTAAAAGCTGTTTTCTTCCCACTCTCCTCCCCTGCCATTCCAGAAATCCCTGGAACTGTTCAGAGCCAGGCATAGGAAACTGGAAATATGGACCACAGAAATTTTGGATGAGTAGGACAGCTCATTTCCTGCTTTTAAGAAAAATGACAAGATATGCAGTGGAGAAGATAAATGGAACCAAAAACGTGACAAAAACAGGAGAAAAGAATCATTATGAAATATTTATTAGAAGGTTTATTTTTAGGACCTGTTAAAAACGTTACAAAATGAACTTTCATCTTTTGATACTGCTCCCTTCCCAAGTCACATACCCCAGCACCTTGCAGAATAGTA
Organism: Fringilla coelebs; assembly: GCF_963513975.1. NCBI lineage: Eukaryota > Metazoa > Chordata > Aves > Passeriformes > Fringillidae > Fringilla > Fringilla coelebs. The sequence continues at coordinate 114,181,587 of NC_140029.1, read as the reverse complement.
AACATTCGGTTTCTGTTCTGCCAGTTTAATCATTAGTAAAGCAGGTCAGAAACACGCTTACTTTGAGCTTCAATTTTGCTGCTTTCAGCCACACTGTCTTCTTCCACTATTAAGCTCAAAGACTTTTCCGTCAAAGACGGAATACTTTATTTTTTTCATTTTTATCTGTATGTGAGAGCACGTAGCTCTTACTCAACCTGAAAGGTCTGAACGTACAAACAGGGTGAGTGCCGCTTGCCGGACCGCACAATAAAGCCACTTTTCCGAGCACGCCGCGATCTCCCGAGGGCTGTCCTTGCAAGGGAACCAAGCTCCCTGTGCGGACGCTTTCCCGTGGGCGGCCGAGCCGCGCTTCGGGCGCGCACAGCTCCGCAGCCGCGCACAGCCCCGAGCTCCAGCCGGGCCGGCCCGCAGGAACCGCTGCCGAGCCCCCGGGAGAACCGAGGGGCTGCGCGCACCGAGCGCAGCGGCCGCGATGCCCCGAGCGCTGCCGGCCGCCCCTCGCCCCACACCGGCCCCGCGCGTCCCCCCGCCCCGCCCCGCCTCGCCTCACTCACAGGTCGCCGCCTCGGCCAGGGCGATGGCCAGCGCCAGCAGCGGGAGGCACCGCGGCCTCATCGCTACCGGGGGCGGCCGGGACTGCGCGGCTCCGGCTCTGCGGGGCCGGGCGAGGCTGTGGGGGCGGGAGGGAGGGGCGGCGGCGCGGGGGGGGGGGAGGCTGGGCCGCGTCCGGGCAGCGCTGCCCTGCGGGAGCGTCACCAGGGCGCCGGGGACAGCGCCGCGGGGGCGCGGGCGGGTCGCGCCTGGCCCGCCCCGCGGAGACGGCCGCCGCACACGGCGGGCCCTGCGGGCATCCCCGGCGGGAGCGGAGGGCGCACGGCGGGCAGGGCCCCGCGCCGGCGGGCTCGGAGCGGGGCAGGACGGGGCGGGCATTGCCCATTGCCCCCCATGGCTGCGGGGCCGCCCCGGCTCCAGCGTTTACTCCCGGACGGCGCCGGGGGGGGGGGGCCGGGGCGCGGATCCTCGCCGCTGATTGGCTAGTCCTCCGCCGGCACCGGGCGAACCGCCCCTTCCTATTGGTCGGCCGCGGCCCCGCTTCCCGGCGTCTGCGTGCGCGCCATTAAGCGTGTCCCGTGCCGGCCGCCGTCGGCCGTCTCCCGGGGTGACGGGCTCGGTGCGGCGTCCCCGCGGGCGCCGAGCTCCCGGCGCGGCCCCGCCCGAGCAGCGCCTCACCGGGAGCGGCCCAGCGCAGCCCGCAGCTGACGCCGGTCCCCGCCGGCCGCCGCCGCCGTGGCGGGGCCGGGCCGTGCGTGGCGGAGCGCTCCGGGCCGCGCGCAGCCGTTGCGCTGCGGGGCCTCGGCGGAGGCAGCGGTGAGCGGGGCGGGGAAGGGCCCGGGGGACTCGGCAGCCTGAGGGCTGACTCTCTCCTCCTCAGAGGAGGAGAAAGACGCTTGTAGAAAGACGCTTTGTAGAAAGCGTTGGGCTTACAAGCTAAAGAAGTGCTTCCAGAGTGGGAGAGAGGAGCGAGTGACACGTGCGGGGTTTTTGAGTTGCTGCTCTGTTGGAAACGGGAAAGGAAGGTTGGGAACGTGGCCGGAAAGTGCAGATGCTCTCTTGAACTGCTGGACTTGCACTTACAACTCTTTGCAGAAAATATGGTGGTCCTAAAGCTGTTCCGCACAAAGATTTGAGTGCCTCGGGCTTTCAGGACGTCACAGCTGTTGCACCTTATTTAGGTCTAAACTGCAATTCTGGCAGAGAGGATGGTATTCACAAATTTTTGCTGATTTTTCAGCTACTTTGCTTCTCAGTCACTCGGTTTGCTGTTCAAAATATAACACTATGAAGTGCCCTTATAATTGACATCCAGACAAGGAACATTACAGCAGGAAGTTAAATAATTAAATTATGTGAGGAGGGTCAGCTCTAAATGATTTGTTTAGCTGTGTTTCCAAGAACGTGAAAGCTTGATGTTGCTGTAATAAATTCTGTATTGTAAAAGCCTCTAGTGAAGGTGATGTACTAAATGTACTCTACTGAATGGTGTGCAGGCTTCACTGCTAAGTTTGACAGGTTTCTGGGCCTGCTGGTTTTGTTTGACCTCAGCAAGCTGACAGATGTAATATCTGGAACAGGTTTGGGATGTTGCTAGTGCACCCTATAAAATACCTGACATGTTCTGTACATATTTCAGAGATCCGGTCTCTCCAAACTGGCATAGCAGAATGGGATTTGCCTCCCTACCATAACATTTTCAGCAGTGTTGAATGTCCTTTCCTCCTAGAGTGATTTGTTTCTGAAAATTTTTATCTAATTTGTCTACTCCTGCCCACCCCCTTTTATGGTTTTGTATTTAAATAAGATTCTTGTGCTAGGGCATAGCTGCTCTCTGCTTTTCACTCTTGAATAAATTCTCTTCATCTCATGAATTCCATCTGAATGCTCTGGGCCATATATAGGCTCAAGAGCAATTTTGTGACAGTTTGCAAAGATAGTCTTTATATAATGGGATGGGAATTGCTCTATGGAGGTGTTCAGGCTCTGAAAATGTTACATTTATGTCATTTGACACAATTACAATGCACATTTTGTTCACTGAGCTGTTACATTTTTTCTTTCTAGAAATTTGTCTGGCTCTGTTCTCAAAGTGAGCTTTGTTCAGACTTGATCGTGGGTTGAGGCACTACAGCCCACTGCATGTGGGCATTTGTTTTTTTGGGTTTTTTTAAATGATTTTTTATTCTTCAGAGCTTGATTTTAATACTTGTAACAGTTGTAATCATCTTGCTCTTTTTAGGAACTTCTCTACTCTTCATACACTCAGCTCTCCCATGGAGAACCTCTTCTCAGGTTCTTGAGGATAATGGAATATAAATGTTTAAAGAGTAGCTGTTGTCTCTGCTTTGGATGAAACCTGACCTGTTTCTGACATTGAATGACAGCAGACCCATGCAAAGGCATCCTTGAAAATTAACTTCATAGGATCAGGAGGAGTTCAGTTCCTACCTCTATAAATTATCTAAGCCATCACAGTTGATCAGGATTGCTATGATCTTTAATTATTCACTTTTTGCCATCATTTAAAGTTAAGTTAGTTTGAGGTTAGCTATAATTTAAAATATTAAGCAAATTTTAAGATGCAAGCTTAGGGAAACCTGCTATGGTAATTGTCAAAAAGAGGAATATTCTGTTTCTTTCTGCTTGAAGAGTGGAATGATGGAAGTGCTAGGTACTTCTGTTTAATTTAGTGACATTTACTAGATATCTTTGCCAGTTCCTCAAAATATTCACTAGAGAGCCACAACTTCCTTGCTCTGGGATCTTTTTGTGCAAAAGAAATTGACACTTAAATGAATACACCTAGCAGGTAGGAATGTTCTTTGTTTGCTTTTAGTGCTTTATCCTGTTATATTCTTGTAAGTTTTACTCATGCTTGAAATTGGTCCTTATTCTCTGTCAGTCAGCAGGGCTGTGGCATGTGTTGGTGAGACAAGCACTGAAATTTTGTAGCTGGATGTGTCTTGTTCCTCTAACTTACAAGTTTCCTTCTGTGCTGTGGCCTGACATTATTATTTGGGATAAGCGGTGTGTGGTGGCTGCATAGATCTGTAAGAGGGGATGGATGAAGTGTGTGAGGATGGAAAAGGGAAAGATAACAAGACTGAACATGACACACTGAACAGGAGGCTGCTGCCTTCTTTCTACAGAGTGCCTAATTTTTTTTTTGTCCCTTTTTTTTCTTTTTAGTAGTGACAAGACCTTGGCTCTGAAGTGTCTCTGCCAGTCTCCTTGGGTTGCTCTGGCCTGCCCACATCATTCCTGCAGCTTTGGTGGCTCTGGATGGCTGGTGAAGAGGGATGTTCAATCTAATGGCCAATTGCTGCAACTGGTTGAAACGGTGGAGGGAACCTGTCAGGTAAACATGGGAAAGTATTTTACATTTCTCACCTTCCCAAACTGTGTTTTATTCATTGTTTCATATTTGATCATGTCCAGCCTCTCACCCACCAGTACCCCAAGTTCTTTCTCCCCAGGGCTCTTCTCCATGTGCTGATACCCTGACCCAGCACCTTGTACTTGGTCTTACTAAACCTTCTGATATTCCCATGGGCCATTTCTTGAGCTTCTGCAGTTCCTTCTGGGTGGCTTCCCATCCTTCAGGTGTGTCAGCCTCACCACTCATCTGCAGACTTGCTGAGGATGCCCTCAGCACTTTTCTGTCTCATTAATGGAGATATTCAATAGCACTGGTCCCAGTATGGACCTCTGAGGGGCACTGCTGGTCACTGGTGTCCACTGGGGCCCCGAGCTGTCATCACTACCCTCAGGCTGTGACTGTCCCAGCCATTCCTTACCTACCTGCTACTCCATCCACTGAACCCATCTCTCCAATGTGGACAGAAGTCATGATAAATTATATCTGTAATCCTTCCTTTGTCCACTGCTCTGGTCACTCCATCACAGAAAGCCTCTAAGCTGCTCAAAGTAAAGTTTGGTTTTTGCTTTACTCTTCCAGCTTTGGAGATTCTAAAGTACAATTTAATTTTTGGGTTCTTTTCTCAGAGGTTTCTTGCTCTTCTGAAAGAACTTGTATAAATTATACTTCATGTTTGATAGTATTACTTCATATTTCATAGTATAGTTTCAAGTCTGCAAATAACAGTGGTTTTTTAGAATTCTTTCACTTAAGGGGGCATAAAATTGAGCAAATGCATTTGACCACTGAGTCTTTGTGAACAGGAAGAAGAACTGAGTTATACACACATAAATAAGGTTTTCCTGCGGCTTTTAAAATTGTATCCTGGGAAAATATTAACCTGTGTACCAGTTTGCTAATAAATTGCGCATTCCTAGCACCACTTGCACGTTTACAGTCTAGAAACAAAGGCATGGTAAGTCCCACATATTTCCAGCACTGGTGTTGTCTACTCAGGTGTTGTTCAGACACACTGATGGAGACAGAAATAATTTTCTAATACAGGACAAACTTTGAGGCAGAGAGATGGTAAAAATACAGGGGAATGGAACTGCAATTACAGAAATTGTTAAAGGGACCATGACCACACCAAATAAAATTTACAGTACTGTGAAATTAAATTGCAGCAGGCAAGTACCAGTTGAAAGTAGAATCATTGTCACACGTGAAACTTAAACCATGATATGAGACTTTTAATTTCCTACCTTGTTCTGCTGTTCTGTCTAATCAGATGATTGGACATATTAAACACCAGACACACAATAGTAACAGTGTCTTGGTATTTTGAAACCTCTTCTTTCTGTTATTTGGTGGTAAATTTGCTTGTGTTTAAAAAAAATAGATTAAATTATGTATAGATAGAGGAAAAAAAATTAAATATCCTTCTGTTTTCTTTTCTCCTTATGGAGGAAGGTGACACTAATAATGGTGGGTCTTGATAATGCTGGAAAAACTGCTACAGTCCGAGGAATTCAAGGAGGTAAGTGATTAATTCATCATTCAAATGGAGCACTGAGAGTATCATTCCTAATTTTCAATCAATTAAATCTGAAAATATTGTTTCATCTCTTAATGTATCTCTCCCTCCCATCTTGTTGAAACAAAATGTTGGTGGTTGTACCATCCAAATACCATATATATCACATTTTAATAAAAACTCTACAATGGACAATAGAGTCATTGGAGTTGATTATTTTCTCTTTTTTTTCCTTGTGTGCATGTGCTGAAGTTGCTTTCAGGTAACCATTCCAGTAATGTGCATACAGCAGTACACTTTATATAAAAATCAGTGTTGTTAGTAAGTATATATAAGGTCTAAAGAAAGGAAATTGGTATGTATAACATTAAGGATGGTTCTAGTGTTACATATTTTTTATCATTATTTATAATCAGAAAATGATGATAAATAGAATTGCCATTAAGAGACCACTCGATTTTGAAGGGTACTTTGCCCTGGCACATGCAAGCAGGATATAATTAGAGATAAAAATTGTGAAAACAAAAATTCTGTATTTTTTTTCCTCCACTTGTGGGATTGTCTTTCTAAATAACTTTCATCTTGTGCAAGAACAAGAGTTTACTTAGTAGTGTTTTGGCAGACTTGGAGACTCCACCTCGAGTTTGTTTACTTGTGTTATGTAAGTTCACAGACTTGCTAAAGCACAAATAGAATCATGAGTATTCTCTCCAATTCCTCCACTTTTGCCCTGAAAACAGGAGTGTTTCATAATTTAGCCTTCCATTCTATTTGAAAACCACCTTTACTATCTTTACCATCTGAATGTAACAGTTATTTCTAAAATTCCTATTTTTCATGGGAAAAAAGTGAGGTAAATATGTGTATTTCTAAAGGGAAACTCACAGGAAAGATAGTTCTGATTTCCTTGAGTGTTCCCCAGGGCTTAAATGTTCTGAATGCCCATCTTGGCTGTCTTAAGGGTAGGAGCAGAAGGCTGGTGGGGACTCAGTTTCTGCAGGCCTTTCTTTTTTCCCTCTCAATAAGCTGCATTTTCCATGTTTCTCCTGCCTTGTGCTCCCCAGCTGCATAAAACAGAGATCCAATTATCTTGGCCCTGCAGGCACAGCTTAGTGGTGTGAGGCGAAGCCAGCCTTTCTTTGCCCTCAGGAGAGGGAGACAGGAAGCAAAAGTATTAAATAGAAATCTGTCATTTTTTAGCATATTGCATGGCAAATTAGAAAAAAGCAGCAAATAAAAATAAACAAAGAAACAAAGGCTAAAACCTGACCTTGAATAAAGGGAATCAAATAATTTACATCTCAGAAGAACATGGTTTCAGTCACTTCACCCCAGCCCTCAGTTTGAACTTCTGAAGCTTTTTTGGCAACCATGAAGGATAAAATATAAATTTGGCAGAGCACAAGAGTTCCCAGGTCATAGTGCATTAACTGGTTTGGGTGTTTTCCTTCTCAAAGTTTAATTACTATCATGGAAATGAGTGGAAGTGAAAATGCAGTACAGTAACCACCACTGCAATGGAACTGTGGTGTGAAATACTATAATCTGCCTGTTGGGCCCCTCTCTTTTCTCCCTCCTTCCCACTCCCCCAGTGCTCCTGTCTAAATTAATGTGAAGTAACTAGTTGAGAGACTCGTTAATTTACCATTCCCTGAGGAGAGGGGAAATCTTCACTTAAGTAAAAATGTGGTCAGCAATATTTAACAAGGAGGTTTTGCTCCATGTTTTTAAAATGTGAATTTTGCGACACAAATCCCACTATAAAATCCTCTTTAAACTGAAGGCTTTCTTCTTTGACAGAGTCTCCTGAAGATGTGGCTCCAACAGTTGGGTTTTCCAAAATTAATTTGAAACAGGGACGCTTTGAAGTCACCATCTTTGATTTAGGAGGTGGAAAACGAATCCGGAATATCTGGAGGAACTATTATGCTGAGTCCTATGGTGTCATATTTGTGGTGGATTCCAGTGACATTGAAAGAATGGAAGAAACAAAACAAGCCATGATAGAAGTTTTGAAAAGCCCTAAGATATCAGGAAAACCTGTGTTAGTGTAAGTAGCATAATAAATGTTCTCCTAATAATCTGAAATTGGGTGAATTTAGACCTAAAGAACTATTTCTGTGACTAATACTGCTGTAACTTTAGCATTAACCAATACTGCAATTAGCTTTATGGTTTCATGTTTTATTTTATCCTTCTCAGGGATATTTGTTTCTCTCCTTTTTCATTAGCCATGGAAAAATAACAAGGTGGGATTTTTTAATGCTTTAAAATTCTAATGTTACTTGAAATGCTAGGTTAAAAGACTTTACAAATTTGGTGTGGCAAGATGATGCAAAAATATTGTTGCTATTTATGCCTACATCAATTAATTAAATGGTAAATGCTTGATTATACTCAGCAATAGGGTGATCTCTCAGCAATAAATGTCTTGTTCACTTAACACATGGTGCTGCTGATATATGATCAAAAAAGTCTCATTAAAGGAGGCTTGCTTTAATTGTATTGGGCACCTGATTTTTCTCTGTTTAATAAGGTTTGTAAAAATACTTTAAAGAACATACTTTTTTAATCCCACACCAAAAATCTTTGCCAACAAATATGCTTTGGAAGCTAAAAAATAAACTCTGACAGTTTAAAATGGTTTTTTAAGTCAATATCTTTATGTCTGGTGAGCATAAGACCTCCATAATGCATAAATTGCACAACATCCCTGTGCTATCATAAAGAATCTGTACAGGTAAGAGGAGAGATCTCTTATTTTTAAGAAATAGTGACGCTCTGCTGATTTGAAGCTGAGCCTGGCTAATTGTGTTGATGAAGTGTAGGGTAGTTCAGCAAAGTAATGGTGTATATGTTGAAAATAGATTAGATTTTACCTTTCATTGCTCTGCATGTATCTGGCATAGGAAAGGCAATAAAGCCAGCTTAATTTAACTGAAACGAAAATGCAGCTGTGACTATGGAAAGCTGTGCTGTGCTTTTTAATTAAATGCAACTTTATGGGTGGTTTTAGGTTGTATTTTGGTTTTGTTGGGGTTTTTTTGGGTAGAAATCTCTATGATCTAATCCTGTAAAGGAGTTATATTTGTGTTGCTGACTAGACCTGCAGAGAACTCACTCATGTCCCTGGATCTTGATACTGGATTTTGATCCCTACCAGTAGCTAATCAGAAGGCAGAGTGTATTTATTAATTGCTCTAATGGTGACTAAACCAAGTTTGTTGATGTTACTACTTTTTATTAGATTAAACTTCAAGCATTTGATCAGAATTTGCTTTTGCAGCATCCCATTTCTGTGGAGGGATCCAGTAGTTCTTTGGTTTATGCTCCTGTGTGAGCCTGCCTCTTGAGTCTCTCCTGTATTGTCAGATTTCCAAATTTATGCTGAAAGTTAGCCTTTTTTAATACTATATTAATTTTCATGTTCAGATTTTGTTTGTGGGTTTTTTGGTTTTGTTGTTTTTCTTAATAATGAGATACTGCTACCCATGTAGCAGTAAGTTCCCTAATACCTTGCTACATTTTTTTAATTAGTGCATTTTAATATATGCAGAATAGGCTGAATTGCACAATGTGGACATAATATTGGTGCTAAATACTCTACCTTACAGAAATACGGGAATATGAGAAACCTGATGTTCAGTGTTATACTTTCTACAAATTTAATTGCTGCTCTCCCATGCTATTATTTATTGCTGCCCATGGAGGAGTCACAGAATCATTTTAAGACAATTTTCCTCAAATGTGATAGTATTGTCTTTTACTGTCTCTCGGTATAGATTATTTAGAGATGTTAAAGTTGTCATTTGGGGTGTTTTACTGTTCAGTGTTATCAATTTATTTATGTTTATGGGTAAATTCTTCTGGCAGCATCCTCAAGACTTGTATGCAAGTTTAAATTTTCTTCACTTGGGATGATTTTTGTCCTTTATTTTATCAGAAAGGAGCACACAGACATCATATTATGCAGGCAAATGCTGGTTTTGTTTGGGATTAGTTGTGTTTGTTTGGTGACTTTGTTTTGTTTGTGGGTTTTTTTATTTAAGTTGACATGGAGCATGTGCAAGAGGAAATGCAAGTCCATGTACTGTCACTGATATTTTATACCAAGGACATTTTTGGGCAGGTGTTTTGTTAGGAGAAAGCTACTTTCTACCTGTTATTTTGGTGATAAGGGATTATAGCTATTAATGTTTCACTTTTCTTCACAGAACACTTGCAGCTGGGCTTTAATTTGTTTGGTTTTCTGCATATTTATGTAACTACTGAAAACACTGGAAAGTTACTTTTGTGATTACTGTGAATTTCTGCTGCTAATAATTTTGAATGCTCAATATCAAATTCAGTCTAAACTGTAGTTCACACTATTATTTCATGCTACTTATTTTCAGTTAACAGTGTCCCCTTATCAAGGAAAAGTTTTCCACAAGTCTTTCTCACTTCCCAGTTCTCCCTCAGTGTTTTATGTTTTGCCTGTTTCTAACCAATTTACATTTGGAAATTACTCAATCAGGCAGCTCTTTTCCTAAGTATTAAAACTTGAATTTTGAAAACTTGAGTTTTATTTCGCTATTGGAAGTACAGCTCTTGTTTATTGGCTAATTTCTACTCTGCCCTTGGAACATAAAGGTATTTTTAATGTATGCAGTTAAGGGGAGAGTATTTAACGAAATTGTTTCAGTGATGTCATCCTCTAAGTTTATTTTTTGTTGCTACTGTGTAAATAGTATTTTTTGCTTTAAGGTTCAGACCTTTGATTGTATTTTGATAGCAGTTAATTTCCGTTGCAGTTTTAATCTGGGATGGAAGGAATCCAACTTTTTCTAAATACCGCAACATGAAAATTACTTTGATTGTAGATTTTTTTTTTTCCTGCTACGTGCAACTAAAGACATCCTGTTCACTTAGTGTCTTGCTGAATTGCAGTGCAGTTTTTTCTGCCTTCTCTGACTATCCAAATAAAATGTCTTTGCACAGCACAAAGCAGTTCAGGAATACATTTCTGGTTTGCTGTTTGGTTTCAGTGTGGATTTTTTTTTTAAATTTCTTTTTGGAAAGAACTTTTTTGTCTCAGTTACATTGCTATTGTTTGTTCAATTGCATGGAGAGCTATTTCTCACTCAGTTCCAAAAGGAGTTGGTTGAAGGAGGTTCCTTCCAACCTAAATAATTTTCTGCTAGATTATGGGGGAGGAGTAGGGGGTGTAAGGATGGAGTTCTATTTTTTCATTAATTTTTGTACTAGCAAAAGTGAAACTGCAAATGTGATTGCGTATTTAGGTAGGACAGGCAGCATTAAGAATGTGCCTTGTGAGTGTGTAATTAAGGATCATATTCCCCTATCCTGGTAGATCTCTGCCTGTAGAGCTGAATAATATAAGTATCTCTGTGTCAATTTATGAAAAGTTTATGAACTTTTCCTATAGATATAGTATTGAAATATTCCTGATAAGTTTTCTGACCTCTTGTTTGGTTTAGGCATTCCATTCCAGATTGTTACTAATGGTGTCTGCTTTATGTGTGGAGATTTGTTTTGTAGAATTTTAGATTCCTGGGGGAAAAAAACATTTAGAATTTGAGCAAGAAAATATAAATGCTAAAAAAACACAAGGCAATTAAAAATACTTCTTATTATTTTGTGAATAAGTAAAACTTTTTTATGAATCCTGTCTTTGAGATTAACAGTATTTTCAATGCCTCCCAACAGCACAGGGAGTTTGTTGCCACACTGTTTTAGTTTGAACAACCAAACTAAACTTTAGAACTTCTGAACTTTGAAGAAGTTTATAAGAACCAAAAAAAAGTCACTTTCATCCTTTGATCCTTTCCTGTAGTTCATGTGTTTCTGTAAAAACCATAAAATTCTTTACTCTGTCTTGAAAGAGGGATGCAGTTTTTCCTGAGAGCTCTGCTGAAGGGAAAATGGGAAGAGAAGTGAAGCAATTGAGGGATCCCAAGAGTGCTTTCCAAGATCAGTTTGGTATGGAGGAACCACTGGTATTTCACGCAGTTCATTTCTGGTGTCATCTGCAGCATGGGCAACACCAGCAGCAAATTGCTTTGCAAGGGTTTCTTCTTTTATACCTGACTGCAAGTCCAAACTTTTCTTTAGATGCTTGAGTATATTCTTGAGCATTGTTCATATAGATTTCTATGTTGTTGATCATCTGCCCTTGCTCCTCCACCAGAAGTGAGATCTGAATAAAGAGTTCTTTCACATCTTTGATCTGGTTCTCCAGATTGACCAGTTCTTTGTGTCTCTGCTCAATCTCTGACAGCTGAGCTTTAGTAATCTTGACTTCAGTGAGCAGATTTTCATTGAAAATCTCCCATTTTCCTTGCTGGAGCATGTCATTCACCTCCTCCTCAGACACCTCTTTCCCAGCCACCTCGAGCTGGCGGAGGATGAAGGTCCTGCACTTGTCCTGCTTGGCGGTGATGGCCTCATTGTAGGAGAGCATGGCCTGCAGGTAGCGGTGGGACAGGAAGGCGTGCTGGGCCGCCAGGATCCTCACCGTGGCTCGGGCTGGCCCGTGCTCGTTCTCAGCTTTCCTCACTGTTTTTGACAGCTCATCCAAACCTCTGCGTACGTGTTCTGCTTGCAGTTTGATTTCCCTCGCTATGTTAGATTCCTTTTTGAGAACGCTGAATCTTCTCATCGAAGACACGAGGCTTTTTTGTTGTTGGCTGAATTTATTGACTTCTTCCACCAGGTTATTAATTTCGTTCTGAAGCTTCTGGATTTCGTGCAAGTGCCTTTCAGTTATGGGCTCTTTTTCATAAATAATGGCCTGCTGTTCAAACTCCTCCTGCTCCTCTTCTTGTACAGTTGCCCCATTGTTTTCCCCACCCATCTGTAGTTCCTTAGCCCTCAGTCTGAGCTCTTGCAGACGGTCTCTCATGGTTTTTGTGGTCAGGATTCTTTCCTGGTTTGTTTTTTTTTTTCCCCTCCCCTCTTGCAACACAGGAAGTTAATTCCAGTATCTTTTTTGTTTGGTTTGTTTCATTGCACTGTAATCAAAATGTAACAACAATCAATGTTAGTGGTTATATGTATATATGAAAAGTAGTTCTGGAGATTTTCCAGAACATCTACATTTTCCCTCTGCACCAAAGTAAAAGTAGCAATGAGTTGGAATGGGGGTTATTCTGAACAAGTTGTGATTTGCAGCCCAAGGACATTTTTCTGATATTTGTGATGCAGCACACAGAACTTAGACTAGGGAAATGTGGAAAGGACTTTTATTTTGGGAAGGAAAAGAGAAGTAACTCCAGTTATTTTATCGTTACTCTTTACTTAATGAAAACTAATCAACCTATAAATCTTTTTGGAAATAGAAGTGAGTGTGGCTGTGCCATTTTTGGATTCTCAGTAGGAAATATTTCAGTTTTTGAGATGATGAGACAGACTTTGTAATGAACCAGCACTCTGGTGTGAATTCAGATTATTAATTTGGCCACTCTCAAAAACCTTTCTCCATTTTCCTTGCCTGGGGAGTTAGACAGTAACTGAAGCAGCTACAACAAAACAGAACAGAACTCTCATCATTTAAGAACTCTAATAATTTAGCATGAAAATAAATTAATTTTTTATGTTTGAGTTTTTATGGAGTTGAATCCATATCACTAATGTTGCAGCATGAAGATTTTCTAAGCCTTTTTGAATTACTGTTATCTACTCTTACTGTCATTTACATTCTTTATAAAATTGATGCAAAGGTGCATTGTGAACCACAGTGGGCTACAATTCAGTGCTGTTTCTTTTTTAACAGAAAGCAGATACAGTTCTGTTTTGTTCCCTAGCTGTTGTGCAAGCTTGACTGGAGAGATAATTAAGAGCAAGATATTTTCTGAAACACGCCCAATGGAAACTAAGTTCAGCTATTTTTAGTCATAGGGAAGAAGGTATTTCTCTCAAACTCTACATAAATTATTTCCTTGGACTGTGATCAAGAATGGAAGATTTCAGTAAGAAGTAACATGTTCAGGGTTAGAAGATTATGGGATTTTTTACTTAGGGTCTTCTGGTTCAATCAGATGTGTGGCTTTCAAGGGGCTGTTCAAGCATAAAGGTTAAACAGCACAGTGGTATCTTCCGGCTCCTTCAGAGCTTTTGGGGCTGTCTTCTGAAATAGTAGCATTAAATAGGTGCAACTCTTATAAAACCCTGATTCTACAGATTTTATTTTTTCTTAAGCAAATATAGGATTTCTTAATAGTATCCAAAAGATTATGGGATTTTTTACTTAGGGTCTTCTGGTTCAGTCAGATGTGTGGCTTTCAAGGGGCTGTTCAAGCATAAAGGTTAAACAGCACAGTGGTATCTTCCGGCTCCTTCAGAGCTTTTGGGGCTGTCTTCTGAAATAGTAGCATTAAATAGGTGCAACTCTTATAAAACCCTGATTCTACAGATTTTATTTTTTCTTAAGCAAATATAGGATTTCTTAATAGTATCCAAAAGATGCATTTCCAGAAACTGCAAAGGGTCAATCCAGTAACCTGTCAATATGCAAATGATTTTCTTCTATTTGAACAGTTCCAAATGATACCGTTGTGGTATTTCTGCTCTCCTGTGCATATTTAAAGTCTCTAAATAGATTTTTGTATAAGTCATGGAGTTGAGCAGTGTGAACACATCTTCACAGACTTAAATCTGGCTTTCTACAGGACTATTATCTGAAAAACAAAACTTGAAATGCTTCAGAGGTCAGTCATGAGAAAGAATGTTGATATTCTACCCTAGTGTGGATTTTCCTTACTGATTTTTTTTTCCTCTTAGTGCCTTAATATTTGAATTCAGTGTTTGTTGATTCACATCAAGAGAAGACTTGTGATCAGACAAGTTTGCGAGTTATTTATTGGAGAGTTACCCTGGGGCGAGGAAAATGCAAAATGTGTTCATTTCATGACAGTAATGCTTCTCCACTGCTGAACTTTTCAGTGGATATCCCCATGGCAGAAGTCAGGCAGTTTCTCCCAGATAACATTCTTCAGGAATGTTCCAGAGCTGCTTGGCACCACCAACAGGGAAAGTTCAGCCTGGGGCATGTGAAAGGACCCAGGGCTGCTAAACAGGGCTTCAGAGAAGTGACCTGAAAATCTGTTCTAGTCCAGCCTCACACATCTGCTGACCCATGCTAATTTAGCAGGGCTGGGCAAACCTGGGATTACAAGCAAATTCTAAGGGCACCATTAATGCTTATGCTGTGAGGTGACAAGAATTTCTTGCGTCCAAGAGAATTGGTGCGTTGCTCTTGAAATAGCCCGTGTTCCTTGGGGATGGAGGGAGGAACCTCACAGAACTGCAAAACAAATCTGCATATATTGTTAAATATCAGAGAAGTGAGCAGAAAATACTGGAGAGTTATTTTTTTTCTTGTTTAAAGATCAGTCTCACAAAAGACTGGAATGCAAGCAATTGAATCTTAGTTTCATATCTTCTCTACTGTTGGGCTTGCCTTCAAAGCCTGCTACTGAACAGGCTTGCCAATAATTGTGCTTGATTATACTGGCAATTGGAACACACGCTGGTTTTAAAGAAATGAGGATGTCTTCATGACAGAGATAACCTTGGAAATTGTTGGCTTGCCACAACAAGCTCTGTTCATTTACTGAGTCCTTGTTTTGTCCTATGTGTTTGTATATAGGGGCACATCCTGTTTTTCTTTTGATTGAGATGAAAGCACTTCACTTTCCTTGAAGTTTTTGTCAGTAAAGGGAGAAAATGCCCATTCTTTAGAATGGAGTAAATGGAATATGTGGACTGAAGGCACCCCAGTGAATTAGTGTGGCCCCTACATTCACTGCCCATTGCAGTTATTATCAAGCAAACCCCTTGGTAATTAAGTTTGTTCTTCTTGAAGCATCTTTATCTATAGCCATCTATAGTTATATATAGTTGGCAGGTTCAGAAATGCAATTTTCACATCCTTGTCAAATATATTTTAAGGATATTGCAAGAGTCTTTGCCTTCTGATAACTTGACTGTGTTGCTTCTCAGGAAGAGGGTTATGTGAATCTCTCCATTTAAACAGATGCCGTGTGTGACTGGGGAATTCTTGATAAAGACAATTATCTCAGCACACTGACTCGGGGAATAATAGATCCTGGTAGCTGGACCACCATTAGAATCTGTCATCACGATAAAATATGTCTAGAACTCAAAGATAATGAGTTTGATAGAAATGAATTTTTTTATATTATCTTCTGCATTTGAAATAAAAAGGTAAGTTGAGAGGTCCACTTGCTTAATTGCAAAGCAACCACATAGAATGTTCTTCCACCTGTCTGATAAATTTATCAGTAGACCCAGGAAACATGGAGCCAACATCCAAAAGTAAGATCTGGGCTACATTAAGTTAAAAGACATAATTAGATATGTGAAGTAGGAAAGTTAATTGTACGGAATTCTCTTGTTTCTGGTTGTACTTGGGTTCAATGTCTTCTAATTTGGCTTTGCTGGATTGTTTTATTTCCTCCCCAGTGCCCAAATTACCAAAGCCTCCTGTTCACTTTAATTTCTGCTTTTTTTCTTAGTTATTCAGCACTTTGATTAAAATGCCTGTTGGCAAAGGCTCTGTTTCTATTTGATCTTTGATACAATTTGCCACCTCACCTTGCTTTTAGTATCTTCTAGAGAAGAGGACTTGCAGGCAATCAAGGAACAGAATCCTCTCTTTAAGAGCTCTTTGGTATCTATGATCTGTGTTCTGGCTCATGCTGCCTTCTGCTGAAACTGCTGGATTTTTGTTTGTTAGTGTGGTTTTTTTTTTTGGTTTTAAGAGGGTTTTTTTGTTTGGGGTTTTTTAAATGATTGCACCAAAAATAAGGGTAGGCTTGTTTTCCTGACCCCTAACTATGAGTCAGTTAAGGGCACTGGGTAGACTTTCAGGCAGTGAGTCCCAAGGGAATTTCATGTTACATGTAATCTTAAACATTTTTTAAAATCATTATTATTTCTTACTCATTTCCAAGCTGCAGTGGAGTTACATTACAGCTCTGTCATGTGGTGCCAAGAAACCCATCTAACTTTTTCCTGAGCACAAGGGCAATGAGTAAATCTTGGAGTCATACTCTGGAGCTTGATTACTGCATAAATGTGTTAAGTTAGCAACAAAAAATTAGTGAGACACAAATACTATTGAAATGGATATAAAGTCCTTACAGTAGTCATTTGGGAAAAGCTGGTGTTTTGAGTTGAAATTCAGTTTGTGCTCTCTCATGTTCTCACAAGGAAAGAAGGCACTTGTTTGGTGTTTTGAAATCTTGCCCTGTTACTCAAAGATGAATCTGAGGTTACTAAAGTAGGACATTGTGCTGTAAGTTACATTTAGTTTCTCCTTTGTTTGTAAAGTTTCCTTTAACTTAAATACCTTGTAAACAAACAAACCAAGGATTATAAGACACAAGGTGGTTGGATGAAAATATCCTCTTAAGCATCTCTGTTGTAAGATAAGTCCTTGGAAAAACATACTTAAACATAGTTGTACATTCAAGTTTCTGTTTGTGGAAAGTGTGGGAGTGGTTCAACAAGAAAATACCAAAGGTTGAGAGCTTCCCCTACCTAAAAATATGCCACAGATGAGACGATAGTGCAAAATCAGTAACAGTTTCAGCAAAGGGGATGATCACAACTTCTCTCTGGGCAACCTCTGCCAGAGCCTCCCCACCCTCACAGTAAAGAATCCCAACATGTGATGTAAATCTTTCCTCTTGCATTTAAAACACTTCAGCCTTGTCCTGTCACTGTGTAAAAACTGCCACAAGACTTCCCCAAGGAAACCAAAATTACCAGAATGTACAAGAATAGAAATGCTGCGTTTGAAGCAACATAGCTTGGGAATTCTCTAATTAGTGTGAAAATGGATTGTGGGAGGTGGAGAAATGTGGATATTGAGTAAAACCAAGAAATTCAAATACAGTAAAGCAGACCTGAGTATTCAAAAAATTCATAAGGTGGGGAAGAATTAGGCCAAAGTTGCTGGAAAAGTGGAGCCAAATCATGCTGCTCTGGAGTGAGTTTTTCAAGAGACACGGAGAGAGGGAGAAGAGACTCAAGATGTTCTTGAGCCTTTAACCACAAATCTGTAACACAGTCATGTTGTAGGAGATATATCTGTGTTGCATTGCTGTTTTGCTATTTTTGAAGTATTTGGTTCAAAGATACAAAGAGTGAATCAGCTGCAAATCTGAGCTTGTTCCTTGGAGTTTTGACATCTTTGTTATGATTGTGTAGCTGCAGATGTAGACTTGAGGAAAAGCATCTCCCAGCATGTCCATGTCTGCAGACATTCCTGCTAATACTTTGGGTAATAGAAGGTGAGGAGTTCATGCTTTTGCACTGAGGTAGTTCCCAGTGAGGGTGATGGACACTGCACATCACTGACAAAACAATGATCTCACTCTGCAAGTCACTTAGTCTGCAGCTAATTCTCTGTAATTGGTAAGAACTTCATGTTTTGATGGTGATTTTTTTCACCTGTTTAACCAGAAATTTGCTGTCAGTAGTGTTCTGTAGGAATCCTCACAAACTTATAGGTCACAGAAACCTAGAAAGAAAATCATGATCTCCTCTGCCCAAAGATCACTTCATTAAGGTCCAAATACTGATATATTTTAAAGCAGTACTTGAAAATAAAATAGGAGCAAGGGAAAGGGCTGCAGCAGGATAGAGTACAGGTGGAATTGTTTCCATTTAATAGGATATGTAGTTTGAATTCATACTTAACAGCTTTGTATTGCTCTAAGTGGTGTGAGAGATTTGTCTTCCTGACTAAGTGCAGACTCAGAATTTGTGCTGTGCACCATCCCATCTGCTTTACATTCCCATTTCATCTCTGTCAGACCACAAAGCTGCCTATCACAGCCTTGGAACTCACCTGTAATAAATGTAAGGCAGGTTTTTTTTAAAAAGCATACAGGCAATTTGAGCATACTGAATTTGCCTATGGTTGGATATATCAAGGTGAAATAGAGTATAAGACACCAATTCACTTTTTTTTTTTTTTGTTAAATCTTGTCCAAAAATATATTGTTCTATCACTTATTGTCATTTGTTTTGGAATTACACATCTGGAAGCTGAACATAACTTGCTTTAGGTGAGCTCAGACATCATTGGCTGCAGTCTGTTTGACTAGGAGGTGGGATTGAGCTGATTGCAGAGCAGTGTGTCACGAAACATTTTCAGTAAATAGGAATATGATTCAGACCTGTGGTGAGAATGAGGCCACTTAAGAAAATGAAACAAATTATAATTGCTGTTCTTATGACCAGTTCAAAAGCTAATATGAGACTAAAGTTGCCTAGAGATATTGTAAACAGGAGGAGTTTAGAATCTTAGTTTTAACTGTTCTCTTATTTAAAAGTGACCTGGAGTAACTGTCTAGGGAACATGCTGACTTATTGAAATGTCTCGTACAGCTCCCTGAAGTTGCATGAAAGCAGGCCTCTAATCTTGTAACACTTTATTCATCTTTTTCTAATTACAGTTAACCATAATATTCCAAGTATTGTTTTGCATGAGAATTGAAGGCATGAATTGAAATTAAGTCCCTTAATTTGAGAAAGAGCCACGTGTCAACCATCAGAATTTACTGATAAGTTCGTCATTGTTGTCAGCAACCCAGAAGGGGCAGGGGCTTAAAATGCTAAAGAAGAATTTGCTTGAAGATCTGTTAACACTTCCATTTGGAAGGCAATCTGTAAAAATTCATCTGATAGAGCAGGCTCAGAACTTTGTCAAGAATGCCTTCCATGGGCCACTTGAAACTCTTGGTCTGTTCTTCAGTTTGTCTGTTAAAAGTATGAAGAATTATATTTTCCATGACTTCCTCAAAAACCTCATGAACTGCCAATAATTGAAGAAGAAGGAACAAGCAAAACAAGCAGACAAGTAATTTATTTTTGCCTGTGTGTAGGTAAGGAGTTTGACTTTTGTAGATGTTAAAATAAGCAAAGCATAAAGAGACAAAGTTTTTCAGGCTGCATCTGCTGAGGCCTCACTTCTTTGGAATAAAACGTCCTTGTGATGGCTGTCCACAGGATTGCCCAAGATAAAGGTTAATGGATGAGAGATAAAAACTCCAAAGGGAAAAAGGGTAGAGCAGCATTTTTTAAATAGAAGATTCACTGTAGAGTGAAGAATATGGCATTGTTCTTTCCCCTTGTTTAGACTGCAGTTAATTTCAAAGGTTCTGGCTTTGTTTTCCCAGCTAATTCCATCCCTTAAAGCTATGACTTCTCGAAGCAGCCTTGAAGACTACTCTTGATCGTAGGTAAACCATTCTCATAAAGATTCATTTTCCTATAGTTGCTCTCAATCATGGAGATTGTTCTGATGCTGTAATATTTTGACCTTAGGGATGCTTTGCTCTTCATTAATTTTGATGAACACTATGCAGATACTACACAAAATTTTGAGGTTGTGATCACTGATTCTAAATAAATATAACCCCAAAAGTAGCATATCTGAGACATTTTTACAGATTTTGTATTGCAAAGTAAACTGTTAATACTGGTTTGGTTTCTGTTGGGGTTTTTTCCCTCTTTGCTCAGTAATTGAGATTTTATAGACAGGTCAAGGAACTTCCATAGCATTCAGACTTTGTTTTTCTCTGGCAGAAGTGGCTTCTAAGAGAAATATTGTCACTGAGCTGTAGATGTCAGTTGTGCCAATGCACACATAACACTCCCTTTCCACATTGTTTCCCCTGACTCTTAAAGTTGAAAAGCTCTCCAGTTGCTTAGAAAAATCCTACTTGATCTAAAAGCAGTAGGTGCATATTTTCTCTTTATTTCTTGCATGAGGTACGTTTGTTGCACTAAGACAATTCATATATACTTCATGTGAAAAGGAAATAAGCCAAGCATGATTTTATAGATGAAAGCTTCTTACTCAGCAAACTTAGTATGATAAACTAACAGCCACTCTGCTGTGCTTTCAAGTATGTTTTGATATATACCTCCTACAGGTTTTTAAACATGAAAAATTGCTATATATGAAGTTCAGCTTACTTGGAAAATTAAAATCAAGGTCTGTCTTTTAAGATAACTGATGTATTCCCAAAAGAAGGGGTTTTTTTGCATAAAACTTGCCTCAGACCCTGGTGTTCCTGTGCAAGAGCAGCAGAGCTGTGAGTCCATATTCACCCACAGAAATACCTAACTCTTTGCCAGGCAGACATACATTATTTTTATGTCTTGACACTTAGGCACGTTACTATCCTAAATCCCACTACAAAGCCTTTCTCTGATATTTGCAAATTTAGAAACATTAAGTAAGAGAAGAGTATTTACCTCTGAATCTTGTGCTGGTGGCTTTTACCCTTTACACAGGAACTCCTGAGGTTAAGCTTCAGTATAATCCCAAAAAACATTTTTCCAGAATATTCCCTAGGCAACTTGGCTTGAGTAACATTCCATGAAGTATTTCCTTCATTCCTCCTGCTTCTAAGTCTTCTATCATCGTCCAAGTGTGATCATCCTCAGGAGTGGTAGGTAGAGTGAGAGAGAAACTGCCTTCTGCAACTGCAGGAGGACAGGCAAATTGATTACTTTGTGCCTGGGGAATCTGGTTGTGCCTGTTTGAAAGCCAGCCCTGCTGGGAGGCGGATCCCTCGGAGTGCCCAGGAGCAGGAAGTGCCTTGGAGCAGCTCCCTCTAGAAGCTGCAAGTGGAGCACTGCTTACCTTGGAAGCACAAGTGTAACTGCAGGCTTTGCTTTCTTCTGCACCAAAGCATGGAGGGAAGAGGAATTATTGAGGGTAGGTGCATCTGTTCATGGGGATAAAAAAAGCCCCTGCAGATATTGCATTTTACTACAGTATCTTGAAGTCCGTTTAGAAGTTTGACCTAAAGTCTGAAGTGGGCAGGGGTGGCCAGCAGTAGATGGACCTCAGTGAAACCACTTCAGTTCCTGGGGAGGGTAGGCAGAGACAGCTGCTTTTCCAAGTACCTCAGCCATGTTTTTGTCAGTATTGCTGCAGAGAAAGTGGAAGCTAATTGACCAGAAAGACAAATATGACATCTTCCAAGGTGTTAGAGGTTAAAAATCAGCAGCTACTGCGAGCTGTGGGATGTTAGTGTCAAACTGCCACTGAGCTATGCAGCTTACCAGCATTTCATTCTGCTTCAGCTGTGCTTTGTAGGCTGTGCAGAGCAAAAATAGTGCAAATAGTGCAGTTATTTAATCTTCAGGTGAGAGAGGAATAGGCTGTGGCAACAAACACTGCTCAGAAATATTTCCTTCAATTAGCTCTAGATGAATTGACAGCACTGCTGAGGAATGCTTTTTGAGACTAAGAGGCAGCACAGTAGGATTTTCAGACTGTAACAAAATAGGTTATGTGGGGAAGGAGAAAAAAAAGTGGAGGTAATTTTTTTTCCAGTCTTTTAATTACTTTTTTGCATTGCATCTCAGTTTCTCCCTGGTTTAGCTTTGGTTTCATAGCTAAATACTGAGGACTAGTCTTGTTCTAGCTGTTTGGTGAAAAGAAGCAGTGCCAGAGTATTATAAACATATTGAAAATATATCACAGGTTCTGTATATGCATTGAGCAGCAGTTAGGGAATCCCTGCACTAAATCATACAAAGCACTGTAGAAGTCTTCTCTTTAAGAAGTGGGAATTCATTATCAAGAAGGGCAGGCAAGAGCTTTATGCTCTTACCAGCTCTGCAGGCCAAGCCAGCAAAGTTCTGATTATTAGTAGGACATAGGGATTCTTATCCCCAGGATGATGATAAATAAGTGAATGGTTTGAATGGTGTGGATCACAAATAGTTAAAAATGGTGAAGATTGAGAGAGAGTGGACATTTGAGAAGCTGCTTTTCTATGGTCTCCTTCATAAACAAATTCTTCTTGAAAAGGAAGATGAAAGATTAGATAATGAATCATAGCTCATGAGGGTAATGGTGACAAGGAATGTGGGGGTTTGGGCTGTAGATGCGACACAGCTTTTTTTCTAATGTTTTTGATGCTGAAAAATCTCTTGGGAGAAAATTAAGAATTGAAGCTCTCATACTGGGATTCTGGAGAATAGGGACAAGTAAGGTTTTTGATCTAATTAAAGTCCTGACAAGGTCTGGTAACTATGGAGTGAATTCTTACCACTGTTGCTTCCCAGCAAGGAATTAACATAAATTCCAAGTTCAAACGTTGGCCTAAGTTCCCTAAAAGCCATTTTAGTTAATGATAATGACTTGAGATTTCAGGAGGAAGGCTATGATGTCTGGTTCCAAGACCTTCTGCCCCTGAGCTCATGGATGCCAAATATTTGTCTTCTTATCCAGAAAAATGCATCGGAATTCTCATGTAATTGAAATATTGCTAAATTTCAGAGGAACGTTATTTTAGTGGAATTCCTTTATTAGAGAGAAGCAAGTACAAGTTGGATACTTTCTAATGCTGTGCAACACTTAGCTTGGATTATTAATGTTGCAGAAAGTGCAAAATAAGGTTGGATTGTAATTTTATACTCCTAAATGAATGTCTGTCTACTAGAGTCCTGTTTCCTACCATGTATAAGTGACAAGATAGTCACCTTCATCTTACACAATACTTATGTTGTGAGTTATGTGGGAGTCTTTTACTTTCCTCTATTTAATAAAATACATTTTTTAGAGCCATTCATGCAAATTCTTCCCTCTGCACTTTAAGTTTTACTCAGGAAGAGCAAGTTCAAAACACTGTTAAGCATCAGAGAGAAATGCTGGGTAGCAGGCAGAGCTGAGATGATCCTGAAGCACTTTTAAACAAGGAAATGCTCATGGTTTGGGAAATTGCAAAACCGTGAACTTTCCTCCAGAGGCTCCAAGATGTAAAGCAGGATGGTCTTTTATGTTCATTTTCTTAACTGTATATATGATTGCTTTCTCTAGAAACAATATTAATTTATTACTAAGCACCTCCGTGATTATCTAACATTAGTTTCTGATGAAAATGGTGCATAGACCAACATGCTTATTGAGTAGAAGAAGTAATTAAAGTTGAAACAAGGAATTTCATCTTTCCTTTTCAGTCTTCCCCTTCTTCCTAGTTTTGTCACCAGCTCAGCTTTTGGAGATGTAAGAGCCTCTCTTATAGCAGGATGCTGAGTGTTTCTTTTGATCTTCCCTCCAGGCTGGCAAATAAGCAGGACAGAGAAGGAGCTCTGTCAGAAGCAGATGTGATCGAGTGCTTATCTCTGGAAAGGCTGGTTAATGAACACAAGTGTCTCTGTCAAATTGTAAGTAGATTTTAAGATGCTGTATTTTCTCATAAAGCTTCCATTAAGGTAGGAAATTAGGCTACATGCCATAAAACTGAAATTTAGGTGTAGTATTCAACCTAGCAGTAAGTCATTGTGGGGGAAGCCAAAACCAGAAATCTTTATGAAAGCTGCTTAATATTGGTCAATATTGCAGATAATATATCCAAATTAGTAGTCCCTGAAGCTTTTCTTTAGGCCTTTTGTTTTAATCTCCCAGTGTCTTAGATAGAGCTTTACTTCCACAGTCTTCTTCTGATGGCAATAAAAAACATTTTGAAAGATAATGAGGATTATGGTGATATTAACCAAGATAAGAAGGCAGTTTTGCAAAACCATTTAAGCTTTGGATTTTAAAATTAAAATATAATTTTAATTCATTAGGGAGATTTGCAAAATTTATAGAGCACTACATACTGCTATTATTTTCTCTAATAGCTGAGTTAGAGCAGGGCATAGCTCTGTTTATTATGTCATGATTATCTGAATGTTTTTTTTCAGTTAAGTGCTCTTTGCACTATGCATATATAGCAATCATAAAAATTAAAATTGCAAGTTCATCCTTGTTTTTTTCCACGGAATTTTTGTGCCAAAAATATTTTCTTGAAAAATATTCAGTAAAAAAAACCTGAAATATACTAGTATACATCTGAATTGTTTATTTTAAACATGCTGTTCTTGTTCTTTATTTATATTTTGTGTGTAATTAGGAAAGACACCATATCACACACTCTTAAGACTATTTCATACTCTAAGGGACACCTTCTATACCAGGCTCTTCAAAGATAAATGTGGTCCCAAATTCCTTCAGTAGGAGGACTCCTGGGGTCAGTTAAACAGAGGCATTGTGAAACAAGATAGAAAGTTAGACAATGACCAGAAAACCTTTTGTTGCTTCTTATTCTTGTAGTTAGTTTTTCATGAGATCTTTAAATTTCCCCACAAAGGATTAAAGCAAAAGGAAGGAGTCATTTATATTGCTGTTGGACAGTGTCAGTGAGAATGACCTTCTTCTTTTTCTTATTTAATATGTCTGTATATTCCATATTTCTAAATTTTTATATTTTGTAACCAAACTGCAGCGACAATAATTTTGGTGCAAACTGAGAACAACATTGCCCCAGTGCAGGCCAGTGTTTGATCTCAGTTTTCTCAGAGAAACAAGTTGTACACATCTATACATCTCCTTCCTGAGTAGGTTCTGCTGGAGAGTATTGCAGGGTTCCATAGTAAAAAGGACTCTCATTTATACCTTAATTTAAACATAACTGGTCAGAATTATTTTTTTCTGTTGTAAATCGTACATTCCATATCTGACTGTGGTGCCATTTAAATCCTTGTCAGATGAAGAGAGCACCGAGAGTTTTTCAGATGTTGGCGATGAAGAATCTCTTTTAATCTTCATAAACACAAATCCTGAACACCATCAGTGTGAAATATCATCTCTACATGTAATGTATGCTCTACAGAGCTGGTTTTATTCAGCTGTTTTTCAGAGAATGTTTTAAAAGACACTCACAGTGCTCCAAAACATTTTTGAAAACAGTTCCCGGGAGATCTTGAGAGAACATCTTTTTCATGTTCCCAGCTTGAATCAAGCCCTGCCTCCTTTGTCCCAATTAAAGCCTATTTTACTTGTCCTCCTGACATGAAAAATTAAGAAGAAATTATTATTTTCCTATTTGCAGTTTCACCTTATGTTTTTGAAGGCTATTATCCTATCTTGCTGAAGCGCTTTAATCTCAAGAGAGGCACTCTTGGTTCTTCAATGTTTTCTTACCGGATGTGTTTTCAGAACTATTTTCTCAATGAGGTTTGCATTTCTCTTTCAACAGATTTGCCTAGATCATGTTTCTCTCACTTGCTGCTGAGAGTATAATGACAAAAAGTATTACTCCAATTGAATTGCAGTGCCTGTTCTGATGTAAAAAATTGGTTTGACAGCTTTTCTGTCAAATTCACAGGAGATTTTATATACCCCCAAGGTGCTTATGAACATGCTGAACTTTTTTTCATGAACTGAATCAAAGCTGATTCTCTTTCATCTCAGATTTTTCCATTTTGATTGATAAATCTAGCATGGCCTGTCTATAACCCATAATTCTCAGAGTTTTACAAGCTTCACAGTCAACAGTAATTGTGCAGTTAATTTCTTGTTTCCAGTCAAGGATTGTGTTCTGAACTGCAAATTTTTCCCTCCTTTTCCATGTATTTACAGGAGCCTTGCTCAGCAATCATGGGCTGTGGGAAAAAGATTGACAAATCAATCAAAAGGGGATTATTTTGGCTTCTCCATATCATAGCAAAAGATTTTGATGCCTTAAGTGAGCGCATCCAGAGAGACACTACAGAGCAAAAGGCACTTGAGGAGCAGAAGAAACTGGAACGAGCTGAGCGAGTCAGGAGGATACGGGAGCAGAGGTATTTTCCTGTGATTCCCTACTCCATTCCTTCCTCCCTTCTCTGAGATATTTGAGTCGTTCCTGTGCATAGATCTTATGGGAACCAGGCTATCCAGGATTTAAAGCTCACAAACCACAGTTTTTGCCTCTTCATCCCCTTTATTTGATTTGCCACATGCTGGAAATGTACTGTGAATGAGAATTGCAAGTTAGTTTTGGGATAAATTTGGCCTTACTAATACAACTTTGCGGAAGGCTGACCTAAAAAATAATTCCTGTGATTTAATCTGAAGTTACCTTCTAAAATAAAGTATTAAGTTAGACTCTTTAACCCATATGTGAATATCAAAGACTAGATACGAGAATTTATTCAATACTATGCTTAATAAACTGCAGGATATCCAACAAGTGAAGCATGAAGGAACTAAAGATGATGCAGTGAGGGAAAGCAGGGTAACTGATTTATTACTCCCCTTCAAATCCCTTTCTGGTCTTTAGCAGCCTGCTGTGGTGCCTGTAAGGAGTTGATATGAATCATTTTACTGGGGCATTCTTAAAATATTTGCTGAGCACCCGTGTCCTCTCTCTGCCTTATAGAGGCAGAGAATTTTGAGTCTCAGTTACTATGAGAAGTAGCCGGGAAGTATCTTAGACTATATTCTGGATGATTTGGCTTAAATAAGCAATTAAATTACTAAAGTACATTTTAAACAGCTGCAACTTGACATGGTCTTCATATATATTTCACAAATATCTAAAAAATTGGTTTGCTCCTAATCTACCTAATCTGCCACATGTCTCTGCACGCACAAAACCTCCTGACCACATTGGATTATGTTGGGTTTATGCCACACTGAGAGGTGTAGTGAAAAGGGCTGACATGGTTCTCTATAAAATTTATGGCTTCTTCATAATTCTTTATTCATTCTCCCTCTTTTCCCTTCCCTTGCCCCCAAAAAACACCCCCAAAACCACTGAAACAACACAAACCCAACAACAATGCTAAAGGGAAAAAGAAGAAGGAAATGCACCTGAGGAGGAAGACCCTGAGCCTGGGAAATGTGGAAACCCCTTCCAGCCTATATGTGCTGTAATCTCTGAGGTAGGAGAATATGTGGAAATCTAGGTCTGTTAAGATATACACTAACAAATGTCTGAGAGGGAATGAGAAAAATGGTCATTTGAAAGAGTTCTAATTCTGTCTGCACAGCACTTTTTTAATTCTTACTTCAATCTTGGCAGCCTTGTTTTCTGTGCATTGAATCAATGTTTTCGTGATAAGAAAACCCATATTCTTGATTAGGGAACAAAAGTTTTGTAGACACAGTAAAATAAATGTAAACACATGACTGAAAACATTTCCTAATTAAACTCCTGGGATTCAGAAGTGGAAAATATTCAAGGTCTATTAGTTTCTTCTAAGGTGTTTTAGTGATGTGGTGAATCATATCAAATCTTCCTGACTTTTTCAGTTATTAGATTTGTGAGCATAACCTCTTTTCAGTTGAAAATAGACTCTTGAGAATTTTTTATTAACTTTGAAATATGAAAATCACATTCATATTAAAGTTTCTGAAACCTACATTTCTGAGTTCATATTTTTTTATTCAGTTGCCTGGAGATAACACAATCTAAAGAAACACGTAAACTTTTCCAGCAAGTAATTCAAACATTTGCTTTTTTCCAAGACAAAAGCACCCATATCCACAGAACATGTCAGGGCAGCTACATGCACAATAATCCATTTAACAATAACATCAAAAACAAGAAAATAAAGGTGCAGCTGTGAATATTGCAGAGATGGTGATTTAGTGATACAGAATTGTGAAGCAGCCAGTCATTGAGGCTGTATGCCACAATAGGTATTTATCCAAACTGGGATAACGTTTTCTGGAGACTTAGGCTCTGTGGATCTATATTTTTTTAAACTAACACATAAAAAAAGTAGTTGAGGGGAAAGAAAGTAGAAGGTTGTTTTGTTTCTTTTTTTTAGTAGGACCAAAAATAAAGCAAGAAAACAGGCAATAGATGTAAAGATCCTTTTGTTTTATAATTTAATTCCCCTCCTTTCCTCTGGATAGGATATTGGAAATTTAATTTCTTTGTCTATCTGAAAATAAATTCTATGCTGAATGTAGGATATTTGGGGAATATTTTCATTTTTTAATAATCTTTCTGTCTTACTAGTCATTTTATAGCATTAGAAGTCATTAAAAAAAATTCTTGTCCTTTTTGTTAGAATGAAAAACAGCTGGAAAAGGAAAAGAAGAGACAAAAGTTGGAGACTGAAAAGGCTACAATTGTCTTGAAATCCCAAGCAGAGCAGGACCACTTATCAAGTAGCAGTAGCCAAAACACAAATGACAGCAGGCTAGAAAGGTGCAATTGTACAACTGCCCAGCTTTTGCAGCATGCAGAAGAGAGTGACCAACAAGCCTCAGAATGCCTTGACTCAGGTAGAACTGGTGCCTTTTAAATCATGTCACGTGATTTTTCACATGCTTCTTCCTTCTGTCCATGTTAGTTGTCATTATAGCACATACCAATATCATCTATTGGGAACACAAAAATGCAGGAATAGGTTATATAAGTTGAATTTCTTAATGGAAACGTAGAGTTTGCATGTATTTTATGCCCACAGTTTATTTTCTATAGCAAAATATTGCGTGATTTACATTTCCCATAATTTTACGTCTAAGTTTGGACTGAAAGCTCTGATGTATCTCCTCAACAATTGTATTAGAATCTTATGTAGGATATTACCTGAATATAACTGTAGGATATGTAATGGGTATTTTTTCTGTTGGATGTAGATAACAATAAGAAAAAAAGTAAAAAACCAAAATTAAAAAGGGGCCACAGAGTAGAACCTGTTAATGCAGAGGACTCTATTCCCAAGAATCCTACACCACCAGCAGCCCTTCCACCAGGTAAGTGTAAAAACAGTAATTGATGTCTCAATTTGTAGCTGGTAATCCTTTAAAAGTCTCACCTGTGAATGATGAAACTGGACTGGTTTTCATACAAAGAGGAGCTACTAAAACTTCCTCTCTAGAAAGTCTTTAATGCAGTTTCCCCTTTTATGATACGAACTTCCAGCAGTATTGATTTGGCCTATTCCCAGGGGAAAACATAAGTTTCCCAAAAAAAGAGCCAGAAATTGATTACTCACTGAAATGGTTAAAAATAGCAATATTTTTAAGGTAAAGCAGTTTATTTGTTTTTGAAGTGTTTCATCATTCTTCACCATGGATGCAATGTAATGCAGAGCTTGGGCATTTCCAAATGCTTCGATTTCTCCCAAGGAGATGTGGGGTCTGTACAGCTCAGAATAATCCAGTGCAACCATGGAATGCTCTGACACTTTTTGTTTTCCTGTAGTTGGATGGGGAACTCCCAAACTTAATAGACTTGGAAAACTTGAGCCTCTTGGTGAAACACATCATCCTGGTAATTGAAAGTATTTGGAGTTTTGTACCTTTTTAAACCATTCTCCATTGTCCATTCACTTCTACATTCACTTCATTCTTTGTCTGTTTTTCATTTCTAAATTCCAATTTTCATTGACCAAAAGCTTTCCCTTTTGCTTTAATACAAAGCATCTTTTTGATTTTTTCAAGTCTAATTTTTTTTTTTTTAGAAAAAACAATGAGTTCTCTCCAATTTCCTCATAAAGTTTAAAGTGGCATGGGATATCAGAAGTTGTTAATGATCTGAAGTTATTTGCACCTAAAAATTATAAAGTGACACATTGCAAAGAGTAATGGGGCCAAATACATATTGCATTTAAAATGAAAACTTTTAACTGGAAATATCAAGGTGCAGTAAGCAGTCTTGATTTCTTGCAATAATAATTACTATTTTCTGGTTTTGGAAGATTGTGGAAGAATTTTTCATACGTTGATAGTACATGTTTGAGTTTGAGATGATAGCTTCTTCATTTTTCTTACATTTTTATTTTTCAAATTTTGAAAAGTGAATTTAGAGACATCTGGAACACAAGAACAAGGAGCATTTCTGCCAGAGAACTAAAAGATGCCTGAAGGGGAAATAAGATTTCTAAACCCAAAATATTTCTCACAGGAAGGAAATTCATGTGCTTAAAATGTGATTTGTAATGTTGATCCTAAACCCATCTTGCTCTTTTTTTTTAAGGCAAATAGAGAGAAGGTGACAAGAAATGAAAGCCAGATGAAGAGGTAGGGAAGGGAAGAAAAGGAACTCAGTTCTTATCTGTGCCAAATGGAGGTGTTGCATTCTGTAGGAAGAACATGGGTGGGACAAAGAGGAAAAAAACCTGCCTAAGCTAGGTGTTAATTTTTAAAATAAGTACAATTATTAAATAATTTTGGAAGCTGAAAATGGCAAATATGTTGGTAGGGAAATTATCTCTTGACCAGAGGTGTAAGAGCAAACTTGAAGTACTCAGAATTTATAGCTGAATTCAAGGCATTGCCTACTTTTTGGGAGATTTATTCTTATTTCCAGGAATTTTGAACCACTCACAAGATTCACACTTGCAATACTAGCAAGAAAACTGCTATTAGGAAAGCACTATTTATAAATGAGCAAAGTTCTTCACATATATAGCTCAGTACTGTCAAACCTTTAGCTAGGTCCCGATCTCCAAAAACATCATTTTTTTATTTCTTTTGCTAAAAGCAGCTGTGGGATTTTAACTCTCAATTTGAGATCCATAGAATCAGAGAATTACTGAGTTTGGAAAGGGACCCTTAAGATCCTTGAGTTCCACTGTTAACCCAGCACTGCCAAGTCCATCCTGCACTGATTTAATTTCCCACCTGGCCTTGCCCATTTGTCCCTTCAGCAGAGAAATAAATCAGGGTTGATTTTTTTTTTTTCATTCCCCCACCTTTGCCCAAAATTCAAAAGTGGGTTTAAAAGCTTTTTCAGACATTTAAACTTTGTAATTACACACTTGTCTTCACTGAAGACTGCCATTTTTCCAGTCATTCTAATAATTTTGGCACAACATGAGGTGATGAGTGCCTGTTTATTGTCATTTAGGAGGATACATTTGCAAGAATTTTAAACCTCTTTTGTTATAGGAGGTAAAATTCTTATCCAGTCCAAAAGTGCTCTGCCAGACCTCAAAAAATGGATGAATAAAACCATCCAGTGGACTGATTTTCATTGACCTCTGAATCATTTGTTGCAGTTTTTTTGCTGCTGTAATTAGTGCTACTGAAATCAAAATATTTATGACAATAACATAAAAGTGTTCTTATTTTGCTGACTAAATGTAAGGATAATTGAAACCTCAGTCCTTCAGACAGGTAGGACTTTTTTAAGTAGTGGAGTCCAGTTTGTTTGCTTTTGTTAATCTTATCTCAGGAAGGCAATTCTAACAGAAGTTACTGCATCTGCAGGACAAGTGGGATATATTCTTCTTGGAAAATGATGATTTATTAAAGCTGAATTTTGTGTTGGCAGGCCATCAAGGCTTTCTTGGGCAAGAGGTGGTCTTTATAAACAGAACTGAGATTTGAATGTTTCAAAAAGCTGCTTTTATTTTTTTCTTGGTTGCTACCTCTTTCCTCTTACCATCTTCCATATTTTTTTGTTTGTGAAGTGCTTTGCATGTTCCAGTCTGCATGGTTTTTTTACTTTACATCCATTACAAATGTTTGAGAACACTTGTTACTCTCTTCTGATGTACTTATAACTTTGTCTTGTACAATTTTACTACTTTAAATTCCTTTATTGACTAAAGGAAATGCTGCAATTTTATCTAAAAATTTTGAAATAGTTCTTTTAGAAAGTTATTTTAGCTTGGAAGATAAATGCCATAAATGGTTCCAAAATTTTGGATTCTGCTCAGTATTACTGTCATTTAAAACTATGTTGTAGTGCAGTCTTGAATACAGCAACGTACAAAGTTCAGTGTTTCATTTTTCCAGTGTTATTGTACACTTCGAATTCCTCCTTTCCCATTTCTAGGGATGTTTACAGATCCCCTTTGGGCTTGATCTTGCAAATGCTGATGCATGTATAACAAAATGTAATTAAACCCTCGTTTGGCCAATCCATCTCTAGACATTAATTAGCACCAGCTTTGAAAGTTTGCTTGGAGGAATTAGCTCTAAGAATTTAGTAAACATTCTTTGAGCCAGCAAGGTGGTAGGTGACAGATTGATGTGTTTTTCTGCTCTGGAATTTCTTCCACAGATTTCTATGGAAAGCCTTTGCCCCCGCTGACTCTACGCCAAAGACCCAACAGTGATACCCATGATGTCATTGCTTAACTGGAGCACAAAGAGAATTTTAAAAAAACCCCATAAATTAAAAGTCCTATCTTTTTTTTTTTTTACCCTTAAAGGAAAATTTTTTTATTTGACATTTTATCAACATGTGACAACTAAACATGGAGTTCATCCTGTTGTGCTTAATGGTCAGACTTTATAATTTACTTTTCACATCACCAGCTCTTCTTCGGGATTTATTTGGTTTACTTGTGAAAAGACATGGCTGTAAACCTGAAGAAAAACACCTTCAAGATCCCATAATACTGGATTGTACATTCCCACCGAGACCTTTCTCCAGGTGCTGTGCAGGTGTTGGTATTTTTTCAGGGAATAAATTATTCAAAAACATTTTGTAAGATTCCTGTATGATAGGGTGAATATAGAAAGGTTAAACAAATATTGAATATATTTTTCTACCTTTTTATAAAACAAGTTGAAAGTTTGAGTGGAACTGTGTTCCTACTACCAATGAAATGATATGTAGGGAGCATTATAAAGCTGATAGTCAAGTGCATAAAAATAAAGTGTGTTTGACTCTTATATTTCTCTTACAGTACCAATACCTTTTCTTAGGTATTATATTGCATATTTAATATTTCTGGCAATCTGAAGCAGAGGGTACGGTAAAAAAAATTAAAATACATACATTTTATACAAAATAATGCTATTTGAACTATCTGGACGTTTTCTTACCTGTTTTCTTTGTTTTGTTAACTGAGTTTGATGTAGGTAATAAATTCTATGGAAAAAAATAGAGTGAATACTGGATTGTCTACTACAACAAACAAGAAAATTCACATAGTGGGAAATTTGCACTAATTAAGTCATCAATTTTGATAGGAAGCTGAATCAACCAGTATGCAGATGACCTCCCTCAGTTTTTAATCTCAATAATACTAAAATATCATCTTGCAAACTGAAGAAACCCTGGGTTTTACAGGATTTTAAAGGTTTTAAAGGATTTCTTTAACATTTCCATGTAATGTGTTGAAAATCACATACAAGTGATACCTAAACAAGAAGGGTTTCAATTTGTTATTTGTTATATTCCTGTTTAAATTATTTACTGTTAACACTGAGACAACCAGTGGTGTATTTGCAAACGTTCATTTTTCTGCCACTTAATGACAGGCTGAAGCCCCCATTCAGGGGGTCTTTTGGAGAAGCAGTATTTGATAATTTTATATTATGGTCTGTCATCAATAATGTGGTTTTACCAAAGGAGTTTAGATGTTGAAACAGTGTGGTATGTTACATGTTCAGCACTTTGATTTTGGAAATCCTTGCCATGCACCCCTTGTAGCAAGGAGTTGCACAAACATCTGCCATATTAAAATGAAATAATTAAGATTTTTAAAGAGTATGGTGGAATCACTCTAAAGGATACTAAGTTTGGAATAGGTGGAGAGGTTTATTCCTATATGTTTGCTAATTTAGAGAAAGGAGGAAACAATTTCTATGTGACTACCAGCATGAGAATACTTCTGTTGTATTCTAGCACTGGAACATGATTAATTGAATTATTCTCAGGATTTGGTCATTTTCCCTTCAGACAACACAATACTAAGTGGAGGGGAGGTTGCACAAAAATGTGTATGTGGAATCTCCACTTGAATAACACTAGCTCTGTTACCACTTAAGTTTTTGGCTTAAAGGCTCTACTTTTGCAGACTTACTTTTTTACAGCTTCAATTTCTAGGAATGTATTACACTTTGTTTTCCCTCCTTCCTAAAATAAATAATGGAAGTCTTTATTAAAAATAAAGCTAAATACTGCTGTGGTAACAAAATTTGAGAAAGTAAAATGTTGATGTTTATATATGAACTGTGTGTTCTGTGTGTCGTGTGTGTGGACACATGTATCATTTTTGATTTTTGCTTTTAAAATAAATTTTACCAGTATGTGACCAATGTACTCAAAAATGTTTTATAAGTTTTTGTTTTATTACTATGCTTTGTAATTATTTACTATGCTGGGGTTTTTTTCCAGTAATTTATACTGCTATGACTTTTTATTTGCTCAAGATGACATTTATGTATAGAATAAAACTAATGCAAAGCATCAACATGTTTCCTGTATTTACAATTTTGTGGAAATAAGTCTAGTCTGTAAGTATTTAAGGGCTGTAAGTCTCACATTTCTAAAATGTATGAAATAGAGTCCTTATAGACAGAATATTTGCATATTTTTGCAGGAGAAATGTGATCAAATTTAGAATATACTGATAGATTGGCAATAAGTTGGGTGTACATGTATACCTATAAAGGGCTTTAATAGTGCACTTAAAATTTGAGAGATAAAAGTTGTGCAGCTGTAAATTGAGAGCACAGATTAGATTTTGCCAGATGTTTTGTCATCCATATCATCACTTTTGAAATGTATCAGTGCATGCAGCTAAGAGTATTTGTATTTAAATACAGGAGTGGTAAGAACACAGAAATTGACTATTTAAGCAGAACATTTTGCATTATCTTTGTATAATGTCTGAATATAATTTACAGAAAATATTTTAAAGGTAAGTTAAAAGTGTCTTCTAAGAAGGAACAGTAATGTTCATATACTGAATTGATGTGAGAGACTCAGTGCTTCAAGTTGTTCTGTTGTTTTCCCTTTTAGTTACATCCTAGAATCCACAGAAAGACCTTACTCATAGATTTAAAGGTTTTAAAATCAAAATTATTAAAAATAGACATATTTGGTATCCATTAGGTCTCTGGTGTGAGATTGGAAAGGACTGATGGACCGTAACAAGGTAAACAACATTGATTCTTTTTTTCCCCTTTAAATAAGATTCAAGCAGTATTTTTTTCAGTAATACATTCCAGTATTTTAATGGGAAGTTTAGTACTGTAACTTCAGGATGCTTGCCCAATAACTTTGCCATCATGTTAGCTTCTTGGCTCCTGGGATTCATTTCAATTAGAAATACTTTATTATTTTGAATAGAACATACCCACCAGTATTTCATTTGTAAATGGAATAACTAATGGAGCCTGTCATAAATGTAAGTTGAGGTAGGTTTATCTGCAGTAGCACATAAGAGAGATACAAGATGCATTTTTGCTGTTTGCAGTTTGGCTGTGATGGTGGTGGTGCTGATGAACTGGAGTCCCTTCTTTGGCGGAAGTCTAGTGTTAGACACATGGCACTGTCTGTCATATAGTGGAATATAGCCATAGACTTAGGGGAAGGTGACTCATTCAGCAGACTTTTTTGTTGTACTGTTACAGTAAAATTTAGTTCTTGTGTACATTTTCTGGTATGGTACTGGCCTTGGCTGAATTACAACCACAGAGAACTACTCTTTATACCAGTTTTGTTCTGTGTCTGTTGGTAAAACTCACTTATCAAAAAGCCTTTCAGGTTTCCTTCACGTTTGATATGTAAGAGGTCTCTGTTTTCCCTCCAGGCCCTTTGTCACAACCCTGATAGAAGCATTTTAAATCAGCTTTCAAGCTAATCTGAATGAGGTGAGCAAAAACGCTTAGTCTTCATTAGCTGGTGCCTGAAACTCAAATATTTATCCATACAACAGCACTCCAGCCTTTACCTTTGCACCCCTTTCCAGTCTGGGTTTCAGAGGCTGGGTTCAGCCTGCAGAAGCTTTAATTAAAACCACTCTTAAACAAGTTTGCTGCTTCCACAGGGCTTGATCTTAGAGAGTTGGCAAATGCGCACGAAAGGGTTTGTGGGGATTTGTTTTGTTTTGCTAGGACAGTGATTGCAGGATGCCCTTCCTTGGAGGAGCAGTTTGCAGGTCTCGAGTTGTCCAGACAAAGGGATCAGATGAGAGCAGCCTCCAATTTTAGTGCTGCTAAACGAGTGACAGCTGAACTGGTGTGCAGTGGTCCTCCTGATTCCTGTCCCCAGAGAATGTTTGATCTGAAAGTGTGTGACAGAAATTTCTGTGAATAATTAATTCTCAAGCCTCCAGCAGTTTTTCATGGCAGTAGCAGCAGGTTAAACTGGAGCTGATCTCTGCTGTGGTTCAGATGAGCTGAGTAGCACTTCCAAAGCCGGGGCCAGATGGGAAAAAAGATCTGGTGAAGCACAAGCAGAGACCTGACATTTGGGGGGGTGTGGATGCCATCAGACCCTCCTGCAGGCACTGGAATGGGGATTACTTTTGTAAATTGATGAAGTGAGAGCCCAGGTGCTGTCTAATCCTGGTTTGCCTAATGATGAGGCAGAGGAGTTGCGATGGCAAGTAAGGCTCCCACAGTAAAGAAAAATAAAGAAAAAAAAGGCAGCAAAAAATGAGGAAGTTTGGGGGTTTTTTTGGTTTGCCTTTTGTTTGTTTGTTTGTTTGTTTTACTGTGACAGTAGTGACACACGGGGACGAGCTGCCCAGGGAAGTTGTAGGATGCCTCAATCGTGGCAGCGTTCAAAGCCAGGCTCGATGTGGACTTCAACATCCTCCAGGGGGCTGTGTCTGCACCCCTGGCCGAGGGCCTGGGAGCAGCTGATCTTTCAGGTTCGTTCCTGCCCTCTACGTTCCGCGGAGCTGTGGAGAGCTGCGATTCCCAGCCGTGCACCCGGCAGCGGCGGCACCGAGCGCGGGGGCCGGGCCGCGGCCGCCCCGCCCCGGGCAGCTGAGCTGGGGCCATGCGGGGCCCGGCGCTGCCGCTCGCCCGCCGCGCTGGGGCCGCGCTGGGGCTGGGCCGGGCGGCCGGGCTGGGCCGGCCGGCCGGGCAGGACCCGGGGCAGGTGAGAAGGGGCCGGAGCCGGGGCCGGGGTTGGGGCCGGGGCCGGGAGAGCCGGGGCCGGAAGCGCGGCGGGAGCGCCCCAGCTGCTTCCTGCGCGGGCCGTGCGAGGAAATAGATGGGAGAGAGCCGGCCCGTCCCGATGGCGCTGCCCGTGTCCTTCCTGCGCACCACCGAGTGTGCCCCGGGGTTCTGCACCCACGGCCGGCAGCTGCTCCAGCACTGACAGAGCGTTCCCGGCCGGCCTGGTGCCCGAGCTCCCTCCCGGTGCTGTGCTTGGAAGGAGCGCCGTGGGACGGGACGGGAGCTGGGTGCCCCGAAGGAGGGAAATTCAGCGTTTGCCCTCGGGGTTTGCTTAGAAACCAAAAGCTCTTTCCCTTCCTTTCTTAGGTTAATTTCCATCAGAGTGCCAAGAAGCACTGGATTATCAGCACAGTGGAAATGGAGAGTATTTATTAACCAGCCAAGCAGGGAGGAAGAGTGTGCTGTAGCTTAACTCCTCTGCTCTCTGAAATGTCTATTACATCTTGATCATATAAAGATGTGCTGTAATATTTGAGCATTCCAGTATAACTGATAAATTGATGTAATTAGTAAGATGCTTTTTATTCATTTTAGTGAGAACTAGAGAGGGTTTAATTTGGCTTTACTACTTTTCTTTTTTCTTGCTTTCTCTGAAGCTGGAAAAGAAGGCAAAAGGAAAGCTCCAGAAACAGATCTGCCAGGTGGTTCTGGATCACTTCGAGAAGCAGTACACGGCAGAACTGGGAGATGCATGGAGCAGCGTCAGGTTTGTAGAGATAGAAAGAAGGGGAGACATACGGAATCTAATTAATAATGACATGTGTGGCACAGGCTGTCACTAAATTTGGGTCTTGATCACACAGCTGCTGAAGAACTTCATTATTAAAAAACAAAACGTATCGATGCATAGCATTAGTTTAATTGAGTCAACTTAAAAGCTCTTCGATTGGATCAATGTGTTTTTCTGCTTTAGGCAGTGAATACTCCTGAGGAATATTTTTTTTTGAGATTAAATGAAAAATTACTAATAGGAATTCAAGCAGAAAGGGGGGAAATCCGTGTAAGAAAGTGCAAACCGAAATGCAAACAAGCATGTTTCTATCACATACCACTGCTGTCTTCCAAAAATAGCCATTGATTTAAGTTTTACTGGCCTAGTGTTTGCAGAACACAAAATGTAAAAAAGAAAACTTATAAAAACGGCATTTTAATGTGGGCTGGAATGAGCATTGTAAAGCCAATGTGTATGTGATTATTTTTGTTGTTTACAGCTAATAATACAGTTATTCTTTATTCCCAGGGAAGTACTTGATAGTCAGGAAAACCATTATGCTTATTTATATCTCCTACATAAAATAAAAAAAATGGAGAATGTCTTGTTTCAGAAGAAATTGGTGTTTTAAATGCAGTAATTGGAAAAAAACAGTGGCTTGATTTCCTATTAAAATTATTTTCCTGCGTACTTTTCTAAGCAGAATGATTAATTTCACCCTCAAAGTGATGAATTCCTGATTACACCAGAATTATCCAATAGTGAGATTGTATGTAAAGGCTTCCTACACTGTTTTATTTGATGGGTTATTGAATGGCTTTTCCTTTTTTCACCCTAGAGACGTGCTGACCTCGCCGTGGTGCTGGCAGCACGCTGTGCTGCTGAACAGGTTTGTGAAAAACACAATTCAGTTTGTAGAATTTTTTAGAGTTTAATAATAATAGGACAAAGAAGGACAATATTTCTAGCTCTGGCGTGCTCCTGGCCAACAGCCAGAGAATACTTCTGTGTGTACAAACAGTGTTATCTTTATACTGTTACACTGCTGAGGTACATGCATATTTGTATGTTTCATATATTATTCAAACATTCTTGCTAACTTTCTGATGTTTTGGGAACTCCTTTGTTAGACTTCTTCACACACTGGCCTATCTGTATGACATCCTGGGTGTCAGGTCAATATCTTTTATTTCTTCTTGTGTTTCCATCCTGCTGTTTCACATCCTCTGATAAGGGTTTTGTATGTCCTCCTTAAATTTAACATGGTATCTCTAATTGTCCTCTGGTACTCTGGTTTGTGTCAGGGTTATCTTATCACTTGGACAGGTTGGTCAGTGGATAGCCTTGCACTGTTCTAGTTACACAAAAGCCTTTTTCACATGTTATGTTTTGCTGAGGTCTATAATACAATATATTAATCACACTATTATTTCCATAAGTGATATATAGATATTATATTCATTACACTACTATTCCTATGAACAACACAGTGGATACTTAAGCTGATAGATTTTATTATATTAAAAGCAGCTAAAAAGAGCAATATTTGATGCTGTTTCTAAATACTTATACTAATAACTAACTAATCACTAGCAACATGCATAAGCTAATACATAAAAGTGAAAGCCAATATTATCTGGTCATTTTTCACAGGTTCAGCCAGAGCCCTGGCCTGGAGAGCAGCCTTGCTGAGCAGGGATACCATCCTGCCTTCCCAGCAGCCCTGCCCTACCTCCCTGCAGCCTTCAGGTGTTACACCAGGACAGCTCCTGGGAGATTCCCTGCACAGAAACACCAGCCTGGCAGGCTGAAGGAGTATTACCTGCTGAATGCTGCCTCGCTGCTGCCAGTGCTGGCCTTGGAGGTGAAGGATGGGGAAGATGTTCTGGATCTCTGTGCTGCACCAGGGGGCAAATCTGTAGCTATCCTGCAGTGTGCCTGTCCAGGTAATGGAGCCAGGTGCTGGTGGAGGGAAAAACACAAACAACAGTTTGTATTCCACCTAGCTCTGTGCTGTTCAGTAAGGATTTTATGAAATCTGTTTGCCTAAAAGAGGATTAAAAATGCAGTCCTTGCTTTAGGGTAGGTTACTGCAGAGTGACAGGCAAAAGTAGAGTAGCTCTGTGGATTTTTTTCTCAACTATTACTTCTTCAGAAGTTACTTTAAGCCATATCAATTTGTTGGCACAGGGATGTAAGTAATCTGCAACCTTATTCCTGTCCTTTTTCCTTTTTTTTTCCTTCTACTCTGTTGCCTCTTTTGTCAATACTGTTCAAATACTACAGGTAAATTTAAGTGTGCTGATGCAAAGCAGAGCTTAAGAAATTATGCAAGATGCAGTCTTGAAATGTGCAAGATCTGGGCTAAGGGAGAAGGTTTATGGTAAGGAATTGGTTGGAGGAGGATTCTGAGATGATCAGAGTGTTCAGAAGGCAGCAGCAAGCAGCAGCTTGGGCCAAGGAGTTAAAGCAAGCTGGGATTGCTGTTTCCCGGTTTATTTGCTGGCTTGGATAATAATTGTTTCAAACTGTTCACAGCACCTTGTGCTCCTGCTGGTGAAACCATTACTATAGCCACCTGCACCAGCTGATTACAATTGATTTCCCTACCTCTTCTAGAGGAATGAGGTGATGCTAATGAAGTAAATTAAATAGGAATTGTCCTT
Organism: Fringilla coelebs; assembly: GCF_963513975.1. Lineage (NCBI taxonomy): Eukaryota > Metazoa > Chordata > Aves > Passeriformes > Fringillidae > Fringilla > Fringilla coelebs. The sequence goes on along the minus strand of NC_140029.1, from coordinate 114,141,054 downwards.
TCAGAAGGTTTAGAGAAAATAAAATCAACAATTTACCCTCTGTCTGCTTCTGAAGAGACCAAACTGTTGCTGAATGGGAGATGTGAAGAATTTGATTCTTAATATACCTCAGTGAATGCTAAGATACACCTTAAGATAGAAAAAAATTTAATGTTTTATTTTTTTAAAAGGCAGTTTAATAATATGGGGCATGATCTTCATGTAGGTAGTGGCTCAAGGAGCCCAGGAAGGCGCTCACTCTTGGTATGGGTCATGATTAAAGTTGGTTTTACTGTGCTCTTGCTACAGAAGGATTTGCTAGTAAATATTTGGGGTTTGCTCTGTAGGAGCATGTTTAAATTTATTTAGGTTTATAAAAATTCAGTAGTATTCTAAAAAGTGCAGTAACACAGGCACATAAGGTGTAAACTCCATGGTAGTCATGGCAATGCAGTAGAACTTCCAAAATGGGTCTAACTCCTTGTTTTTGTGAAAACGAAACAGAAAAAAATACATAGAGACTTATCTTTGGGTGTTTACTTCTCTTTGTTTGTTTGTTTTTTCCTTAATTTTCTAAGGTCATTTTCACTGTAATGAATATGATGATTTGAGATCAAGATGGTTGGAGCAGACAATAGAATCCTTCATCCCAGATCCTTTCATTAACTTGATAACAGTCTCTAAACTGGATGGTAGACAGATTGGTGATCTTCAGCCTGAATTTTATGACAAGGTAACATTATTATTGGCAAATTATATTTCTTTTTCTGATTCTTCTTCTTCCTCGGCTGCCGTCTGTTTCATGTTCTTTTTTAAATTTTTTTTCTGGTCCCCACACAACAATAACTGACCTATCAAGGGGAATAAAGTAATGTACAGGATTTGTAGAGCCTCAGGAAACACTTCATGAAGCTTGTTGTGCATTTTTTCTTGTGTTGGATGATGCTAGGAGTGAATTCTGAAGACCTTGTATCTGTAATCTTTGCATGATGTGTAATTAGGAAGGGGAGGAGAACAAGAGGGAGGTGTTCTCCTCTGTTACATTCAGAGCGCTAATTTTTTATCTCCCCAACTGCTAACCCTTTAAGAACATTTAAGACTAGCAATGGGATCATTTCACCCCCAAAATGGAAAATAAAATTTTCTTAATATGTGCAAAAGAAAACTGAATATATTTTGGCACATTGTGTTCAAGTGGCCATCTTTGTTGAGATTTTTTAAAATTTTAATGTTATTAATTGTTTAGGTCCTGGTCGATGCTCCTTGTTCAAATGACAGAAGTTGGCTTTTCTCTGCTGACCCTCAGCAAGCTGTGCTCAGGCTCATGCAAAGGAAGGAGTTGTCCTCCCTGCAATTCCAGCTTCTAAGGTGAGAAGTGCAAAAAGTTAAAGGAACTTCCTGTAATTAATAAACATTACATGGAAGCAAGATTTAATAAACCAACCCAGCATTCCTTCTCTGGAAATGATGTCAGGAATATGTGGTTGGGATGCTGTTTAGAATAACCAGTGGGTCTGAGATAATGAGGATGTGGAAATATCTGTGGGTGATACCAGCAGTGAGGCCTTGGTCCTCTTTAACTCACTCACAGGAGTGTCCATTTGCAGATGACTCACAACAGCCTGGTGTAAAATCAAAATATTTTAGGTGGGCACAGCTAAAATGGGTTTAGCTATATTCCATATTGATTGTTTATAGCACAGAAAGGCTCCCAGTCCTAACTGGCAGGGTAAAAAAGTAAAAGAATGAGAGGTTTGGTGGGGGAAAGAGAGGATTGTTCGTTTTTGAGAACATGCCCCCAGTAGTCCAAAGCCAGGCTGTTGTGTATTACACATTTTAATGCTACCAGCTATGGGCTGATATTTGTAAAGGATTTCAAACTGCACAGTTTTTCTCATGGGGGAAAAAAAAGAGTGACTTTTCAATAAAACCTTCTAAAATAAAACCTTGAATGTTATTTGTGGAGTAACAGTCATGCCTGTCCATCTGTCAAAGCAAATTGAGGGAAAAATAACATATTTTTTTTAAAAAAGGAAAATTTTTATGGAAAGTTCCCATTGCAGTTCAAGATAGTTTAGCAAGACTTCAGTTGAAAAAGGCCTGGCAGAAGCCTGTGATTTATAACAGAAATATGAGGATCTTATTGCAGTAATGCATCATGTCATCCATTTCCTTTGAAGAAATCAATCACATTTAAAACAGTGACCTGTTCCAGTTTTCCCTTCTCAATATCTGACATGGAAAATCCAATTTGTGAACCTGTAGCAAAAGGAAGCATACATCATGCAGAGAAATTTTGAGAATTTGCATAAATCATTCTACATTGTAATCCTGGAGAACTCATGACAGCAGAAACCTTGGTTTTTTTAAAATAAAAAATACATTCCCATCAGCCCAAATCAGATTTAATTGAATTATTCCTAAATAGAGAGAGAACTTTCTGTTGGAAATGTTCTTTACTTTAGCAACAGTAATAAGAATTTGTAAAGACAAAATACCTTTGCTATATAAATTAGTAAAATACCTTTGCTATATAAATGGTAGTAAAAGGATGGTTACTTTGAAGAGTTAGAGTTTATAAGGGTTATTGGATAAAAGGGTAATTGGTAAAGGATATAAAGGTTATTGATTGGGTTATTTGGGTTATTGGGTAAAATATTTAAAGGATAGCTGTCCACTGGCTGGTTATTATTCTATTTACTTGATCACTTTAGAATGAATTCCCAGTTCTAGAGACGTCTCAGATCCCATGTGAAAGGGGAAAAAGGAAATGATAATGCAAGATCACAAAAGGCTGAATGGGTTTGTGACAAGTGCATTAGAACTAAAATTCTGGAATGCTTCCCTATTCAAGCCTCTGTTTAATGACTAGAGTGCATAATTATAAATAAAAGGTTGAGTTTGAATCCCTTCTCCAGTGCTTCCAGTAATATTCAGGAGGGCTGAGCCTCCTTGAATATTACTGTAAAAGAAGAAAAGCTATACTGCTTTTTAGATGAGCCAGCTCCTGCAGGGCTCTCTCTGGTTCATTGATTCAGGTTACCTGGTGCTTGATGCTCCCAGGTGTTCCTGACCTTGGTTCCTGTATCTGTAACCAAAAACAAGTGTAAGGCTGAATCCCAGCAGTTTTATTGAGAGTAATGTAAGAAATACATTATAAGTGCATGGAGTGACAGGACAGGTGGAATGGCTTCAAACTGAGAGGGAGTAGGTTTAGATGGGACAGTAGGAAAAAATTCTTCCCTGTGAAGGTGGTGAGGCCCTGGCACAGGGTGCCCAGAGAAGCTGTGGCTGCCCCTGGATCCCTGGCAGTGCCCAAGGCCAGGTTGGACAGGGCTTGGAGCAATTTGGGATAGTTTGGGGATTGGACTGGAAGTAGATGATCATGAGGTCTCTTCCAGCCTCAACCAGCCTGTGATTTGAAAGTGAAGCTAGAGGTACCCAGCATTATTTTAGTTTACCAGGTGGATTAAATGTAGCATAAAAATGAGAAGAATGAAATGCAAAGTGGAGTTCTATTTTTAATTCTGTCGAGCAGCAGCCTAAAATTTGAGATTCCCTCCTTCTTAATAAAGTAAATGCTTTACCTCTAATTTGTTCTTATGAATCTGTTCCTGAGGAAGCTGGGTCATCAAAGAGGGAAGTTAAGGAAGGAAAACTAGGGCTTGCAATATGATGTAATTAATTAAGTACATGGAGGCTTCAGAAGGTCTGGAAGAAGCTGATGGAACCATTTTCTTCCTGCAGCCTGCATAAAATCTGAAATGTAAATAAGTGATATAAATGCTGAACAGCAAATGTTCTAAGCAATGAGGGCACCACTGATTTGAAGGAAATTGAGATTGTAATGATTGTTCATACCCAAAACAAAGCATCCCTGCTGAGTGCTCTAATCCAAGAACACACTGCAAATCTTGTTGGCATTTGGAGTGTTCGTGCAGAAAACAAATTGCAAAGTTAAAAAAAAAAAGAAATATTCGCTTCCTGATGCTAAATGCTAACACAAAATACAGTGGTTCCCAAAAGCAAATTTAACAATGTTATCAGTTCTCAGAGAGAAATTAAATTTTGGGCTAGGCTTGAATGCCCAATTACATAGTGGTTAAACTGTTATGGATGTTGTAATTATTCTTAGACTGGTTTCTGCAGCTGAAAGGAACTTGTGTTAGGGCTCAGCAGAAAAGAAATCCAACAGAATACAATTCAGAAAACTCAGCAAAGGCATTCAGACTGCTGGAACTCTTATATGCACAGCATCTCTGAGTAATTAAACAGCTCTGTATTCTTACTGAATTGTGGAGTTTTCCACAGGAGAGAAATTGTGTGTTCTTAGCTGGGCTTTTTTGTGGTTATAGCATGAATGCAAAAATTGTGTTTATAAATATACTGTCATATATTTAGCATATGTCACCATTTCTGCTGTGTGAAGTAAATTGTGCTGGGAATTGCTTCATCACATCTTCAGCTCTTTCCCCTGGAATTTTTCCTTCTGCTCCTCTGTAGCTGCCCAGTTAATGCTTTTATTGTCCAAAACCATCTTCTCAATTAGGTCCACTGGGAATTTTTGAGAATTCCAGCTGTTGGACCAGCAAATCTGCTGTGGGTTGTGTGGATGATAGAATTCTTTAGCCACTTTCTGTCCTACAGAAGATTAATACTTTGTGTGTGTTTGTGCTGTGCCATTCCCCAAAACACTTTTGATTGGGTTGTTGGAGGTAATTTACATGGTTGCTTGGAATTTCTTCACAAAGAGTGAATGCTGTGGCCCCTGCTGTAGCTCCAGGTATTCCATGAGGTGTTCCATCATGTTTTATCTTAAAATAATTGGGTTTTGATTTTAAGTGTGGAGGTACCCTGTGAATAACTTATGGATCAAGTCCCTTAGGATATGTTGCAAAGCCAGGTTTATTGAATATATAAATAAGTGAATGAAAAATAAGCTACTCAGCAACCTTTTGGGATCACATATTTGAATTCAGGCACAAATTTTGCATCAATTCCACCTTCAGTCCTTTCTCTGTGTGTTTTACGAGCTGTGAGGATAACCACTAAAGTTCTCTTTAGTGGGCTTCAAAGGTCCTTCATTCTCCCTCCTGGGCTGTCTCATATCCCTGTTTTAACAGGATGAATATTCCAGAATCACCATGCATTAAAGGAGAAAGATCATTTTCATGATTCTCCTGCTATTCTAAGCTGCAATGTTTCTCCACAGGAGCAAAGTTTACTTAGAGAGGAGCAGAGGGAGCGCTTGAACTACTGTCACTGCCCATCACAAAGTATTAAAAAAATTGGTATTTTGACACTGAAGGATTTTCTTTATTATTTTATCCAGGTTCAAAGAAATAAAAGCAAAACCTTTAACATGCAGGTCATATTGCCACAAAGTATCTGGTCTCTTGTGAGAGGTAAAAGGTAACGTGGATATTTTAAGTCAATAAAAATAATAGAATTGGCATTTTTTATTGTGATGAGAATTATCTTGCTTATTGAGCAGAAGTACATAGTAGTTGCCAAAAGATGGCACTGTTGAAGTGTTGTGTTAGTTTAAAATTGCCCTAAAATTGTGTCATCTTTTCCCTTTAATACAGCAAATGGTTGAATTATTAACATAGTTAATGCTGCCCCTTCCCATGGCATGCAGCATAAACCCACGTGCCAGAGGATAGGCTGGATATGCAGGTGCTGCCTATAGTGTGAAATATGTATTTTTGTGTCTGCCCAATTTTGAAAGGATATTTGAGGCACTGAGACTTTTCTCTGCCAGTGGGAAAAATCCTTTTTAAGTCCTGGCTAACTATGTATTAGTTGCATGGAAGAGTTTTTTGGGTTTATCATGTGGCTTTAGCATGATAATGTTTTTTCCCCCTGAGATATTAAACAATAATGCTGTTTTGTTTTCCCTATTTTAGTAAATCTTGAGAAATAAAAAAAAAAAAAAAAAAAAAAAGAGAGCTAAATAATATATTCTTTCCAAAGTCTTTTTGGTACTCTTGTAATACAGGGAGTTAGGATAGATTACTGCATCTGTTTTACCTCTGACTTCCATAGTACAATATGAATCTGTACCAAGAGACACACGCTATAAAAATATAAATATACAATTATTTTTACTTGTTTTTTGTTAGTGCTGTAAAGTCTCATTTTGAGGGGAGCAATCTACGTGTGTTAATTTGTTTTACAGAACTTGGGGAATGAGACAGACGGACAAAGGCTCCAGAAAAATTTTCCCAGGCTCTTAATGTGTGTTCTGAGGTTTCTTCATGTGAAGTATGAAACTTTGCAGTAGTAGTGCCTGTAAGCTTGTAAAATTCATTACAGGAAATATATGTATCTGAAATAGAATTAGGATATTAACTAGATGTTTATATCAGCTGAAAGTTTTAGTTCTTTAATAAACAAATGTAATGTGTGCCGCCAAGAGAAAAAGAACTGCAGATTAACTACTTATAAATAATTTGGGGTTTTTTTAACATCATAATAAGAGGAAGGTGAAAAAATATTTTGGCATCTTAATCATTCTAGATTTGACTTTTGGGAGCCACAAAGTTACAGACGCTGAATTCCTTCAGCTGAGAGTGGATAATTAAGGTTCCCAATGAAAGAGAAATCTTAATTCCTGCATGGTGGAGTTACAGTAGGACTAAGTTGTGCTTCACCTGCAGCCTAGCCCTTGGATGTGCTTGTTTCCCTCCAGTGGTTAGAGAGGAAGTTGGTTAAATATATTTGAACAAATTCCCTGATGATCAAATCCTGTCCTGAATGAATTCTCTGTGCTGCTGATGGAGGAGAGGACCAAAGTCTGTGGCTCTGCTGCCCCAGCTCAGTGTCACCCCGTGTGACTTTGAGCCCAGCACTTCCTCACTTGGAATTTTGCAGCTCCCTGCAGGTTTATCAGAAGCCAGGCACGGCTTAATCAGAGCTGGGGGCATTGACTTTGAGCACAGGCTCTGAAACAACTGTTGCTGCACTTGACAAGATGGATAGATACATTGATTAACCTTGCTGCCTGAAGTAATTCTCCTCAGATATTTTAATTCCTGCTGTAAGTTGAAAATAAAGAGAGCTGCGCTGAGCAGGCTGACCTTTTTGGGTCATGGGCTAGTGAAGATTCACAAGTTGAGGTTTAGATACATGAGGGTTTTGAGGTGAGATTTTCAAGTTTCCTTTCAGAGCCTGTGCTGCTCTTTCCTCTGATGGACTCAACTGGAGGAGCATGGTGCCCTTGAAAATGTCTTGATGGGTTCTTGCTTTCCATAAGGGAAGAGAAGGACATTTAGCAAGTGTCCAGGATTTTAACCTTGTAACCTGTAGCTACATCTACTTTTTTATCTTTTACCTTTCCCACTTTTACATGGTAAAAGAATTTTCTCTCTTGTCTAAACGTTGTCTTAGAGAAAGGAAAGTTGTTGCCATTATCTGCTTCTCTGAGTAAAATTCTCAGGTTTGCTAAAAGTGCATCTCAATTGTCACATTGAAATGTTCCCAAGCTTACTGGCTGCCCTCAGGGCATGCATGCATGGAAAAGGTGTAGCTGGCAGGGGAAAGTCTGTCAAAAATGAGTTATGTGGGTGGATTCTGATAAAAATCTGAAGATCAGCTCGACTTCATGAGAGCCCATTTAGACTTCAGCTCTGTTCTCTTTGAGTTCTAATGTGAAAGATAAAAAGCAAAATCCAATATATGGGGGGGATAAGTGATTTTTAATTTCCCCAAATGGGAGTGAGGCCAAGAGATAGTGCATCAGGCTCTCTTGCTGGTTTGGTATCCATGAGAAGGCAAGGTTGCACATCCCTGCTTTGCTTGAATTTAGCAGTTAAGTCCATATATGTGGGTGCACTGTGGTTATTAATATATACTTCGCTCACTGATTATCATAATCAAGACTCATAAAAGAATTGAGCTAGGCTATGTCTGTGCTCCCAAGAGAACTATGTTTGGTATAATTCTCAGGAGTTTTCACCTGGTCTTATCGTTGTCTGGAGCAGTATCTTGGGTGTTCCCATATTATTTTGGACAGGACTTTCAGAGCAGCTTTGAAAGCTGTGATCAGCTTTGATCTTCCTTGTGCTGAAACTTTTATTTATTGATTATTTTCCCAAAAAGTTTCAATTCTGTTAAAAGGGATTATCTCTTCCCCCTCTTGTATTTTCTTCTTTCCTTTCTCAACTGTTTTTCATCAGCTGTCACCCTTGGGAAGTCCTCAGCTTGTTTCTGGAGGAATTGCTATTTCCATGGCATTGGCATTGTCTTCGTTTATCTAGACTTGGAATCAGACTTTCTGCATCTGGGGGCTGCTCACCTCATCTAGTTTGAGGAGATGGTTGTTTCTTTTCTTCTTTTTATTTGTCCCAGGATATTTTTTCCCCTGGGGTGTGGGCACAGTTTCGTCTCTGATTATTCAGTCATTTACACCATTCACTTGTTCTGGTTTTCTTGGTATTAAATAAAAGAAATCTTATTTAGGGAACAGTTGTATATAATGTGGTATTTTCCTATAGTATCTGTTTGTAACCAGCTTTGAGTTCAGTCTTTGAGCCAAAAATGGCTCAAAAATGTATGATTTAATGGGATTTATCTTCAGACAGTGTTTTAATAGCAAATGAACCTTTTGTGTAGCTTCCTTTTAGAAACGTGGTGGTACCACGTTTGAGGAATACTTCTGTGGTGCAAGATTTTTGAGTTTTCTCCTTACTCTTTTGATTTGGAGTAGGTGAATACAACTTGCATATCTCATTTCTATACTCATATGTTGTATTTCATGTGTCTGAGTAAGGACTTGGCAGATCTTGTAGTGGGAAATAAGCAGTTTATTTAAATTCACTTTCAGTGGTAAAGAGCCTCTGTTCCCTCCACACAACAGTAGTTGTGAAGTTTTCAGAGTTTAAGCCACTATTTTACCTTTGTTTAGTCAAAATTTGTCAACAGGTTAATAATTGAAGGGCACATAAATATATGATCCTAAAAAAATGAGGTTTTTAAGGCCTCAGTGACACCCCCAGATCCTCTTACCTGCTAAATAAGTTGCAGAATTAGCAGGAATGTTTCTAAAATTACAGCCCAGTCATTAATTCAGGCTGTTACTGCAGGTTCACACAAGCATCTTGCCAAGTGTCTAACAGGCCCTTTTGATGTGGGGTAACCCATTCTGTGTGCAATTGCAGCATTTTCACTGCAGTGCTGAGCACAGAGATGCTTGATGTATATTCTGAATGGAAGCTGCTTTCTACTTGTCACTGTGGTGTAAAAAAATACCTTCAGCTAACTGAGAATACAATAATAAATGAAAAGCAAAATTGTGTTGTGGGTGGTTTCCTGAACTTAAGACATTTTTTAATGTTATTTTGGTCACATTTATTTAATCTCCGGATTTATAAGTCTACACATTCTCCCACTAGCAGTATGTCACTTGTGATGTTGATTATTTTCCCTTTTTCCTGTTCTATGCAGGTCTGCTGTTCAAGCCCTGCGTCCTGGTGGCTCCTTGGTCTATTCCACGTGCACCCTCTCCAGGGCAGAAAACAGTGATGTGATCAGTCTCATCCTGAGCTCCTGCAGGAATGTGATGCCTGTGGATATAAGTGGGATAGCCAGAGGTGTTTCCCAGGAATTCACTTTTCTCAGTGGAATGCAGCAGCATGAACTGCTGGTTCTCCCAGAGAAGGGGAGAGCATGGGGTCCCATGTATGTGGCTAAATTAAAGAAAGTGTCCTCCAGCTGATGCCTGTTGGTTATGAGCAGTGTATGATAAATTAATATTGATTTAAATACAGTATGTGTATGTGAACACATCCAGGGCAATTGAATTTAGTGTTGCAGTTTCCTGATCAAAAGGAAGCAAGAAATTCACCTTAAAATACTGAATGTGCCTTCCAGCATGAACTTGTGAGCTTCTGAGAAGCCCTTAGGAAATCTGCATTGTTTTCAAGGTGATGTTTTTAAAGGGATTTGGATTCTAGAATTTGGAGGCTTAATGTGGTAGAGTTTTGCACTGGTTTTGGTTTTTTTTATTTACTAACTTGATTCTAATAGAGTATGTTTTTAAATAAATGGTTTTCAGTGGTCTGAAGTCATGGAAATCCTGCATTCTCTCTAAACACATCTAGAAATCTCCGTTTCTGCAAGAACAGATTTGTATGTGCAGTGTCATCTTCAAGCACTGGCAGAACAGGTTTCATATTTGCTAAGTTGTTTGCTTAAAAAAAACAAAGGTGTCTTTTGTTTGCAGATGAAAAGGTCAGCAGTTAGATCAACACCAGCTTTTTTTTTTTTTTTAATTTATTAATAGTCTTCTATTTTGAGCTTGCAAAAATATGAATTGAAAAAATAATGGTGCATATATTCCAGCCTATGCTTGTCTTGAAGCAGAGTGGAACCCTTTCATGCCTGAGGGTTCTTTCCCAGATGGAAGGTGATAATCACTGGTTTTAAAAACATTGTTTTAACGAACAGAGGTAGATGAGTTGCTCATGTGGAAATGGGGATCTGTGACATTGTACATTTTTTAATTTCACAGAATCACAGAATGGTTTGGGTTGGAAGGCACCTTAAAGTTTATCACGTTCCGACTTCCTTGCTGTGGATAGGGACACCTTCCACTAGACCAGATTGCAAAGTCCCATCCAACCTTAAACACCTTCAGGGATGAGGCATCCACGTCTTCTCTGGGCAGCCTGTTCCAATGTCTCATTGCCCTCACTGTAAAGAATTCCTTTTTAATATCAAATCCAAATCTGCCTTGCTTCAGTTTGAAAACATTTAGTATATTTTATGTGTGTATCACAGTTTGCCCTCAGAACACTGCTGTACCTTCTGCTGAGGCAAACAAATACATCAGAGGTTCTAAAACCTCACCCTTTGCTGTGTGAGCTTTCACAGTTATCCTTTCCCTGCTTTGGGATGAAAAATATTTGAGGTGGCCCTGCAGTGTTAAATTGTCAGCAGTGTCTCTGAAAACTTGAGAGGCTGTAAAGTGGATGCAGTTTGAGTATGCAGAGGATACTGTGAAAAGGCCTGACAGCATCTGTCCCAGGAACATTAAATGTAATATCCAGATTTGGAGTCATGTCAGGCTGCTGGGTGAAATAACCATACCTTTGGCAAAATGTTTCCCATCAGTTTCATTTGCCCTGTGGAAATTGAAATGGAAAGGCAAGAATGTAACTTGCTCAGGGATGGAATTGAAATATGTGCTTGAATTGGATGGTTGAGGAGGACGTGGACTGGGTAATCACAGGAAGAACAAAGAGACCCTTGAAAGCTGAACTCAGTCTCAGCAGATGGGCAAATTCCTGTGAGCTGTTTTAGATCTGTGTCTAAAAGCTGCTCTGAGTTCTGCATAACCTTTTGCTGATCTCCTGGAGTCCCTTTCCAGTCCCAACCAGTCTAAGAATGTACCAACAAGAGAGGTAAAACCAAGACTGATTAATAAGTGATATTTATTTTTGTTTGTACTTGATTAATTCCGGTTTGTACTCTGTTCCAGAGTGCTGTGGAGTTGGTTTTTATTCTTTTATTCTGTTCTAATCAGTTCTGGCTGGTGACAGGAATTTGGTGAGCACATGTGGAGTGAGAAGGGAAAAGCAGAAAGGATGGAGGCAGGCCTGTAGAGGTGAGGGGCAAAATTTGCACATGTTGGCAAGTACTGACCGACCACTCAAAGGCACTTCTTGAAAGGCTTCTTGTCCATTCAAGTATCTCTTGGATACTTCTGACTTTTGTTCCTGTTCATTACAAGGCTGCAACATTTTTCCTTTTTACACCTTTCTTTTTTTTTCAGCCAGGTAATTGTAATTTAATTCCTTTCCATGTCCTTCCTCTTTCCTGAGCAATGCTGACGGAGATGGGGTGGAAAACAAGTGAGCCTTTCTATCAGAGAAGAAATTGCAGCCCCAAGCAAGATGAGGGCAGGAAAATGACCAATTTTGTTGGACTGGGGAGTCCCAGAGAAATCTTTGTGATCTCTAATGAAACTGCCCACAGTTGTATGTGTAGCACACACCAGTGCCACCACCTCAGAGGCTGCAGAGAGCTCTGGATTTCAGTTGCTCTCATGTTTTTCTGCCATTCTCTTTTCCAACATTCAAAAAGTCACTTCCCTGTTTCAGGGGGGTTGGCGCAATAAGAAATTGGAAAGCCTTACCTAAAGGCAATTTCAGTATTTACCAAATTTTATCCTTTATTCAGTGGCATCTGACACAGTTCAATTATGGCTTGTCAAAAGCATTCTCCACTGTGGAGTGGAGTGGAAAAACAGATTACACAATGTGTGTGGGCTGATGCAGCTGACCAGGGGACTAATGAACTTGGCTGTCTCAGTAAGATGTGGGAAGAGAAGGTTGAAGGAGGGGCAAAATGAAAAGATCAGGACTACAGCAGTGGGTAAAAAATGTGGGATACTGTGGCTTTTAGCATGGAAGAGCAGCAATGCTGCAGCCTGTTCAGGGAAAGCTCTGTGAGCAGAGAGGGGAGAGTTCCTCTGGGGGAGAGTGGTGGGAGAGCCACAGGAACTGGGCTGGGAGGACCCCCTCACTTCATTTGACTGTCTTAGAAGGAGAATTGAGGACATAAGTTGTGAAAACTGCAGTAGGATTACTTTAAATTTGCATAATATCCTAGCTGTAAGCATTTAAATCAAGCATATCTGCCTGCTTTTGCCAAACAAATGACTGTGTTGGTAGATGTTCCAAGCAGAAAAGATTATTTGGTGAGTGGGAGAAAAATCTGAGACTCAGGCCTGGCTGTAGTAGAGCTTCTAAGCTGATGTAACTTTATGCAATATTGGCTATAAATAAGATTCTTTGTTCCAGGGGAAATTGGAACAGTACATGCTGGTAGTCTCTTAAATTCCAGGGAAAAGTGAAATTTGGAGTTTTCTGTTTGCCAAACCTGTGTTGGAGCACACAGGGCACACATAGTCACTGGTCACACCTCTTAGATGTCAACCCACTATGTGATTCCTGACTAAAGACTGGTGTTTATCACTTGTCAGAAAATGTTTTCCTTGTTTGATCTTCCTGTCTGCATCCTATGACTTGAGGTCAAGGTCTTCTGACCTTGGAAGTTTTTATTTTCTTAGTAGTTTTACATCGTTTTCAGCAGGGTCAAGCATCATGCACCTTCTGCAGCTCCATCTCAAAAATGTTTTGTGTGCCATCAAAACAAAATAGATCAAAAAATCACAGCTGCTCTTGAGAGGGAGAGATGGAACATAAGCCTGGGTCAGTTTTTTGTACTCCACTGAGGAATTTCTGCTCTCTACAGCTGTGTCCAAGGTGGTTCTTCCCATGAGTATTTTCTGCTGCTCCACTCTGAGATGGCCCTTTGCACATGGTGTGGTGATGTGACCCTTTGTGGGCTCAGAGGAAAAAGAAATGGATATGCTGCCTAAACCCTAAACAGGTAATAACACTATAGTGACAGGTTCACAAGTGTTGCTGCAGAACTATTTTTTTAAAGATAAAGGCACTAGAAGGCAGCACAGAAATCCAAATTTGAATGGAGCCAGCACTTCAGCTGGTCAGTTCCATTCTCACCTTGTTCTTCCCAAAATAATGCTTCCCTGACATGAGGTTTTGATCTTTAAGGACCACAAACATTTGGCCTGACCTCACCTCTGACAAGGCAAATCAAACAAAGCAGTCAGACCAGACAAGGGGCTTGTTTGCTTGCAGTGTCAGAGCAGATCTTGCAGCCATCCACAAGAGATTTGGGTTGATGTTGCTGTGTCAGTCCCCTGTGCTGCTCTGGGGTAATTCTTGTACAGCAGCATTTGTGCTGGCGATGGGCCCTGACAGGACTCCTACTGATTCTTCCCCTGTCTCCAGTAAATTCCTTTCCTGCTGGGGAGATCTTTAGAGTTACATATCTTCAGTGAGAACCTGGGAATGGCTTTCAAACCACCCTTTGATGTCATTTGGCCAAACTTCTGTCTCAGAATAAGTGCTGTTGTAACATTTATTGTAACCTGCTCAAGGTCCCTTGATCTGAGGGTGCCTCAAAATATAGCCCATCTTTTAGATCTACTTTTTCCTCCTTAATGTACTGGGTCCTTATTGAACATCCTACCCTAAAAAACAGAGGAGACTGGGTGCTCTCTACCCTAACCAAATCATGGTAAAGCCCAAAAGTGTGATGAGGCAGTAGGGAGAAGGTGGGAGAGGAGCCCAGGGATTTCAGCCTTATTGAGAACCTTCCCACCACTAACAAATGAGCAGCTCCTCCTCCCTGCATTTGGATGTGGTGGGCCATAAAAAGCAGGGAAAAATGTCACTGATAGAATTCTCAAAAAATATTTCCTAATTGTCCCAAAGTGGAATAAAATGCTAAGAACAAATTCAGAGATAGATAGATTTTTTTTTTCTTTTTAGGAAAGGAGGGTATTTTGCTTTGTTGAATTACTCTAGGAAAAAATCTATCTTGTCTGAATATGTGATTAAGTAGCTGAGGGAATGATTCTTTACAGGGAAGAGAACATGCCAGAACATTTGAGTGGAGTAAAACAAGGCTGCAGAGAGGATTAGAAAAGGTACAAGGAGGAGTAATTTTGTATTGGTGGGAAGTAGACTTAATAGTACTTTTTTATCTGTAATTTTTATGATTCTGTGGCTAACCAGGGAGATGTTTAATGTTCCTTGTACAGCAAGTGAAGGTAGAAGAAGGCAAATTGACATCCCCAGCACTGTTATAATTCATTCCATTACTTCAACAGGGCTTTTATATTGTCACGCCCATAAAGCGCCAGTGTGCCCGCTCAGAGCCAATCCATCTTTATATACTGCTGCTGATCCCATTGAAGGCAATGGCAAAACTCCCATCAATTTTAATGGCACTGGGATATGGCCCATTTTGTAGATATACAATGGATATTTCCTGCACACACCATTTTTTGTGCGTAACGTGCTCCTCATCCGAGGTTCAGAGAGTGTTTTATAAAGTGGTGAAGTCATGACCATTGATGTAGTCTCCAGCTGATGAGATAATGTGATCTGCCTTCAAAACAGAATTTAAAGGTTGGCATTTATTTATCTACCTATTTTTTAAATTTATTAGGGGCACAGGATGCATGCAGAACGTCTCCATGTGTATAGTACTACCTTTGAAAAATTTGCCCAGATAAATTGCAGGAGGTAACTGTGGTAGAAATAGATGCTGCACTTGCAAGTGCTAACATTATGCTACAGCACTTAAAAACTAGAAAGCATCAAAGAAAATTGAAGGCAGTATGGATCAGTGGGTTAGTACATAACGGAGCAGTCTGCAGCACCAGGGGCTAAGAAAGGTCCCTTTTGAAAAGCAGCTGTTTGGATAGTGACTCACTCAATCAGCAAGGTACAAACAAACAAAAAAATTAATTAGATGAGTATATTAACTCATGTTCTAACTGGGAAATGTTTTGAATGGAGGTAAGATGCCTGTTTCCTGCAGAATCCATTGTCCTTGACCTCTTCAAAGAAAATGCATGAACCTGTTGGTTATGCATTGGTTATGCATTTAAAACTCTGGATTCAGAGCAGCTTTCAACGTGTGCACAGTGGAAATGGGATGACCTGCCAGGCTGATGTTCTCACTCAGCTTCCTTTCCTCACCACAAAGTATGCTGGAGAGCAGCACATTCCCAGTTCAGTGCAGGAGCAGGGTTTGCAGAAGACTCAAACAAGAAATTTGCAGTGTAACTGAAACTTTTAGGATGTAGCTGTGAGTACATAATTCAGCAGGCCTTGCTGTACAACACTCTTACACTTAGTGCTGGCTGCACTTATAGCTCCTGCAATTGGATTATGCAAAGGCTTGTCAACTCTTTGCTTAGCTGGGTGTACACAGGAGCATTTCCAGCTTTTGCTGAAGCATAGGCAGTGCCAGGATATTGAAGAGTCCTTCTTTCTGGTGGTGTTAAGTGGCTGTGCTGCATGGGGGTGACAAAGCCATTGAACAGCCTCATCTCAACGCACAAGCAGCCCTCTTGTACCCAGTCCCTTCCAGCACCCCTGGAAAACAGCACTGACCTGGCACATGAGAATTAACTGGTTTTGGTGGGCTGGTTTTCACCATCTTCATGTTTTCAGGTTTGGTTGTGTTGTTTATTTAAAATATGTAAGTAGCAGGATATTTTGCTTTGTTGGTTTTTATTTTGCTTGGGACAAGTTGTTTATTTGTGTTAAATTATAGATACAAAATTGACCTGAACTGCCAGGCTGGGATTTATATTTCTCTGTTGCTTCTCAGGAGATTGCAGACCTTGAGTTCCAGTGCTGAAAGCAGTTTCAGGTGGAGCTGTGTTCCAAGTGCTCAGCTGTGCACCTCAGCATCATTCCTTGTCCAGCACATGTAAAGCACCACAGAGGCTTTATGGAGAGCCTCAGGGAGGGTCACAGTTCAGTTCCTGGCTTCTTTTTCTATTTCTCTTGATTTCCTTTGGCAATTTGCTTCTGCTGCGATTTTTAAAAGCAATTAGTGAAGGCCTAAGTGCCATCAAAAATCAAATCTTCCCATTGCCTTACCCAAAAACAGATTTAAGACTTACTGGAGATTGGATTTAAGACTTAGTTGCTGGTTTACCCTCAAAGTCTCCAGGATTTCTTTTTTTCATCTGTCTCCTGATAATGACGCACACATGTGAGCCACACAGATCTTGGAGAACAGAACCATGCTTGTCCCAGTAGCATTTCCTAACTTCCACAGAGCCCCAGAATCACTGAAGCTGGAAAAGACCTCCAAGATCATGGTTCCAAACTTTGACTAAACCATAGCACTGAGTGCCACATCCAGTCACTTCTTGGACACTTCTAGGGATGGTGACTACACCACCTCCCTGAAAAATCTGTTCCAGTGCTTGACAGCCCTCTCAGTGAAGAAATTCTTCATAATTCCCACTTTGAGCCTCCCCTGCTGCAATGCACATCTTTGTAAAGTTCTGACTTGACTCCAATTTTCAGAAGACAGCTGATCTGGGAATTTATTTTCTAAGTTAAAAGGCTATTTAGTGCTTAGAGGATTCACTGGTTTTGCTGAGAATGTGCAATACTTTAATAGCAGAGGGTGGGGATGAAGAAAGCTTTTTACCACACATTTTTATTCCATGTACACTCTCAAATGACAGTCTGGCAATCCACAGCAGCTGTCAGTAACCTGCAAATTATTTCTGCCCTCCCTAGCAGATGTCACAGTGGCTCTTGGCAATACACTGTGACATCCAGAGATGACAAAGATTCGAATATGGGGAAGTTGTTAAACAAAAATTGTATAAAATGTTCTTTCTTTGAAAAAAACCCCAAAAAACAAAACAAAACAAAAAAGCCCCAAAAACCAAAACCAAAAAATCTAAAACACCAACCCCAAAGCAGAGATGCCTGGCTTTCTGACAAAAGCCTACCTGCCTACCTCCTTTTTTTTTTTGCTTAATTTTTTTTTTTTTTTGCAGAATGCAAAATGCTTTAGCTTCTGAACTCAGCTTTGCTTTAGTCTAAGATATAAGCTGCTTTTTAAAGTTATTGATGCTTGACCCATGAAATAGAAAATTACATGCAAAATGGATTTTGAGCTGAGATTTCCCATGCTGGAAACAAAATACTGTAGAGTGCAACAGCTATCTAGAAGATCTAGTAAAAAGAAAATTAAGGTAATTATAGTAATGGCTGGAACACCAATTTTTCAGTTATTTCCAGGTGTTATTAAGTGGCAGAAGACTTTGAAAAGAGAGTCTTAAGAGTATTGGGAACAGAACTCTGAACTTCTGGGTTTCTCCCCTTTTAATGGTCTGATTTGTATAAATTTGTCGCTGTGGAGCTTCTAACAATATGCAAGCTGCACGTTCTTTACCATTAAAACTTGCTTATGTTTTGTTTTGTCTGTTTTATTGAACCTGTTTGATTTTTGATTTTTCTTCATAGACTTTGAATAAGAGGAATAGCTGGAAAGAAACACACCTATTTTAGGGAGAAGTATCTTAAAATTCTTAAATCTAAAGTTTCTTCTTTTTCTTTCTGTTGAAAAGAAAGCAGGAATTGTGCTGTTTCTGAAATAGGCTGTAAAAGAAGGATTATATAAAAACTTCCTAGGAAAGCACATTCTCTGTTGAATTAAAAGGCAAATGGGAATTCCCTTTCCTTCTTTACATGATCCCTTTAGTCTCTCTGCAAGGTTAACAGTGCCTAAGTGACTCTGTCAAAGTCCGTTTCACTTCCTTGGGCCTTCAAAATCATTTCAGCACTTTGAAAATGTTAAACTTAATGCTCCAAATGGACAAAGTTTCAGTTCTATAAGTCAATTCCTCAGGTACACAACTGCTGAAGGAGGAAAGTCTCGTTGATCTGCTGTGGGGGATTTTAATAAAAATATTGTGTGGACTTGTGTGGGAAAAGCAAAGGTAAAGTTTTCCTGAAATACCTGCAACTGGTTTACACTATTTAATGGATTATTCTTACAATGAACAAAGCAGGATCAGGCATAAAAAGGCATGAATTTTGTAAATACATGAAATTTTGCAGTCCTTCCTACCCACCCTATCCAACCTAATTTTTTCTGGCTTTCTTCTCAGAATGGAAGAGACTTTTATGCTCTCTGCCTGGTGAAAACCGCTGTTCGAAATTTATGCAGGGCTTGCAAACGAGTAAAAGTTTTCTGTTTAATCCTATTTGAATTCCTGCAGCTGTAAACCTCAACTTTTAGTGTCTGGAATGGTAATAAGTTCTATATATATATATATAAATATAAACATATAGAGAGATGTATAGTGGCATGTATATTCATGGGAGACTGTATTAAAATGTAATGATACAAATGTAATTTTCACTTCAATTTTGGAGAATAAAGCAAACCCATCTTCTGTGGGTCATAGTTCTCCCACACTGCCTGTCTCAGAGAATGGGACTTGAAGTTTTCCAATGAAATTAGAATGTCATGGCCTTGACCTGAATGGAAAAAAAATGTTAAAAAAATATTTACACAGAAGATGCAGGTGTAATCCATGGGATTTCTCTGGCTGTTAATTTGTGAGCATTGTTAATTCAGTGGCAATAACCTATATTGGTGCAGCTGAGTGTCAATATTCACACATGCCATTATATGCATTAAAAATGCTCCATTTGCCTTTTTTCCCCCCTCCTAACATTCACGATCAGTTTCAAGTATAACACTCTCAAATTTGTATTATATTCAGCCAATCCAGATCTCATTATGTTGGACAAACACTGTACAGGAGGAAAGTGGATCATATAAATGCTCCTAATATTATTCATGAAGTTTCCTACCGCAGTGCTTTGGAAATATGCTACAAATATTCTCCTATAAATTACTTTGTTTAAGTTCTGGTATTGTATTTCTGTGGGTTTTTTTGATATTATTTTGTTCACTGCTACTTAGAAGGTTTTGATTTATTGCTTCAGAGAAAATGGAGTGCTTTGCTATTGCTGTTTGTTTTCTACCATTGATGGTGATGCTCATCCCACCTCTTTTTTTTTAATTATTTTTTGGGTTTTTTAAAAACATGCTTTGAATCAGCCAAAATTTATAATTGTTAAATACTCTTTCAGCCACTCTAGGTAAAATAGTTTTGACTCCCTCTTTTCATCTGATGTAAAACTGTTTGGCTCTGGTGGTTGCTGTTGGGTGTAAAACAGCCCAAAATATGGGAGTAGAAATATAGAGATTTTTTAGTACACATATTAATAAATACATAATAAAAAATAACATTATATATGTGAAATATATAGGTTAAAAACATATGAAGTATTGCATGTGGCCCACATAGGGTCAAGTACAACTGCAGGTAACTCCTTATTAATGGAAAAGCTCCAATCTTAAAACTGGGCCATGAAGTGTTTAATAGAAATATTATCTGTGATATTTGTTCCTGTAGGATGTTTTAACACAATTTTAAAGCAAGATTCTAGCTAACAAATGCCACAGATTTTTTTCACACTAATTTCAGCATAAATCCATGGCATTTCTATGGCATTTTATTGTCCCAATTACCCTTCTTTTAGATTGCACAAAACCTTCCACAAAGAAGTCAAGTATCTCCTTCTTGTAGTTTGCTGAAATCCTGTTATGACCAGAGGCATAAAATGCAAAAAAAAAATACACTTTTGACAAGGATGGTGTTTACTGAGCATTGCTGCTTACTTGAAAAGATCATTTTTGCCTATTAATTGAAAAAATCTCTTCTGTTGATTCAGGTATGTTTACTAGGTCAATTTATTTTCAGTATTTGTTTGGGTTTTTTTTATTCCAAACAGGTGAAATTTTTGTGTCATTCTGATTCATGTGGACAAACTAAATCTGTGACTGACAGGGGACTTTAAAAAGATTCCTGCAGAAATGGCAAAATAAGCCATGGTTGAATTGGTATTTATACTCACATATTCAGTGACGTATTAATTTTAGTGGTGTTTGGTATTTTTCATTGTAATTATATCAGATCTGCTTTTCTGATAATACAAATATATTGATTGGTAAAAATGGCATTAATTAGAGAAATCTGAAACATTTCAGATTCAGATGAGGGTCAGAGATGTGCTGCTTATTGTTGTTTATTTCTTTTGACTAGTCTGAGATTTGTGAACTGGATTTTTTGGTATAACAGTCTTATTTTGATATAAAATTGCTAGAGGTGCTGAATTTCCTTAGTCTCTTTTCCATCTAGTCCTGGTTTTGACTTCTGTTCACTAAAGTTATTAAAATTCTTGTGCATGTGCATTCTGGGTATGAATAATAAATAAAAAATCATTATTAGTACACTTACTCTTTACTACCAGAAATATGATTTTGGTTTTGTTTTTTTTTCCACTGCAGATTGCTGGGCAGAATATTTTGAGTCATGCCTTTACTTCCCTTCATCTACAAATTTTGCAGGGCTGCAAATAAATCTGGAACTGGGAGAGAAACACCAGAAGAAGTCAAAGTTCTGAGGTCAAACCATTCACTGTATGGGGCTTTCTTGGGCAATTTCCACCTTTTGTCCTCCTTTTCTGGTGTTTCTGCAAGGTCTGATGTTACTGGGTTCTGACCCACAGCTCCACATCTGAATATTTATTGGGAAATACCCACATTCCTCTTGATGTAGAAGTAGGTGAGCACTGCTGGAATAAGATGATTTTTTTTTTCTTGGATCTGCCCCCAGATTATCACATTACATATAAAGAAAAACCTTTCTGGCTGTAGATAAGAATGCAACATATCCAATGAATCCTGATATCCAGGAGATGAGAATTTCTGTTTGAGAGAGCAGAGAGCAAGCAGAATTTTCATCTTGAGAGAATGACCTAATTCAGGCGATGATTCCAAAACCAGAAAAATGCAGGCTAGTGATGTCCAATTGGTCATGCAAAAGAAATATTTATCTTTGAAGTCTAAACATTGTCCTGTACCCAGTTCTGCACATTCCTGACTTTGATTAAACACCCTTGTCCTTTTCCTGCTGTATCAGGTTCGACAGCTGTCACTGAGTTTGCTGTTCCTCTATTTTCTGTGGGTCTCTGATCCTTCAAACTCAGGATGATGAAAGTAATTAGCTAAATGGTTGTTCTCTAAATATACAGAAGCCTTCTGAGTAAGGGCATAGAAAGAATTAACCTTCTTTGCCTCCACACACACCTCCTAAAGATCTGAACAACTGATTTCACATAAGTAACAAATTAAAGTTTAGCAGCAGTGTGACAAATACACTTTATTTTTCCAGCTTATTTCACCTGCTCTAGAAAAGCAATGTTTAGGCAGGTTATCAGTAAATGGCAGCTGGCCTGTTTGGGAATGGACACAAACACAGAGCCTGAGAGGCTCTTCTACTCCTTCATCTATTAATTTTTTGGTTTGTTTTTTCGGTTTTTTTGTTTGTTTGTTTGTTTGTTTTGGAATAGGTTTTTTTTTGGTTTTTTTTGTTGATTGGTTAAGGGTTTTTTTAGGAGAACATGGATATGCACAGCTATTCCCCCTGTCAGGATCTGTTTTCATATAATTCTTTTCTGGACTCTGAACTAACCATGTAAAATCAAGTTAGGAAAGAGGATAAACTGCTTTGAGGTAGAGTTGCTCACAGGCTTTTAGGTATTCTTGATCTCAGTCTGCTCTACTCAAGTGTGATAATGGATAATTCATTTGCTAAACTGGAATAGGATTTTATTACTAAAACATCTTGTCAGAAAATTTGTAAATTGAAGCCAAGAATCAAAAGACAATGAAAGCAGTCATGTATGTCTAAGAAAAAGATGAGTATGCATGTCCTGCTTTTAAAACACAGGAGCATAAACATTGAATGAAATTTTATATATGGAGCCAAAGTCCCTCACTGAAGAAGTCACCCTATAAGCAGGAATTTGCAATACAAATTTAAGGAGCTTACTGACCAAATCTTTATTTATAACTATTTATTCTGTATAGTTAACCGTATTTTGGATGTATAGAATCAAATATACAGATCTCAGCTTGAGATGTGATTTCCATCTGAGCTGGAGCTCTTTACTTCCTTTTTTTAATTGTACATATGTATGTGCTTCATATCCATCCATGATTAAACATATGTGCTTTGCCTTTCAGAAAATCAAACACGACATGTGTGATCCAAAATTGGCTAAATCAAGGAAACAACTACACTGACTTTAGGCATCAACTTTGATGTGTAAATGTGAGGGCATTTGCACTTTTGGAAAGAAGAGCTGTTCTTTTCTGTTTTGATAATCTATGACTTTCCTACCCTTCATCAGAACAAGAAGTCTTTGCTAATTTGCAGTGGTGAGTGAAAAAAACTTGTCCCCTAATGAACTTTGTGCACTAGCAACTGTGCATGGCTACTGCTTCAGTAAATGGTATTCTGCTGCTCTTTTTTGTCAGTGTTAGCTCATCTTTATTTAGGCTACTTCATCATTTATTACTCAATGTTCTGTCCTCTGTATGCAGATATAATGAAATAACAATAAGAAGAATCTTGACTGCAGCAGGTGCCCTGCCTTTGAAAGGTGAGAACAGTTCACAAATGCTGTTTTCTCTAAACAGTAAGCAGTGCTATTTAGCCAAGTGCTTATAAACAAATGTCTTGCAGGGCTCTTACACAGCATCGTTTTTAAAGGTTCTGCTTTTGTCAAAGAATTAAGCTAAAAACCATCTGCCTTCTGTCTTAGAAGCATTGGACTAAATCCAGATTGAGAGGTGGGAGCCTCACCTGCACTGAGCTGGGTTCACTTTAGAACTAATTGTAATTCCAGGTAGCTGAAATTGCCTCACAGAGCTTGGGAGGAGGGAGCAGCATCACCCTTCTCTCTTCCTCTACTTGCTGCAGCTCTCCTTTAATAGAGATACTTGAGGGCAGGAGTCAAAATGCAGCAATTCCCATGGGCTTTCTGCCCCACACAGCCAGTGCTCTTCCTTCCCCTGGCTGCATCCTGCCTGTGGAAAACTCACCTTCTTCTCTGAGCTCGTGGTTACATCCCTCACATCCCTTTGGTCATTCCCAAATTACTCACTGCCCCTTACCAAACACCCTGTTCCCCACCACTTCTATTTAATTCCTCCCACTGACATCCTCTGGTTTTCCATCCTCATTTTTCCTTCCTGCTGCAGGAAAGCTGCCTGTCTCAAGCCCATGGACCAATGTCACCCCAGTGCTGACAGGAGCTCTCTGTGCTATTTTCAAAGGTAGAAGGGGGAAATTGCTTCTGCAAGGAATGCAAGACAGATGGCTGCAAGTACAGCAAGGACTTACTTGGTGGAGGGAAATAAAACCTGTGCCTATTGCACTCTAACAGATTGGTTTCAAAGGGTTCCATGCAGTTTATTACATTCAACCTGATAAAAAGAAACTTATTTAGCATCAGTGACACCCCACGTTTAATCCTAACTCTTTCAGTGAGGAGGCAGAACATTATAAGTAGTGGTTTGAGAGCTACCAGCAGCTCTTTTAGGCATCTTAAATCAATTTATCTGTAGGCTCTCTGTAATTTGCAGGATGAGGGAATACTGAATGTGAGAGACAGTTGTACTTTTCCGTGAACAAAAGGTCAGAAAAAAATTGCTTGTCAGCCAGGTATATAGTAAACATCAATTTAGCCTTGTGTGGATCAATACAAGGTTGTATGTTCATATCCAATCACCTTAGATGG
Source organism: Fringilla coelebs (assembly GCF_963513975.1). Classification (NCBI taxonomy): domain Eukaryota; kingdom Metazoa; phylum Chordata; class Aves; order Passeriformes; family Fringillidae; genus Fringilla; species Fringilla coelebs. The sequence goes on along the minus strand of NC_140029.1, from coordinate 114,116,989 downwards.
ATTAAGATGTTGGATATTATTACAATAATAAAAGACAGGATTAGCATCAGAATGGTGGCACTTTGTCCTTGAAATTCTGTGGCTGGAGAGGTTGCCATTTGTAGATGCCAGATAGTTCTTGAAACCCAGTTGCTGAAATGAGGGGAGATTTGTACCTGAACAAGGTTTTCCTGTGAAGTTTCCTTTGGATATTCTTTTCCTCCTGTTTTTTATAGATCCTTCTTCTTTTGTGTTGTTTTCATTTTCAGCCTCTTTCCATCTTTATGCTTTGTTAATGAACAATTACTAGCATGGCTATAGTCTTTCTGTTTTTACCAGCCAGCACACCTGGCCATGCTCAGGGTTACCCATGTTATTTTTGTGGTAATTTCCTTGAAACTGGGCTCAGTTTATATTGAGAAGACATATTTTACTGAAGGTCAGGTAAAGCATCCATTTCTCCCCATTTTCAAATCTGGTTTGTGAATGTGAAAAGATATCTGTTTCCTCATTAAAATTAGTCTGGGGTAGATCATTTTTCCTACTCCTTCCACCCTAAAGACCCGGCATGCTTTGGGCTCCCCTCCCTGCCTTTGCACTGTTCTATTAAGGCGTAATTGTTCCTTTCCAAAGTGTCATTGTAAGGACAGGATTGTTCTGAATCATATTTCTCAGACAATTATTTCAGACTACACTGTTATAATTGATCTTGCTTTATGGCTTTGTTGTCCTCAGGAAAAATTATTTCCATCCGTTTTAGATTACACCTCCATCTTTGCTTTTTCGGTTTGCATGCAGTGTGTATTTTGAATACATTTTTTTTTTTTTATGGCATCTGCTAATGTCTTATGATAGGAACAAAGTTTAGTTTGAGATTTGTCCCCTTCTGATTGAACTCCTGCTGTAGTATTGAGTGAATTTAATATCTTTCTCTTCAGGTATACCATAAAAATATTAATAATAAATATTGATTAAAACATATTGCATGTGTGTCCTGGCACAGCAGTTTTCTAGTGCCTCTGTGGGAATACTTCTACTTTTTCCTTTGACTCTTCTGGGGATCACTTATGATGAATCATTTTAATTGCATTGTGATTTGTAACACAGCGAGTGGAGGTCTCTTGCTCTGCTGTGTCTGATATAAATGTAGGCTTTCCTTCCTCTGACTAATGGGGTAAGATCAAAACATCCAGCACAAATCAATATTAGGTACAGCCCAGCATCCCCTGTAGGTGGGCACTGCACTAGAACAGTAAACATAAAATGAGTCACACTTTGTGTGGCTTCCTTTCCCTGGGGTGCTGGATAAGCTCTGACCTCTGAAGAGGTGATGGTGTTTGTTTGCCTGTTTGTTTGACTTCCCAATTGTTTTATCTCTGATTAGAAGACCCAAGCCCCAGCCACAAGCCCAAAGTGTCAAAGGATGGCTGAGTCCTGAGGGTGAAGTGTTACAGATGAAAGTGGCTGGAGGCAAGGAGGTTTGACTTTCCAAGGGAAGGCTGGATGGAACCAGAGCAACCTCTAATGGCTCTTTGAGTTTGGTTCTGGCTAGGAAATGAGAAGTGGCCCTATCAGTGTAACAGCCAAATGGTCTGGATCGATCCTAATGCAGCTTTGACCTCATTTTGCTGCAGGCTCTGAGGTTGTTTCAGTTCTCAGTACCGGCAGAGGACACAGACCTGTCCCACTTCTGGAAAACAAGGGCTCAGCTGGGATGGTGACACAAAAACAACTGCTCCCCAGGCAGCAATCTGCTTTTCTTCCTTGCTTTTCATATTCCACAAGGAAGTGTAGCAGAGAAAGGGCTTTTCTTTTCCTTTTTGTGTTTGTTTGGGTTTTTTTAAATAGCCTTGCCTGGTGGTTTATCTGATTCTAACTGATGCATTGATAAGGTGCCAGCTATTGTAATCAATAGACAGGAGGCAACCAACGGCTGCTTTTGCTCCAGACCATAAAGTTTGTAAACTTCAGACCATAAAATGAGTATAAGGATTAACATTCCTGGTTAGATCAGCATTTCAGCTGAGCTTTTCAGTGTCTTCCCATCCCTGCGCACTTCACAGCCACTCCCAAGCGTCTCTGTTGGTGGTAAATGGCTGTAGAAAGTGGGTGGGGTTTTGTTTGGAGGCTGGTTTTTTTTGGTATTTTTCTTCTTCCTGACTTCTGTGGTGGAAGTTGACTAATCATCTGAAAAGTGATGGTTTATCGTCCATCAGACTCCTGCAGATTTTGCTTTTGCTTCCTACTTTCTGCATAGCTTTGGATGTTTCTGAGCCACACAAGGGAGACCTGCTTTTAACACCCTCATTAGGGAGGAGGAAATGTTTTGCTTCCAAAAGCTCCTATTCTGTTGTTGGTTACTGCAAGCTTAAAAATAACAACCTTAGAAATATTTCAAAGTTCTCTAGAGAATAAAGCCTGGTTCAGGAGATTGATAGCCAGATTATGCTACCAGGTATGACATAAATCAAGAACAACTCCACTGAATGCAGGGCCATTTCTCCAGCCTTACCAGGAGCAGAATGTGACCCTCCGTTTGATTTCTGAAATGGTGCTTGAATTTATTGGAGCTCTGCATCTCTGCAGGACCTTTCTTGGCTTTGCTGCAGTGGTAGCCTGATGTAAATCAGATTTCCTTGCAGCTGAGAGCAGTGCTGATTATATATGAAGCTCTATTAGTGCTTGCTGGAGTTTTGTGTTCCTGAGACCATGCTAGGCGTTCAAAGAGCTCACCCTTCTGCCTGTGACCTGCAGGAGGAGTAAAGTGTTTTACAGTAGTAATAAAGAGATTACATTAGATGAAGTTATTTTCAGTAACTATATCAGGAAGATTGAGAGTCAATTATCCCTGGCCAGGTTCATCTTCAGGACACCAGCAAAGCAGAGGGTGCAGACATTTACACTGTACCAGCAAAAAAAGATTTAAAGGCACTGTGTTCTCACTGAGCACTTGGGCCTTATTGCAGGAGCAACCAGGGAGGTCACTGAGCATATTTTGGGAGCTGCAGGGGTGCTCTTTGACCCCTTAGACTCCTCTACTCAGCAGCAAAAGCAGGTCGTGTGGCTTTTGTCACTTGTGGAAGTGACTGTTTAGTAGGGACAATAATGCTGAGGCTCCTACTATTTCTCATTTCTGTTCTAAGAATTTCTACACTGTTGCAAAATCTGCTCTGATTTCAGAAAACTTCCCAATGCTTTTCTCTGCCCTGTGTGCACTCTCACATTTAAGTTGCACATGTATAATTTCCCTACAATAAGATGCTAACTGCATTCCTGCCTTTTTCTTTTCTTTTTTTTTAAGATGTGGAATACTTGCTTTCCAAAAGTATCTTTTGGAAAGCTATTTGAGATCCCTGGATTTTTTTTTTTTTTTTTTTTTTTTTTTTTTTTTTCAGTGTCCTGTAAGTCAAAAGATTCTGTTGCTTCTCTCATGTTTCATCCACAGAGGGAAACGTTGCTTGAAGAAAGGCCATATGCACTTGTGGATGATTCTGCTAACTATTTTTAAGGAAAGATGTCTGTTCTGAGAATGTGACAGCTGAATCTGTCACCTCTGCCCCTCACAATTAAAATAAATTTATGATCAGCTGGTGGGTGGGACTAGTGCTGGTAAAAGATATGCTGACATAAACCCAATGGATGCCCCGGTTACACTGTCCACAAGATTTTGTCTGTTTTGTCACCCTTTACTTTCCTTGAGAAGGAGATGCTTCTTTCTTTTCATTCATCTGTGGTTTTACTGCATTTTCTACATAATGATTTTTTGCCTGTTGGAGCACTGAGCTTTGTTTCTGATCAAAATGAGTCGAGTAATTCCTGTTTGACTGAATGATAGAAACCCCAAATCCTTCCAGCAGGCAGTGGTGTCAGAGAAGGGTTATTCTATTTTCAACAACTTGTGTTGCACCCAGAAACAGAAATTGTTTTCTCTTTCCAGCTCTTTTCCTTTCTTTCTGGGGACTGTAATGCACTTAGGAGTTCAGCTGTTTGTAATGAGGGGATTTCAACCTGGTTTGAGCTAATTCTAGCAGGTAAGTGCCTTTATAGACTCACCTCTGGCACAAATTAAAATGGTCAGCTTATCCAAAGAATGGACCTAAAAAGTGTAATCATCACTTGATCGCCATTCTGAATCAAGGCTGTCTATTAACAAGTTCTTATTTTGTTTTGGTAGTATTGATTCCCCAGAGCTGATTGCATTTCAGGAAGCAGCACACCTCTTTCTTCCTCAGGCTCTCCTCAACAACCACTTTGTCTTAGCAGTGGTGGCTGAACTGCTAAAGCTGCTGCTTTAGAGAAATAGGGAAGCCTAAGGAACTAATCTAAAACCCCAAAAAACTCAAAAAGGCAGACCCCTCAAAAAAATTGGCATTGCCTTCACATGGACCAGTGCACTGGAGTGGTTTTCATGGAATTCACCTATATCTGCACCTGGTGGAGAGAAGTCATGGAGTGAAGCAGGATCTGTTTTTACTGAGATCCACAACATGAGCATGATTTATCCCTGTTTTGCTCCTGTATGGCTCTGTTAGCTGCACTTAGTGGTCTGAGGAGTTTACTGTAAGGATGTTTTCTCCTGTTTCTGTTCCCAGTTGCTGTAAATCAGAAGCTGTTTCACTGAGTTTGTGACTTGAGTTGTATAAAACCAGTGCAGATTCTGGTTTCTTTTTCAAGAATTTCAAAGAATCCTGTTTATTGCATAGTATTTTTGGCTGTCAGCAACAAATGACTATTTCTGGATGAATTGCTGCTCCCATATGTGAGAGGGTTGGATGCTTTAGGTTAAACCCAGAGAAGGATCCGGGTAAAATTGCTCAGGCCAACAAATCTTCTGTGATTCCTGTAATTCTGTCCCAAGGTCACCAGAATCAAGCTTCAACTTCTGTAAGAAAGTCTTTCAACAGCTTTTGTAATGAACTTTTTGTTGAGGAAGTGCAAAGATTGCCCCATACTTTTGCAGTGTCTCTGAAGATGCTGTGGGGGGTTGGGGGAGGAGCAGTTTTTCCTGCCTTGGAAAGGACTCCAGTGTACCTGAGGACACAGGTTGCTGGTAGCAGGATACAGATCCCCTCAATTCCTGGGTAATTCTGAAAACTGTAATTTTGGATGCTCAATTCTGCCAAATTTGAAAATATTATTCTAAATCCCCGTCCTGTTGTTCACAGCTGCTCCACAAAGCTACACTACTCTTTCTAGTTTCTGCCACTACTGAAGTGTGGATCCTTACCAGCTTTTTTGCCTCACTTTTTTCATCACCAAGTTGTTTAGCTGGCTCTTAGAGGGGAGTTCTTCCTTGTCTCAAGGTAAACTGAAGTAAGCAAAAAAAAATTAGGAGGTGTCTGTCTCATGGACATGGAGAGTTTTCCTTTGATGCACTTTCTTCTGATCCCCTGCACTCTGACTTATCCAGCAGGTGATAAAATATACCTGCCCCTTGCAATCAGAATATTATGCTTTTATGTGCTGACTTATCCCCTGGGATCTCTAATCACTTTGCAAACCTTTTGGCTAAGCCGTTGTGAAGGGAGAGGCTTTATTCTTATTTCCTGCTTAAACAAATTGAGGAAGAAAGGAGTGATTTGTCCAAGGTTTGTGTTTAGCTGCAAGGCCTTAAACTGTATCTAACATCCATTTTTTAATTATATGAAGCAGGAAACCTTTCAGAATATTTTGGGTATTTGGTTTTGGGTCTACAGCACTTGGAAATCGCTTCTCAGTCCATGGGAAAATTATGGGTCCTAGGCAGCTCTAGCTTAGCTGGTGAAGGTTGTGAGTGCACAAACTGGTGAGTTTTATGTCCTTTAAAAGAATCATTGATCAGAGTCTAAAAAGTTGCAATATTTTTCACTACCTATGTATTAAAATATTCCCCCAGGCCTACAGTGCTATCCCCAGGCACACCCCAAATGAACAAATCTGCTGCCATTACTTTCCATCCTTTGGGAACACTTTTCCTCAGGTGTTCCTTTTCCTCTTTTTCCCCCATATGCAGAAGAGAGGTGGTCTGCTTGTTTTCTGTTTAAGGCTTAGGAAAAAGACTGATGAAAGGACCATGACATTCATTTATCCTGGCTTTTCATGTGGTAAATTTCCTTTTTTTCTCACTGGTAAATAAGAAGCTTGAAGATCCCCCTGAATGATCCATAGATACAGTGACTACCATGTAGTAGCCCAATCTGAACTTGGTAATGGATGTATTTTTAACTGAAATTTGTACAAACATAATAATTTTGTGTAATTTTCCATGTTAATTTTCAAGCTGATCATTCATGTTTGGGTCTCTGTCTTTCCTGACACTTTTACTTCAGAATGATTGATCTATAGTAAATGAGACAAATAAATGAAAATATGTCAAATGTGTGTACGGTGACAGATTTAGATGATTCACCAAGATAATTTTCAGCTGCCACTTGCTTCTGCATTTATTGTAGTCAGTTTAGTATCTTATGTTTCATGAATTTTTAGTCCTGACATCATAAGTTTTAACTGTAGGATCTATTTTAGTACTGAAACTACCTTAAACTAACATCAACATACACATGAAATAATAAAACAAAGCAAATTTTGACCTGGAGTAGAGGGAAGTACTGTGTTGATCCAGCCTGGAGTAGCTACAGTTTATGGTGGGAGATTTTTTTGCTGCTCATGTCACAAGCAGAAATATGGAATCATAAGGCAAAAATGAGTAGCATCCTCAACATGAAGGTTTCCTACATAATTGGAATTCAAGGGACTACCCAGCTGGTGGGAAAGAATTGGTAGGTGTGGGATATTTTATGATAGCAGCCTTGTGGTGTGCCTGCAGCAAGAAATGCAAACACATTAAACTCTAAGGTAATGTTGCTTAAATAATTTGTGTGCTTCTGTATATATATGTTTGCACAGCAGCAGCAGTTATTGAAGCTGATGCTGGATATTTCTGGAGTTTCCATTCAGTGTAGGGGTTAGCTACGTGTAATTTTGAGATGTGATGGCATTAGACATTTCTCAAACACGTGCCAAAACCAACAACCCAGTAATTGCTTTTTTGTTTTTCCATCGTTCTCTGCTATTGTAACTGCTCTCATGTGTTTGCACTGACTTATTCTTATCTGTAGTGGTTTTAAATTATAAATCTACAAACAACTGATACAAACTTAGAAAAATATAAAAGCTGCAAACACTTGGATCATCCAGCACAGTGATGCACTAGGATTCCTTGCACAGCTTTCCTGAATTGACCATATTTATGTTGCTGTGATCATCTAAAGTAGGTTTTCTTTCTGTGCATTTTTGCTCAAAAGCAGTGAAGAAAAACAAACAACCTGACTTTCCTGGGAATAAAATATTTACAGAGAAGAGGCAGGTGTTAAGCCCACTGGCAATTCTTTGGGCAAAGGAGGGAACGCAAAGCAGATGGGTTTCACTTCCAGCTTGGGAGGCTGTTCAAGGATGTTGCAGGTGGCATCAGTATTTGAAATGTCCACAGATGCATTCCCCAGGAAGGTGAGGACATGGTGTGCATTCCCAGCTGTGCAAGGTCCTCAGACCTCTGCCCTTCTGCACAGCTGGGCTCTTCCTTGGGGCCTGGGGCTTCTCCCTGCAGGGCCCCATGGAAGGCAGGGGTCTGGAGGTGCCCCGTGGCGCACAAGAAGCACAGGGAGCTGTGAGGGGCTGGCCTGAGCTCTGCTTTCCATGCTCAAAGTTTGGCCTTTTGCCTCCTTAGCAGGATCAGGTAAAGCCCAAATTTTGGCTGTTTAAATTCACTGGGTGTCACCAGAGGTGTCAAATCTGTGCCAGAAAGGATTCCCATATGTGAAGCATGTCGGCTTCAGATATCATGATGTGCTGCCCATCACAATGTACTCCAAAGTTAATTCCCATCTGATCATCCAGGAAATGTCAGATTTTGCAATGTCTGTGATGGATATAATAAGATTTTATCATCAAATTTCTCTCAGATGCTAATGAGGCAGAAGAAGCAGTAAAGCAAAGACCCTGTCAAATTAATCTATATAAAAAAATCTTCAATTAATAAAACTGGCAAAGAATCTAGGAATGTGGGGTGAATCCAGAAAAGTTACATGTTTTTCAACCTCAGCTTCACCCATTCCTAATTTTAGGGAGAAAGTGGTAATTAAGTGAGATGGAATCTATGAGATCTTTCCCTGCCCTTTGTTCTGTGGAGAGCCCAGCATTAAAAGAGATTGGGATTAGACTGGTTTATGAGGGGAGAGGATGAAAATGGTGAAAACATCTCAGGCAGTCTGGAAATGTAGCAAACAGCAGATCTCCATAATTTCTCTCCACTGATAACCAAAGCCACTCCAGCCAATACAGAAGAGAGAAGGGCAGCAGTGTCTGGGGTTCAGCTCCTGTTTTTCCCAGGAGACTGGAGAGCACCCACCAAGGCTCCAGCATCCATGTGGGACAAATGGGAGGACCCGTCCCACCTGCAGGGAGCTGCAAAGGTGAGGGGGCACATCAGCCCTTCTTGCACTTAGATTTTGCTACAGGCTTTGCCTTCCTACAGGTGGTTTGTAGATTTTCCCCCAGGAAGAGGTGGATTTGAAAACTCTTTTTGAGAGCAGAAAACACAGAGCACTGAGCTCCCATCTGCTGCCTTACACAGAACTGTTCTGCTCAGCAGTTAATGCTCTGTACTCACACAGCTGAAGGCTGTAAAGGATGTGCTCATGTCTGCAGGATGTTGGTTGTTGTATTTAATAGGCACTTAAGTGCTTAACATGATGTAATTGTTAACACAGGTTTTCTACACAGTAATAAATCACTTATTAATAAAGTTTCCTGAGGACTGACCAAAAAATAAATTATTATTTTCAAGAGAAAAGTGAGAAATCTCCTATTTAGAAGACTTAAAATACTAAGTGCCCTCCCTGAATAGATGGAAAGAGTCCACTGGAAGCTATTTACTGAGTTAGTACCTGAGGGACATAAATTTGATGCACATTTCTTTCCTTGGCATTTAAGAGAGTCTTTTTCCATGTGAAATGGGATAGCTGGTAGAGAAATTGCACTAATTCTGCTTTCTGGTTCTGTCACTTCAGCCAGGACAAGGAGCTCAGGCTGGCAGTGCTTGAAGGAAGGGAAATGCAAGATTTGGAGATCATAACCCTGTCACACTGCAGTTCATGGTGAGGTGGCCATTTATACAAATTCATTCAGATGCTTCTTTCAAGCTGTATTTATTGTATTCCACAAAACTGGGCTATGTGTTTTTGCCTTGGAGCAAGATTATGTTTATTTTTCCCTGGTAAACAGAAGACTGTTCTTCAGACTTAAAAAAAAGAGCTGCATATAAAAAGAAAAGAAGCCTGTACTTGATGTAAAATTTGAAATAGTGTTAGATAATTCAAATGAAAATATCACTACTGCTCATTTCAGACTTGGGTTGGGTTGTAGGGGTGATGGAAAAATCTCTGCATGAAAATGGATTCTCAGCAAAGCCTAACAGAGTAGTCAGTGCTATGCTTTGTAATTTGTCCATAAATAACAAAATAGTAAAGTAACAGCAATGAATTTAGCAGGATACACGATGAAAAGTGATGATTATGTATAAATTAGAATGTCTATTTTCCAGCTACAGAAGTATCAATTAAATCTCTTCCTTTGAGACTAAGAGCAGATCTTTAATCCTAATTAATACTTTTACCTTTAAAGTTTGTATGAAATGAGGAATTAAATGTTACTGGAAGTGGTCACAATCAGCCATGAAAGGTGCCTGTTGAATGATTTATTATCACATGCATGAAAGGCATGATGCTGTGGCTGCGCCCACGTAAAAGTGGCCTTCTGGAAAATTCAGAATTATGTTTTAAATGTGGCCAAAATGGTGACTCAGTCAAGTCAGACACGGATTTCAAAAGTGTCATGTCAATAATAAATGTGCTAGAAAATCTCATCCCAAAAATGTCATGGCAAGAAAGGGTTAGACATGGGCTTAGCAATTCCTGCTCAAATGCAGTGGTTCCTCTCTTAGTGGATGGAAACTCCATTTCTTCTCCCTCTCTTCTGGCCTAACTGATTTGTTCTGAGAATGAGCCTGTGTAGGATTTTATGTTATTTATGCAAACATTTGCACCATATTGATTAAGAGCAGAGTGCTGCAGAGCCTTTTATAAGCCGTAATAAAATTCTGGCTATTGTCATCACTTGGCAATTCATGAAAGGGTGTGCTAAGAACCCATAACCTTGTCTGTTCTGTCGACTGTTCCCCTGTCAGATTCATGTGGTTTCAGTCCAGCTTTTTCTTTTGTCTGTTTATATGCAGACATAACACTTTACAAGTGATAATGTGTAAACAAGAGCATGCATTATGCAGATAAATAGACTCCCACTGCTGAACAAATCCTTAGCAGTTTGCATTAAGAATAAATACAGATGCAAACCAGAATTCAATATTTATTTTAACAGCAGGACTTTATCATTGGTAGCATTTCCCTGATGTTTCCAGGATTAAATAAGTGGCTTTTAAAAGAGATTCACCAGTCTAGAAGTTTGAAGCAGTTTAAACCTTTTCTTAATAGCACAAAAGGGAGAGATAACAACAATTAGGAGTTCTTCACAATATCAGGAAATTACATCTGCATTAGCTGACTGAGAACTGCTGGATTCCTGCAGCCACAAGTCTCTTTACCCACTGATAAATGTGGCCATCAGAAGTGAGAGGAAGAAGGCAGTAAGATTTCCACAGATCTCAGCATTTTGAATAACACTGAAGTTTTATTCAAGGCACAAAATGGGTTTGGATTCCATGCTCCATTGAAAATCCAGAGGAAAGAAGCATAGCTTTCACTGGGCTGTTAAATATTCCCAGCATGTGCTTCTCATTAATTTTAAAGGTGCTGCTTAGAGGTAAATTTGTCTGACATTCAAAAATAAAAAATATTATAAAAAATATTTTTTAAATTTTCAAATTAAATTTTAAAAAAATTATTTTTCTGAGAGCATCACATTTCTAAGCTTGCCTGCAGCATTTATTCTTGAATGCTAGACTCAGTCTAGCTTCAGTCTAGTTTCCCTCATCACCCCACTCCAGTGTTTGTGATGTGATTGAGGTCAGAGGGATAAATATGAGGTTCAAGGGATCAGTAGTGGAGAAGGAAACAGTGTTTAACTCCAAGTTCTGGATTCAAGATGAGATCACAAAAGGTGGCCTGATGAGGAGCTATCAAGTAATAATGAGCAGGGCAAAGGGAGCACAGGCACAGCAAGAAATGTTCACTAATATTTCTTGGAATAAACTTATAGATACACTTTTGCATTTGAAGTATTATAGCAAGAAGGTAAGAAAAATAAAAGCACTGAAACACCTGGATAAGAGGTAGTTGGACTGTGCCTTCTCTTACTGTGGATGCAATGGTGCTTTTTATCAGGCTGCCTGTTTAAAGATGCTTTCTCTTGCATAGACATCCACTTGAGTCATTCCATGATTTAAAATCTCTTGCTGTTTCATGGCGCATGTCCGTCAAAAGGAGGGAAATGCCTTCACTGTATGAAAGCTGCATGGCTTGGTGTAATCAGTTAATCCTGTTCTTTATAGTCATAAATCTTTCTTCCACCAAAGGATCTTGGAGAGAAGTTTTATTCTTTTTGCTGGCACAGAGGTAAAGAAGGAATTTGAGAACTATTCTACAACACCAAACTGAGTCCAGAACTCCCTTGGAGTTGCAATTTTTCAGGCAGCATTTGCCAGAGTGGTAAGGACTTGAGGTAAGTCAGAACTGCTGGCTGAGATCTCTCCTGCTGCAAGTTTGCTTATTGCAAAGTGAGCCTTTGGAAATGAAGTGGTGGTGGAAATGAAGCCACTGGAAGTGGTGGGGCTTCCCCTGTCCTGCTTGTATGTAATTCTCCACATTAAGAACTTGCAATGTAACAAATCTCAGCCTTGCAGTTTAACAGGATTTAAAAAGAACAAGGATCTGTGGTGTCTGCACCATCACCATTGGGTGAGGTTAGACAGGAGACTGGGACTTGGGTCGGGTCAAGTCCATGACCACATCTAAGAATCAGTAGCTATGTTTCCACTCACACAGGCAAGGGGAGGATTTTCACCCTGCAGAACTCAGCAGATGCTTAGGAGACTGTGTCAGGCAGTTTTGTTTTGTTCTCTCCTCTCCCTCAGCAAAGTGCAACATATGGTTAACTTTCCTGTTGCATCGTGGGCTGCTAATGAAGCAGACACTTAAGATAATTATACTTCCCTCTTCAAGCTTCCTGATTTGGCAAGCTCATCTATTTGGAATTCTGGGGTATTGCAAGTGTTTATGTTTTTGAGTTTTTTTTGTTTCCTTAGTTCTCATTATACAGGAAAAGCTGCATACTTTGATTTGTTGAAAGTCCAATTAAACATTTCAGAATCCAGAAGGACCTTTCAAGACATTCCCCTCCTTTTCTCCTTTTTTTTTTTTTTTTTTCTGGTTTTTTTTTTTTTTTTTTCTGTTTTTATTGTTCCTGGGGTGGCTATTTTGGTGGGGTGGTTTTTTATTTATTTGCCAGCAAAAGCAAATGTAATGTTTCATTTGGATGATGCCAGCTGTCTATTGTGAATGCAAATGATGAGCCACTGGAGCTGCATTGCTGCCTTGAAAGAATGTGTGAAATACAAGTTACACATCCTGCAGGTGCCTCTGCTAGGAGAGTCTATTCACTCAGAGGACATTTAGCTGATATATTGTACAGCTGGTCAAACAATGCCTTCAGGCTCTCTGAAAGTTTCCACAGGAAATTAAATGCTTTGGAGTTTGCTGCAAAACATTATTTTATAAAACCAGGGTAATTTTGATAGTGCTCTTTTTAGACCACTAATTTCAGTTCTCTGCCTCTTCTATCCAATTTGCCTCTTTTATTCTTTATTTTAATCAACAATATACAGTAAATTTCTAAGTTGATTTGTTGAGGGTTTTTTTCTGGTTTTCCTTTTTCTTTTTACCACTTTGTGACGCTCAACTATAGACATAGTCAGCATTTAGGTAATGAGGGATGTGAATTTTTTGTCTTTGGCTGTGGGGTCTTTACTGTGTGCTTCTTGGTGCCCTAATGTTCTGTAATCTGCAAAACTTTTATTCCCATTCTAAAAGCCACGTCTAGATTTCTATTCCAAGGATACTTTATAAATGATGAGAGTTTAAAAGGCATCAGGATAGCAAATGGACAAAAGGGCTCTGCAGTTTTTTGTGTGTCTCTCATGAAAAATGCACACACTTAGAGAGAGATAAGACAAAGTAGCATAATCTGTTCTTTCCAGCTCCAATTTCATCAGACTAATTAAAGATGCCCCCAAATCTTTTTGTATCCAGCAAAGAGCACAGGTTCTTAAAAGCCATTGAGCTTCATGTGACTTAAATGTCTGCCTGATGTTGAAAAACTACTTCTTAAAAGCTTGGAATGAAAGGAAACTTAAAATAAGTGCCCATGTTGCTGACAGCCAAAGCTCTCACACAGCTTAATTAAGAGCAAGTTTGTTAATTAGAGTAGCACAAATTACAAAGTCTTGGAGACCATGCTGAAGAAAAGAATGACAAAAACAACTAACCCATTAAAACTTTAAATACCAGAAAACTTCCTCTCCTTCCTTACTCTAATCCTAGGGGCAAAACTCTAGACATTCTTAGGGATTGGAAGAGGAGAAAAGAGAGAAAGAGGCACTGACTGCATCAGATTTCTTCACTTCTGGTGTGAAGAGAGTGGACTGCACAGAGAGTGAGATTTTTTAGCATCATCATCCAATGTGGGATGCAATGGCATAAATTTCATGTTGGTATTTTTTGTCTGAAGCCTAAAGATTTGGGTCAAAAGAGAGCAGTCCTCAAGAGTTCTGATGAACAAAATGAATATTCACATTAAATTTAAAAACACTGATGAACCAGTTGGATGATGGAGGTGACTTCCCACATGACATGAAGTTTGGGATGCAGTATTTTTCTGGGAGTGATTTCAGTGATTTCAGACAGCAAAAAGAAAACCCCTACATTTGCAAGAATTCTAAGGAACTCTGATTATAATCAGTGTGATGAGCTGGGGAGAGAGTTTTGGGGAGCTGCATTTCATTCCCAGGGGTGGAAGGTAAAGGAAGAAACATCAGCATCTGTTTCTGAAATGGTCCCAGTTCAGTGGGAAAGCCCAGCTCGACCTTGCCTAAACACAAGGACAGAAGATGACATTAGGAAGATCCTCAGTGTCTTATTAGGCACTGAGATCCTTGTAGAAAGGAAAGGTTATGCAAATGAGTGTATTTTCTTTTCTTTTCTTTTTTTTTTTCTCCTAGACTGCTGACACAGAACACTGATGAGATTTTGGGGAGATGTTTTAAATTAGAAACTTGGGAAGAGTTGACAGTTGCAGAAGGGTACTGAGGTCACCCAAAGACATCTGGTAGGACTGTCAGTCAGGAGCACGATGCTACTTTGCCAAGTGTAGGCTAGGATAGAAAACTGAGCTGCATTGGAGAAGGAATAGATGAAGGTCAGGGTTGAATTCTCAAAAAGTAGCAAGGTTACAGATGTGAACTACATCAAATTAGGCACAGGGCCAAAAGTGCACATTAGAAATGCTGGTATGCACAATGTTTATGAAAGTTGGAGTCATTTCTGCATTTAAACATAAACCAAGTCAGCAAAAATTACAGGAGGAAAAAAGGCACCTCTTGAGGACTGTTGATTACAGACAGAGAGTATAATCACCTCTGGTTTTGGGCCCAATTTTTCTGATTTCATCCTTCCTGCCCTGTGTGTGTCCCCATTTCCTTCCCCCTCTCTCCCCACCTTGGCATTTTCAGTGTTCAGGAGTATTCAGGAATGATTTCTTTTACTTCCCACTATTTGTTGTCGGCTCTTCCCCTGGCTGCTAGCACTGGCTTTGCTGAGATTTTGCCAGTGATTGATGCTGGGAAAACACCTGGAGGTTGGTTTTGTATTAAAAAATACAGGGGTATCCTTACTTTGTCCATGGCTGTACTGGCTTCAGTGCCTGGCAGTGTTTTCTTACACCACCTGAAGGATGGCCTGTCCAGGCACAGCTGGTTTGCAAAATGGGGCAGGAAGTATTTCAAGAACACACATTTCTGGAACACTGAATGGACAAACCAGCCTACCCCTGATACAATAGAGGCAGAATATTAAATCTGAAGAGGTAAGAGAAAAACAAAGCTATGATCTAAATGCTGGGATATCATTTTTGAGCAAAAGTGTAGGTGTTCTTGTTATTTCTGTTTCCTTCTTGAGAAAGCAAGGTGTATGGCACAGCCTCCCAAACAACACTGGATTTCTTGTGAGTTCAGGTAAAGCTCAGATCCAAATCCGAGGAGAATCTTGAGTGCTGTCTGTCGTGGTTTAACCCTGACAAAAAAAGAACTGTGCAGCTCCCTTCTCGCTGTCCCCAGCAGGGTGGGGAGGCAGCACTGCTCAGCAGCAATGAAAGCAGTGTGTTACCGACACCATTCCCGTCCTAAATCCAAAACACAGCACTGCACCTGATGCTAGGAAGAAGGTTAACTCTATCCCATCCAAAACCAGAACACTGTCCCCTCAAAGGGTTGCAAATGCTGAGCTGTGGCAGCTGATAAGGAAACCAAGCTGTCAGCAAAGCACTTTCCTTTACTACAGCAACAGCTTGGAAATCAGCCTGTCTGAAACCTTAACCTGGCTGCAATGGCACTTCTACAAAAGGCTCCTTTGCTGGGAGATCATGCATTGCCACTTCCTAGGGGAGCAGAGTTCTTGGTTGCATTGTAAACCTTAATGTTGACACGGGTAAAGCAAAGCATGCAGAGTACACTATGGGTGTGGGGTAGCTGTAAGGACATTAATGAGCTTGTAGGAGAGATTTCAGTGGAACGTTTACATTCTGTCAGGACTAATTACTCACTGTCTGCAGGAATGGTTCTCATCTTTGTTATGGTAGCGATGTTTTGGGCAGCACTGGCATGTCGCCCTGAAGATGGCTGTGCAGGATTGGATGTTAGTCTGGAACCCCAACATGTCAATTCTAGAAATGGTCCAAACCTCCATGAGCTGCAGGGGTGCTGAGATCTGTGAGACCACACTTCATTAATCCTTTTTCAGATTTCTTCCTTTGGTCCAGTGATTTGTGATCCCCCAAGAAGTGTGCTGACCCAGTGGCACTATTTACCCTAAAAGGTCTATAAAAAGAGGAACCTGGGCATGAACTGCAAGGTTCTGTAGTTTAGAGAGCAAAAGGTAGGGTAGGCTGGTCCTGTTGCTGTTTTGCCCAACACAAAGGTTCAGTTTCCTAGACAAATGATGGACAGTGCCTCCAAAATTGGAACTTTGATCCCAAAGGGGCCCTGTGTTATTATAACATAAAGAATGGTTATTAAACTGTCAGAGGGTTAATAGTTTCATCTTAATAATCTTGATAGATGGTGCACATTTCACCAGTGCTCCAAAAGCCCTCAAAGAGCTTTAAAATATTTTACTATTGGCTTGCCCTTCATTTCCCAAGGAAGTCTAAGGAGAACTCTTCTTGCTAATAAATTCTTTATCATAACATAGCTGGTTGTCCTCTTATACAAGGGAAATATATCCTTTGCTGTGCTGTCTGATTAATTGGTCTAATTTTATCAGGAAAATTAAATTCTCTTCGTTATCTAGGAAGTTATTTAAAGAGGTCTGAGCCAAACCCCAGCCCATGAGCCTGATGACTTTATTAACTTATTACTTTTTAAGTGAGTTCTGTCTGAAGGATTCCCTTCAACTTTGAGGGCTATTTTTCTTCTGTTCTCAGCATTTCAGGATGACAAATGGGATGTCAGATATGACTTACTGTAAGACCTTATGGGATTCATAGAGGGTGGCTTCTACCCTTACCTCTGATTGCTGTCTATGAGGCAGCCTGTTAAGCTGGCCGATTTTGATGACCAAACCAGATTTACAACAGGCAAAGTAGCTGCACTCTTAACTGAAGCAGTTCTTAAAACATTATTGATCTTTGAGTGAGAAAATGTAATAAAATATATGTGTAGAAATATGCATGGGACTTGATCCCAGTTGTGTGTGTGTGTGTAGTGCACAGAACAAAAGAGATTCCTGGCAGTTTTAAAACATTGTAAAGTAATGCTTTACTTCTCTTTGCTTAGACCTGTTTCAGAAAAGAATCATTTCCCCAGATGTGCAAAGCGGATGAAGATCTTCATCTTTGTATTTCCCAGAACTACTTCAAGCTGAATATAACAACCAGACTGAGGGACTCTGCTAATTCTCTTTATTCTGCCCTCATCCCTGATGGAAAGGGCAGCAGTTGGCAATGAGGTGAGACCATGAAGGATATAAACCCTCAAGCCAATTTGCAATAACCTGTGTTTAGGAAGAGATTTTCCCACAGGTTTGTAGGATTGTAAAATGGTCCTGATGCCCAGGACCATGTCCAGATGCCTTCCATATATCTCCAAGGCCCATGAATGCCTCTGCAACCTCTCTGATCAACCTGTGTCAGTGCTTGGTTACCCTCACAGTGAAAAAGGGTTTCCTGATGTTCAGGCAGCACCTCCTGTGTTTCAGCTGGTGCCCATCTCCTCTTGTTTTGTCATTGGGCACAGCTGAGAAGAGCCTGCTTCGGTCTTCTTTGCACCCTCCCTTCAGGCTGGGGGAAGCAATAAGTTTCTCATCCTACTGGATGAGAAGACACAGCCTCAAGCTGCACAAGAGGAGGTTCAGATTGGATATTAGGAAAAATTTCTTCACCAAAAGGGTCATCAAGACTGGGAGCAGGCTGCCCAGGGAAGGGGTTGACTTGATGTCTCTGGAGATGCCTAAAGGATATGGTTTAGCAGTGGACTCAGCAGTGCTAGGGTTGGACTCTAAGATCTTAAAGACATTTTCTAACCCAAATGATTCTATGATTCAGGTATTTATCTCCAGTATCAGCTCTCCCCTGAGCCTTCTGCAGCCCAGGATCTTGTCAGCCTTCCTTGCTGAAGGCTTGGCTCATGTTCCCTGTGTTGTCCAGCAGGACCCCTGGGTTATTTTCTGCCAAAAGCTGCTTTTGCAGTAGGTTGGCTCCCAGCACAAGCTGTTTGTTCTTTCCCACTTGTAGGACATTCCTCCCCATGCACAGGAGGGATGCTCCTTGGTGGTTGATCAGTTCTTTCAGCTCTTCACAGAAGGCACTGAAGGATAATTTGCATCCACTAAAAGAGAGTAAGTTATGACAGTAATGCAGACAACAGCCCGCTGTAATATATTGCACTCCATGAAGTTTGGAGGGAGACAACATAAAACATTGAAGCATAAGTGAAAGCCTTGTATTGATTGCCCAGAAAGGGGATCTAGAGATTAAAAAATAGCAACAGGAAAGGAAAACAGAAAGCACAAATGCTGCAGAGATCTGTTCTTGGACACTCTTCATTTACAGTTCACTGCTTTAAGTTTTAATGCTTCCTGGTAAATCATATGAAATACTCAATATTTGTATGTAACAATCTGAACTGTATATCTTTATAAGATTAAAAGTACATTAAACATGGATAAGGTTGTACATTACTTTTATTAATAAGTTTAATATGGATGCAGTGGTCGGGCAAATATGATTTATATATATACTTATATAAGATTTATATATGATATGAAACTGAGAGGGATATGGTGTGGAAATGGCTGTGGTGCCATCTTCCCTATCCATAAGAAAGGTGCACTGAAATATCCAAAACTTCACAAAGCACAAAGTCTGGACAAGTATTTTATGGTAAAAGATAAAACAAACCCAAATGCATTGTGCCCTTCGCTGTCAACATGATAACTTGTAAGTGTTCTTTTTCCTGCATCTTCCTTCTATTATTATCATCCTGTCTGAGCTAAATGACCTGTGACAGATGAGAAATATAGAATAGTTCATGGACAAATAGCACACCCAGAACTGGGTGTATTGTGACAGTATTGTAACCTGCTATGCTGAAATTTAACAGAAATGCAAAAGAATTTTTTTTCATTCAGTCTGGAACAGGTTTCCAGGTAGTTGATTAAATGAAGTGCAGGATGAAGCTTCATTGTGTTAGACTTTTCTGATTGGAAGGTTGCCTTCTGTAACTTTGTGTGGAAGGTAAGAGCAGTGGCAACTTGTGGTTAAATATGTGATGGCAAATCAGACTCACTGCTGCAATAAACATAATATTCCTGGCATTCATGCTTCATTCCCTGAGGGTTTTGGAGATACTTCTGGTCTTGGAGATATTTCCAGTTTTGGAGATATTTCCAGTTTTGATCTTCCGTGTGGAAGTTGGATGCTTGCCTCTCTAAGCCCAGGTTGCAACAGAATTTTTATTTTGGACTGAACTTAAATATAATGGTCCTGGTGTTGGGACTGAGGCAGGATGAAGTCACCACTTTTTAAGGTCCCTTGTACCTCTATAGTTCTGTAAACATGTTAAACCATCAAAGCTGGACACAAATTAGCTGCCAGGTTTTTTATTTCCAGGTAAGGTGCACATTCTGCTCGTTCACGGAATAGAGAACAAGCCCTCCCAGATAAAGCCACCTTTTATTCCTTCACAGGATATTCATCTGGTGGTAACCTGCCATTTTCCAGGAGCATTTGAATAAATGAATTACGGTCCCTGAATTTTGTAGCCCTTTCTGTACAGTTGAAGTGCTATTTATAGTGGATCCTAGGCAAAGCATATTCCTTGGTTAGTGAGTTCTTATTTTTATGTGCTACTTCCAAACTTGGTGTGGGTTAGGCAGATTTCTTCCTTAAACTGATGCTGTTCTCTCCATGTAAATCCAGCATTAATTTCATGGCTGATGGCTCAGCTGGCTCTGGGAGGGGTGTCTGTGATTCTGTGACAGAACTTCTTTCAGTAAAGGTGGTTGGAACAGCAATGCCATCAGTTCGGTTCTGTCATCTTTTTATCAATCCATTTCAATAATGTTTAAATTTGGAGACAAGTGAGTGATTTGTTTGAAGTTAATGACAGCCAAATGAAAGGATAAGATAGTTCAAAGATAAAGGTGAGGCAATTTCACTCATCTTGACTAAGAAGCTTGAGACTCAAAGGTGTTTTGTTCTTCAGCTGCTCCTTGAAACATGATCTGGTTAATGAAATTCATATTTATTGGTTTGGCTGTTCATTTTTAATTCTGTGTCTGATAACTCAGTGACTGTTGCTTATTTTAATTTTTTTCTATGTGATCTGCAGAATTAATTGTTATTATCCTGAAGTAGTTGAAGTACATTTCTTGAAAATAATGTAAGCCGTGCACTTTCTGCCAAATTTTAGCAGCTTGTTAATGCTAATCCCAAGGACCATCTTGTCTCTGACAACAGCATCAAATTACAAATTGCTTTTACAAGAAATTCAAGAGTCAATATTTTGCAAAACAGCTTGGGTTGTCACTGAGCAGAAGTGATTTTCCTAGCTCAACAGCTAAGCTCAGCTGTGGTGTGCATGGATTTTCATCAGGAAGATAGAGATCTTCAGTTCTGGAATTAATATTCTCTGACTCACAGTTTCTTTTGACCAAGCCTGTGTCTGGTGACCAGTGCTGTATGGCTCAGAGCTCTGTTGGTAAGTAGTTTGTGTAAATTTTAATTTTGGTATGTGAGAAAAGGGGCTTGTGTGCTAGGGGAGAGGAATTCTCTGTTATGTTGGTGTGGTCTTTATCTTCCAGTGGCCATCCAACTCAAGATCCCCTCAGGTGGAAAAATCTTCAGAGTCTAAATCTTTAGAATCCATATACTGCCTAGAGATAATGACAAAT
The DNA here is from genome assembly GCF_963513975.1 of Fringilla coelebs. Taxonomy (NCBI): domain Eukaryota; kingdom Metazoa; phylum Chordata; class Aves; order Passeriformes; family Fringillidae; genus Fringilla; species Fringilla coelebs. Next base: position 114,096,299 of record NC_140029.1, on the reverse strand, counting down.
ACTGTGACAAGCAGCAGTGAAATTTTGTTAGAATTTATGAAATTCTGGAACTTAATTTTTTCTTTTATGTCTCATATGTGTTGCACTCAGGACCTAGAAGATGCCTTTTTCTACTTCAAGAAGGTAAGTTAATAATAATAAATAATATCTTAATAATCTTAAGCCTGTTAGATGGCAAATACATGGGAATTACTAATTATTATGTTGAATAGTGTCTCTGAGGGGTGAACACCCAGACTGGCTGATGCAAGGTTCCTCTTGTCAAGGATGAAAATGGTGGCATGAAACTTTATGTTTCTGGTATCCATTGATTCTGGGTTACTGGGGAAATCACAGAACTTCTGCTTCAGACGGACTCTGGTGATATGGACATGAAATCCATGTTAGCATGATGTCTCTCTCAGGCCCAGTATTGGGCTAGTGACACAGAGTTGGTTTATACAGAATTCATAGCTTCAGATAAAAGTAAATGCAAGTAGAGGGGAGTTTTTGGAGAATGTCAGTCAGATTTTTGGCTTTTTAAGGTCTGCATTGATATCCACAAAGATGTAATAGGTTTTATATTATATAAAATAATATAAAGATTGATGTAAAGTGGTATAAAATTTGATGTAATATCACGGGCCTGAAGATGGAACAGTCTTTAGACTTGTCAATATGTCTTTAATTTATTTGAGACTTGACAAATGTGGAAGTAGTCACCAGTGGGAAGCTACTACCCCAAACCAGAGTGACACTTTTGTGCATCTCAGCACTGCCCATAGCATTCTAAACCTGGGAGTAAAAGTACTCTTAAGGTTTATAAAACTTGTGACACAAAGGGCATCAAAATGTTAAATGCTGAGGGCCAATGCTTGCAGATCAAGATCACCAAGGAGCTGGGCTCCACTCACATGCCAGTCACATTCAAGCAATATGGATTTCAAATCAGCCCAGTGTGGAGCACCACTGAGTGAGAAAAACAGCAGTGGCAGCTTTGAAACAGGGAAATGTATCCTCCCAGATCAAAAAGGGTGAATGTTTTGGCATCAAACAATCTCGAGCCTTCAATGCAATGTTGTTTCAGAGGCCTGCTAAGATCCGGGCTGTTGGTAAGGATAAGGAGTAGGAGGTGATGAAAAAAGGATTTTTATCTGTCTAGTGCATTGGCAAAGATTCTGGTTTCTTTCTCAGTTCTTGAAAAACTGTTTTGTGATCCAGTGTTATAAACTCCACCAGTGTAGAAAACAGGCTCCAAAATCATCCAGAGATGGGAGAGGACTTTTAGCAATGTGAAATGCAAACCAGTTCAGTCTGTGTAGGTCTCAAAAAGATGGCAATGATTTGATTTGATTGCAAAATGTGGCTGCCTCTAGAGAAGCCATAAGAGAAATTAATGGGTCACTAATGGGCTCTTAAAATGAAAATGGAAAGACACAACAGTTCAGTCATAGGAAGTCTGACAAACTCAAATGAGGCACAGTTTTATCTGTGCAGAGTACAAGCTCCCAAGAGAAATAGTTGACCCCTGAGTTGCTGGGTGTTTTTGAAATCAAGGCAGAATCCCTCTATGGATGGCATCCTTCAGCTGTACAGAAGTTACTGGGCTTTTCTCATTGGTAACTGGGTAAAATTTAGTGGTCTGTGGCACACAGGATTCAAAAGAATTGTAAGGTGCTTGTCTGCCTTTAAACTCTATGAATAAATATTTAAGTAAAGCCCAGCTCCTTCATTTTGTGTAGTTCAACAGGCTGTTTGTATTTCATTTTGTTCTCTGGCTCAAGCCCTACTTTCAGCCTCCAATATTTATATGCAGAGATGGAGGAGAGGTGGCTCTGCAGTTGGGCATCCCTGAACCAGGGATTGATTGTGTGGTTTTTGTTTGTGGTTGGTGTTTGTGGTTGGTATTTGTGGTTGGTGTTTGTGGTTGGTGTTTGTGGTTGGTGTTTGGGTTTGGGTTTGTGTTTGGGGTTTGTTTTTGTGGTTGGTGTTTGTGGTGGTGTTCATGGTTGTGGTTTGTGGTTGGTTTCTGTGGTTGGTGTTTGTGGTTGTGTTTGTGGTATGTGTTTGCATTCATGGTTGTGTTTTTGGCCTGGCCAGCCTGACCTGTGGGCACTCAGTTTTTTATAACACACACACAGACACACATGCAAGTCCCAGGTGTTTGGAGCATCAGCTCTTCCAGCCTGGTTGCCTCTCCCTAGCAGAAAATGCCTCTCAGCCACGCCGCTTGTGAAAACGACTGGATCTGCTGTTTTAGTCTAAGTGTCTGAATGTTTTTTGAAATTGTAATTTTCCTGTGCTGCTGCTGCTGCTGCTGCTGTGTGTGAAGGTGACCCCAGTGTGCTGGGCTCTGGGCAGTTTGCTGCAGACAGCTCATCAGTGTGATTCATTTGGCAGGGTGCTCAGTCAGCACCTCCTCGCCAGCAGGATGGAGCTCCTCTCTGATCTGCCAGGATATAGAGGCACCTACTAGAGATGCAGAACTCTCTGGAGATTCATTAGGGTTTGATTTTTGTGGCAGCAACACATTTAGCAGGGCCACAAAGGTTATGACCCCTGATTCTGTAGAGGGAGAGGCAGGGCAGTGTCGCCTGCAGAGCTCCTGCTGGAGAGGGAGGGCCGAATGCTGCATTCCTGCAGGCACTGATCTTTCTGTCTTTCTGTCCCACTTCCACCTCGTTTAGAATTGTTTAAAATTGGTTCGTTGCTGCCTGTGGCCACATGATGGCAGAAATCAGTCAAGGGAGCATCACCGTGAGAGGTGCATGGAGAGGAGCTGAGGCTCCTCTTCAGGGCTTGTCCCTCCTCGCTGCTGTTGGGATCCACAGGTGACATGACCACAGCAGGGACAGTGGTGGGGTTTCAGACACAAGCTTAAAAAGAAAACACTGGAAAAGAAAAAAATTAGAAGAACAAAACAGGTCTGAAGCAGGAGCAAAAAACATCTCTGGGAAAAAAAAAAAAAAAGCTGGCCTTTCAAAAGGGCTGGTGGAGGAAAACTTTTGTTTCTCTGATTTGTTTTGGATTTCTCTTCAAAGGATTAGTAAACTTGCAGGAATCAGGAAACCCTTTTTATTTCTCCTCTGAATCCTGAAAACATTATGTGGTGTATTTCTTTGTGAGATGTGTAGAGAGGAGACTGGTTTTTACAAATAGTGATTAACAAAATCAGTCTCAGCAGTTTTATACTTAGTTTCTTACATCTTCAGTGTTAATACTCTAAATATATTGTACATAAACTTCAGTGGTTCCTGTATCCTCACCCAGTGGCTTTAAAACCCTGCCCTAAATGTGTGCCTCAGCAGAAAGATTGAACTACTTCACTCCTTGCCAGTTCACTCCTTGTAATGAGAGGAAGGATGAAATTCCCAGCACCACTGCCTGTCTTGTTCTTCCTGTTGCCATCAGAACATGCAAAAGTTGTGTGTAGCTCTCAGGAGAAGTCTCTCAGGCTACTTTGAAAGATTATTGTGCCTTTATTACAATAATTTTGTGAGTTCTAGACTTCTGGTTCTAGACATAAGTCAGCAAAATTAAAGGAGGAAAAAAAAAAAAGGGAAAAGAGAAAAGAAAAATCTGCACCCCTAAGGCCTCAAGAAGCTCCTCAAGCATAAGACAGAGTGCAGCCAAATCCCTGAACAGAATATGAAAATTCCCAAGCATCAAGCAAGCATTTGACATCTTTGTTAGTAAACAAACACAGCACAGTTGCATTTCTCAACAGCACAGCCTGTTCTGCCTCCTCCTGCTGCCCCCATCAATGGCAAACATTCCAGAGGCCAGTGACAACATCAGTGTCTCTTTCAAGCTGAGTGCATTAGTCAGGCATTTGAGAGGGTTGTTTTCCTGCCCTTGGGTACCCCAGCAGCCCTGAGAAAGATGCAGGAGTTCAGGGACTGCTGAGTGCTCAGCTGCTGCTCTCTTCTAAGTGGAGGTAAGTGCTGAGCAAGTACAGCATTTAGAAAGAAAAGAAAATATTTTTCTGTGGGGAATGTTTTTTTGACCTCACAGCTGTTAGGTAAAATGAAAAAAGAAAAAAAAGATGACACTGTTGCTGCAAAGAGAGAAAAATTCTTATTTTTTCTGTAAAGAGGCAAAACCGCTTCACCTCATCAAAGTCATTGCACTATACAGAGAAATCACTTCATTTTAGAATCATGCTTTTAGATTTACCTATCCTAATTTTATTTTTTTATAACCCACTGTCACTATTAATGCTTAGTGATATCTTCAGCTCTATTTGTCATGCTTTTCCTTGTGAAAAATTTCATAAGCAATCCTCCAGCCTTTCACAGATTTTTTTTTTTTGACCTGCAATACAGAATTTTCCAAATGAGAAGTACAGTGCAAGTCAAATACAATCACAGAATTTTTTAGGTTGGAATAGGTTTTTAAGATCAAGTCCAAACTTCCAAGTCCACCAGTAAATCACACCCCTGAACTCCTCATCTACACATCTTTTTTAAAAGCTCCAGGGATGGTGACTCACACAGGCAGCTTCTTCGAGTGCCTAACAGCCCTTTCCGTGAAGAAATTTTCCCTAATACCCAATCTAAGTCTCCCCTGGTGAAACATGATATTCAGAATTTAATCTCCTTTGGCATTTAAAGAAAACACAGGCTGAATGCTCAAATTTGCAAGAATCCCTTGAGTTTTTCACTGAACATGGAGAGTCAGGACCTTGGTTTTGTATTTCATCCAATTAAATTGCCTTTGGTCCCTGACTGCCATGCTAAGATACTCCACTAATTTGTATGCAAAAAAATAAAAAAAAAATATAATTCCCAAATTGCTTGTATCTGGTACCCATTTTGAAGTCTGCTGTCAAGGAAAGGAATTAAGCTTGTTTGGGTAATATATTCTGAGCTTTGCATGGTGTAGCTTGCATGCCATGACAAGTAAGAATAAGGCCTTCAGTGCAATTGGAGCCAGATAAAGCTCAGTGTTCTTGCTTTCAGATTGTCTGTAAACTTTAATTCAGTTCTAGGCCTGGTGGTTGTGTTGGAGCCCCATGCAGTTTGAGTTTGATGGCAAGGATGCTGTTTCAGATGGAATGTGGTGACTGGGTAAAGCAGAAGGACTTCCTGAGAGGTTATTTGGAAATGATACCAAGCAGAAGAAAAGTTTAGGTCTACAGGTTCTTGCGGGGGAGAAAGTGGAGTGCTGAGGGCAGAAAGGCACTGAAGCTTTAATGTGAGTGCAGAAAGAAGCATTCATAGACCAAAAAAATCCTGTGGTCTCTAGGAAATGCTTGATGAAACCTTTCAGTCTGAATCTGCTGGCTGGCTGAGGGGACAAGGGAGCCCACTGGAAATCTCAGTATTTTTGTTTCCCAGACAAATATGCTTGAATTAGATGTTGTTTCCTGATGTCCTCTCTGGCAAGGCAGTGCTTCTCCTGCTGGGTTGTCCTGCTGGCTGTCACTGAGTTCAAGTCAAGGGAAGTCAAAGCACCACGCTGGGAAGAACCCAAAAATCCAGCACCCAACATCTCCCAGTGCCAGCTGCCTACAAAATGTCACTGACTGCTGTGGCAGCAGGCACTGTATTGGAGCAAATCATGTGAGATTCCATTTTCTTCATGCAGGAGAAAGCCTCTTCTTTATTCACATAACTCATTTCCATGCAGTTTTACAGACCCCGTGTCTGACTCCAGTTGGTCAGTAGCTTTCTTGCCAATTACTCTGTTGGTTAGTAAAAGGTATTTTACTTGTCCATCAAATCTCTCTAATCTTAAATTGTTTACATATTTTCTTCACTGATTCTCATGGGATAGATTAAATGTTTCTGTAGGTGCTAGTTGTTTTTCACCCAGGAATAGATTGTTATGTTAACAAACTGTTCATACCAGGATTGTTTTGACATGGAAACTTGCAAAGTGCTTGCTTCTCTTAGAAGAAATAACCAGCCATGATCTAACAGAGCAGGCCTGATTTTATGAGGACTTTCTTTTATAATTGTTCTGCCTTACTGCAACAGCCCTGTGTCCCTCTGGGGAACAATTTGCACCTTGTTCAGCTGAAACCAGTCCATGGCACCACGACTTTGGCAGTGACAGAAGGTCCAGGGCAGCACAGGGCAGTCCTTCCCCAGTGTTTCACTCCTACACCAGCCTGAGGAGTGTCCTGCAGACAAGTCTTTGGGACAGTAATTTAGAGTAAGCTGTAGAGCTCCAGTTTGACTGCAGCTTTTAAGTGAGCTTCTTCCATTCTGAATTGTTCCCAAGACCCCTTTTCCTTTCACATCTTTAAAAAGTGATCACATTATTCTTGGGCTGTTGCATGTGGGCTCGAATGGAATTTAAACTGCCTGCCTGACAATGATGAATGAATCAACTCCAAATCCCTTGATGTGGATCAGCTATATAGCATAACAATAATATTGTTGTTTAACATTTATATTGAAGTAATACCGTGAGGAATCTCATCCATTCGGGGACTGGAAACTGAATAAAACACACAGTGAAATAACAAGCCTTGTTCCAGAGACAAGGCTGTCTAAAAGACAAGCTGTACCTGTGGAAGGAGACAAACAAAAAAGACAAGGAGCAGAATGATATAAATGACAGTTGCATCTTTACACAAAACCTGGCTGCTGCTGAATTTTCTTGCATGGTTGACCTGCCATTTTGTTTCTAGACTTTGCTCATCCCTTTCCACTTTCATCTTCTTTACCTGTGCTGTCAAATAATCTCTTAAACCTCAGGTTTTTCCTGGCAAAGTTTGGAAAATATTGGAAAAAGGAAGCTGTCCAGGAAATTCCCTGTGACACTTTGTTATTACTTTTGGACCAAATGATTTTAGTTGGCTTTCTGTATCTTGGCATCCATATTCAAGCTTACTTGGGTGAATTCTTCTCTGCAAGATGTATGTGAAGCTCTCTGTCAGATTTTCAGATTCTTTACTTAGATCCAACTGTGTTGAATCTGTTACATTCCCTCCCATTTCTCACTTTGCAATATTTTCAAATTTGCAATTTGGCTTCTCTGGAAATAGATATATTTATATATTTATTTATTTTTTAACAGATTCATTCTTGCTACTGTTCATTGTTCCCTATGTCCAGCAGGGCAGAGATTTTAAAATCACTCACCTACTTGGTCTAGCTATTTTCTCTGGAGTCTAGTGCAACAAATTTTTAGTAAAATCAAACTTAGGCGTCCTTTTTCAAAAGGAATAGAACATTCTCTTGACTGTTTTTGAAAGTCACACGTCACACCCTGGTTGTGCAGTGTTAGAGTTATGTTACACACACACACACACACAAAAAAAAAAAAAAAAAAAAAAAAAAAAAAGAGAGAGAAAGAGACAAAGGAACACATCTTAATAAAATATTTTAAATAAAAATATTTTTTGGTCCTAGGCCATAGTCCCAGAATCCCACACACCAAGGTCCTGTTATAAATCTTAACAGTACTAGCTAGATTTAATTTAGTCAAAGGATATAAATAAATAATTACTTTTTGGAGAGGACTCTTCTAGCCTAGATGACTTGTGCCACATTATCTAGCACAATTCCTTTTACTTTGTGAGCTTTTACTAAGCTGGAAGCATTGGGTGATTATTGTCTAATAAAAAAAGGTCCATGTGCTAAATATAAGTTTCCAATGAAAAGTGAAGCATATAATATACTGTAAATTACAAGTTGTGATAAGGCTGTGGATAATTCCAAATGATAAATGATTTAATTTTATCTTCACAAGAAGAGGCTGAATCAAGGCTGTACCTTGCTCTGAAATGACACAATAATTGGAGTGAGTACAGGATTACTGCATTTGTCCTGACTTAACATTTCATCAGGATCAGATGGAATTAATTTAAATCTGTGTGGTGTTTCTCAGAGGCCTCACACGTGGACTGCTCAGCTGCAGAACAGGTACAGCCTTGGCCATTATAGCATCTACCTGCAGAGAGGATGTTGCAATCCACATTTCACTCTGCTTTGGACCCTGATGATTTTACAGAGTGAGAAATATTTCTGGATTAGTTAGGGAAGAGTGCTGTGTCTCTGCCAAGTGCCTGTAGGATTGCTGCACAGCCAACTGGATTCCTGGGCAGCTCAAACACAATTTGTATATGAATAGAAGGCTGCTATAGGGCTGGACTGCACTGGGGGGAAAAGCAAAACACCATGGAAAAAACAGCAGAAGAACATTGAGAAAAATAAATTTATATTTCACTAAATTGCTAAAACTGGTGGCTCTGATTACTTGATCGATACGTCAAAATATGTTTTGAAAAATGATGATATGCCATTCTTGTGAAGACTGCAGTGTTGAAGAAAAATGAAATAATAGGAGAGGGGTATAAACTCCAAGAACAATTTTGCCTTTTAAAGCACACACCATATCCCCCATGCCCAAGTTTGACAGTATAGTCTTCTCAGAGACGCCTTTTGGCCACCATAAGCCTTAGTCAGGAAAACATGCAGTGCTGTTTGACAGAATGTGCAAAAAGGGGAAATTCTGTTAGAGTTCATTGAATGATTGATGATAATTTAAATCCACTTCAGAAAAGCTGTTATGTTCTGGAATCATTTCTTGGCTAATGTGCTAATAAAAATGCATTGTATAATGCCACTGCTGGATTTCAAACAATTTAACAGCAAAAAGTTGCTTACTGAGGAATATTGGAGGTTCCTCCAGAAGAAGGATAATATATCTAGATAATAATCTAATAATAATATCTATATATTATGTATGATATCTATAGATAATAGATAATTATTGTCTATAATCTATCTTGATAGCTATATTATCTATAAATAATATATAATGATCTATAATCTATAGATAAGAGCTATTACTGTTACTATTAGATTAAATTACTATTTTACTATTGGATGATAGCAATAATGATGGTAATGAACTGGGCCTTTTTTACATTTGCAAACCAGAGGGAAACCTTGCAAAAATCTTCACTTTTTTCAGGATGAGGTGAGCATTTAGGAGGGAATTACCTCTGCTCAGCTTCACTCCAGGCCCTGGGTAGGTCATGGAGCAAACCCTCCATCTCCATACACGTGAGCAAGGTCAGGGGAAAGAGCCAGTGCAGATTTCTCCTGTGCAAAAAAGGCATTCCCTGGGTGCCTTTTAGGATCAGGTGAGTGCTTTTTGTTTACCTGATTGGCTTTTGGCACAAGCTCTGGGGCTGTGGTGGCTGCAGCTCGGCTGGTGAGACACGGAGTGGGTGGGAACTGCCAGGACAGCTGGGCTCTTTTCAGAGGGACACAGTGACAGCACGAGAGACAACAGACACAGGAATGTGGAATGTTCAAACTTTGTATTAAGGGTTGGGTGTGGTTTTTCACCGTGGAGAGGGACAAACAGTGGGAAAAAATTGCCCAGAGAAATTGTTTTCACATCACAATTCAAGGTTTGTCCTAATGTACCTCCTGTGTTCATAGGATACTTCAGCTTTATCTCTCTGAAGTTTCTACAGGAAACAGAGATTTTTGTTGTCATTAGCAGCACTCTGAGAATGATGGGGCTCTGAACAGGAGATGCAGTACAATGGACAGGCAGGGAATGAGGCTGAACAGTTTAATAAAACGATTTTCAAATAAATTGCCTCAAATAAATGCTTTGTGACTCCAGAGCCCCCAAACACACAAACTCCTTGGGAAGCAGAATTCATCTGGAAAATAATTTTCAAATGTCTCTGTTGCACAGAAATCCCCCTGCTCTCTCTGCCCACAGTGGTTAGTCTTCTATTTGGAATTAGCTATTTTATTGTAAAATCCTGCCTTTTCCAGGGCTGCCTTTGGGATCAGTGCGGTGAGAACTTCACTCTGGCCTTTAGAACCCTCTGAAGTACTTGTAGAGATATAAACATGTTCAAAAGGACAACCCTAAAAGACCAGAGTCATGCTTTGGTGAACTCTCTAGTTAGGGTGTATTCCTAAATAGGAAGAAGTACAAGGGAACAACCTGTAAATTCAAATAATATCATTTACTTGGGTTTGATGGATGTGTTCTTCAGGACACTGCTGTGCATAGGAGAATTCGTTTTGGTTTTTTTTCCCTCTAACAATGAATTTGGGGAACATGAATCTCACCTCTGTCTTTCATCTGCCTAATTTTACATACACAGAATAAATAAAAGCAATCAGAGAACCACAGGAACTGCAAGATGAAGTGGAGGCTTATGTGTTTGGTTTGCCATCTGCTTTATTTTGGACCAAATACCTGTGTATTCAGTCCAAATCCACAGTGTGCATTTCTTTTATTATCCATGCATGCTGCTTGCCTCATATTTAATCATATTTTTGTTATTTTATTACAACTCTACAGATATTAATTAGGTGATTAAAACTCCTCCAGAAAAAATTTAACACCTGTTCTGTGCCTTAAATATTGTTTACAGAATTCAGAAAGCTGTGAAACTTTATTTTGTTGAACAGATCCTTATCACTTTAAAGTGCTACACTATCCTTGTACTCCAATTTTGTGAGGAAGCTGCTGAAATCAAAGAGAAAGCTGGCTGCTACTGGATCTAATTATTACAAACTATGACACAGTTTTTGCAGCGAGATTGAGGAGGAAAAAACCATTTTGTAAAATTTTTTATTTAAGGAAAATCAAGTTTCCGCGTTGCAAGGAAGAGTTGCTAGTGGCTAAAAACTGATAATTTCAATTGGCTTTGCTCCATCAGCCACAAGGAAAACACCTGGCAAGCTGCTGCATCCCAGCCAAGCCTTGTTAACCTTTTGGCCTTCACAGTAACTATCAGCAGGCACCGAGTCAGTGCTGCTAATAAACTGGCATTAAAACTTCCACCTGCTAATAACATCTTATTGCTTTTCAGGATTAAATAAAAGGAAATGAGCTGTTTAATTACAGTCAGAGAAATTTTGCAATGCTGTGCTGCCTTGGATGGTGACAGTAATGCTGAAATGTTTTTAAGGACGTGACTACATGAACTGATGGCTTCAGAGGTAAGCCAAGAATGGCAGCAGCTATTCTGTGTTAATTGCTGGCTTGTAGGAAGTGTAAAACATCTTATTTTTACATGAAGGGAAGATAAACTGGGGACAGTCTTTTCAAAAACATCTGTAGGCAGTTGTAAGCAAGGTTGTATTCAGAGAATTTTTTTTCCTCCTCATTAATGTTCTCCTTAATTATTCCACTTTATGGGGAATTCTTTGCTGGTTTTTAATTTTTTTTTTGCTTGCCTCGCTGCTAGAAAAACCCCCAATTCTGTTTTCCTTTGTCCAGCAATAAAGCAGGAGAGAGATATTACACTGTAGCCAATATTTTTTATTCTATTAAGAGGAAGTTCTTCTATTCTGATTTTTCTGGAACATGTGAAGCAAACAAGACCCTGGAAGAGCAAAAATCTTGCCTGGAAGTCACATGTGTGGGACAGATGTCTGTCTTTCTTTGCCTCATTTTCCACTTCTCACCCTGATATATTGATTATTATAGGGCAAAGTCAGGTGGATTTTGAAGCTCCAGCAATGCACCACAGCCCCTGTAGAGGTCTGGTTTGGATTTTGGCATGTTTTGGAAAAAGGAATGCAAATACCACTTCCTGAATGGAAAAAAAATGCCCTGCTTGTCCAGTTCCAACTTCCCAATGTGTTTTCAGCAGAAAGTGATTTTTATAGGAATGTTGCAAGCTGTCTGAATTCCACCAAGTTTAATAGCTTGGAACATGACTATCTATCAAAATCAACATAATCCTTTTAAAAAGAGGTGTACTGCAACAGTGCTTTGCTTTTAAAGAACAATTCCCACAACATGTTCCAGCCTCTCACTTTTTCCTGGTGGAAAAATAAGGATTTGGAGGGAGGGACTGCAAAGTCAAGGGAAACTCAATTCATGTTTCAGGAACTCTCATTTATTTCTTCTGTGAGCCTTGGCTGGGTTGTCAGCATGATGCAGCCTTGCTGTGGTGAGCTGTTGAGAGGCAGCATCTTCAAAGACAATAAATCTCTAAAAGGACAAAGGGAAGCAGTAATGTCACACATGCAGTTTGGGTGTTTGTAGTTTGCACTTTTTCATTCCTCTTTTTCATTTTTCAGAGGAACTGTTGTTGGGAATGCTTATCCTGCTTTTAAAAAAGGGCATTTCTTAGCATCTCTTTCGATTAAAGCATGGGCAGAGTGTGTTTCTGAGCGCTCTAAAAGTGACTTCTGAACTGTGTGGACAGAGGAATAAAAGGCCACAATAAATTGCATTGTATTTTACATTAAATTGTTGTGTGGCAACAGTTTCTGGTGAGACAGATTCACAGCAAAATGACTGCAGGGTGCACATTTGCCTTTCTAAAGGTCATCAAGTTATGACAGATGAGATAAAGAGAGTTTTGAGAATCTCAGATTTGCAGGGGTAGCTGCGTGCCTGTAGCTTAATGAAGATTTTAATTGTTTTAGTCAATGAAATAAGATATGCTACTCAGAAAAGTGCTCTGTGTGGTCCCTTGGAATGGTGATTTTAGTACAAACAATTACAGAGCCTCAAGCCTGCACGGTGTGACTGAATATTTCAGGACTTTACACATTTGAGGAAATAAATTATGCCACTCTTCTCTTGCACAGCCACACCCTCTCTCACGTTCATGTTTCTTTTTTGGGGATATTCCAAGTTTTTCCCTCACAGTCAGGATTTCTGATTCTGGGAGCAGCCTATAGCACCCAGGCATAGTCACACAAAGTCTGACTTCAGGTTTTGTATCTGTTGAGCTCAACTCCCTCCTTACCTTCCTTTTATACTATTTTATTAACTTTTTTTATTTATCTATTTATTTATAGTGTTTTATTTAACTCTAACTCCTTCCTCTCCGAGTCTTGTGTACCTCCATCCCAGCTGGGGCACAACTCCTTTTCTAGAGATTCAACAAGAGACAGCTTGTTTATTCTCTTTGTGTATTTTTGCCCTGCTGCTGCTAAAAGTAGGGCAAGACTTTGGAGAAAATGCTAAGGTACAGATCCAAGTGGAGATTAAAGGAAACAAACTGACTGCCTGTCACAAAAATCCTGGAGGTGTAGCTTTGGAGCATGGAGAAAACAAAGGAATAATATTTCAGGTGTTGTTGGCATCTCCCATGTACTGTAGACTTCATTTTAGTGTTCTTTATGGGACAGCTCCTGCATTGAGGAGTTTCTGCTTTTCTTTTTTCTCTAGGAAAGACAGCAACAGCTGGGGGTGTGTGGGATTTAGGGTCTGAGCATGTTTTTCGTGGAAGTTAAGACTGGGTACCCCAGAACCTCCAACCAGACAGCTTCCTTTTGAAAAGCTGAATGGGAACCTTTCCTTAAAAACTGGGGTTTTTTTCTACCATGTATTTTTTTCCCTCTCAGTAATTAGAAACAAAGGCTGGTGATGAAAGAAACCAACTCTCTCCAAGATCCACACTTCTAACAGCAGTTTTGTCACTGAAGAGATGTATTGATGCTATTTTCAGGGTTTTGTTCCTCTCTTTGTGTGATGGGAGATGCCAGTAGTCTCTTGAGACATGGATTTGTTCTCCTTAGAAAGTGCTCTTGCTTCAAAACTTGGGGGGGAGACCTGCCTTATTTTCAGAGGTCAGGGGGATACACTGAAAAGGAAACATGAATGAAAGAATATTTCTGGGGTTTGTCAGGTAAGCCAGCAATAATTGCTGTGCCACAGGGTGCTCTAGCTACCATTTGCCTTGCATGTTAAAGTAGAAATGTTTTGAATGAGCAGCAGCTCTCTGAAAAGCTCATTTTTCAGGGCAGTCCTCAGTTCTGGTTGGTGTTACTAGTGGTCATCTTGCTAGCTGGTAGATTTTTTTCAGTATTAGCAGCATTTTGCGAATCTGATCTCGTGTTCTGGTGATTTACACCTTGCATTCAGGTCTGCAGTTTTTCATTGCATATTTAAACCAGGCCTCTCAGTGCACAGTTAGCACAGTGGGCCCTGCAGAGCAGGGGTTGTGGTACCAGGGATCAGATTTAAAAGTCTGCAGTGCCTGGGACAGTCTTCACTGGGGGTGTCTGAAAGGCAAATGAAGCTCCACTTTCTGTTTATTATTTCATTTCCAGCTGTGGCAAAGGGATAGACATCAAGGCAGGAAGGCTCCCAAGAACCTGAAGTGAACATGCACAGGCATGCTGGTGCATTAATATGTATTATAGGCACATGATTTCCCTTGCAAACGGGAACATCTCTGCAAAGAGTGATAAGCCCTAGGTTCCTTTTCTGTGACACTGCCTATAATTGCTAGGGAAAAAATGGGCTTAAATTTAAAGTTCCTGGAGCACTGCTCAGAATCCACAGTGTGCATTTTCAGCACTATTTTTAGCCTGTTGCTTGCTGGGTTAGAATGCAAATAGCTGTGTGCAGAAGTCCACACAGACAGAAAACAGGAGGGAAGTTGTGCCTATCCTCACTGAAGAGTTTTACAATTTCTTCCTCTTCATTACTGCCCAATATTCAATGTATTTGCTGCTACAGATCTTTCAAGCACATGGGCTGTTGGCTACTGCTGATTGTCTGACTCTATTAATATAAAAGTATATTCTTGCAAGCTCTGGCCCATCCAAAGTACAAGAATGGGACCAGTCCTATTATTTGCCAGCAGAGAGATTATCCCTCAAGCAAAGATCAGTCTTGGGCAGTGGGGTAAAAAATGATACACTTTTTCATAATGGAATGATCAATTAATGCCTGGGAAGCAGCTCTCCTAAATTATTTTTACAAACCTGCTTTTTTTTTTTTTAAATAATCTTGACAAGTGACATAATGAATTGGCAAAATGAAAAGGGCACTGTCACTTGCCACTCTATCTAAACAGTAAGGTTGGAGCAACTATCTGTATTATACTTGTCTGAAGAGATCTATAGGAAATAGATATCAAAGATATTAGTGGTACGCTTTTATTCCCATTGATCTCGCTCAGAACCTAGTTAGCAACCTAAAAACTTCATTTCTTGCATATTTCTTCTCAAAATAGGTTTTATTTTGGCTTGATTTTTTGCAAAAAAAACCTCTTAAAAACCCTTCTAGACTGAAATAATGCTGGGGCAAACAACTGTGAGTCAGTGAAATTTAGAAGTGGCAGTAGGGGGCCATATAAAGGCTCTTAAAACAAGGGGAAGCCATCAGACAGCAAAAAAGTAGCACTCATGCATGCTGTGTGCTGGATTGCACCTAAATGTGCAGCTCCTTGATTTGAATTTCCTGCCATTGACCAGCTGCTTCAAGTCAGTATTTGGGGTGTGTTTCCTGCTGCAGACAAAATGGGAGAGACTCTCTCTGGTGAGCCCTGGTTTACCTCAGGGCAGACAGAGGGCAATATGTGGATAAAAGCTGCAAATCTTTCAGGGTTTTTCAGTTTGTTGGGGATTGTCACTAAAGCCCATCAGCACTCCTCCAGTTTGGTGCTGATACACAAAGCACTTGTCCTTGGTTTTTGCAATAAATTGAATTTTCTTTTCAAACTGAATTTTTAGCATCATCTAACAGGAAGCAATACTTGTTTCAATGTTTCAGTGTAAGACAAAAGTCAGTTTAGATACAAATTTCCAACACCTGTGAATTTATCTACAGAGTGGATGATAGTTCAGTCTGGGGAAGGAAAATTATTGGTGCTCTAAAATGTACATTTTAGGACACAGCATCACAGACTTCAGTAGTACAAGTCGCTGTTTCACAGTGTTTGACAATGTGCAGGTCATTTTCATATTTGCCAGGAGTCAAAAACACACAAAAAAAATTCTTTATGCTTTGGGATTCTGTGGGCTCATTCTTTAGATAACTCTGCTCCACCACTTTGACTCTGTTTTGGCCCCTGCACATATCTAGGGTTTTTTTTTTTTTTTTTGCATAAGTTTCAAAGTCTCCTGAGTGCTCTGAGAAGCAAGAACCTCTGGGCTCTATGAAACAGGAAAGATGAAATCTGTGACAAGTTATAATAGTCAAGGTTAATTTTGAGGCAGTGTGTGTTTACTGCCTCTTAGGGGAGTATCTCACTGCTTTGCATGCTGCTTACTTGTTTCTGGAGCTGGAGAAACACTGCTTAAAAGGATTAATTTGGCAGGCACTCCTGAGACTTTAGAAGGTAAACAACAGTTTCTTTTGTGTCAATATGGCAATTAAGGTTTGGGAGATTAAAGAAAAGAAAGTAAATGCAGTTTTGGCTCCTTCTGTAGACTGGTGGCTTTGTGATCCTTTGAATATTTAATGAGGTGCTTTGATGGTTCTGGAGGAGCAAAATCCAGATCAGATGTGAAAAATGGAAGAACAGTGAACTGCAAAGTGGGACTTATGTGATGCCCAGGATCAGGTGTGTGGGGTTTCTTGTGCTCCAAATTGATGTCCAGGCTGATTTGGTAAATGACAACTCCCACGTGCTGAAGGTGTTGAGATGCCTGGAAATTTCTGCAGTTGACCTCTTTTAATACCATCTTTACCAAAAGCTCTGTCTAGTTCTGAGTCTTGGGCTAAGGTAAAGAATCTTCCCCATAAAGCCAGCAAAATTGTTAAAAATATTACCATGAGTAGAACTGTGAATTTCAGAGTCACTTGAAGGAGAGAGAAGTGATGTTCAAGGTGATCTTTTAGCAGCCTTTAAAGCTGCTGGCACAGTTTAATTCTTGGATTTTTTTTCTTTTTTTTTTTTTTTTTTTTTTACCTCAGAGGACACAAACCAGGCTTTAACATGCTCTGCGGGTATTTTCTCCTTGTCTCCCATTTTGGGCAGAACACTTATTACCTATCCTGAAGGGGGTGGCTCTCATGTCTCTTCAAATATGTCTTCAGGGAATTAATTAAATTGTCTTTCTCAAAGTGGGTGGGCATTTAGAGGAAGTTTAATTTGAAATCAGAAATTAAAGAGGTCTGAAGTTAATTCAGAATGCTTTTTATATGGCATTATAGCTGGAGAAGCTGTCAGAGTGTTAGCTGTGTGTAGTGGGAGGACAGCTCTTATTTTAATCATTTTCTTCCCCATTTTTCCCCCTGGCCCAGTGCTGTTCCTCCTGTTTGCAGTCCCAAATCTGCTTTTTTTCGGAGTGGGAAAGAGATGAACCTTTGAAGAAGCAGAGCAGCAGAAATCCAGGTTTTGAACAAGACCCTAATATATCCCTCAGGGAGCTCTTTGTGCCGTTTTTTTTTGGCACACCAGTGCTTTAGAGTGGCAGTGCTGGCTTCAGGCCCTCTGGATCTTCTTCATGACAAATTCAGGGAGAAATAAATGTGATTGCTTTTCTGGCTAAGTGAAGAACTTTATCCATTCTCAGCTGCCTCTCTTGACCTCTCCTGCTTTATCAAATTGAAGAGCAATGTAAAGACAGGCGCACTGCACTCCCTGAGCAGCTGGGCTGTTTTCCAGAAGAGAAAGGGATGGAAGATGAGCCCTCTCCCTGTGGAGGTGCCGTCTGCTGTCCCAAAGTGATCCCTGTGGGGGGAATTTGGGATATAGACAAGTCCCTGGGAGGAATCCAGCGTTGCTGAGGGAGTTGCCCAATGCGGCTGCAAAGGTGCTGTAGATTATCTTAGGAAAAGGCTGTGGTGATGGGGAATTTTCTCCAGGAAAGCTTCACACCTGATGTCAGGAAGGGAGAGAAAGAAGATCTGGGGGGCTACAGACTCTTCATACCTTTCCAGGCACTGGGAATTCTTTGGGGCAGCCTTGGAAGCCATCTCCAGGCACATGGAGAATGAGAAAGTAACTGGGAACAGGATTTTCCTGATTAAACATTTCCCCCAAGCACCTCTTGCAATGAAATGAGTGGGTCTCCAATTGCAGCTAATTTGGTGAGATCTGGGCTAGGAAAGTGGATGAAATGTGGCTGTATGAGCCAAAGGGTGGAGATCAGTCACCTGAGGTTGAAATAGTTGCTGGGTATGAGATGTCTCCCTAAGAGATCAATTCTTATACTATAAATATCTATATTTATATAGATACTATAATATATAGTATTTATAATACTATGAATATCTTTATTTGCAAGCTGGATGATGAGATACAGCAAATACCTGTACTATAGTAAGCTGTTCTGTATCATTTCACTCTCTAAAACACAATGATGCTCTATTTAAATGAGTCTTTATTCTGTGGGATTTGTTGTTGGTTTTTTGGGAGCTTTTTTGCTGTTTTTTTTTTAAACCCCAAATAATATTTAAATAGCTTTTTTGAGGTTTTGAGGAAAGTAAGTAATCTCAAAGTAAGAATGAAATGGCCACCCATCATCTTCCTTATGCTGATCCATAGGTTTGGGTGTGGTGGGTTTTTTTTCAGATTTATTTTATTTTAAAGTAAAAGATTTGAAGCCAAGCATACAGCCATAATCTCACTGCTGGCTACATAAAAATGTCAACGTCCTGGATGAATGCTCTTGAGATTTTAGTGGCTGGAAGGTGACTTCATAAATCCCTGCTTTATTAAGATGTCTCTTGAATGTCCACACAGTTATGTGAAAAGTAAAAGATGAGCACTTACAGAGGTTACACCAGGTGTGAAGTTTCTTTCTCTGACCAAAAGGCACTTGTGAAAATTGTTTGCAGGGCTTTGGAAGGAAATGTGAAAGAATTCATAGTTATTGTTAAGCTTGTGTGCGTGAAATTGTTTATTTTTCCCCTCAGCTGAAGTTTCTTGGTTGACTTATTCCCGGTTCTTTCAATTTCCTTGCTCTTCCAAGAGCATCAAGTCACAGTTTGCAATTAGCACTCGTGACCTATGCAAAAATACAAAGTTCCCCAGCTCCCCAAGTGATCCCTGCACTTCAGCTGGGTAAGAGCAACCATGGCAGTGCTCTGAAATAAAAACGCAGAGAGAAAAACACAATGACAGAGCAACAGGGGGAAAAAAAAAAAGACAAATCCACCTCTGCCAAAGCATTCTGAGTGCTTCCTCCTACCCTCCCAGTGTTGATGTGCTTTGCCTTTATTTTGCACTGATGTTTTCTGCATTACCTGTTGGGGAACTGCAGCAGACAGAGCCTTTCCCAGGGTGTGTGAAGCTCCAGAAACTCATTAGGGCAGCAGCCCTGCAAGGCAGAGCTGGGAATCAAACTGTGAAATTGCAGCTCCTGAGGGGCCCTGGGCACAGCCATGAGCTACTGCAGCTTTCCAGGGACACAGCACAACAAATGATGCCAAATCCCAGCAGCTGCCCTGTATTTATTCTGTCATTTATGCTCCAGGGGATGGAATCACAGGAGAAAATTCCTTAAGGAAGTTTTTTTGGCAAAGCTCAGAGAGCAACAACCTTTATTCCTGTGAGCAGAGTTGTAGAAAGGATTGTTTTCCTGGTTTTCAGTTTCTTATGGTTTCCTTGCCCCTGCTTTCCTTCCCCTAAATCTTCAGTTTTTCAGACCAACACAGTAAGTAGTTTTGAGGAGGGAAGGAAATTGTTACTTGGCCACAATATGTACACTAATAGATTCTGCAAATAAATAAATGGAATTGAGGGGATTCCACTCCTACCGATTGTGGGGGAACCCAGGCAGGGCCATATAAAATATTGCAGGTATGTGAATTAGCAGAACATGTAGTGTACACATTTCAAATTGATTTATATTCTAATTTTCAAAACTCTGGGGAAAGCATACATATAGCTCAGAAAATGCTGACTTTCAGTTTATCCCACAGCGACTTTATCTTAATTATGGGTGGGTCTGCTGGTTTCAGTGGTGCTGTTGAGGAAAGCACAAAGTTACTGGAGAGTTTTCATATTTTTGAGTCTATCTCCTAACAATAAAATGGCCCAAATTGCAAAAATATTTCATCTGAGGAGGCTTACACCAGCATCCCAGGAAAAATGCTGAAGAATGGACATGGAATGTAACAATATTTATGGAATATCCGTGTTTGAGTGACTGGTTTTGAGTAGCCATGCATTTTTTTTCATTAATTTGGGTATGTGACCCTAGTTGTCTTTCATATAGGCATGTGTCAAAAAATTTTTCCTTTTGTGAATAATGTCACAAAATTCTATATAGTTATTTTCTAGGACATCTGATACACTTCCACAATCTGGAATTGTGGGCCTAAAACACGAAGAAACAGGAAGATTTTGATTGAATAATTCCTTTCAGGAATTGCAAACCATTTGTCCAAACACATTTTCAAATATACGTAGGAAGGAGACATGCTTAGGGAATCAATCTAATTTCTGTGTGTGTGTGTAATTGTGAATTTATTTGCCAAAGAATTAATTGAATAATTGTTCTTCACATGAATCAAAATAGTGGAAAGGGAATGAAAGCTTCTTGAGAAATTGCACCTTCGTATATGAGGATATTTCAGAGAATTCTCATTCTAAATATTGCCATAAAGCTATTTTCAGGGGAGGAAGAGGAAGCAAAGTTGCTGAGGCTGTAAAAAGAAGCTGCTGGTCTCTGGATGACAAAGGCACTATAGGATTCAAGCAATGCAATTAAGACAGTTATAAAAATCAAAATAAAGAACAGACTTTTAATTGTAGATGTAATTAACTACTGGAGCTAACCAGTTCTAGGGATGAGGCAGAGCTGCTGTCATTTGTTGTCTTTACATTTACCCATTTTGTGCAGAGTAAGATTAAAGATTGTGATGACCTCTTCTGCTCTTGCAATCCATAAGTCCTGGCTTAATAACGTTGGGACACACTGTGAAGGTGACAGGAGACGCCTGGCAGGCTGTGGGCAAAGCAGGATTTGAAATGGTGAAACTTTAATAGAGAAAAAGCCTTTAAATAGAAGGCCCATTAGAGCATTTGAGGCGAGAAGGAAAACTGCAAAGTGTTTTAATTTAGTTTAAATGTTGCTGCCTCCGTGTATTTGAATTTATCTTGCAGATAGTTTTCACATGGAAATTGCAGTTATAAGTTTCAGTACCACAGGATGCAATTGAATGTACTCTATGTTTCACTGGTAATTGGTAAGTGATATTTAGAATGTGTTGCTAGTGAATTATTTATGGGCTTTTGTGCCAAAACTGAGTTTTTAGGAATGGCACGATGCTGGCTGGTTGGGGAGGATGCTGTTTCGTGAATAAACCTGTGAGATGCAGGTATTTTGCTGCTGTTGGGTTTTTTTTCCAGCTGGAAATGAAGCAGCTGGAAGGATTAATTAGGATTGAAGGAGATAAGGGGTTCTCTGCAGGAAGCACCTAACAGGCTTTCTTTTGGACATTGGGTGCTTTTGAAGTTCTTGATCAGAGGTAGATTTAAGCCCATAATTGCTCAGCTTTTGAGGAGTTTCTAGGCTTGAGATTTGCTGCATCTGGAGTGTTGTGGTACAGAGATACTTTAACTCAGTTATTAGCACAGTCAGACTCTGTGTTTAGCACTGATTGCCAGAGGTTCTCATCTTTATGAGTATGAGTACTGAAAAGTTGGGTTGCCCGTGGTGCATCGTATAATTTTGCTCATTATACCACTGATGGCAGTTAAGAGAGCAGAAACAGTGGGGTATAATTAAAGCTTTGCTTTGTTATTGCAGTTTGATTTGTGTGAAGCTTCTCTTTCACCCCAAGAAAGGCATCTCTCACCATGCTGGAGAAATCCTCCAGAGCTCTCATGTGTTTGTATGAGCACTTGGGTGAAAGGCTCTGCTCAGCAGAAGGAATCACATACTTCAAAAGTGGGTTTTTTAGTCTTTGACATCAATTTCCCCTGCCATAACCCCAAATTTAAATGGTAGAGTCCCAGCTACCCCTGTTTCTGTTCCCTGTGCTATCTTCTCTGTAGGGATGCATCCCATAGATACTTTCCATGCTGCTTTTTGGAGCTGCCAAAAAGGTTTCCAGCCCCCTTACCCCAGTTCTGTCCCCTTGGGAGAAAAGCAGGGCTTTTCCACTCTGCTTTTGGGAATATGCAGGCACTGCAGCACAGACAGTGATTTAACCTTGTAAATGCATTTTTCACGAGGTTGGGTCTTGTCTGTTTAATGTCCAGCACATAGGGTGAGTTTCTTATTTGGAAGTGAGGATGTGTAAAGTCACCTGAGCTGTGGGTTCTATCATAAAAAGGGACAGGGCATTGGAGAGCTTCCCCTGGCAGGGCAGAATGCCTGAAGGTGAACATCCAGCTCCTAAATAAAATGAAAGGGCCTTCGTGCCTAAAGGGATGGAGGAAAACCCACGAGTTGCCTGACAGTCCTAAATGTGATGAAAACCATCCACTGCTGGGGATATTACTGTAAATCTTTGTCTGCCTGACAGATTTACATCTACTTACTTCCATAAAATCCACTGTTAATGGCACAACACCTATTAAGCTGAGGTATTTCTAGGTATACTCTGTCATCATATTTTACTGGAGAGTTTGCATGATTCCCAGCGTTTCAGTGCTTATATTAGGAGGCAATTCAGACTGAAAATAAAGCAACTTTCTCTTGCTTCTCAAGGACAAGCTATTGTTTCTGAGCAACCATTCAGAAATGTCAGGCAAAATATTGGAAATAATAAGGCTGAAAAATACTGTGCTCCAGGACAGATGAGATTTATTGAGACAAGTGTTTGGTTACTTGAAGGAGGCATTAATAAGACGCCAGCCAGATTCTTATATTTTCTTAGTTGCTTTCTGCCTTCTTTTCTGCTGTTTTGGGTGGTGTTTTGCATGTCCCAGTGGCAGTTGGAGAATTGAGGTTATCTATGGAGTACATGATGGACATTTACATCAAACCAGGGATAGCAGTGACGGGGAACAAGAATCTCGGCTTCAACATAAAAACTCTAGGAGAAATAATTGAAAATAGCCTGGTAGAAGTCTCCTTCCTTTCCCTTAGTTTTGGGATGTTTTAGGGCATTCTCATAGTGAAGAGAAGCTGTGGCTTCAGTTTTGCCTGGAATTAGTGAAGGGGAAAGCAGAATTGAAGGAATAAAGTCTGGAGACTGCTTCCATGAGGACATATCAGAGCTCCTGGAGGACTGATGTGCCTCAGAAGTTTCCAAGCACCATGTGATATAGGAGGGGTTTGGAAAACCTATTTTATTTCTTTGGTACCAGACTTACAAAGAAGCATTTCTTTCTGAGGCTGCCAGTGTGCTCCTAGATTTTCTTGTGGTGCTAATCCTGCATCCTGTGCCACACAGCCAGAAAGCTGCATTACACAGAAATGGATAAAAGACTCGAGTCTTTGAAGGGATAAAATATGCTATGTTCCCCCATCTGCCTCCAGCCAACAAAAACTTACAAAACAGGAATCTTGTGGTTTTTTTTTTTCATTTTTGCAAGCACAGTTCAGTTTTCCTTCCTGCAGAACCTGGAAAGAAACCCTATAAGAAAATGAGTGGATGTTGGAGAGCAGCAACAGCAATTTGGGGCAAAAGGAATTTCATATTTAAAGAGCATGACAGCCCTTTCCCATGACATTTCTTCCATATAAAAAGTAAATGTTATGCTTTCTTTTCACAAAAACTGAAGTGCAGAGACAACCTCCACAATAAAGTTTCACCTCTAGATTGAAAAGGAAAGCTCAATGAGCATAAAAAGTGTGTGTTGTTCTGCACCAAGAGAGGCTTAAAGGTCAGCACCAAGATGAATGCAATAACAACTGAGGGATTCTCACCTTGGCATAACCTGGCTGCTGCACAATTTAGGACACAAGTCCCATCCCAGGGTGTAATGAAGAAGCATGGTGGGTGGAATCTGCTGGCCAAGGCAGTGCAGAAGAGCTGACACCAAAGACGTCACATCAGGGGAGAGATTTACCAAATCTGAATTGCTCACCTGCCAGAAGTGCAGAAATCTGCAGTTCTGGGAGCATATGGAGAGAGGGAGCAAATTGCACAGTGCCAGATAATGGAAATATGCGGTATAAAATGAGCTAACAGGCGTGTCACATGCACTGGTGAGCTTTTATATTCTTCCCCTGGGGAGCTTCATAATTCTTCAAAATTGCAAGTTTAATTTGTAGCCATTCCCTTGGAGAAGATTTGCTTCAGTCTTCTAATAAAGCACATCTAGACCCTGGGTGGAGGAGTGTGTGTGTGTGTGTTTTAAGATTTCTTAATCTTAAAATCTGTTAGTTATGGATTCCTTGATTCTGTGAGCTATTTCAAAGCCATTCAAAGCCATTCACAAAAGGGGCATAGCAAAGCAGGCTGGTTTTTTTTGTTGTTGTTGGTTGTTTGGTTGGTTTGGTTTTTTGTTGTGAGTTTTAGTTTTTGTTTGGTTTGGTTTTTTAAGAGAATTTATAAATTCCCTTACTCAGATTCCATACCTCCAGTGGCAAACTTTTGGAAGTTTGAACACCAAAAAGCCACGGTCATTGCTGACATTACCTCTGCTTCAACTGGCTTTACAAGGGTTAGTAGTGCACAGAAAATGTCAATGAAGTCACCCATCCTAGTCCATGTAAAATTGCATTTCTGGGCCCTACTTATGTGAGAGATCTGAGATCTGAAGAGCTGGAAGGGGAGGCTTGTACAATTGCTCTGATCATGCAGCATTGAAGGGGAAGTCACTGGTCTTATTATTTTTCAACAGATTTTTCTTTTTTTTCTGTGCCATTAGAGTGAAATAGAGATATTCCTTTACAGGTACTAATATTTAGCTTTTTTGCTGGCAGAAATTGATGTGCTCCACAGCCATGCCATCATTATTTTGTTGTGATTCCATTGCTAATAATTGTGCTGAATTTTACAAGGAGGGAGATCGAAGGAGGGGAGGCAAAAAATGTCTCCAGAGCAGCTGAAGGGACAGTGGCAAAATGGCATTTAGTCACCATCTCCTCAGTTATTCACTGATCCACACCTCCCCTTTGCTGTCCGTGCTCCCTTTGACATTTTTGTACAAGCTGCCTATTCTTTATAGTGGTTATAAAGCAAATTATTTGCATAGCAATGCACGTTTCTCCTGGTATCTGCTCCCCTTCTGCTTGCACAAGGAGAGCAAAAGACTGATTCTGTTCTGACCTTTCAGTAAATTAACTTAGCTCACCTCTGCATGTTTGCCTTCCCTGCCACACATACCTGGTTACCTTTTCAATTACCTTCTTTGCTACTCACATTATCTTCCCTTAAATTGTGGGGCTCCCCAGAATCCTCTGTTGAGCCCATGCTACTTTCTGAAGAGAGATCCTTCTGAAGACAGGTTAGCTCAGAGAAAAACACGTCCCTGCAGCTGTAGAGCTGGGCTTACCTGTTTGAACGTGAAATATTTGAAATATTTTCAGTCCAAGCTGCACCATCCTTAGGGAAATGGTAAAAATGCCTTTACTAGCAATTAACTGGAAAACAGGTGTCAGTAACTTCACTGCCAGGACTTATCTTCCTTCATGAAAGAAGGGGAGAAACAAGGAGAGGGAAGATGAAATATGTGCAAAGAAAAAAAAGAAAGTGAGGAAATCCTTTTTTTCCCAGTATGTAAGGCATGCCACGTTTTATCTCTTTGTGCTGCACTGCTGCCAGCAAGAAGTTTATATTTTTGAAAGAAGAAAACACTGCCTCTATGAAGTAGAAAAGATTTCTCATTTCTGTTTGTATTTATAGTCCTGTGTGAAATACTTCAGGTCAGATTCTTTTTCCTAGTGTATTTTTGATACGTGCAATTTGCCCGATTTCTTTTCAGCACGAAGGAAGAGTTTGTGGCAATTAAAAGGCAAATATACTATTTGTCCTTTCAGGAAGAATTGCCAGCACCAGTAGCAGGTAGTTGTAGTGGATTGTGCTGTCAAAGGACTCAGCAAATCTGGGATTTAGTGCTTATGCTGCAAGAGATTTCTCTGTGACCTTGAACAGGTCATTCAGTTTCTGTGTGCTTCAGATCCCCACTTGTCAAACAGGGATAATGGTGTTTGCCTCTCCACAAGGTTGCTGTGAGGATAAATGCAATTAAATCATGCAGGTTGCCTGGCTGCTATTGAAGTGATGCCACCAAAGGAAGGGAATGGAATTAAACTCAGGATTAATTCTTCTCACAGTTACATATGTTTAAATGGATAGTTGCCTTGCTGAATTTGTTAAGATTAATAGTGCATGGCAGAAAATCAACAAGACTTGCTTGCCCCAAAACTCGGGGGGAGGCAAAGAGCCTTGCCTGTCCCTCCTCTGTTTAACCACAGATGTGATGCTGCTCTTGTTCCCTCAGGAGCAGGGATGGGTTTGCACTGTGCAAAGGAGGAAAATGGGTAGAATGAGCTGCAGGGTTCTTCAACTGTCTCTCCATTTCCTCTTCTTTCCCCCTGCCCCAAGGCCATGGCAGCCAGGAAGCCACAATTTGCCACAGTTTGGTGGAACTTGCCCATTGCTGTCTGACGGGACACTGTTGTATCCATGTTGATGCTTTTGAGGAAAAACATTCTGTAGCATTTATTCCCCCTATGGAATTGTTTACTTGCATGGTGTGGAAAATTACAGAATTTATTTGCAGAGTTGGAATCCCTCAGGTATACTATAAATATAATTACAAGTACATATAAATATATTTTTTCCACGCTATCAACATCTTGGCATGAGAAATCTTATTTCCTTGACTGTGAAAATAAATGCTTTAGAAGAGAAATAAATCCTTAATTTCTGCTCATGACTCAAGAGTTAAAACACATAGGATATTGGCCTAAAAGACAATTGATCCACTGTCCTTTGACACACCAATGCAGTGGGACATTTCGAAAGACATTTCATAGAAATATCTGATTTTGCAGAATCAGTCTTTGCAGAAGGGTGGAGATAATACTTTTATGACAGTTTGGGATTATAGGTAAAAAGGTGCTTGCTGAAGCAATGTTTTATGTTTTCAATTGATCCCTTTGGTTAAGATGTGGGTTTTCCAAACTGAACTCAGAAATGGTAGATCTCTGGTACCAGGTGTGGGGTTTTTTTGTTTGATTTGGTTTTCCTGGTTTTTACTTTAAATTGTCCAGACACTCAAGTGAAGGCATGTAGAAGGTTCTGTTGTCCTTGCACAGCATTGATTCTTCCAACCACAACCTAAGGTTGTCTAATCAGTTCTGATAGAATAAAAGTGAATATGACACCAATGTTAACTCTGGATTGATTCATATTTTGGGACAGAGTTTTGCCTGTCTTTGGGAAAGCTGGGATTCACCTTGGTCAAAGCTGTGTCTCCTCTCTGTGCATCTTTCTACCTTCAACGTAAAGCCTGATTTATCTCTGGAGATTTTATTTGGGATTTCCTTTCCAAAGGTGCTGTGAGTTCCCAGGTGTGGCTCTGATCTTGCTTGGGAGTCTCTCACCACACAAAATACACACACAGTGGATTGGTGAGTTTATGAATTTTAGGTTTTCCCAAACCAACTTTTTGTTTATTTACAAGCTGAAGTCATAGAACTCTCACAGACTGTGCTAAGCCCAGGAACTGTAGCTAAATTAGGTGATCTTTAAAGAGAAACCAAAAAAAAAAAAAGGGAAAAAATACCCAAAAAACCCCAAACCAACGGTACAACAAAAGAGAGCAGAGCTTAAAACCTCAAAACCCCCCTGATATTGATTCAAGGATTTGCAAAGAAAGAGAAGCTGCTTTAAACAGTAATTTGTTGTGATTGATTTGGCTTGCAGCTTGAGTTTTGGGCCTTATTTCTCATTTGCATTTATCTGGTTTGAGCTCAAAGCCTTGGACATGGTTCATGCTTGTGTGTTTTAGACTGAGGAGGGCCCTGCTGTGAGATCAGGTAACAGGAACACAAAAGTTTCTGTGATCATCTCTGCCCCCAGCTTCCTCTTTGGAAACCAAAATCAATTCAATTAACCCATCCTGGTCTTCTTAAGGAATGATTCTTTTTGTGGCTCTCTGAGCCTCTTTTAGTTGTTCCTCATCCTCCTGGGAGGATCAGTGCCAGCTGACCAATATCTACAATTATATAGGAATCAGAGCATCAAGTATGCAATGCAAATATCAATGACAGTTTAGTGCAGGTAACCCAAAAAAGTCAATTTAGTTGTAGGTAGGCTGAGCAGTGTATCTGGGTGAAGTGAGAACTGATCTGTCTGTACCCAGTGAGTTTTGTGGCACTTAGGAAGCATTTGATGGCAATAATTCAGCTGCTAAATGCATATTAAATGGGTATTACAACCTAGCAACGGGCCTGATACAAGAGCAGATGCTTGTTCAATTTTCAGCAGTATGATTTCTCATTGCCCAGCTCAAGTTTTACATCTGTCTAGATCCAACAACAGAAAATTAATTGCTGAGTATCGCGGTTTCTTTCCAGTGTAAAGCCACTATATTATTATTATTGGTAGTAGTAATAGTATCCTGTTCAGCAAAACTTTGCAATCCATTTCTTGTTTTCAAAGGATCATTTGATTAAAGCAGCTGCTTAAATCTCATTGATTTCAGAAATTCCAGTGGAATCCAAACATTTGGTAAATGTTCTCAGCGGGAACGCTTCCAGAAATCAGTTTCTGAGTGTACATTTGTATTTTTTGTGCATAGCACAGCCCCAAATTACCTGCTGATGTAAATGAGGGAAAAATGTTAGGTTAAGCCCACTTATACCAGCAGGAAATCTGGTCTGGGATTTGCTGTGATGAGCAAAAATATGTGTATATACTGGAGTTCATTTTACAAAGCTGGCCCAGCATTGCTGCCCAGGGGTAGGAAAGTATAAATACCACAGCAGGGGTAGGGATGAAATGTTATTTAACCATGCTTGATCTTTCAAAAAAATCCTCCAGAGGAAGGAACATAAATTGAACAAATCTATGTATTTTGATACAGTGTACTTACTTTAGTAGGCAGCATAATCACACAGCTAATTTTGAGTTTTGCATGTAAGGCAGCAAACACCACTGCTCAATACTTTTAGTCAACAGATAAGTGTTTGCTTCTTATTTTCCTCATGTATTTCCATGATATTGTGCAAATAAAGAGGATGATCTGTGATTATGTCACAGCACAAAAGAACACCCAAATTTACCAGAATCAGTATTTGGGAAATACTATTTGCTTAGCTCTGAAAATCAATGTTACTATTTGAACAAAAGTGTAGTTTTTAGAAAATATGTGTCATAAGGCAGGCACTTAGTGTGATTTTTTTTTTTCCCCCCCCCCACAATTAGAATTAGATCTACCGTCTAGTTTTCCAGATATGCAGCTTTGGCTGGAATTTTAATTTTTTTATTATTGTTTTGAGTTTATTTATTCAAAATACATGCCAGCAAGCGGGGATTTTCTTTCTGGCTCATCTGCTGATAAACACACAGAACTATTTCCAGTATAAAGTATCTGCATAAACAGTAGCTCCCTGATAGCCAGGTGATTGTAACATCAGCTGCAAATACTCACAAACAAGATTTTTGCTGGATGCCTGTTCAGTAGATCCATTGTATCAGATTTTGGCCAGTTTCCTGGAAATTTGTGGTGCATCCATTTCAAACCTCAGCAGCTGTGCCTGCTGCACGCACAGAAGAGAAATGCTCCTGCCTGCACTGGCATTTAATTTTTTCCTTATACATTGTAAAGTTTTATGGGGCAGAGCTGTAACACAGCAGCGCAGTGCACAGCCCCTCGGTGCTGCTGTAATTATTCAGGGGAGTTTGGGCATGATTCAGGAGGTAATGGGCTCTGGCAGCTCAGCTCCTCTATTGGGATTTTGTTGCTCTTCCCACCTTGCTGGTGGCTGCTTGGTGGTGTGCGGGGCTTTGGGGGAGCCAGGCTGGGGAACAAACTCTGCAATCTTCAGTGTTCTGGGGAATAGGGAGGTCTTCACCCATCCTCCTTCACCCTCCTCACTCAGTGATGTTCCAATTCTCAGATTTAGAGCAGGTTCTGTCTCCCAGAGCAGAGGTGTGAGAAAGCCCATCTTCTTCCTTTGATTAATGCTAATAGGATTTGTGGCCGTAAAGCACCACGCAGGGAGCTGAGAGTCTGTGCCAACGCAATTTTTTTAATCTTCTGTTGCTTTATATATTACCTTTCATAAGCAGTCAACAGAATTCATTCTGCACAGTTGAAAGAATCTACACCAGCAGGGGGTGAGAAGGTGTCTTCATCAAATTGGAGTAATTTACTGACACGTGTACCCAGCGCTCTGCACCATGGAATGTGCTAACGATGCAGAGTCTGTCAGCTCTGGGCCATCAGCTGAAATCAGGCCCAAGCTGGCAAAGATCAACACTCTTTGCTCTCTGTTGGTTGGACAGGACGTGGTGTGGAAGCAAATTTTCAAATCTGTCCCAGTGCCTGTTGGAGTGTGACTTTTGTGGTAAGGGCGTCAGGCTGGTTTGCTTCCTGCACGTGCTGTCTTAATTGAAATGAGAAGTTTACAATGGGATCCCAAAGCCAGTGAGATCCCTTAAAGGATGGTTTCTTTCAGTGGGCTTTGTGTGAATTTCTTGCCAGTGCTTTAATCTAAGTGACCTTGTATCCAGAGGGTGACTCAGTGCTGATATTAGAGGGAGCTGATGTTGGGATAACTATTCATATTTTCCTTTGAAAAACAGAGGCAATGGATATGGAGATTATACCATCCTCAAATCCCTGCTCTGCTGTTGACAGGTATAAAACTTCTCTTGACTGCTCTGGGGTTTTCTTGGTTTTGGTTTTTTTTTTGCTTTCCATTACTAACAAGATACCCTTGAAACAAAATATTATTCAAGAATATTCAAAAAGTTGAATCTACTGTAGCCATGTGTTCAATTAAAAGTCATTTATAATTTCTGGCTAGAAAACTAGGAATTTCCAACCAATTTTTAGACATTTCCTAAGTTCCTACCTACCTTGAACTATCCCTAAATTGTCTTTATGTGCAGGAAAATAAATTGAAGCTAACAAATAACTCAGAGCCCTTTCATTTCAAAGCCTGGTCTTCCATGTCGGTTGTCATGTGCTGCCATTATTCAAGAGGCAGATTAGGCAATCATCTTAATAAAATGTGAAGAAGATGAATGCAGAAATATCAGGTGCTGCTGGAGCATACTTCACTAAGCAAAGTATTTGCAGTTACTATTAAGTAGCACATAAGTCAATAGAGTACCTGAACAGAAGGTGGTGTATGTTGTTGTTCCAAGAAAATTTGGAGTAATCACCTTTATTATTAAAATGGATGGCTTTTTCTATATCTGAGTGCTCCCTTCTCCCCTGCCTTTCTCCCTCCCTGTAGTAAATGCCATCTAATTTATAGTGGTATACCAAATCACTTGGCTATCCAGGATATATTTGCTGTGAAGAGGTGTAAATGATTGTAAAGGAGGAAGAAATTTGCCCTGTGGGTTTGGGGTTTTTTGGCCCTTTTCCCTTCTTCTTCTTCTTCTTTCTTTTCCCTTCTTCTTTCTTTTCCCTTCTTCTTTCTTTTCCCTTCTTCTTTCTTTTCCCTTCTTCTTTCTTTTCTTTGACATGTACTTCTTTTTAGATGTAGCCCATAACTGAGAGGGTGGGGCTGAGTGAATCTGTAAGATTTCCATTTTATTCCTTTTTGGGAAGGAAGCACATTAAATAACACTTCCAGACCAAATTTATTGTTCCCTTACAACTGTTAGTGACTATTGTGGTAATGTGAGGTAGTCGCAAATCCAGCAGCTGTCACCCTCAGAGGGATTGTGATTCCTGGCTTCTGGCCTGAAACTTGGAATTTCCAGCCTAAAGGAGGTAAATGTCTACAGTCTCGTAGTTGCTTGTGTTCTGGTGGGATTTTAAAGCATGATGTGGTAGCTCGTAGGTTGATGCCTTAAGGAGCTGGCAGAGAGGTTGGGTGGCGTTAAGGGGAATAAAGTGGATTTTTATTGAAGTGCCTTCAAAGGCCACACCCTGGCAGTGCTAGAACCACAGTCATGGCTCTGCCCAGATGGCTCCAAGATGGAAGCAGAAGAGGGCTTGGTCATGAGATCTCACATTTTTTTAAGTTTTAGTCCATTTTCATACAGGAGCCAACTGTCCAATTAACAGCTTCAAATGATGAAGTTTCATCCTCCTTGCTTGCTTGCCCACCCTCCTCTTTTCAGTTGTTTATGCTTTGGGCCTGAAGTTTGAAGAGATTGTCCTTGAGTCTCCAGCTGGAATGGGATTGTTTTGTCTTCACCACCCTGTGAAAAGATCCTAGTATCAATTAACATAAAGCTAAAAGCTGCACACCAAAACAGAACAGAAACACTGAAAACCCAAGGAATGTGTGGACAGAGCCCTCGAGTGAGGTGTTCTGCCACCCTGGCTTGGCCAACAGGCACAGAAAGCAAGACAGCTTTTCGAACCCCTCCAAGAGCAGGGTGTGTTTCGTGGGTGTCTGGCAGGGAGTGGAGCCCCAGCTCTCTGCACCCACCAGCCACAGACGGTGTCATTGCAGCAAATCCATCTCCGCAGTGACAGCAGGCAGGCAGACAAGTGCCTGCTTTGTGTCTGTTTTGTTCAGAGATGCCACTCTCTGAAGGAAAAGGATTTTTTCTCTCCCTTTTTCTATTTTTAGCTGAAAATGGATGTCAAAGGTGTGGTTGACTCCACTTTCCTGTCCATTTTTCTTAGGCATGTTGCTTTTCACTTCAGTCAAGTTCCTAGAAATGCAGCCTGTCAGTGTGGCCCTTTACTTGTATTTTAAGGGACAGAGACAAATCCAACCCTGGCTCACATTGACTTGAATTAACTATTTTGTTAATCTGAGGTGTGTAAGGCATACAAAGAAAAGGGTTTGTTTTCATTTCTTCTATCTAGGAATCTCTATTGCCTTTACTTGTTTTTTTTTTTTAATTTTAATGCAAATTAAGAAATAGCATCTAAGACTTTCCGAAATACTGCATATTTGTCCTGCTCAAGTTGACATTAGCTGAATTGTGCTTTTTTGGTTTTTTCTTTTTTTTTTTTTTTTTTTTGTTTTGTTTTGTTATGGGGTTTTTCCTTTTGTTTCTTTTGGGGTGGTTTTGTTTGTTTGTTTGTTTTTTTAATGTCAGGTGAAACATTGCAAACGTACTAATTCTCTTCTCTGCATGGTTTCACATTTATGAAAGACAAAATAAAGTATCCTACCATAGGGTGTGCCTAAACTACAGCTGAGTAGAGCTGAGGGTGCTGCCTCACCCACTATAAAAAGACAAGGAAAGCTCACACAAGTTGTTCAGATTTACTTTATAAGAGCTAAGAAACAATATCCTTATCCTCATTTCCCCTCTGTTTCACCTTTTCCAGCACTCTTTATACCAAAGTCTGAGCTCTGTGATTAAACAAAACACTTGCATTGAACCACCTACCTAATCTTTAAAGGATTTAGAGCAAGTTTCAATTGCAGTTATACCCAGTTGCACCCAAAGAGTCTTCTTGTAAAATGTTTTTTATTTATTGCCAGAAATTCAGGATTACTCAAGGTTTTAATATGAGACTAATGGTTGACTGGCCCAAGTAAGAACAGTTTGCTCATTTTGACTCCTGGGGCCTGAAAGGGGGAGCTCCCTTCCCTCTCTCCCCCATGTTCAAGGCAGGTGGATCATCTTCTGTTACAGGCACTCCGCTTTAGGATTCTTCTGACAAAATTGTTGAGAGGGGAAAAAAAGGGGTTCTGAGGCCAGAACAGCTTTTCAGATTTATTTCTGGATTTGCTGAGAAGTTGCTGGTCTTTCTAGCATTAATGCTTGGGAGCCTTATTTCAGATAACAGAAGAAATGTGGAGCACAATATTCAGAGTACACTGGGGTGGGTCAGTGAGTACAATAACACTGCTCTGTAATCCTGCCAGGAATCAGCAGCAGGTCTGTGCCTTAGCCACAGTGCCTGTCACTGATAGTGCTGCCCTCTCCCTTCCTCTGCATCCTCCTGCTCTCCATTCACCTCACACGAGGCAGCCACAGCACTGACAATGAGAAACACATTGCCATATGTCACCTCTGAGATCTGGTCACTAAATATGTTAAACAGCTCACACAGAACGAGCAGGGGCTGGAAATTTAAATTTTCCTTGGAATTTGATTTTTTCCCTTTTTTTTTTTCCTTTTTTTTAAATTTTCTTTTTTATTTTTTCTTTTAACTTTTTCTTTCCCCTTTCTTTCCTTCCTTCCCCTTTTTTTCCTTCCCCCTTCTTTTTTTTTTTTGCCTGTTAAATCTCCAAAGTTCTTCCAATGTCTCTGAACTCAAGGATGTCTCTCGACTGGAAATACTTTATTCACAGCTCTGCGCAGCAGGGTAACTCAGTGCAGCTCAGCTCCTGGAATGGGTTCAGCAGGCAGACACTAAAAGGGCTGGAGGAATTCTCCTGCTGGGCTTGTTAAGCAAAGGGGAAAGATGAATTTGGGGTACATTTATGGTGATTTTAGGGAAGAGAGAACCACAATTCACAGCAGTGCGTGGTGCAGAGATGTGTTCAGGTTGAAACCAGGGGTTCAGACAGGATATAAGGAGAAAATTTTTCCCCATGAGGGCAAAGAGCAGGTGCCCAGAGCAGTTCTGCAGTCTCCAGCACTGGAATACTTCAAGATGAAAATCATTAAAGCTCTGAACAACCTGATCTGACCATATGGCTGCCCTTGGCCTCAGTGGGAGACTGAACTAGAGATATCCAGTCTGAATTATCCTATAAATCACTTTTTGCTAATGGAAAATAGAAGTAAATTTATGCAGTCAGCCTTGATTAAAAAAAGGAGATCAATTATGGAAGGAATTAATTGATGGATGTCAAATGAGAGATAAAGCTTTATTGTTTAAATTGCTTTTTCTGGCAATATTTGGACAGTTCACAACTGCAACAAGCAATTACAATGATGTTGAAACAGAATAAACTTTGTGGGAACTGTTTGCTTGAGAGGCTGGGTAAAATCTTTGGTCTGTGGTGCCTGCAAATGTTCTGTGTCATTTATGACCTTTCCCTCAGTGCTTCTGCTTTCACCTCCTGCTCTCCTGTGTGCCTTTGACACTTGAGGAATGGAACTGGCTGGTTTGAACTTAATTCAGTCTCTGTGGAGTGCAAGTCAGGGAATGTGGCAGAAGGGCAGCAGTACAACAGTAGGTGGCACAACAGTTTGATAGACTTCCACCTCTCAGGACCTTCCTCCCCAAAGATTCTTATTTTTTTTCTTTTTAATTGCTAGCAAGACTTATTTAAAATTTTATTCATCAAGAGCAGAGGAGAAATATGTTATTCTCATGTAATCCTCACTCCACTTTCTATAGCAGGGATGAGGGGAAGAGTGCTGGATGAATAATGGGTGCTTTAGACTAGGATTGAGTTTGTAGGTATAACTTCTTCAATCTGGGAAATGCTTCAAAAGTTAAGTGTGTTCTCTTTGAAACCTGGCCTTCCTCTGCTTAACTGGTCAAGCTATAGGAGAGCAGTGCTAGTAACTCAGTATGACAGTGTTATAACTTAATTGAAGTTTAATCATAAATCAATAAAGAGCTTTTACTACTGCTTAGAAAATCTGCTGGATCGTGTGCCATTAAAAGTTCCTAATGACTCTTAACTCTTCAAAGAGAAAAATTGCTCTGTGCACAAGTGTATTTAATATTCAAAAAAAATAAGGAAGAAACCTTTGTGTTATAGACAGCTGTGTATTGTTTCCCATGAAAGTAATCCCTTGTTCAAATGTACCCAGGCATGTGGCTTGAAGGCTGACCAATGTATTCATTCTTGGGAGCATGGACCTTGAAATTTAGATGCAAACTCTGATTTGGGTTGCTGATATAGAAGGTGGTTTTGGTTAAACTCTGTCATAAAAAATGACACATACAGAAGAGAGAGGAAATGCCAAAACCAGTTCATTTGGTGCACATAATTAATGCAGTTAATCAAAACATATTTAACCTTTATAAGCACTTTAAACAGAGTATTTGTTTCCTCTCAATTCGAATCTATCTAAAAAGAGTGTTTGGGAGAAGTGTCTCCATATCAATGTTTTCTGGAGTGTTTAACAACAGTTGTTGTGCTCAACAAGAGGCAGCAGAATATTTTAATATCTTTGTTTAATGGTAACCTCATAACAGGAGCAAAGAAGGCACAAATATTATCAAGATTTCAGGCTGCCTCTCTAAACACCTTTAAGAAGAGGTCTGGGTTAATCAGTTGTGCCTCACATAATGTGCATCATTAAATGATTTCATGGAATCAGCCTTGGAAGGGAAGGGTGAGAGAGATCAGTTTCATTTTGCTGAATTATCCTCTTACAAAAGTTACAAAAAAGGGGAGGTGGAGTGGATCAAGAGCTGCTGTAAATCTGTGCTTGCTTTGAAGTGGCTGGAGTTGCAGCACTGCAGTTATAACTCTCAAGCTAATTTTTTCTCAAAAATCCATTTCAGTATAGTGGCTACTCTGTTTCCATGTGAAAATAAGATCATTTCAGTACCCTGCAGGTGTTTTCAGAGAAACCATGTAAACTACCTTTCCTCTTTCCTTTCCTCTTTCCTCATTCTTTTCTCCTTTCCTTTCCTTTCCCCTTTCCTTTCCTTCTAGATTTTTTTCCCTCCCTTTTCTACCTGTGGATGCTTTCTGAGATGTGCACATGAAAGTTCTGCCCCTTAGATTAATGGATTTTTGTCTCATTTGTAAATAATGCCTTTCCTTTCTGAGGGTAACCCAGTAGTACAAAGACACCAAGTTTCTCTAAATAAAAGGAAATAAACTCAAACCCCATAAAATCAGTGCTAGATCTGGTATGTGCAGGTGAGAAATGTGCAGGTACATGTCTTAGTTGTATAAAAAATAATGTTACCAAGAGTGCTAAGAATTAACACTGATGTTAAAAAGGAGAGCTTTTATGTGGCATGTGCAATGTGTTCACTGTACTTTAGATTGTGACCTTATTCTGAGTTTTACAGACCCCACTGGTGTTTCATTTTTAGATTTTCAGTGGACTGTCGAGTTCTTGGGCTTATTTTTTGCTCTCTCTTCAGAGTGTGATGGGCATCTTTTTTTCTGTGCCCTCTTTTCTTTTATTCCCAACATCGTAATTTTTTATTTTACACACACACACACAGAGTAGCTGCTAATTTCAATACCTCACCTCAGATGTTTGTCATCTGGTAGCAGTAATTTGTTTTGTAGGGGTGGAACTGACCTGGAGGAAGACATGACACGCTGACACCGTTTGGTTTGATCCCTGCAGGGCTGTGTGATGGAAGGACACTCAGCCTGCTCAGACTGGAGGAGTGCCAGGAGCAGAACATGCTTTCCTTGTATCTCCTGGCAGAGGGAACAGTCAGTCAGATAACAGCCCTGCTTCAAACACTTGATTTATTTTTGTTTGAGATGGGATTTGTTTTGCATAATCACTGATGTTGTTTGAAATCTGCCAAAGACATCAAACTTTATCAGCTGTTAGCTTTAAGGTCAGTACTTCTGCAATGCACTTGGAAGCAGCTTGGCTGCATTTTTGACTCCTGGCCCCTTGCTTTTTCTGGTGTTTACAGACACAGGTTTAACATCTTTGGTCTGTAAAGCCTTCCCAAGTGAAATGAGCTAACTGCATCCTTGTAAAACCTTAAAAATTCACTTGGCAGAACATCTTCTGTCCAGGTCATTCAGAGGAGAGGCTGTTTAGGGTGTGTTGCCAGCCAGGCTGGGATTTCTTTGGGATGCTAAGCATGCCTTGCAGAGCTTGCCTTTGAGCCACAGGTGTTTGGTACGTGGCAGGGCAGAGCCAGAGGGATTTCTGAGCTTGCTGCTGCTGGGAATTATTGGCATAATCCCTGCTTTTTGAGTAGGAGAGAATTTACAGCCTGGTTGAGGTAGGTGATGTAGAGGATGACTCTGAAAGAGAATAGGGTGCCAAGGGGGAGGATAAAAGGGAACTTGTGAGCATGGCTGAGTGCTTCTCTTGGCAGTGATACCTGGGAGTCCTTCACTTCTGAACAGCACCAAGCCCTCACTGAAACAGAAAGTGCCATCTCCAGATTGATTCTCAATATATAATTCTCTGCTTCTCACTTAACTAAATGTTGTTAATAAATCAATTACCCCTTAGATCTTAATGTGATTTCAGTCACATGAGCTGAACAGTTTTTTCCCTTGCAGCAGTCACTTTCATTTTGATCTCTGCTTTTTTCAGAGTGATGGGACTCCAAGTTGCTCAGTGCTTTTGATGACTTTGTTTACACTTTTACACAGTGAAGATCTCCAAAACAGTCAGAGGATGCTAGATTTTGAAAGATAAACAAGACTATTGAGCTTTTAGTGATAGGAAAACTTGCACAGAATAGGAACAGTAGGTGTCTGCAAAAAAATACACCTTTTTCCCATTCCCCATTTTGCCCTCATGGGAGGAGATCTTTCTTTCAATTAAATTTCCTAAAGTTATAGAGTGTCCTGGGGTTGAAGGGACCCACAAGGATCATCGAAGTCCAACTCCAGGCCAACTCCTGGTTCATTTGTTTTAGAATGAACAAATTTATTCACAAAAATGTCTCCAACCTCCCCACTGGGGAATTTTGGAAAGCTGAGTTTGCTGTGAGGTTTTTTGCACACCGTTTTTAACTTTTTTTTACTTTAAATTTTGTGTGCAGTCTGGCACTGCTGATGTAAACTAAAATTATGGCCACATCCAGTAAAAGGCTGTAAGTTTATTTTAGGCTTGACTGAAATAAAAAAGTTTATGCAGGGCTGTTGGAGGAATGGGCTCTCTCTCAGGTTTTCATAGGTATACTCCTTTGTGTACTCAAATCAGTTCTTCAGTAAGTCAGAATTTGCCTACAATTTGGACTAGTGTTTAGGCATTCACAGCAGGTATAAAATTAGCACAATAAATATATTCCCAAGTGAAGAATAGTGCAACTTCCTGTTGATCAAAATAACTTTTCTGATTTTTTCCATCTGAGATAAGTGACTGCCAGAAATGTTACCCACTGGGAGTAATACATAGTTCTACTTCTATGCTTTCCTGTCTTTGGTAGATGAAATCAAAGATTTGCTAAATTTTAGTGGTGTTTTTCTTAAAGATTTAAAAATCCCAATGCCAATGGTGAGCCTCAGATTTGTTATTGACATGCCTTCTGATTTTCAAGCTTTGAGGGCTGAAAACATTTTCATGCTGAAACAGAGATTCCTACATGACCTGTACATGAGGGGAAAGGAAAATACTGAATTTTTCTGGGCTTTCACTGAACGCCTGAGTTAGAAGTGTTCTGTTCAGTGTCCATCATCTGTGCCAGCCTGTTTAGCCTCAGGGTGGAACACACTCTTGCAAAAAGGGTACAGGGCTTGCAGTCAGTGCCTTGTGGCCAGCTGGCTGCCCTGCTGTGCTCCCTGGCCTTGATGTCTCTCTTCCACTTCTGTCACCAAGAAAAATCCCGGTGACTTGGGCTTTTGAGATCGACCCCCTTACATGGAGCTCTTTCTCTTCCTTGTGCAGAATTTAGCTGGGAGAGATGGGTGTCCTGAGCCACTTAAAAATTTGAAAAGTATTTTTGTTTGCTCATTAATTGTCTGTTTTTTTTTATTCCAACAACTATGGGTAAACAGGGATTTTTAGTTTCAAATCAAAAGGAGATTGATTTTCTTTCTGAGAGTGGATTACAAGAGATCTTCTCTGAATGCACAGAGAATCATCCCTGGTTGTAGGATGGGCAAAACTGAAGCACAGGCCACTACTCTGAAGTTGGGAGGTTTCATGCAAACTCTTGTGAAATGTCCCAGGGCAAACAGTCCATGCTGGTGGGATGGTACATAAATCTGTATTTGAGTATGAAAACCATCAGTGATGGCAGGAATGATGCAGTAAAGGAATTATTTTTTATATTAATCAGTCCTAATTCAGTCTAAGTAATGGTAAGAGAAAAGTTTTACCAGTGTAAAATTGTTTGTTCAATAACACTTTAGCTGTGTGAGAAGACATTTCCTGGCAGTATTTATATTTCTTTCTATACCATGAAGGGTTCCTTTAAAATCCTTCTAAAAATTATTTGGGGTTTTTTGGGGTTATTTTGCTTTTGGTGCATTTGGGTTGTTTTCTGTTTGTTTGTTTGGGGGTTTTGGTTTGTTTGTATGTTTTATTTGTTTGTTTTTGTCGGTTTTAGGCATTTTGGGGGGGTGGTGTTGAGACAAAATAATAAAATATATTTATTCTTGAGATAATATAATAAAATATCTTAATTCTTGTGTTAATTAAATCACTGGCCAGTGGTTCTGCATGGCAATGAAGCCAAATCCTTATGTCATGACTTTCAAATATCAGTGCCCACTGCTGTGGCTTGTAGAGACAAACAATCTCATGATACACAAAAATCCTTCTGGGATGCAGTGAACTTTGCTGTTTTAAGTTGGAAAGGGTTTAGATTTGCATGGAAAGATATTTATAAGATGTCCTATTCCAAAAGTGTTCAGAGACTAAAACTGCAAAATGAATAAACTGGATCAAAGTCCTTCACTGGCCTATCTAGTAACAAGAATGAATGTGCTCTTTGAGCGACAATATGCAGAAATATTTAATTTATGGAAAGGGAATGGGTTCAATTGACCTTCTAGACTGGCATGTGTGTGGCATCAAGCACACAGTGTTGCATTTTTAAATTTAATCTGTAAATTAATTAAGGAGCTGAAAACATTGTGAAAGAAGCTTTGAGAAATGTTGGTGATAATGGATAACTGGAAGAAAAAAAGTGTAAATATAAGATGCCCAAAACTTCTCTTTTGATTGCCAGGGATGCACATTCCCTGAGGTGCCACCTACACTTAAAAAGGCTCTTGCACTGTCCAGTGCAAGAGGAGGGCACTGCCCAAGCCTGCAGGGGTGTTTTAATTCCTGAGCCAAGCTGCTGCTTGGTTTTTGGTGTTGAGTTTCTTTTGGCTGTGGAGTATGGGGTGTTTCAGTCATGGTTAACAGGGTTTGCATTTTCCACCATTCTCTATTTCCCCACATTCTCATCTTTTTGCTCTGCCCTCCTCCATGCATGCTGCTTGGAACTATTTTTGTGATTTGTCCCAGTCCTTCCCTTTCCCCACACGTTCCTGCAGGCTGCCAACAAGCAGCACGCTGCCAAATGAGCTAGCTGCAAAGGAAAGCACATGGAGAACCTCGTGGAAACAGGGGAATAATCTGAAGACCGCAGCTTTAACAACAGTATCAACAACATCTACTGCTAGGAAGGAGCTGTTTTCACAGGGAGTGAGCAGCTTTGTCTCTAGTGCTAGGAATAAATGCAATTCTCTGAGCAGTGACCAGGGTCTGAGCATGCAGGTGTCCTGTTTTGCTGCTTTGTTTAGCTGAACTCAGAAAAATGCCTGCCTGTGGTTCACAAATCTGCAAGCTTAGTGCACTACACACTGAAGGAATGTTCAGAATTTGTAGATTTTCTAGAATTTCTAGACTTTCTAAAACTGCTCCCCTCTCGTTAATTAACAAGGTGTTTCAGAAAATTGTGCTTGGAATAGTCAACTTGAGATAGAACCCAGATCAGGGTAAACGCAGGAGTTAGAAAACATAAAAGACTTGTCCAAAGTACTTGTTGCCATATTTTCTCTTTTTTTTCAGGTGGGAAATAAATACCTGCCTCATGGCAATCCCAATTTTAGAGAAGCATGCATTCTGCAGGGGGTTTAAACCAAAAATCAATCTCTTTGTCCTCAAACTTGGTGAGTTTCAGATTTATTTCCCCCTTCTCTTCTTCTTCAATTGACATGGTCATTTGGAGACACACATAAAATGATGAAAATGGGATTAATTACAGCTGAGTGTTAGCTGGATTTTATTGATTTTTTTTTTCATCTTTGTCAGTCTGTTTTCCTTTTGTTTCACTTTTTGATGGGAACAAAGATGCCCCTGATGTGACTTTTGCATGGTAGCTTCAAACATGTCTTTTCCATGACTGCATCTATATAAAACCTTGCATAATTTTCTATGCCTCCATTTTTAAATTAAAGGCTGATAAACCAGAAATAGGATTTCCAAGGTTATCTCCAGCTATTAACCTTGTTTAAAAGTTAGGAAAATCTCTGGGAAACACTATTACAAATACTCTGACTGCAAGGTCAATTTACTGGAAAGGCTGAATGGTCATTGTTTTGCAAAGGGTTTATTAATATTTTTTTTTCTTATGTTGATAAAGAGATGGTAGAAATAGCCAATGGTGGTTTTTTCATCTTTTTTTTTTTTTAATAATGGAGAGTGATGTAGCAGTGTTGGAGTCTATAATTCATCAATTGGTGGGTAATCAATGAACATCTTGTATGCTTTAGATTTTTTTTGAGATCCATCTTTAGCTGGAAATTTGGGACCCCTCAGCATCTTCCCTGTAGTTTGTGTAACACCTCTATTTTAGTTTGGAGCTTCAATTTATAAAGGACTTTTCCCTGAATTGACCAACTTAAAAGTTACTAAGGAATTAATGCTTTAGCAAAGGATGCATTTGAAATGAACCCCAGATAAATTTAGAGCTTAGTGCTTCTTTAGCCATGATTTTAAATGGGAGTTAATGCACTAAACCAAAGTGGAAATCATGAGACTGCTCCTAAACTTCGTTCTGGCAGAAACTCATTTGATTTGAGGTGTGGGGAGTGGAAAAATGGTGTCAAAAGGGAACAGAAGAAAATGTCTAATGTTCCCATCACTGGATGATGGGAACATGTAGCAGCTCAAAAAAAGAGACAGCTTTAGTTGTTATTTCAGTGTAAAGTTGGGACTTTTAAGACAGTTGAAAAAAATTGAGTAAATCCCAGTTTTCCAAGAGAAAATGGAGAAGTCAAATTTGGCTGGCAGTGAGAGTTCCATGGAGCTCAGTGCTCTGGCCCTGTCTGTTCCCAGCCAACATCAATGACCTAGATGTGGGAAATAAACTAATTGAAGTTGCTGATGCCACAAAATCAAAAATTGAGGTCACTTCTGAACAGCGGGTAAAATTCAGAACTGATTTAGATCTGTTGTTTAAGGGGCCTCAAAGAAAGCAAAAGAAGGAATTGCATGTCTACAAGTGGAATGCAATACACATTTGGCTTCAAAATAAATTCATGACTATGAATTAATGGGATTGAACTCGAGTGGGAGAAAATTGAAAATGACTTTGAGGTAATAGCTCATGCAAGGTGCTGTCAGGGCATGTGACAGGGTGCTGGTGCACCTTGGAATGTCAAAGAGAAGATCCTTTGGAATTTTTAGCATTTATGTAAGGGCTACAAGAGAATGAGCAAAGCTTCAGCAGTTTAATGGTGAATGCAATGGCATGGATAATCTTTTCTTCTTTGTCTGCTGGAAAGACTCTGTGTTTAAAAGCCTAAAGAATGAACACTCCAGACACTGCTGGGGGGAGAAAAAAAATCTCATCAGGGGCATCCTGAGGTTGATTGGTTTGGGAGATTTTTTTTTTTTCCAGTAATGTGCTATATCTTATAAAATTCACAAAACTTGCTGGGGTGCCCATCACTGTACTTTGCTCTCTGGGTGCCCCATCAGCACAATCCCCTTTGCCACTGGATTAATTGTCTCATTACAAGTATTTTGCCCCTACTGCTTCAATCAGAAATACATACCTGACTATTGTTGTTTTAAGAAGTAGAAGTTGTCTTCAAGTGCTGGTGTAATCCTGATGGTTTGTTCTAGGGTCAGAAATGCCCCAAAATAATCTGTTAATTAAAAATTTATTTCTTATTTTCCTTTCTGTTTGCTCATCCAGTGATATTTACTTTTATACCTGTATGATCACAGCAGATTCAAATTTCCCTTTTCACCTTCCTGCTCTTAGGGTAAGTGAGAGAGTAAACCTCCTTTCAG
This sequence comes from Fringilla coelebs, assembly GCF_963513975.1. Classification (NCBI taxonomy): domain Eukaryota; kingdom Metazoa; phylum Chordata; class Aves; order Passeriformes; family Fringillidae; genus Fringilla; species Fringilla coelebs. The sequence goes on along the minus strand of NC_140029.1, from coordinate 114,052,859 downwards.
TTCTGTTTCTTTGCACATTTCTGGTTTCTTTTGTGAATGTGGGTGACTGGATCTGCAGGCAGTGTGACTGTGTTTGCAGGGGTCTCAGAATGAGGGAAGAGACAAGAAAGTTGACTCCATGTTCAGAAGGCTTGGTTTATTATTTTATGATATATATTATAGTAAAAACTACACTAAAAGAATAGAAGGAAGGATTTCATCAGAAGGCTTAGCTAAGAATAGAAAAGGAATGAATAACAAAGGGTCAGACTGACCAAAGCAGTCCGAGATGTGTGGACTGTGATTGGCCATTAATTAGAAACAACCAGATGAGACCAATCCCAGCTCCCCCTGTTGCATCCCACAGCAGCAGATAATCATGCTTCACATTTTGTTCCTGAGGCCTCTCAGCTTCTCAGGAGGAAAAATCTTAAGGAAAAGACTTTTCATAAAACGTGTCGGTGACAAGGCAATGCTGCAGGTGAGGCTCACCAGTGAATTGTGAATTGTGGTGATTTCTTTTCCTGTCTCTGAGAAAACCATGAGACAGACAAATGAAATTTTGTCAACTGCCATAACTGCAACAGATAGAACTGCTGGAAGAGCTGTGAAATGTTGTTTTGTGGCTCCTCAACCTGAGTTTGTTCCATTTGATGAGCTCCTGCTGTTTCGCTGAAGCTTGTGAACATCATGACCTTTTGTTGTGATGGAAGAGAAAATAATTCTGTTCCAGTCCTTGTGATCATCCTGCCTGCTCTGTGCAGTGCTCTCCCCACCCTCTGTTGATCACACCACAGCTTCATTCACACAACTTGTTTTGGTGCCCAGGTCAAATGGTAGTGAAAATACCAACAAATACTCTCTGATGATCACCTCTTCTCACTGGTATTCCTAGTGAGAATCATGAATACTAGTCTGGTAATCCTGTTCAGCCTGCAGGGTTTCTGACCTTCCTGTTGTTTTGGGGCAGATTTAGGGTAAGGCTTACCCAGGGTCACTGTCCCAAGGGCTCTGCAAGGACTAAGACACAGTTGCTGACTGTCCTTTGCTGCTGTGTTGGAGACAAGGAGGACACAGGTAAATTCAAAAGTCAAAAATCTCTAAGAAAGGAAGGTATTGATATCTATCATATCCTCTAATATCTGCCAGCAATGCACTTTTTAAGCTGTCAGGTGCTTCATCAAAGATTATATGGTGGTGTGAAAGTTGCTTGTACATTTTCAGCATTGTTTGGGGTTTTTTTTTTTTTCCTTCAGAAGCAAATATTTCAATTGGAGCTTTTAGCAGCAGGAACATCACAGGCTGCACATTATCTTCCTCACACACCCAAATCCCTTTCATCTGAGCAGCTCAGGTTCAGATTTTGTATGCAATGTTCAGCTCTTATCACAGTGAATAGAATCAAGTGTTTGTGTTGCTGATGAACAGCTCAGGCATGTCTGTTTTGAAGTAAATCCTGCGAGATCAAAGACATCTAGAATGAGTAATATGCTCTCAAACTCTGGTAATTAATTAACCCTTTGGGATATGGCAGGGCTGTCAATAATTACCTGTGGAAAGCACAAATAATTGGAGCTGTTGCTCTGAAGTCTCAGAGTTGAACCTTGGTTCCAGTCAGTGGCTCAGGGTCTCCTCTTTAATATGCATCAGAATAATACATTAGGTGGCAGAAGCCTTTGCAGAATATCCTTTCCAGTGCTTAATTGCTTGTTTTATTTTAACCTCAGCTATGGAAAGGGCTTCATCCCTATTTCCTGAAACTATCTTATGCTTCATCACTGTTCCTATGATAGTTTTAGCCTTTAATTGAATTTCAAATGCCAGTGGCTCCATGTGACCTGATCTCCAATAGCGTGTTGCAATCTTGAAAGTGCAACCCAATCTCACAGAAATGAGGGAAAATTTTAATTTGAAAAAACAGACAAGTGTCCTTTTTTTCAGCTGGGAGCATGAAACTCAGTTATGTAGAGGAGGTAATTAAACATTGAGCATGTCAGAGAAAAGCTTGGAGTTGAATTTTTGTCTGGTCTTTGCCGCAGGTATTTCTCTACATGATGATTATTTGCTGTTTCCCCTCCATTTCCACGTATTTCTGTTTAGATGGGCAAATCCAGAGGCTGAGTGGCTTTCCATGTACATAGTGACCAGTGTATTATCTAATCCAAGTTTGTGTGTGCTGCTTGGTAAGAGCAGTTCATCAGCCATCTCTGATACATGATTTGTAAACTTTTAACTGTCCATTCACATTTTGTTAATTTTTCCTTTGGATACATGTCATGTTTGTTCATAGTAAGGGAACAATAAGAGGGAAGACCTATCTTTGCAAGCCTGTCTCTGCTCCTCTCTGTTTATTTGTAGTGTTGGACTTGGGAAACCCTCCCTTGGAGAAATGAGGGAGAGTTCCAGCAGGGAATGGGAAATGCCATTTATCAAACAAGGAACATCCCACCCCTTTAAAAATAAAAAATTCCGGTCTACCCAGGAGATGGAAAACAGAGTGTGCTAGTTGCCTTTGGGGGGACTAAAGGCTTGACAAATCAGTACATGGCACAGCCTTATGATGATATAACAGCCAAACTGCTTTGGTCTGAAATGGACTCTGAATGCAATTATTTTACACATTCCTTTCTCCTACTGCATCCTACATGATTTCAGGGAGTGCATTTTGTTGGCATAGCACCAGTGAGATGGGTACTGCAGGCAGCCCCTCCTTGCATAGCCCCCACCCTGCTCCAGGGCACAAGGAAAAAGAGGATTTTCTGTTTATTTTCTTTGAGATAGGCTGTGGGTTTGAAATGGGCTGCTGGGGCAGCAAAGTGTGAGCGTGCAATAACACTTCCACAGAGAAGAGTATTAACTTTTCCAGGAATCTAAGAGCAGGCCCTTTTTTTCCCATTTAAAATACTTATTTTGCCCAGTTTTCTTTCTTTGATTGCTGACACTGCTGCTTTTATTCTGTCCATTAAGCACAAGGGGAAGCTCAGCTGGTGTTTGTTAATATTCTAAAATATCCCTATCCATCATTCCTCTTCTGAGACTGATCCAAACAGGAGTCAAGGATTGTTTCTATCTTGCAGGTCTTTTTATGATGCTCTAAAGTACCAGTCACATCTAAGTTTCTGTAGCCTCGTGTCTGTAGATTGTTACTCTTTTTTCTTAAACTAAAATGTGCCCTGCCCAGAGGTGTGATATTTATATTTTGAAAGCAATAATGCTTCAGCTAAGAATAATGTACTTCTTGCATTATAAACTGCTTTTTAACTCCTCTTGGAACAGCTGCAAATGCATTTTTGCACAAATGCTTTTTTTTTTTTTTGCTCTAGAGCCAGTAGGAATAATGTTATCACAAATCTTCTTGGGCTTCTGTTAAGGAATGCTGCTTGCAAAGAATACTTTGAAGTACTCATAAAAAATACGAGAGATGTTAGCTCAAAGAGTAGACTGTGAGTGTGTGTGATGTCTCAGGTTTTAGCTTTTATATTTTTCAGGTTCTGTGCTGCTTTAGTGTGCAGTTCTGAGCTTCATATCAGGGGATGGTGAGCTCTGCACAGAGCAGGGAGACAAAACAATTCCTTCTCCAGCTGGGCACCAAGGACAAATGATCCACATCTCAGGCCAGGAGCACAAACCCCGTGGGCTGGAGAGAGAAAAACAAGAAGGATGGAACTTCATAAGCTAAAGCTGGGATGGGACAATGAACTGCAAGGTGCAAATGGAGCAGAGCTGATCCCAGGGAAAAACCCCGTGCCCGGCCGGGCATTTTGGGGCCATTTTGGGTCATTTTGGGTGCAGCCCTGGCTGGGCTCTGGTGCTGCCCAAGGTGGATCCATGGAGGAGATCCTTTGAATAAATCCCTGCTTTATTCTTTAACTCTGTCCAGCCTCAGATTCAGTGCTGGGTATAACTGTGTTCCTTGCTAATGTTATGAGAGTGCATAAATTCCTTTTAAAATACACCAGCATTGCAAGGTGAAAGATGCATGCTGCTCAATATTTCATTCTGGGAGAAAGCTTTCCATGAGAGTAGGAATTCTCACTATTCCTATAAAGTCGTAATTTGCATTAAAGTGGGAATTCTCATGTCTCTATCCTATGCCTGCACATAAGCAGGGAGCCCTGGAGGTGGAAAAAAAATCTGTATATGAAGTACAAAGTACTTGAATTTAGGTTTTCTTTTGACCTGGAACACACTGAATTCTGACATTCTGGACTGATAAAAGCTACCTTTTGCCCACAGGAAGGATCCACCAGAAATCAAGGATTGATCTACACAAAGCTGCTTACACCATGTTAAAGACCTGAAGAGAGGCTCTGCAGTGGCAGAAGCTGCTGTAAAACCTGTGTGTCTGCAAGAGCTGGGCAGGCACACATTTAAACGTGGGCTGCTGACCCAAAATCGCCTGCTGTGCTTTGTTCTTCCCTGGCCTTACAGGAAGCTGCTGTTTAATTAGGATGCAGGCCACAGAGTGCATCATAAATTAAGCTCACACATTCCAGCAGTGGTTTCACTCTCATGGAGTCTGAGGTTCTGCAAGCCTTGCAGACTGTTTTTCAGGTCATTAAAGTGGACTTTAGGCTTGGGTCATTTCCTTTCTCTTGCTTTCTTCATTTGTTGGTTTTGTTGTTTGTGTTGTATTGTTTGGGTGGGTTGGTTTGGGGTCTTTTTTGCCAGTAATTTTTCCTCGGAATTACAGAACCAGTGTGAGGATGGGTTTGTGTGCACAAAGTGAGAATGACTTGCCTGAGTGATCTTCTCTCCATAAGAGAGATACCATGCTGCTCCAAATGATCCTTGGAAAAATTGTTGGGAGCTCTATTTCCAGGCTGAAAATCAGCGTGCTGTTGCCACCTCTCCTCCTACCTCCCCACGTATTGTCCCTACCCTGATGTAACCTGTGAGAACACTTGGGAAAATCTAAATTTCTGCCCTGCCTTTGAATGCTTATATAGGCTCCATTTCTTGCTTTTCTCCATGACAAGGAAGAATTTTTTTTTTAATGAATGGCTGTTTTTCATATTGAAGTAATATAAAATCATAAAAGTCACAAGACAGGGGTGGAGGTTTTGGGGTTAGGTATAAATTCCCTTTTTCATGTATTCTACTCTTGTACAAAATTATGTTTAAATACAAAACTGTGAACTTTGGTCAGTATTCTTTGAGTGTGTTTTAATCTGTATCTTATCATGGATATCTTAGAAGTTAAGGTTTAGGCCATGTCATAGTATCAGAAGAGAAAGAATGTAATTCAGTGGTGTCAGAAAGGTAGCTTAAAATAACAGATGTAAAAATGAAGTTATTCTAACAAAGATGTTCAGCTGTTAAAGTACAAATGCTGTTGTGAAAAACTGATCAATGGAGCAAAGGCTTCAGAATGAACTTTTTAGCTCTGTCTTGTTGCCAGTGAGGGAAGGTGACTGAAGGCAAATAAAGATGGACATCAAATGCTGCAGCAGTGGATTTGTGGTCAAATTTCTAAATGCTGTTGTGCTGCAAAATGATTTAGTTTGTAGTCAGCTGCCTATTTTTTTTTTTTTCTAAATACAATCAGCCAGGAAAAAAAAAGTATCTAATGAAAATGCAGGAACTTGAGAAAACATCTTCCATTTCATCATTAGGAGTCAAAAGAATGTGTAAAGAAAATTATTTCTGTCTAAGCATTAATGGGAAAAAAATACCCCAACACTGGGAACTCTTCAACACTGAGGAATTGGAGAAAATATTTTTATTTCTTAAGTTAATAACTGCAGAAACTACTCATAAACATCAGAAATGTTGACTTACAGCAGGTATTTTTTTCCACATTCCATTTTCTTCTGGAGTTCACTCTGAATAGTTGTTGCCTGTTCAAAACTGAACTAGAGTGCAAGTTTCCTGATTGCTAAGTAATTACTGTATTTAATCAGGCAAAAGATGTCCCAGCTCAAGAAAAGACCATTCCTGAGGCCAGTCCTGAGGTCAGCTTAGTAAGGAACCTCTGGACTTTAACCAGCAGTAAAATAACATTCACTATTGCAACTTCTAAATTTTCTTGTTTAGAGAAAACAAAGGGAAACTACAAGTGTGGAAAAAATTCTATTTTGTTGGAGGTAGAGAATGGTAAAATTGTGTTTCCTAATTTTGAATTTTTCTAAAGTAAATTAAATTTAAGAAAAAAATATTAGTAATACACTGCATACATGACATTTCTTTACCAGGTTGCTTTTGAGGACATAACAAATAATTGGACTAATACTGCTCCACAATTGTAAAGCTCATCTTTCAGTGCACCCACCTCCAGGTAAATTTAATCATTCCACTCTGTTTGAGTAGCTGCAGCATGTTTAATGGGAGTTGGTCTTCAAGGATGCATTTGCTATCAGCTTTCAATTTGAAGGGTTCTTAAATCTGAAAAAGCAAGCAGTTTGCAAATTGATTTGGATGAGCCAGGTCTAAGTCAGTAGTTAGGAAATACTTATTTGATAGTTTTGGCAGCTTAGCTTTACCTGCAATTTCATTTCCTGTTCCATCCCGGGGTGTTCCAACAGTCTGCTTCGCTGGTCCAGCTGGTACTGAAGCATTCAGAAACCTGCTTGAACCTGGAGATTGGTTTGGTTGCTTGTATTAATTTCAGGTTTTATTCCATGGCCTAAATACTTCAAATTTGTGTTTTACTTTCTTTTTCCTACCATAGTGTAAAATTGGTTCCCTCCCCCATGCCACCTTCTGTGACATTATCACAGATACATTTAGGATTATGATTTAAAACATAACTATCTCCTTCAGACAGCTTGAGTGTAGGATAAAAACAGTTTACTGAGCCCTATTTGTTTCATTAGAGTGTGCTGTTTCTCAGCTGATGAAGTGAGCTAGCAAGAAATATTTTATATTTAAGGTGAGGTGGTTGCTAAGATCAACATCGGCATTGACATTGGCTCAAATTAGGTTCCAAACAGAGAAGTCATCATCTCTGGAAAGCCTCTGCCTGCAGCATTCACTCCTGCAGGAGGTCACCCAGAGACAAGTGGCTCATTTTTTAGAGGGCTGATAATATTATTATCACTGATAATGTTTCTTGTTAGCTGAGATAAAATCAGGTCTTTGGCTTTGGGATAAGCTGAGTTTGAAATGCAATCCTGATAAGCACAGAGCTTTCCTGTGAGGCAGTGTGGGACTAACTGTGGGATGCTCAGAGGTGCAATATTTTTCCCTGATGTTGTTGCTTGTATTTGATACTATAAATGCAAGTTTATAATACCACTTATGTCTCTGACTTCAGTCTGTGTTATGAATTAATCATTATTGACCTAGATATTTTGCTCTAGCATTCACTATTGTGGATATATCAGGTAAAAATTTCAGGTGGATTATTCCAGTACAGGTTTTCCCCTTTTTAATGTTTTTGTTTGTTTGTTTGGTGTTTTGCTGCTATCCACAGAAATCTAATACCTTAGATTTCTGTGGATACCAGCAACCATGCCTCCAAATATTCATCATTGCCAACAAACTTCCAAGTTTATTGAGAAATGAGGTGTTGAAAGCAAGTGATGTGCATCACAGAGGGAGACAAGGACCCTGATTTTGTAAACCAAATGGTAACTGATTTTAATTTGTAAACAGAAAAAAAAAATTTTTTTTTTTTTTTTTTTTTACTGTAAGGACATCAGCATTTTAGTCAGGAAGAAAATGACACTTCAAAGTACCTGAGGGAATTTGAGGGGGAAGATAAGGAAGCAGAGGCTTGGACTAACTCAGAAATCTACCAACTAATTTTCATTATTTGGTTTGCTCACAGTTCGTGGCTATTGCTGATGAGGTTTTGACTAAGAATTCTACATTGAAACCATTCAGAAACTTCCCAGAATATGGTCTCCTTATTTTAAAAGTTCTCATTTCAAATATCCAGGATTCTAAACTCTTTTCCTTGATGAATTTTGCCAGCAAAAGTCAAAATTGCATTCCTCTCAGGTTCATTAAAACATTCACACTTTCTCTCTCCACCACCCACTCATGTGGTGACAGAACTACAGCAACAAATTGCATCAAATCATGACAAGTCTGTATTTGAATACAGATATAGAGGAAATTATTTCAGGTGTGTAGTTTAATGATGCATTTGGGCCTCTCAGAGTGATTATTGACAATGTGTTATGATTGACAGTTTCTGCTTTGGGGTTTGTTGATTAGCTGTGATGGGTTGAAAGGTGATTTGAGTAGTTTTGTTTGTTCCTCCATCTCGAGTACTGCTCACTTAAAACTTAACTTTGAAATTAACCTCCACAGATTTGCACAGCAGACAGAGATTTATCACAGGGGCCAAAGGAGCTGATTTTTACATTATTGCTTCAGGGGAGGCAGGAATTGTCATGGCTTTGTGATTCTTCTGCTTTTGGTCAGAAAAGCAGCGTTGCTCAAATGCTGTCGCGAAGGAAACAGAAACTGGTGTTGGGATAGGATGACAAAGTGAAAACAGTGAAATTTTAATTAACAGCAGTGAGTGATAGGTATGAATGTGAGGCACATTTCTGGTGCTTACAACATGTGGGCTTCCACTGAATTTTCAGGTGGGATCAACAGGTTGACTTTGATAGGTAATGATCACAGACTGTAATTTCTTACTGCCTGGTATAGGCTGATCCTTTAATGCCCTGTCTGTGATCAATGTGGGCATTGTCCTAGCAATCTTGAAACAAGAACAGCTGACAGGATGGCCAGAGCTGCCAAGTTTTCCAACTGTTTTTTGACTCTTATTGTCCTAAAACATTTTTGAAAAGGTGCCTCCCTCTATTCTTTGGAAGCATGGGCAAAATAAGGCTTAGTGTAGAGGTTATATTTTTTTAATATATAAAGATCTGGTCTCTATTAATTCAAGCAGTTAACCACTGTGTCTTGCTGGTCCTTTTTTCATGCTGAGGAACAGATTCACCTGAAGAAGCTGGAAAACACCAGGGCTGAAGGGAAAATAATCACTAAAGGTGTTTATTTGATCTGTGGAACATTTTGCATCAAGGTGGTTTTGGTGCTAAGATTTCATGTGAATTTAAGGAGAGGCTGAGCATATTCACAACAAAGAAATCCACTATCAGTGAAAAGTGTCTGACCACAAATTAGTGGAGGAATATTTTAATGACATACCAATACATACCTTGCCTTTTTCTTAAGCTTTTTAGCCTTTTTGGCTACTGTCAAAGCAAGCTATTGGGAATAAGTGATCTTTGTTTGACACACTGGTGCTGCTCTGTAATCCATCAAGACTTCAGTCTGCTTGTTTTGTAGGTTTTATTAAAAAGTGTGGTCTTGTAACCAGAAATTTTACACTGGGGGAAAAAGAACCCCTACTCTTTAATCATGTCTATATTGATTTTGTTTGCATGCTCTTTTTGTTTCAGCTCATTCCCTAATAATCACAGTTTATTTTATTCCTTGTAGCTGGCATGTCAGTCATTTCCCAAATTGCCCATTTTCAGTTGTCCCCAAATACCTGTAGATCAAATACATACTTTGCTACTGTCCTTAAGTTTCCCCCAGCCTAATAAATACAAGACAGTCTTTGTAATCATGGTTTTTTCCAGTGGTAAAACACAAAATGTCACAAAGTTTTGGGATTTCTTATTTTTAGTGGGGTGAGCTGCTTTGTGAGGATTTGTTCACAAAAATTGAAAGAAAATAGGTATATAAATTTCCACTCAGTTCCACATCTCTTGATGTGGATTCAATGCTGGCCCATGCAGGAAAATCAGAATTAATTATTCATAGATGTTAAAAATGCCTATGAGGTTGTCATGACCTATTCATAGTTTAGCCAGGCCCTTTTGCTTTTTTAAGGCTTTCTGGTGGGCATTATCCAGCAATTTAAACATAAAAAATAAATTATAAAGCTTGTTCACTTCCCCTAGAAACCCAGTTTGCTGAACAGAAGTGTTCCTTCTATCAAGGAAGCCAGCACATAATGTTTAAGTGGCAGCTTAATGACAAAAATGAACTTTTATCATTAAGCAGGGGATTTTCAGCTAAACCACAGCATTTCCACTCAGTTTAATTGCATTTAGTCCTTTTTAGTGATGCCTTTCCCCTGCCCTCTCTCTATCTTTGTGACTGGAAGGGGCTCCAGGGAGTTTTGCTCCCTCTCTCCCCCAAGCCTGGCCCTAAGCATCAATCTCCCCTGGATGAGGTGTCTGCATTTAGCTCTGGTAAAACTAAAAATAGGCCTCTTGGCTGAAGATTTCAGAAGTTTTGCTAAGTTAAGGAATCTCTGAAAGTTTCCAGCCAGACTGACAAATGAGAAAATGTGCTGTGGTTTGGCTCTCTTGTGCTAAAAGGCTGAATTTTCCTTGAGTTTGCTGCAGTGGTGGAAAGCTTTATCACGTAAATAATGCATCTATTTACCTCAATTATTTGCTGTATCATTGCTTGTCTGCTTAAGGAGTTCTAATTTATATATATTTTTTTTAAAAAAGTCTTTGAAAGCAGCCATTAAGCTTTAGCATGAACAGTGGGGTGGGTTTATGTCAGAAGCTACAATTTATATCTTATAAACTCTGACTTAATAACCTTAAATGGTCTTTCCTGGAAGTGCACACTATAACTTCAATGCAGAGAATGACAGAATCTGTTTTAACTTAAACTTGTGCTGCAAATTTAATCCAAAAATGGTATTAAAACATTTACAAGCAAAGCAACCACCATTAGAAAGTGTTTCACTGAACACCGGACATGGAACAATTGGGTTTTTTCTCCCATTTCATCTTGCAAAACTCAGAGGCAATGTATGACCCACAACAAAATTAGATGATTTTAAATTTGAAGACAAGGAAGCCTTTATCTTCATATTACTATCTATAATATTACATATGTAATAGTACATTACATATGCAATAGTACATATGCAGTACATATGCAATAGTTATAGTACTATATCTTCATATTATAATTGCTATATTGTTATAGTTTCAAATTGTGATAAGTTTTGAAAAATTTTTAACCTTCTTTGGGAAGTCTGTAACTTTTCATGGAGCTTAGTTTAAACTTCTCTATAATAGTTACTCAAGCAAAGTAGTGAATTGAAAATCAAGCCTGACATTCTAAATCTAAACTTTGGCATCAAAAGAAATAACTTTATTTATTGCATGCAATAGTACAACATAAACTAGAGTTTCTGAAAAATCTAGTTATTTTCTTCAGATGTCAAAAAGCAAAGTGAGAGAGCATCACCAAACTTAACAAATTTGTGGTTTTCTTCAGTAGAGTCCCCTACACAAAGACAAACCAGAAAGGTAATAAAAAGTAATTTACTGAATTGTCCAAGTTGCCCTTCTCTGAGGAATTAAAATATTCTCCAACTTTCCCCATCTATTTATATGATGCTGTTTTAATTGCATGTCAGTGCCTTGGAAAAGGGTGGGTGACGAATTGCACCCACGGGAATCCTTGGCACATCATATTTTTTTTTGGACTTTCAATTTGAAGCAGCTCACTTGAGGCAATAAAGATGACATCTCTAGAAAAGGGGTGTATTACAGTCAACCTGATGTCACAATTATTAATCCCAAATCAATCCTAGGACTTTCAGTGACAAACTAAAATAAAAAAAAGCACCAAGCATTTGATCTTCCCACTCTTTTCCCACACAGGCCACACAGGCCAAATATTTAAAGAGTACAGTGAACTTCCAGGGGCTAAATAATGTGGTCAAAGATATTCCAGGTGAAATTACAATTCCTGGGTCTTTTTTGAGAATTAAACACAAAAGAGAATATTTATTTGAGGGGTTTTTTTTAAGCTAGAGAGTGAAATATTATGACTGAATTGGTAGGAATGATTATGTTGAAAACAGAACAGTTGAATAATTGCAATAAAGAATAAGGAATCCAGAATTTGTTTTTTGGTTTGTCCTCATGATTCATTATACTTTCATGTACACAAGATTTAGCTACTGTTGTCCTTTCATAGATATGGGTATTGGTGGGGCTTTCTTTGTTTGGTTGGTTAGTTTTTTGGTGCTTGGGGGTTTTGTTTGTTTATTTGTCTGTCTTTTCTTTTTAATGACTTTCTGTATATTTAGGCCTTTTCTTAAACTTATTTTCTGCTAGGAGAAAAAATTTATATTTTTAATGAAACAAATGTAAGAAAGAAACCCGTTGTGGACATCTGGATCTTTTGATTTCATCTGTGGAGTAATTTTTAAAAAAGTGACAGTGATTATGGATGAGTTTAGGAAAAAAAGTGTATTTTCTCTAAACGGCTCTATACATCTCAAAATTTTAAGCAGTGCTCATAAAGATAAAACCACCAGCACTGCTGATTCAGGGCTTTGCTATTTTATATAAACATCCCAATGGTTATTTGCTAATCTGTATCTGACTCTTTTGATGGCTGGTCTTCATTTATGCACCTCTCCTTAGAGGGACGACCAGGACGGGGAAATTCCACTTTTGGAGTGAGTGAAGCCCAGATCAGTCAAGGATCTCGTGGGTTTTTAGGCAGAAACCTTGGATTGTGCATTTCTTGGGCCACATTCAAACTCTGGATCTGCTGATAAGATTTTAAACCTGTTCCTCTCCCATGTGCCACTGCACAGCTAATCCCAGCATTTACTGCTTTCCCTGGCAAGGCAAAACAAGTGGGATTTGTAATACTTTACCCACAGGTGACCCAAACCAGTCAGCTCTGAAGTACAATAAATAAATAAATAAATAAAACAATCCAACTCTCTACTTCCTGCTGAGGGTGGGTTAAAGAACTCTTGTTTTGTCCCCATGAAGAGTGATCTCAGGAGAGGTAATTGACCTTTCTGATTCCATTATTAGATATCTGATCCCATTATTAACTGTCTGATTCCATTATTAGATATCTGGTCAACCCTCAGTCTGATAAGCAAGCTCTAGACAGATTTTCTAAAACTTTTATTATTATTGTTATACAGAAATGTGCTGGGAAGAAAATCTTTCAGTTGGAATACAAGGGTGCTGTAGTGATCCATGACTTCTTGCTTGCCCAAAAAATCCTACAAAAATGTCAGATGTAAAGCCTGATATGGGAGTTTCAAACTATTGCAGGTGTGTTCACCTGCCAAGGGAGCCCTGGCTTTGCACATTGATTGGCTTGTAGTGGTTTTGGTTTTTTTTCTTCCATATTCATACAACTTTGTGCTTTGGGTGAAGAAGAGCAGCCAGGTTGGGACTGACAAATAGTAAGAAATGCTTCCCATTTCTTGTCTGTAACAGGAATCCTCTTTGATAGAGCTCTGCTGTTTCTTCAGGGCTCTGTTGCCTGTTTAATGTTGTTGACTTGCAGCCACGTTATTGACAATAAACACATTACATTCCAAAGCCAGGATTTACTAGAAGATATTTTATAGGTCTTAAAAGCAGCGCTGTCAGGAAGGATGATCTGGAAAAGAAAATTGTCTTTCTCCAGCTTCAGTGGTGGCAGTTTGTGAGGACTGAGCTGTTTAGTGCAAGGAGACAAAGCAGGATGCAGAAATTGAGCTGTCATTTCCCATTACTGCAATGGGAGAGATGACCTGAGTCCCTGCACAAAAATAATTTTGTTTCACTCTTACCCTTGGCAAGGTTGATGACTGAAAGCCAAGGTTGATTTTTAGGTGAGGAGTCAATACAATGCAGGGACATGTGCTTTGGAATTAAATGCACAAGACAAATGAGGGGAGGGAAGGAAGAAAGGAAGGAGAAGACCAGAAAACCTGTCACCCCCTTTTGTCTCCCACTTTTATTGCTGCTTTCTTCTCTCTCTGAACTTTAAGTAGGTATTGCTGTAAATACAAAAACAGCAGCAACAGTAAGAAAAAAACTCAATCCAAGACTCAAACCAACTCCAAACCCTCTCAAAACAGACAAAAAATGACCCCTTCCCTTCCCACAACGCAGCCAGACTTTGGTGCTGTGGCTCTGCCAAGTCCTCAAGAGAAGGAAAACAAATCCAGCGATTCAAAACAGTGTGGATGGTCCTTTGATTATTGCTTTTGGAAATGAAAAATATGGTCTGACTTTTCTCCAGCTGCTGCTAGATATTAAGCTGTCAACCTCCCAGGGTTCATTCAGCACAGGTTTTCAGTGAGGCACAGAATGTCACAGCTCAGTGATGGTCAATCCTCAATGCCACAAGTGCTTGGACCAAGTAACATCTTTCATAGCAAATAAGGAGGGTCTCAATCTGACCTTCCTCACATTGGTTTTATGTATATATTTATATATATGTGTGTGTGTGTGTATATGTATATATATATATTTTTTTTTTAATTGCTTCCTGTAGGGGCACTTCTTGTTAATATGGTGAGCTCAGAATCAGATCAGGCATTTCAGTTTAGAGGATAATGATGGCATTTTGGCAACTTTTTTTTTTTGCCTTTTTTTTTTGTTGTATATGTTTTTTAATAAAAACAGGAAATTAACCCTTCTATATTCCTTAATCCTCTTTAGGTTTAATTCAGCCTTTGCAAGTAAATCTACTTTATTGGAGGTGATTATGATAGAAATCCTGGAGGTCAGGGTTTGTCCTTTCTTGCTTATGCCTTGTAGAACATTTAGGGCAAAGATTCACACAGCAGCTCTCTCTGATACAAATTTTACTGATTAAATTAATGTACTTGCTCAGATTTTCCTCATGATTCTGAGAGTTAAATATATGCCAGAATACTCTTCTGATTATACCAAATATTAGTCCCAGATACCCTGGCAGGAAAACAGCTTTTTAGAGGCTCCTGTTTTAGAGTTCATGTCCTGATTCTGACTTGTGCGTGGGTATTGATCCCTATAAATCTAGGGGGAAAGTGATCCAGCAGTGAATTCTGTGGGCACAGAGCCTGGGAAGAGTCTGATTTAGGATAACATTTGATCATTTGAATTTGGAAGCAAAAGGTGGGGGGAAACCACAGCAGCTCCTCATGAGGGAGAAAGCTGCGGGAGTCAAAACTTATCTGTTCACATTTTCTGTGGAAAACCACTTCAGAGATAAACAGGGCCAATTTTTATGGTTGCCTGTATGGAATTTTATCTTGATCCTTCCAGCCCTCTGCATGCCCTGTATTGGGAGTTCCACACAATCCTCAATTTTCTTTCACCATACCAATCCTGCCAGGGAATAGCAGATGTATTTCTCTTGCCCTGTGCTGGTCTTAAAACAATTTTCCCCTCCCTGTATGAATCCTCACTTGTTTTGTTTCATTCCATAAAAGCTTTTACTTAACAGCAGAAAAGGGCTCTGTAATCTGTCCTTTCTCTAGCATATATATATATGTGTGTGTATGTATATATATATATATGTGTTGAGGGTTTTTCCCTATTATTTTTTATAACAATTCTGTTCTTTGCATATCAGCTTGTAAATTGATAACATCCATGTCTTTGAAAGCAAAATCAAGGAGATATTAATTTCTGCTAAATATTCTACCTAAACCTGCAGATAGGGTGGTTTTTTTCTGTCATTAGAAAGTGTCTGTCTGATCTTCAGAATGGGCCATACAATTACCATCTAAATACTTTCCTAATTTAATTGTATTCCTTGTGAGGGGGGTGAGGTTTTTGTTGGGGTTTTTTTAATGTTTCTGGTTCTTTTTTTTTCCAGTTTTATTCTACTCAACAATTTCTTTAACTTCTGGGAGCAATAAATTGAGTTATGAGCACTGTAGCCTTCAGCTAGAATGTGAATGATGCTATCAGATTGGACTGAACTGCTGATTTCATTGTCTAGATAAATGTTTGGCTGGCATTGGGACTTAATAGGAGGGATAGTACACAAAATGCTGTCTGCTTAGTCCCTGTAAATGCATTTGCTTCTGCTAAGACAAAAAGGTCACAAAATTGCTGCAACTTTATTGTTTAAATAGAAGGTAACCACTACTTTTATAATTGAGGCCATAAAAAACAGATATGTTTAAAACCCAGGGGATTTTGAGACTGGTGACTGGAATATCTGTGATTAACAATGAGTGATAATTTATTGATGGTGAAGTGGCTTGATGAATTTGACGAGAATATAAAAATATAGCTTCTGGATTACTTTTTGTGGCGTATTTTTTTTTCTTGGTGGTGGGTTTTTGGTGGCTTCTGTTTGTTTGTTTTGTTTTGTTTTTTTAATGACTGATTGCTAGATATTTATAGCAGTAACCTCTGTGGAGTCTGGGGGGGGGGGGGGAAGCTGCTTTGATGGTCTGCTCATGCACATCCACAGCTTTTGTTTAACTCTGCAGTAACTTCAAGGGGAGACTGCACAACTTAGCATTGATTCAGCATTATTGGAAGTTTTCCATGGACTGTGAAGGAGCTAGGATTTCACACACAAAGTTTAAAAAAGTTATAAAGCACTCAAACTTTGTCCTAAGGCAAAGAGATCTCTCTTCAATGACAAAAATCTTCATTAACACAGAATGAAGGTTGCAAGTTCCTTCTTCCAGATCTTCCAGAACTTCATCTTGAGGAAATTCAATGACCTGACAAGTCTGCAGGCTTAGTCTCCAGCTGAATACAGTTTTAGATTAAATTGATTGTGTGAGGTACATCTTCATTGCATGAATGAGAGATTAGGTGAGTCCAAGGGTTAACTGTGTAAAGGTTGTTTTTTGAGGTGACCAGACTGTCAGGTGATGGAGACTTTTTGGGGTGTGATCAAAAGTTTTGTGAGTACCCTGAGAGCACGTTTTACTGCAGCCTTCTGTTGGGAGGTAATTATCAGGTGTTTACATTTAAAAAGCTGTGCTTATTGGGAATTAGGGATGCTGACAAAGTGGGTGCGGAAAAGGCTGTGCCTTCCAGGGCAACAAATTTATAATGACTCAAGGCCTTGTGCCATTATTTTGGTTGAAGACAAACTACCCAGAACTTTTTTATAGCCAATGTCTCTGACAGCAATTATTTATCCTCAGTTTGTGTGTGTAACTTGTGAGTACCTGGATGAGTGAGAGACACAGTTGTGCTTCTAGAGTTACTTAAAAACCAGGCTGGGAGAGCAGTTATGGATTAAGAGTGCAAGATTTGTGTGAGACTGTGGTTTGTATGTCTTTGAAATTTAGTATTAGGTACCTTGTAATAGTACCACAACTACTAACCTGCACAGGGAAGGTCAGTTAACTTCTAAATTTTTTATTTCTTCCTGCTTGCTTTCCTGGAACTTTTACCTGAGTCTGTCATTAGACTGAATATGTGAGCCAGACTCTTGCATCAGACCACGTGTTGGTGTTACAATTTTTTTAAAAAAAATATATATATGTATCTATATGTTTGAGTGGCAGCTTGGAAATTGGGCAGTTTTTCTTAACAGAGCTGTTCCTCCCAAAATCATTTGGATTAAATCTAGAAAACTGATAGTTGCTGAAAGCTTAAGAAAAGGTTATAGCAAGGAAATCCTTTTATGTGTACAATCTCTAGATTTTACTTCTGTCTTAAGGGGGAATGTAAAGGAAAAAAAAATCAACATTCCACAGGCAATATCTTCTTGTTTGTGTTGAGAAATTGAGAAAGATACTTTCTCAGCTTTGAAGTGAGCAGGATAATTTGTCTGTTTCTTTCTATAACAGTTCCTATTTATTCATTCCCTGCCTCTGTCTAACCAAAAAGGCTCTCTGTGATTGTGTGACCCTTAGGTGTAAGAAAGCCAGATTATCAAAAGACTCCAAATAGCAAAAATAAACAATCCTTAAGCCCCAGAATTAAGGCTTTCCTCTTCAAGTAGAATTGTAACACTGGCTATTGCTCACAACACCTTACCTGGAGCACTGCAAGCCCCACACCTGCAGGCTGTGCCTGGAGCCCCAATGGAGGGATGGCAATGCCAGCTGCTCCTGCAGGGAAGGAAATCACCCTCCAGTCTCTGACAGCTCAGAGATGTTGGCCAACAGCCCCCAAAAATGGTGCAAGCAAATTTTTATGTAGCAAAAGGATGCTGTTAGCAGCTTCATGTTTAGAAGATATTCTCTAGAAGATATTTTGGTTAACCCAGAATTCATCTCTATAATTTTAAGCATCATTTACCAGCTCTGGTATCTGTATAAAACTCTTACTTCCCTTTAAAGCTGGGAAATCACATCAGCTTTCTGAAATGGTTTTTGAAGCCATCCCAAACTGTACTGTGCATTATCAAATCCATTTTAATTAAAGCTCAGTTTCAGTTGATAGCCTCAAGCCTTAAGCTCCATAACTCAATTCTTCTGTCAACCATGTTGAACAGACTCGTGCTGAATTTTGAGCTTAATGTAAATCTGTACAGAGATTTTTCTGCAGCTGATCAGAGGGTGTTTCTTTGCAGTACTACTTACCTGGTACAATTTAAAAGTGGAAGGAATCTCATGCTCTCATATGGCTGAAACAACTTTGCTAAAATAAGTAATTTACTTTGATATCCATAATAATTTGTGGCCCCATCAAAATGATATTTTTGTATAGAGGAAAGCCACGTAATCCTCTGTCAGGGAAGAGTTGAGGCTGTTACTCTTTGTTGTCAGTAAGTAGTGGAATAACCTTTTCCAGAAACACAAAGGAAAAGGTATTTGGGACAAGCCAGCCCAGATTTCCCAAGGACTTGTCTTGCCTGACCAGCCTCATTTCCTCTCAAATGAGATGAGTGTTG
This sequence comes from Fringilla coelebs, assembly GCF_963513975.1. Classification (NCBI taxonomy): domain Eukaryota; kingdom Metazoa; phylum Chordata; class Aves; order Passeriformes; family Fringillidae; genus Fringilla; species Fringilla coelebs. Next base: position 114,034,325 of record NC_140029.1, on the reverse strand, counting down.
TGCTGACAAGGGGAGAACAACGTGTGTTGTTTCTCTTTGGCAGATTTCCCACGTTTGGTGAGAGGTGGACTTGACAAGAGGAAGAGAAAGTGGATGGAAACTGTCTGGACACTTTAGAGGTTGTGATCAGTGGCACAACTGATCGCTGGTGTCAGCTCCCAGAGGTGGATTCTGCTGCCAATTCCATGTGAAGTTTCCATCATCAGCTAGAGACACGCTCATAGAAAATTCACTGTATGGATTCATGGTGGAGCAGAAATTTGGAGTGCTGGAGAGGGCAGGCTGATAGGGGAGAAAAGGGATGGACTGCAGGCCATCAGCAGAGGGAAGTGCCAGGTCCAGTCCCTGGGCTGGGGTCACCCTGCAGGGCAGCATGAACTGGGCAGAGGTTAGAGAGCAGGACACAGGGGCTCTGGGCTTAACAGGTTTATTTGTATCTTCAGAATTCTGAGTCCACTGTTAACCTTTTCAATCAACAACAACAACAATAATAATAATAATAATAGTATATCCTCAAACTTCAGCCTCTCTCTAAATAAGCACATGATCAGGATGGCAGCTGGTGAAATAACTGCATCAGTTCTTCAGCTTGTGGAAGAGGTTATATGTTGGAAATAAATGTACCTGCACAGCCTGTTTTTGCTGAGATTGCTCACACACCAGTTACTGTGCTGATTCATTCTGTGGGATTGTTTTCAGAATGGCAGAACTGAGGAAAAAAATTGGGGTTTTCTTCTGCAAGTAGAAGAAGTTATAAACTGATAGGAACTCTTTTAAAAGTTATTTTTATAGAATACATTTAAGGCCTAATTCTGCTCAGCAACTAAAGAGTCTCTCACAAATGCACTTCTGTCTTTCAGCAGTTTAAGAATGGTAAAATTCAATATGTAGTGTCTAATTCTTTATAGATTCTCTTAGTAGTTGTGAGCTGTTATGTCATTAGGTAAAAAAATACCTTAAACCTGAAATTATGTGAGGCATTTGCTTTTGTCACAAACATGTGCATTCTATCAATATTTTTAATATTTGTGTTGTTTATTGTTAAACCACTCTTTTTCAATTAAGAGTTATTTTACTTAGAATGTGTGGATATAGTTTTAAGGAAAGTAGGTGAAATTTTGCACATTCACATTTAGAATTTTTTGCCAATCCAGCTGATTACCAAGGTTTGAAAGAGGATCCTGGCCAGATTAATCCTTTGCAGTGCTTCCCTAATGTCAGCGGAGTTGCAGGAGGAAGGGGTAATTATACAAATTTTTTATTAATGTCAATCAAAGGCCTGACTGAGTCAGGCTTTAGTGAAAAAAAATTCCCTGTAAACCCAGAGGTCAACCCACAAATCTGCAGCCCTGTTGTCTGTCATTACAGACAACTTATGTCACCTGTAGCTTCTCCCCTTGGCTCTGGGCATAAAAAAACCATCCTGGCTTTCTCCTTTATGAAAGTTGTGCCAGGATATGCTCAATTTCAAGCAGAATTCTCAGTTCTGATAACTGGGTAGAGACATGGCACATGGCACTATGGATCTTCAGGGATGTTTGTAAAAGTTTATTTAGTTTCCCCTGTAAGCTGAAAACAGCAGATTTGCTGTTTTCACTTTGTACTTTGAATTCTGAGGGACAGGTACAGGGAGCCTGGGCACCAGAATTGATCTTTTCTGACAAGCCTCTCTTTCTGTTGTGTATGGAAAGAGTTTCACAAAAAGCCCCTAGATACAGCCTGAGATCTCCACTTGATTATGTTTGATAGATTACCCTTGGCAATATTCATCAATAAAGGCTGCCTTGCTAGAAAAGCATCACATGCCTCAAACAAGCAGCACAAACAAGTTGGTATCTTTAAGCAGTGATTTTGTTCTGTGTTGCTCTCTGGAAATCTGATCAACCAGACTTGTATTGTTTAGCAGAAGTGTTTTTACTTTTTCTGTCTTCCACAATATTTTTTTTTTTTTAATTATTAATCTCAGTAAAAGTAAAGGTACTAAATGTAAAGGCACTGTAGGTGTGTGAGCAGGAAGGAAACCACACAGGCTGCTGCATCATCCCCAGCTGCACTCAGTGACCAAGATAATTTTCTTTCTTTTTCCCTCCAGTTAAAATAATATCTCTCCCCCAGCAGTTGTTAAAATTCATTTAGCCTGGATAACACTGTGTTTCCCACATTAATCTGTCCAACACTTGCTGAAGGCTGAGATACATCTCTGAGTACAGCCCCAGTATTTAACAGCTCTATTTTTACATAAATATACCATTTTTAAACAGTACATTCCTATATTTCCTCCCTGTCCCTTCTATTCAAGTACTTATGAGCATGATTTTTAACTTGCTTCTGACAGAAAGTAATTACAATTTGCAAACTATTTCACTTTATTTTTCTTGCACCAGGACACCTTGGTTTAAAGTGTTGCTGAAAGCAGAATTCTAAACAGAAAGAATAAAGGGGTCTTTTCATCTCACAAAAGCTTCTGCAAATATAAATTAGTTTCATAAACATAAATGTATTTTCTAGTCTGTTGCATCTGATGGCTGTTCTTCAGCAATGAAAATATAAATACTTCAAAGAGTGGACAGCAGCAGGTGTCTTAGTTATTCAGGATTAAATGACTCTTCCACAATCAGATTAAGGTTCTTCCCACATTTTCATATTTATTGTTCTGTTGCTCTTCTCAGATTCTCTTAAAAAATCAAACTGGTCACTCCAAGTCATGAGAGTTATTAGAGTTGTGCATTGTTAATCACCACTTCTGCCACACTAATTCTACTCAGAACTCCTGTAATGAACTAAAAATTAGGGTTAATCATGTCCAAAGTTATATTTCAGATCCTGGATTAGTGCCTGCTGCCTGTAAGAGGAAAATTGAAATCCACAACTTTTGGTAGGTGGGTTTTTTTTCCAGATTTCATGTTAAAGACACCACTCTGGCAGGATAAAAATTAATGTGATAGTTAAATAAATAAAACCCACTTTGCTATGTATTCTTATCAGGTTATCACAGTCTTCCTGAACAATTGCCATTTTGCTATTTATGGAGATAAAGTACCTGATTCATACAAGTGTGGCCATGTTTTCTTTGTATTATTGAAAATCTTCTATGTCTGAATTTTCTCTAGCTCAGTGATAGCATTTGTGTACATCTACAGCCTTTCAAAATGTTTTTTCCCAAACTTCTTACAACATCCTTCATTCCTACAGAGACTTATCTGTTTCTCAGTAAAACCTGTGGAATACTGAGTGGTAGCATCTGCTGCATCAGGGAGGTCACTCTTGAGCACTGATCAGCCAAGCCCAACTAGAACTGTCTCCATTTCCTTAAAATTAATTGTTTTAAGGCCAAAAGTTTGAATACTTTTCAGAGAGTCATCTGAATTATAGAAGAAGCAAGTCCATAGGTTTGCCAAGTATGATTTATTTTCATATTTGTGGAGCTTAATGGTTTTTGTAAATTTCAATTTGTGTTAGATAATTTATATCAGCTTCAATTTACATCAAATTTGCAAGTACATGGGTGTCTCTTTATGGCTAAGGGAATTAATAATCTGAAATTACCAGCCACCCATATTAATCAAATGCCTTATTACAAGTAGAATGACTCTTATTATCATACATACAAGATAAAAGAAATGCTAATTGCCTTGGTTTGGAGCAATTATTCAGTAGTTATCTAGACAATGACAGTGTAGGCACTATTATACCTTCTTTATCTTTCAAGTAATGATGTTCACAGAAGCTGCCCTGCTTGTCTAAGGTGGGGTAACTCCAGTTAGTTGTGTGGTATAAATATTTTACTAATTTTAGAAACATCTATCTCTAACTGGGTGTGTTTGCATGCACTCAAATTATGCACATAATATAGGGAACTATGAGTTTCTATAACCTACAACCCCAAATTTTTCTCTAATATCTTGAACTATTAATACAAAATATTTCTGTTAGACTGTATATCAACACATAATTAATGGGTTCTTTCTGTCTTCGCCTTTTTTTTGTGTGTTTCTAAGACAGGAGCACTTTTCTCCAATGTTTCTCCTTTTCCATTAGCAATGGTATACTACTGAAAAATAACAAATTATGGTTCAAATTAGCCTATTGTGTATTTAGTCCTCTACTTTAATGTTGTCTACCCCCCACACACTGTGATTACTACTTGCTCAATTTAGTTGCTTTCAAACAACAAGGCCTGGTTCTTGCATAATTCTAAAACCAGAATAACCCAATTTTCTGTAAAGGATTCTGGTGATGCATTAAGGTGACCATTTTCTATGTTAAAACCAGCTAATAATGGGGCCATTTGCTGTGGTTTGCTGCATCAGGTGGATAAGTCAGAGTAGAAGTTCTTTCAGTGTCTGTAGTTACAAAATGTGTTTATGGCTGAATTATGTGTGCAGAGCACTAGCACAACATGCTTTTGAGAAGTCCAAAATGCAATAAAGTTGTTCTCTTCTTATTTCTTCCAAAAGAAATTGAACGCTTTTTTCAAAAAACCAATTAACAATTTTGATTAGTCCAGACAATAAATGTGATTGTAAGTGGTTATATGAAGAACAGCTGTGTTTTAATCTGCAATTTCCTGTCTTCAAAAAGGCATTTTAATAAATTTTCTGATAGTTTCATCTAATTTTTCTAGCATACTTCCTTAAAAAAAAAGTTTGGACATAGACTAATGAATCTGTGTATTGAATAGTTAATTCAATAGTTAAATACCCAGTAGTTTGAAAGTTTCTGGTTTTTGAATATGGACTTTTATCTTTACTACTGTCTGGTCCATGGAAGAATGAACCAGTTGGGAAATCCTGAAACAGTAGCATCGCTCTCTTTTCTAACATTAACCAGAACTCCCAGGTAAAGATGGCAAAAGAAAATACTGATGTCTGTTCTATTCGCTTGTTTTAGAAATACTTTGGTTTAATAATTTTTTCAGCCCAAAATGCAAAGTTTCTAAAAGGCTGAATTACAGGCTTTGATAAGGTAATCATGTAAGAAATCCAAATGTTGGAATATTTCTCCCTCCTCTTCAACCTCTTTTCAACATTTGATATAAAGCTCTTGTATTTTGGAGCTCAGCCCATGATTCCCTCTGTCCCTCATTCTGTGTCAAGCACTCCATTAAAGCTCCTGTCTCATTTCAGCCAAATTTTTTCTTGCTCAGATCACTGGCTTATGAGTGATCTTGTAAAGTTTTTGTGTCTTTTAAAACACACCTTTCATTTTCAGCCTGGAAGGGAAGAATTATTTCCCCTGTGTGCCCATGAAATTGCTGTTGCTGGGAGATCTGTGAGGACTCTTTTCTGCCAGCAGAGCTGGGTAAGGTTTGTAACCCAATATGGCCCTGAGCCCTTTGGGGCATCCCAGATTAGGGCTCACCCAGAAAACCCAGTTAAACCCAAAGATAAGATATTTTTGCTTTCCTGCAGTAATGATAATTTGGTGTATGCTTAAGATTTACACAAGCTTGATCACAAACTGAGCTGGGGCACTTTTCAATGCATGCACTCTAAGCCTGTAGAAAAAAATCCTCATTTAGGAGCAGGTTAGGAGACGTGGTATATGCTCATGGACAATTGAAGTTGAAATGATGTATATCCACTTGCTGAATTTTGTAAGAGTGTGTAAACTGATGGATTCAAATCACAGAATAGTCCCTAAACCCCTCAGCTGTCTCTGATGCCCTTCAATTTCCTGCATTTGAAGGGGATAGATCGCAAATTATTTCCATACTTTGAATTTCCTTGCATCTGTATAAATCAAATATCCAGAGCTGCTTTTTGTTTCCTCACAGGTCAGAAAGAATATCTTCCCCAGATTCTGTGAACGATTTTTTTTGAACTCAAAAACAAGCCTTCAAATCTTTGATTTTCTGTTTTTAGCCTGCTAAAACAGCTGTTGATTGGATTTAGAAAGGAATTTTTATTAGTGGAACCAATATCAATAAAAGCCTTGATGGGAAGAGGGAGGGAGAAAGCTTAAATTGGTTGGTGTACAGGAGCTGTGCCCTACCAGCAGTGATGCATTAGCCAGTAATGCCTGGTGATAGATGCAGAGAGCCAAACTCTCACCCCTGCTTGGGGGGTGGCTGCACTGGCCATGCCCCACCTGACAAAAGGGATTTGGTGGTTAATTTAAAGCTCTGCTCCAGCAACAGGAAAAGGGTGTTTAGTGCTGTGTTAGTGAGAGAGCACCGAGCATCCACCTCAATAAAATAGATTTTTTTCCTCCCCCCGCTTTACAAATAAGATGAGAAAGTAGATAATGTGTCATTTGCAGCTTTTGAGATGTGAATAGAAAATCTGACCCAGCAAATGTTGGCTCTACGTTTTCCTTGTTAAAGGAAATGGAAGAGACTGAGAACTTTTGATTATTTTAAAAATTCTTCCAAAAGTGTTGATGCTGAAAATGATTCCAAGTTGTTCGGAAGTTTTAAAGCTCTTTTCCTCTGATAAGCAGAGGTATTTGCAGCCAATCATTCTGCTGATGCAAGAGGAAGGAATGATTTCATAGTGCAGGATAATGAGGAAAGAGTGAAGGATTTCATAGTTGAAACCTTCAGTTTGTTGTGAGAAGAAAGCTGATGAAAACTGAGCTGTCCCTTAAGTGAGTGTGATTTTTGCAGTTATAGTTTGACTACTATTGTACCACTGTAGGCTGCACCTCCAACACTATCAAAGTTAGTAAAGATTATTTTCTGCAGACATCAATGTGGATTGATGCAGTTCATCAGGCAAAGTGCTCTAAATCAAAAGCAAAGCACACAGAAACTTATTTTGGTGTCACATTCACACATATATAATATTTATGGAAAGGCAGTCTTAGAAAATGTCTCTCCCATCATGCAAGAACTTGTGAAAATTCCAACCCTGGCAAAGATTTAGCAGTATTGTTTAAAACTGCTTTTGGACAATTGGATGATGGATTATAACTTCTCTTCAAATACTCCATAAATTACATGCAGTCCTTAATTTTATGATATTTTTGTAAGTTTAGAAGAGGGTAAGCATTTAAGATATGGTAATAAATGTGGGTATAATCTCATAGGATGATTTGATTATAAGCAAAAGGGGTATCCCGCTTTGGAAAGCATTCACATTTATGTGCTCCATGGTGACCAACTTGGATCACAGACCTTTTCTGTGGAGAGTTTCTCCCTCCCCAGCCAGGGTTCATAATCACAGAAAATTAACGTCAGATCCTGTGAAATCCTCTTGGAGATGAAAAGTAAAAGACTTCACACCTTCAGGGAAACACAAAATATTCAAGTTTTCACACCTTTTATAAACTCCTTTGTGTCAGGAGCCACAGAAATATATTTGTTTGCTCAGAAAGCCTTTCTTTCTCCAGGCAGTGTCTTGTGGATTTGTGCAGGTTTTGTGATGTGATAACAGAAGTAGCAGCAGCACAGAATAAAAAGTATGACTGAATATAGGGGCAGATATTTTATACAGGCCTTGTTTTCTTATTTTTTAATTCTTTTGTCTACCAGCCTTATATTTAAGCAGGGCATATTTTTAGGACCGTGAGTGGGATTTAGATTTCTAATCCTATATATATGTCTATCCTAATTCTATTTACGTTTTCATTGCTTTCTGTAATTTTTTTTCCTTCTTTTGTGCAGACACACACATGCATATGTATCTTTTTTTGCTTCTCATTGTTTGCTTGACATAAATTTTAGTGTAGAAGCTTGGAAAATATCTTTTGCTAAAATATTGCTACTTTAACATTCCAAATACATAGACAGATAAAGATTTGCAGAAGTCAGATGTAGATGGGGACCTGACCATTTTCTGCAGGACATAGTTCTGTGGTCAGTGTGGCCTTTACCCAGCTCCCTCTGGTGACCATGATTTGGAAACCAGGAGTAAAAGGCTTTAATTCATCTTTATAACCATTGTTCTTTTATTTGGCAACTACAGCCATTGATTAGGAACACAATGCAATTGAGATTCAACAAAGGAAACAAAAGAGGAGGTGTTAAAACGAAATATTCTGAACATTAGAAAAGGCACGTTTGCACCTTTTAGGATAATCAATAGCTTTATTAGATTTTTTTCTTCCTGGAGTCCCAAGTTCTTGATAGCTGTGGGGAATTCAGTGAGCTCATGGAACTCCTTACAACACTTTTCTCTCACGTCTTAGAAATTGTGCTTTTATCCACCAAATGTTACATGTTTTCTCTCTTGCACTCCATTATCTGTGTTTACAAGCAGATGCTGCAGTTCAGAATAGCCTGAGGTGCAATTTCCTTGCAAAAAACCCACCTGTGTTGTCCTTTAAAGTTTGGCAAATGGTGCTGTACAAAGCCATTGCCAGTTTTCCTGCCTGAATTAACATCTTGGCATCGTAAAGCAAAAACATAAATATCACACCAATGGGGCACATAATATTCATAAAATTATTACTGTCATACTGAGATTCCTCACAGGCTCATCCTCTGAGTGCTCTCTTGCTTGTTATTTGGGGTGAAGTTGATGTATTGCTGGATCACTAGGTTATGCCTTCCAAAACAAGTCGCCAGGTACATCAGCATTCCCATACCTGGTTACACTTCTTTTTTTTCTCACTGTATATTGATTGCAAGCTTTTTCAATTTATGTATAGCAGATTTTTGAAAAAACCTCTTCACAGTTTCTTTCATGTGTTCATTTCTATTTTTATTTTCCTATAATGCTGCAGAAATGGTATCTGGAGGAGGTGCCTGGGGTATATTCATGTATTCTTTTCTTTTTGTTTCCTATTCTTCCACTTTTTGAATCTTTCTGCCTGTTATTTCAGTGAATAGCCAGTAAAAACCCCACCCCAGTCTCAAGAACAAAATGTTACATAAATATTTAAAATATTCTTGTATTGAGCAGTAAAAAGGAAATCAAAGTTGAATGGAAAGGAAGGAAAGCAGAACTTAGGCTGTTTTAATCTTTTGGTGGGAAGTGCCACTTTCAAAATGAAATATTCTCAGGTTTTAGCACTAGAGATGATTATTTAAAGAAAACAAAAAACCTAGGTATTTTTAAAGAACAGTTTTAGTCAGCAGTAAAGGAAAACTTAGGAATATCACTACCTGGATGGGGAAAATGGGGTGGCTGTCTTCCATGCTGTCACATAAATATTTTTTGAGAAGTGTGTTCTCCAGGGTTCTGATTTCTTGATACAAAGTGGTGAGGCAGGCTGTTTTGGGAGACCTTTGAGTGTGCTTGCCTAGAGCGGAGAATCTCAAATTCATGGTAGAAATGGAGCTCTGCCAAGATGTAACCCAATCTCTCTGTCTAAGGGAGAATTTGGGACCTGCTCAGCTCAACACCTGATGCTTCACAGCTGGCCCCAAGAGTGCAGTGATGCCTTGTCGAGGCTGGCCTAGAATAGAGGCTGGATGGAGTTAAAGAATAAAGCAGGGATTTATCCAAAGGATCTCCTCCATGGACCCACCTGGGGCAGCACCAGAGCCCAGCCAGGGCTGCACCCAAGATGAACCAAAATGGCCCCAAAATGCCCGGCCGGGCACGGGGTCTCTCCCTGGGATCAGCTCTGTTCCATTTGCACCTTGCAGTTCATTGTCCCATCCCAGCTTTAGCTTATGAAGTCCCATCCTTCTTGTTTTTCTCTCTGCAGCCCACGGGGTTTGTGCTCCTGGCCTGAGATTTGGGTCATTTGTCCTTGGTGCCCAGCTGGAGAAGGAATTGTTTTGTCTCCCTGCTCTGTGCACAGAGCTCACCATCCCCTCATTTGAAGCCCAGAACTACACACTAAAGCAGCACAGAATCTGAAAAATATAAAAGCTAAAATCTGAGGCATCATTTCCCCCCTTTAGAGTCTCAACAAGGCCTTTACCTTGTTGAGGTACCTAAATATTTACTAATAATAGGCTGCCTTTGTGCCTCGTGCCCTGGCCAAACCCCTCCCCAGTCCCTTTCTGCAGATTTGTGAATCAGTGTCCACAGAGTATCCCCACCCTTGGGACCTTGGAGAGCATCTGTCCCATGTTGTGAGGAGAGGAACAGAAATTTGGGCTTTGTTCTGGAGTTCACCATCACCCTCATGTTCTGCCCTGTGAGCTCTGTACAAAGGAATCAAGGGGCTGGCTGGGCTCAGGCAGCACTCAGACCCAAAACACATCCAAAAGCTCTCAGGGAGAAGATGCTTGGCCACAGTCTGGGGACAGACTGAGTCCCTGGGTTTGCTGCAGACACCAGGAATTCCTCACAGCATTGTGTCCTCTGCAGGTTCACCCCCTGCAGCCTCTCGGCTCAGACAGATGGCACAAAAGGAAAGGGTTTTCTGGCTGATTGCTTCTTAATTTCCTCTCCATCCTTTCCTCTCCCATTGTGCAGCTGCCTGTGGATCCAGGCACGCAGAGCCAGGCTGATTCCATTCCTCAGGACACACTTTGCTTTCCTCCTTGAGGGGATCATCAGAGATCATCCAACCCAAGGCATCTTTGAAAACAAACACTGAGGCATCACCCAGCTCATGTTTCCCTCTCTTTGTTCAAGAAGGCAGATGGAGCATAAATCATAAAATGTCTCTCTTTAACCCTTTGCAGTTATTTCTAAGTATCACTGAAGGTGGTGTTGGTGGGCCTGCTCAGTCTTGAGAAATGTTTTTGTGGAGGAGTTAATTACACATCTTACACCATCTGGAAAGAGAAATCAGGTGGGTTTAGATGCAGTGGAGTCTGAAAATGATCCAGAGGGTCTGAATGTAGAGTCAGGATTAACACTCCTAGCATTGATGGCATCAAGATTCCTTACTCAGATCCTGGTTTGCAGTAGAATTCTCAACACTTGAATGCTCCTATGACCCCCAAATTTATAAAGTGTTCACAGTCAAAACAGTCTTTGTGAAATGATTCCTTCTGTGGTTGGGATGATTCCAGGCAAGCAAGCAGTATACCCACACATTTGAAAGTTGTTCTGATTCATGAATTGTGCATCCTTGAGCTATTTCAGATGTCTCTTTTAAAATCTTTTTCGTTGTGTGGAGTGAAACTGTGCACAGCATACTAATTGTGTGCTGCATGAAATGGTGTGAGGGAAGCCAGGGCTCTGTTCCCAGTGCTGCTCTTCTCACCTCGAACAAGGAACCTCTCCTTGTGTCCCTCCACACAAGTTTCCCTTGAAAATTGGACCTGAAAGTTGTCTGGAGCCTTTTTTGCTGCTGTAACTAGGAATGATTTTCTAGGTTCTGGTGTACCAGCTCAGGAAATAATGCTTTACTCTATGGGGGCTTCTTTATTCTCCCTTCTATGTTATGAAAGAAATTTATTTGTAGGCCAATTTGTTCAGGGCACACAGCACCAGCTTTGGCAATGCTGTAACAGAGAGGATATGGTGTGTTTCCAACTATAGAGTTAACTAGGGTTATAAAAATTGATTCTTTTCCATAGCTGGAAGATTTTTTCCTATGGTCAGGCTCAAATTTTTCTCACTTACAGGATAAATTACTATTGTAAATATGTTGTAATTGGATTAAATCACATTAATGCTTTCTAATGCACTTTTGGATAGGGCAGTAGAGTAGGAATGCATAAATTGAAACATTTATTCTAACAATACAGAAATGCTTTCTTCCATGTTGAAATCTTACATATTTAAGGCAAAATATTGCAAACATCCTATTTCACAAAATGTTTATACCAAGACTGTCAAAATATATTAAAAAAAAAAAAAATCTGTTCCCAAAACAGATCTGTACCAAAACCAGTCTATCCTTACAAAAATTTGGGGTTGATAAGACCCTTTTTCAGAGAAATAAATACCCTGAGGCAGGGTTTTCTATTGTGGTTTATGCTCAAGTTGCCCACAGCCTACCATGCAATGTGTGAACTTCAATTTTCTTTTTGAGCAATAAGAATCTGTGAGCAGGTCCAGTCAAAATGAGATTCCATGAAAAGGGGGTTACATTTTCAGCAGTGAGACTTGCACCAGAAATTGTCTCCAAAGATCATGGTTTTCTCCCAGTTTGCAAAACTTAAGGTCTTCAAGAAGCAGTCTGAAGACAAATAAACACCCAGAAATGTAAATACCAGGATAGAAGGGCAGAACCACAACTGATCCAGATCTACTTAAACTATATTGATTTTTTTTTCCTGAGCTGAGGATGTGGACCACTATCTTTAACATCCATTAGTGGTGTATTTAAACAAAACTAAATAAAAGCTTGTAAACATGATTAGAGTTCCTACAATTTCAGACCCCTCAGCATTTTCTTATTTTTATGCATTTGATGCACCTTTGTTTTATTAATGCCCTTCTTGTGGTATTTTGATACACTTCAGGGTACTGCTGAAGGGGAAAGCAGCTGCCTTTTGAAAGCATTGCAAAAAATCTGAACAGATTTAAGGTTTCACGATGCTGCCTAAAACTACACACAGCATTTCTCCTGCAAAGCTCAAAGTTTCAGATTTATCAGCTGTATTATGATATTTTTTAACACTTAAATTTTTAAACTTAACCCTTAAATTTTTCACACTTAAGTTTGCTGACAGCAAATGTTAAAAAGACTTTTCTCTTTGGATCAGCCTCAGAGTTGAAAGGCACTTTCTGTGCTGTTCCCCAGAACATCTGGCACTGCCACAGTCAACAAATTGGACTGAATGGTAGCACTTTAATTTTTCATTATAGTTGAACCACAGTTTTGAAACTTATCCATGAATTTAGCTATCAAATCCATACTCAGGCACACAAATAAGGGTGACCTGACATTCAGGACAGGAAGAGATGACTGAAGGCCAGATGTGGTTTACATACACTGCACAATTTATAGGTTTTGATTAGCTTAGTGATATATTTTAATCAATCAGTACTTAGAGTATGTGGGGTGAGTCATAAACTGTACAGTTTCACCAGGAGGGTGAGTTACAATTATTCCAAGTCAGTCTCAGAGAGGGATATCAGGGAAAAGAGTCTGGATGCAACCTACGAAAAAGCTGAATTTTCTAATGTCTAGCAAGAGACTTTACAGACTGAAAAATCTGCAGAAAAGAAAGTGCTGGATACAAGTTTGTTAGCCTAAGTAACGGCAAAAGTGAAAAGGGAGCAGAATGAATGGTGATTATGGACACATTAAAAAACAATATAAGAGAATTATTTGATAGTTGGAGGGGTAATTTAGGTGTAGGGCCATCCAAGATGAAAGAATTGTATGCAAAAAAAACTGTTGACTGGAAAAGAAACCAAGCACAGTACAAAGAAACCTAAACTGCTAAAATAAGTTTCCTCAAAGTATAAGGGGTAGGACTGGCAGAAAAAAAAGGAGGCAGATCACTAAAAGATGATTTTATTTCATTCCCACTATATCCAGGTTCTGGGGGGTTTTTTTTTGTACTGTGATAGCAATGACAAGTTTTTTGCAACCTCTGCAGTCCTTGAATCAGTTTGTGTCAAATATTAGGTGCTTCCAAACAGCAGAGCTGCTTGTTTGAGAAAAAAAATACCTACAAATAACAGGTTGGGTCTGGGGCTCAGCAGAGCTTCTGAAACTCCTCACAGATGGGTTTTCAGGTACAGTTTCCAAATCCCACAAAAGCTAAAGATTTATGTTCACTGTGAGCCAGGAGAATGGAGCCAGTGCTGCAGGATCTTAGGGACAAGGAGCTTGAGGATGAGCTTCAGCTCCACAAAGTGCATTCAACTGTGTAACCCACCAGAAAGTTCTAGAGACTGGCTCAGAAATGAGAATGAGGGCAAGAAGAGTTCATTTCTCTGTAACATCCAGCTTTTACTTTGTTGGGTTTTTTTTTTGGGGGGGGGGGGGGGGTGGTGGTTTTTTGTTGTGTTTTGTTTTTAAATGGCTTAGTAATAAATGATTTTTTAATTTTCCAGGTCACAAGTTAATCAGATATTGTCAAATGACTGTTGGTAAAATTTTCACACAGTTCTGAGATAGTTTGTCTAAAATAATGGAAATTATTTAAATCTGTTTTAAAGATTTCCTTTTTAAAGAAATCTGTTGCCTAGGAGAGGCTGTGCACTGTGGAAGAGCACAAAGCTGAGACAGGTGGCTGGCTCAGCAAAGGTCCATGAGTTGTCTTGGTTTCTTCAGACTCATTATATATTTCAGACTATAATTTAGAGGCAGATTTGCCTTCCCCGTTGCAGAAATACTTTTCTTTGTATGAACTTCTTTGTAATTATTGTGAAGCTTAATAATTCCAATTTGTGAAATTTAAAATCTAGTCTGCATTTAACTTCTGTGCTACTATGCTTTTCTACCAAGAATGTGTTTAGATTTAGGAAGTTCTATACAAAAATTATGTAAAAGCATTGAATGCATATTAATGTATGATAGACAAACAACTAAAATGATAAACATGATATTGTCATTTATTGAAGGTTCTTCATGGGCTTTTCCAATTTCCTCTTTTCTCCTTTTTCTCTGGGTGGGAAGCACTTCTCTACTCAGAGAAGCTGACAGTCATGGCAAAATAAATTCCCTGAAAAAATTCCTACTTGAATTCTGATGCACTAATAACTTTATTTTGCAGTAGTCATCATGAAACAACGTTGCTTTGCTTGTGAGAATTTGCCCACAGGGCTGAAAAATTCTGATACATCTGGAGCAATTTTAGAAGTGCATTTCCTTTGGAGATAATGTTCATGAAGTACCTGGTTTTTAGCAGCTGCTGTAGGAGACAGCAGTGGCCAGGACAGGGGGGTTCAAGGCAGAAACTTTTGGAAGCAGAACACCAAATAATTTTTGTGCTTGGGTTTGTTTTGTACAGTGAGGAACAAAATATTGGCACATTTACAACCAGAACTGTTATAGACTGGAAATCTTGCACCAGAATGAAAAAAAACCCCAAAATTCTACTTTCTAAAGGTTAAAGGTTGTTTTTTTAAATTGCTAGCTGCCCACCTTGTTGCAATACCGATCATTCTCATTAATATAAAATTTACAATACCTTGATCTGCAGCAGCTACTACTTTAAACCCTAAATATCCCGATTTTTCAGTGCATGGTAATTTCTCACTTATCATGGCAAAATCACAGCAGGTAAAGCCTAAATGGAAAACTGACTCCAAAATACCATAGGGGAAAATTTTAGTTAATTCTGAATAAGTCTTAATTTCCAGCTTGTTTAATAATAGTTTGGCTTGCTTTGGCATACTTAAATAACATTTTGTTCATAAAGTTATTTAATGACTTGTCTTCTGCCAAACTCTTGTAGAAGGTTCTTCATTTATCCATTATTCATTATTCAGTCAAATTGTAAGCATACTTTGAATGAAATTTCATTCATTTTCTGGAATTATAAAATCAGGATTGTTAATGCTATGTGGTGCTTTCTTAAGGGAAAAAAAAGGGCATCTTTTCCTGATTATTTGTGTTCAGAAAAAATTCTTACAAAGAAAGAGCTCATCAAAACTTCCATCTGGACAACTTCTCTTGGCCAAACTGGTAAAATCCTGGTTGTCCACTCAGTCCTTGAGGGAAACCAGGAAACCTGGAGACTGCTCAGGGTTTGTAGACTCCCAGGTCTGGAATTTGCTGAGCTGAGCAGGTTTTTCTCTGCTGCCTTGCATTGTATGAAGCTTTTTATTCAATGTAAAGCGAAGCCTGGCTGAAGCACTGCTGGGGTGATCTCCCAGTAAATGATTTCCCAGGGTTCAGGGCATGTGAACTGTTCAGGGCATCAGGACTGTACTTTATAATTGTTTCTCACTAATTAGCTGGCTCACACACTGTTGTGTTCAGCTCTCAGTTTGTCTCTCCCTTTTGTGATAATTTGCCTAATTTGCCATTTTTCTTCCTCTTCCCCCACAGCAGAAAGGAAAGCAGGCTGTTCACGGACTTGGCCTGGTGCAAACCAAAATTTTGTGTGGAACAGGGGCTGCCTGGGACGGCTCTGGGGATTTTTATCTGCAGAGCACATCACGGACTGAGGGGTGCTGCTGCCACGTTATTAATGCTGCTGCTCTAATTAGGCCGATCAGTTTTAATTAGCACGCTGCCATGTAACAATCTCATAAAATACTTTGTGTAAGAAAATTGATCTGGCTCTAATGCTAATTAGTTTGCTAGGCTCCCTACCTTATAAATGGGAATTGATTGCTTCCCTTCAACCCCTCCTTCTTTCCTACTCAATAATTCTCCCATAAACTCTGTATTCTCTTTTTTTTGCCCCCTCATGTGATTTTTTTTTTTTGTTATCCCTGTGTCTCTCTCAATTAATTCTGACCATAACCCCATCTCTAGTGTAACCTGAAAAGAATAGGCCTTTATCACTTGTCAGAGAGAGCCTTCCTCAGTTAAATTTTTTCTTTCCTCTCAGGAATTTGCCAGATCAGAGGCCTGAAATCCTCAGGACTGTTTCAGAACCAAAGCTGACAGGGTTAGGCCCAGGTCAACCCACTCGTAAATCAAAGCCAGTTCAGAGCTGAGGCTGCACCTTGAATGGAAGATTTATAAAGACACCAGCATTAACATTAAAAAAGTATTTTATTGGGTCTCACATGGGATTTGTTTACTGCTAGTAAACTGCAGAAGAGTGAAACAACAAGTTAATAAATAGCAGAGTGAGCAACAAGATAAATTAACTACTCCTCAGTGCTCTTAAAAGCTCCTTGAAATTGGGATTAATTTGGTTAATTGTGAACATAGCAATGATGCCTAGAAAAGTGAGAAAATTCTGGCTATGTAAATTTAAAATGTTGTTCTGGTTCAGTTCTGCTTTCAGGTTTTTAATAGAAAGGAAATTAAGAGGCAGAGACAGAAGCAACTGCTGAAATTTTGTTCGCTTTTGTTCTTCCTTCTAAACTGGTGTTCAATGAATACGAATTATTTGGGATATTTATAAGGAAAAAACCCACCAAAATTAAATCCCAAAGAAATAAGAAAAACTAACAAAAAGCTCTGAAAGATTAAATGAAAATTTTATTCCTTTATTTACCTTTATATTTTTGTTGACATATTAGCTATATTATATTTTTGGCATGTTGGCTAAAACTGGTATGGGATTAAGTGCATATGTGGATATTTTAAGTACCAATGGATCTGGAATTGATGTAGGAAATCTGCTGTGCCATGTTGGTTTTTCTGAATGGCTGTTGATGCTTTGGTGTCTCCAGGCACTCTGCTTCTTACCATTTCCTCTCTGGGAATGGTCTTTGGGACTCACCAGTGATATTTGACAATTACACAGCAGGTACATGCTCAGGAGTGCAGGGAAAATGTCTTTGCAGTGTCCCAGGCTTGTATTCATCATCCCTTCCTGGTGTTTAATAAAAGTGGGGCTGTCTTGCAGTCAATGTTTGCAAAGCCAAATCTCTTAAGCCTGGCTGTACCTGCACTTCTCTGAATCTGTCTCCAGAGCACCTTTTTAGTGCATTAGACATGCACACATCACAATCCATCTCTTTTCCTGGCCAGCTCAATATTTGCTTCTGCTGCTGCAGTACAGCTGCTGGGAAGGAAGCAGGAGAAGGATCTCTGGTTATTGAGTGATCAGTCATTGTCCATTTTTGCTCATAGTGACATTTGTCATGTTCAAAGGCGACGTTTTCCTCCTGCTTCTTGATGAAATAAAAATCTAAAGGCTGCTACAATTTGATGAATGTATCTGTGTCAAAGAAATACTCAGAGACATTATGTAGGATGTCAAATTGTATTTTTATGCAATTTATTAATTTTGGGAATAGATGCTTTCTTAGTCTTGAACTAATTCTCTTTTCATTAGAAGATCTTTTTTTTCCCTTTTTAACTTGTGGCTACCTGCTAAGAAATGTTGCTTACGCTTTAAGCTCTTTGAAAGTAATGTCAAATGTCAGTATGAATGAAGAAATGTTTCCTAACTTCCTGGAACATTTTCATCTATTTAAAAATAAGGAATTCTAGTTTATTTTACTGGAGATCCTTATAAAATGTGGTCTCACAGCTGAAAAGGAAGGAGCTATTTGAACGTGGTTAAAATAATTTTTTATAATTTGTAGTAAATTGGGCCCTGACATTATTTGTTAATTCCCATCTGATTGGCATCATGCTTCTTTCCTTTTTCCAGCAACTTTGTTGAAACAGCAATTAGGATTATATCTTGCTCATGTGGTATGTCCAAACCAGTTTTTTACTTGGTTACATCAATATCTTGATTTCCCTTCCATCAGGACACATCTTAGTTTCTGAGGAGTGCCGATCAATTCCCAGCACACTCTTCCAATCCCTTTCAGGGAGATGCTGAAAATGCTCTGGTTTACATCAACCTGCAAATGAAGCAGTGACTCTGAGGATGACAAGTAGTTGTAAATGGGAAAGGCCAGGATGAAAATCTCCTTATTCAGTTCTGTTTACAACTAAAGTCTCCCACACCTGGTTTGTCCTGCAGGAAAAGCTTAACTTCTCTAACCACAGGCTGCCTGAAATCTCTGAGCAATGGAAAACTTGCCAGAACAGACACGTAAATGAAACTTCTCAGCAATTACCTTCAGCTTCTAATATTAAACTTGTGTGTATTTTGACATTGATGAAGTCCTGGTCCATTTAATAGGCTTTTAATATAGGTGAAACCTATAAACCCTTAAAAAAATGTAAACCTTTGAATATAGATAAAATTAAAGTCATCTCACTGCTTCTTGTAGATCTCAGACAATGGCTTCAGAGAATTATTGATCCCAATAGTCTTTTATCTAGAGGAGATAAATTCATGCATTTTCCCATCCTGATCCCTTTTGCTCAGGGTGTTGCTCTATCCTCTCCAACACCTGCCACATTTCATCCCAAAGCTGTCCCAGCATTGTGAGGAATAACTAAGAGACGTCAGGCTTTGCCAAGTGCTGCTGAACACAACCCTTCTATCTGTGTGAAAAAAGAACAGGATTAAATTTGGGCACCACTCTGAGGGAACTGACAGGAAATTTTGATTTTGACCGCAGGATATCATTAAAAATATTTTCCCTGCTGTGCCATATGAGGCTTAATTAAATATTTGTTCAAACAGCCTGAGTTTCCCCAAATGAAAGGATGTAGTATGAATATATTAATATAATTTTGATACCTGCACCTCTGAAATCTTCCAGCTATCAGGAGGAAAAGAAGAGTTGGCCTTGTAAGGCATTTTGGGGGGTCTGTCCTGAGGTTGCAGGTGTCACTAGAACATGCCTGGATAACACCGGAATTGCCATAAATTTGTGGTGTCTGCTCCTGTCCCTTATTTCTCTACTGGGGTGAAGCCAGAATTTAGAATTTCAGAATTCTGGTGTGGAAATCTGTGTCATGGGGGCATCCCCCTCCACAGAGGGGAGGAATTCTCTTCTCCCAATGTCCTTGTGCTCCACATGGTTTTCCAGAAGGGTTTTTTTGTGTGATCCTGCACTGTCCCTCATAAAGGAGTTTCCCTAGATACTCTGGGCTACTCATGAGTGCTATGTAGTGTAGGATAGAAGTAATGAATTTATGTCACCTCTCACTCAAAAAGAGCAAAGACAGAAAGCATTGGAAGGAGAAAAGGGTAGCCTACAGATATATTAAAATATACATGCTTCACACAATTCTGAAAAATAAAAGTGGACCAGGAGGAGGCATTTAAATTTTATATATATTTTTAATTTTTTAATAGAACAATACTGTCCTGCTATTCTGAATTTTAAGGTGCTCAGAGTTCATGAGGCTTTTGGTTAGTGAGTCAACCTCTTAATTTGCATAAGAGTGTGATTTTTCATAATTATTTTATTTGAAAACATGTCATAGCTAGTATGTTTTCAACATGCTAATATCTTTCAAGAAGTTAATATCTCCATTGAATAGTGTACTCTTTTTGTTTTTTTCTAAAATATCTTATTCGCCCTTCTAATGCAAGTAATGAGATCATGATGAAGCGAAATGGAGATTTTATTGATCCTAAAGCATGTTTGCTTATGACAGGGCAGAAGAATGAAAAGAGAAGAAGAAAACAAAATGACCTAATGTTCAACAACAGTGCTGGTGTTGCTACCAAGATGTGGTGAGTGAAGCTTTGAATATTTATCTCAGATTAAGGAGGATGCTAAATTTTCCTAGCTTGAAAATAACCTGTGAGTGTCTGAGAGTCCCTTTAGCTTCAGAACAACTGCTTACAATGTTTGTTGTGTGCACTCTCCAAAATTTATCTGATCTTTATATCTAATGTACACAGCAAAAATTCCACTGCCAGCTGTCAAAAAATGAGTGCAATGTCATTAAGGGGTCACATTTAGAGTTGTGATGTAGTTGTGGACTGTGGCTTTATCAAAGCATGGAGGGGTTTGTACAAAGCCTTCAACACCAGAACAGCTGAGAAAATTCATTTTCTACCTTTGTGTTGTCTGGCTCAGCCATTGCTGATGTCACAATTCTATCAGTCAGTAAAATATTCATAATTTTTGACGTCAAACAGGGAGTGGAGCCAGAACAGTCCCACATTTGGGGATTCAGATTGGACCTTGGATACACAAATGCTGGGGGCAAAGGGACAGAGGCTCTTCCAGGCCTGGAGCTCATGCCCTGGTCAGGTCTGAATCCATTAGCAGGGACACTGAATGTGTCCAAATGTCCACTTGACAAAAGTAAGAGGAGACAAAAGCAAATTGGTTCAAACCCAGCAACTGAACAAATGGGAGCAAGATGACTATTTCATTTTGGAGAAAAGTCTGTGGCTGTTTCCTCAGCTGCAGGAGGGAGCTGAGTGCCTCAAAACAGGGGAGAGCAGCTTAAAAAATGTACAGAAGAAAGGGGCAAATGGGTTTGAATTGCTGCTTTGGAAAGAGCCAAACATTTCTGTTGTTACTGCAGGGGGGAGACCAAGGAGCAGGCACATTGCTCTGCCCTGCTGCTGCTTTTGTTTCAGCTCTTTTTTCAAGGAGAGATTGCTCTTTGGAGCAGTATCACTAGTTGCTGTGGCTGACATGTAAAATGTGGTTTGTTTTTTTAATGATTATTTTTGTTTTGTTTTGTTTGATGTTGTTTTTTCGTTTGGTTTTTTTTTAGTTCTGATTCAACATGAGCTGGGTTAGAGGTAGCATTGGGAAAGGCCTTGAGAAAAGGAAAGGTGAAACTTTGGAGCCAAAGTTTCTTGTTGGGAAGTGACTTGCAGGCTTTGGGGAAGTTGTACTGTACAGATGGCCTTTTGCATCTGAAATCATCTGCTTTGGAGGCAAGGACCTGGAGACACACTCTGCATCTGCCAACTCATGCCTGAAATCAGCTGATCTCTTTCCATGGTTTCCCAGAGCATGGAAATTTACTTTAAGTAAGCTTAGAAGGACACTGATTTAGTGAGAGGGAGAATCTTAGGTTGTAATTCCCTGTTGCAGAATTTTTTTTTTTTTTTGTGGTTTTAGTGTAAGCTGTTTTCTTCCCTGGCAGCGTATTCTGGTCTCTAGGAAGTAGAGTGACCTCTGTCAACTGAGTTAACTTCTGTCCTGTTCAATATGTAAAAAAAAAAATTATCTTTGGTCAGAACAAAAAAAAAATCCTGCCTAAAAAGGGTTTTCAGCCTATTTTTTCATTTTTTGAAGTGAGCCTGATTTAAAACGGGTTGTAAGAGAGAAACTCAGTGGGTGAAATAGTGCTGAACACAAACAGTGATGAGTAGCCAGGACAAATTAGTCTTAATTTAGCCTAATTGAGTCTTAAAACTTGTCTTTTTAGAATAGCTCCTATGTCATGAAACATCAGTCTCAAAAGTCCCATTTTTGAACAGCTGAAATTGTTCTAGGGTAACAATGAGGGTTAGTAAAGGCAATTACATTGCTCCATAAAGATGAAAAATTGTCTTTTGAAGAGGTAATTCAGATATTCTTGAGTGACAACTGCCATCAAAGAGCTTTTCCCACTCCAGCATGAGATCCACTAAACCAAGGTGATGGAAATGGCCTGGTGCATGGCAAACAGGCCACAGGCAGTTTCTCTAATTTTGGCCATGAACTGACTGAAGACCTTTTCACCTGGAGGTGAAATGTGCATGTCCAGCATCCTTCATGAACATTAAACTCTGCCAGTGAACAACTGTGATTTTTTTACAGCTCACTGGACCTCAGACCAGCAGCCTTCTCTTAGCATCTTCAAAATTCTCCCCAGGTCTCTAATGAGACAAAGAAAGTGAGCAGTGGCATCTTTTCCTCCATGCTTGCATAATTTACTCTTATTCAGCGTGCTCTTTGAGCATTCATATCCCTTTCCTTCTTTCCATTTTAGGTTTAATCAATTCAAACTTTTATTTAATCCTTGGAGGCTTTTCTTTTTACATCAAGGTAGTCTCACACTAAAACCAACTTCCACTGAATTTTGTATTTGTTGAATGTTAAAAGTAAAGATTAATAAGATCTTGATATAATTATTTATTATTTCAGCTAAAAATTCAGTTATCACTTCTGCCATTATAGTTAAGGCATGGATGTGTAACCAGTAGTTAACTGGATTCCTGTACATTTTTATTTCATAATAGGGTAAAGCCACAAAAGTTCCATGCATTTTGTATAGTTCTTCCCATTAAATATCACAGAGGTAAATTTAAATGTTTATATGCAGACCTTCGGACTGCCATTAGTCCCAAAAATAATAAATGCCCAGAGGTACTAGCAACAAAATGCCAAAGTTATAAAGGACATTATTCTTATGAAAGTATGTTTGGAAGAACAGATTAAATTGTTTCCTCATGTATATAATTGGAAAAAGAGTCTGCATCTATTATTACTTTCAAATAACATCTTTATCTTCATATTTGCTGGATGATCTGCTAGTTTTGCTGCCTAGGAAGACAGAGCATGAAAAGCAGTTCTGTAATCAATGAGAGAAGTTATTTCTGAGTGTACATTTTCCATAGGTCAGTGCCAGGATGTGAGGTGTGTACAAAACCACACCTGTGTACTGGAATTTACCTGGCTAAAGAGAAATATTGGAGAAGTGAGAGCACCTAAACTAAAATGTGTATGACTGAGGTTCACATTCCATTCAGCTGCTTTACTTTATTTCTGCCTCTGTTTCTTCTCCCCCCCAGCTTTAGATTTATGAGCCATTGTAAGCTTTTCTGACTGCTTCTGAAAAGGATTCATGGCTGCTTGTGCTCACAGCATCCAACAAATCACTCATTTCACAACGTTCATTTCTTTCATTAGATGGGTATTCCTCATTTTTTGTACACCCCTCACATTTCATTACAGTAATTTGAAGGGTTTTGCATACCAGTCTCAAGAGAAAAATATTTTGTTTGTTGTTGGTTTGAAATGTGGATTTCATCAGCTCTGGTCTTCTTTTTTTTTTTTTTTTGGCACCATAGCATGAAAAATAGTGAAAGGCAACTGCACATTAAGCTGAAGGCTAATTTACAGATTCTGGTTTTTTGGAATAGTTGATTTTTACCTTGAAGAAGAAGAACAGCCTAACTGACCTGATGATTTCCCTTGTGGCTCTGTTTTCTCTGCTTCTGTGATGAAATGAATATTTGCAGGGGGAAATGCATTTTGATACTTTTGTATCAGATATTTTGCATTCAGCAATTCTATTTTTTTATTGATACTCTTTGCAGTTTAGCCAAATGACATCTATTTTGTTTCATGGTGAATATCTTTGAGTGTAAGCTCTGAATGTGAGACACTGGGGTTTCCACAGTGCCAGATGACAAATAGATGCATTTAAAATGCTACTTATGTATAGAAAACTGTGCTTTTCTTTGAGAAAACAGGGCAGATATTTAATTTGTCCCTTGGGCTCCTCTCTGTCTAGATTTGGGAAGATCACAGCCTTTCCTGGGTGGATGGCAGGCCCCCAAAAAGATACACACCCTGTAATACTCCTCACTATTTAATACTATTTAATACTATATTTAATACTATATTAAATACTATTTAATACTATTTAATACTCCTGCTCTCTAGGTTAAAAACCAGATAACATTAACTTGCACTTTCATTTGAAGCAGACACACAAAAATTTTTCTCTTCAGTGTGACTCTATTTCTCAGCTTGGGTGTTCCTTCTCTGGGACAATGACATCTCCAAAATTGGGTGAAAGACCAGTCTAGAGGAATTTTTTCATTATCCACCAATGCCCTGGGGAGATGATGCAAGAAATTAATCATCTCTCTCCCCTGAGAACTGCATTTGCCCCAGTCAACAGAAATAATTGTCACACCCCGTTTCCTTTCAACCACCCTGGTAAAAGTTTGACCAGGTGTTTGTTGTGTCTCTGTTTGTGACTTTCAAACTGTCCCTGAAGGTGCCTGAATTTTGGCTTGCAGCTGCAATCCTTGTGGTTGTCAGTTTGGGAGCGTAGCAGAACATGAGAGGTCATCAATCTCAGCCCCCCACAGCACCACTGTTCTCTGTCACGCACCCTTTGGTCACAGGGGCTTTGTGGAGCTCTTCTTACAAAAAGAGTTTCTTGAGGGGGTCTTCACCATTTCTACTGACAGACCTCTGTGTCTCAAATGCTGATCTTGTGGAGTTTTTCCTTCTTCTTTGATTTTATATCATTGATCTTAATTCATTGCAACCTTTGCTTTTTCTGTGCTTTACTGGTAGACAGGTGACTTCTGACCAAAATTGTTATAAGCCAGTTCTCTTTATTTGCAGTTTTCTCCTGAATTGTCTTTTCAAGCCCTTTTTAATTGGACTCTGGCTTATGTTTAACTTTTTCTTCACCTACTTCAGGTCTCCTGTCCAGAAGGACACAGAATTCAAGGTAGTGTCTTACTCCTGCTACACCAGAGTCTCTCAAGCAGCAGTACTGGGGTGCTTAGGGCTTGCCCAAAGTTTGTCCTGAGCATCTGAGTTGTGTGGGGCAGGAAGCTCCTGATTTCTTTTTATGAATGGCTGCTTAATTCCAAAATCATATTAAATTTGTTTTCTGCTACTGCTCTAGATAATCTTTATTTTAGCAAATCAGGCTTACTAGCGCTCTGTAATTTTGGTGGTTTTTTTTTGTTTTGTTTAACATATACATTCTAATCAGGCATATCAATATATTCTACAAATAATACCTTTTTCAGGATCCATACAATTTATTATTTATATATATATATATATATATATATATATATATATATATATATATATATATATATATATATAATACTATATATATACATGTGTGTATATATATACACACATATATATATATATGTATACATATACACACACACACATATTTTACATATATATATATATATATAACATAGAAATATATAGCTTGTGGTCCACTGCAAGGCAAAAGAACTACAGGAAGAAAAGGACTACCTGTCTAATATGTGATGCTGCTAATTTCATTCATATCCATGAGAAAAATGACCTTGTGAAGGTTGTGAAGGTTTTTGAGGCTAGGTGATGGTTTGACACTAAATGAGCCGCTAAGGAATCTTTCTTTCAGTGACTCTCTAAAAGCCCCATTAATTCTACTTTTAGAGACAGAAATTTCTAAATCTTGCAGGCCATATGTTTAGCTTCCGACCTCATTTGTTATCAGACACAACAGGTCTATTTAATATTCTTTCACTGTGTGGTACACATGTGCAAACTGCTATTGCTGGAGAGGTGAGATGGTGTTATGTGCCAACCGAGCTCCACTTCATTTTTATAGGAATTCTCTAAGTGCTGGGCAGTGACCAGTGCACAAGGAAGTTTGGGCTTAAATTCATGTATTGATGAAGAATAACAAAAAGCTTTGCCTCCACATGTAGATCCACCAGGAGGAAATTTGTTTTGTTTGGTGGACACAGTTGTATTATATTGCCATTAAGAAGAAGCTGCTGAATCAGACATTTCTGACATTTTTGCAACTCGATTAAGCTTATGCCGTAATTAAAGAAATCTGCCACTATTTTTGCAGATATTACACTAATGTTTCTGAGACATGTGTCCCCAATCTGTTACTGAATCACATTCTTGCACAAATGTAACTCCCAGGTGTGTTACTACCCTGGTGTTTTTAATTGCATTTTATTTACTGTGCTCCAGAATTATAATTTTGCTCTTATCAACACTTATGGTTAATTGAATACACGAAAACTAAATGCATTAATATCAAAGCACTAAGTGTGATGCTTGTTCCATGCCTTCATTTCTATGCCACGTGAAACCTTTGGGTTAAACATGTGTTGACATGAGTTCTGAGTGTCTCTTCTGGAGCGAACTGTTTCTCTCTTGCCTTGAAAGCTATTTCATTTCTCTCAAGATGAGGTCACGGGATCTCCGTGCCTGACAAGCAGCAAATAAGACAATGGTATTTACAATTAGTGTGAAGGTCATAGCAGGTGACATGGAGGGAGCTGTGGAAAAGGATCCTGTCCCTTTGCTTGTGTTTGAAGGGTAACATGTAGTTTGCCAGCTGTGAGGGGCCCCCTTGATTCCAGTGATGCTATTTAAGGTAGAAAGTCCCAGAACAAGCAGAAAATGATGCAAAATTTGCTTGCTGAAACGCTGATAAAAGTAAGATGGGGTACACAAAAATCAGTGTTGGTGTGCCAGTGTTTTAATGCTAAATATTTCAATTTACTCTGATTTGCACCCCTGCCTATAATGTTGACTTGTGAGTGGAGCTGAATTAAACTGTTACAAACAAGAGGTTCCAATTCTCCAGTTATTTGTGAGATGCTTGACTGCAGCTGTCCTCGCTGAACTAGTGGCTACTTAAAGATGTTGGATTTCTCTGCTGATTGCAATCTAGGTGTTTGAAAGTCAGCAGTTTGGGGGTTATGCACAGCAATGGAGTCTGTGGCCATTTATGCTTTTGGATGTCCTGGAAAATAATTTAGTGAGTGACAGGTCTGGAGTGATGGCAGTGTGTGTGAGCAGTCAGCTGGGAAAAAAGAGAGCCTGGTTACAGGAATTATAAATGAGAACAACTGTTTGACTTGAGGAGAACAAAATGAGCTAAAAATACAGCCCAGGAATAAATGGTCAGAAATAAAGGCAGCCCGTTTGGACTTAATAATAGTTTTGTCTTCGGTAAATGCTCTTGAGCTCATGCTCCCAAAGGAGAGAAAATAATACAAAAGTGAAATCTAAACCAAGAGAGTCACTCATCCACCCTGGATGGATCCCAGAATGCTGTAGCTGCCTGGGAATGGGAGAAGAAAAAAGGAGCCAAGGGGAGGTTTGGTATCTTGGCTGCCAAGGGCAGAACAGAACTCACAGCTCTCTGGGTGCAACAGATGAGATTTCTGCTGCACACAGAGAAAATGAACCTAACAAAGACACAGGCCTGTAGATAAGAGGGAGAGCTGCCAGGATGAAAGAAGGTAGCTATTTGGCTGTGGTACAGATTTTCTTTTGGTTGCCACTGAAAACCATCCCCTGACTGGAGTGGGACATAAGTCCTTTCTGTGGCAACACTGCCACGCCTTTTGCTGGGAGACTTGGAGGGTTGAATGCTATCCACATCTCCCAGCTGTGCTGCAGAGGGACCAGTGCCATGGCCTTGATGTAAGGCTGCCCAGTGCCCAGTTTGGCTTTAAGAGGGAAACCACTTTGTCTTTGGCTGGTGCAAGGCTTGGTTTCACAGCCTTGGACAAATTGAGCATCATTTGAAACCATGCATTCATCTGCTGGCTGCTGTACCCCGTGTTTGTTTCTCTCGTGTTTATTAAGTCCTTCTTATAAACTTCTTCCCAATGGTTACTTTGGCTAATGAAAACCACTTTTTTTTTTCCCTCTGTGAACTTCCTTATTTTGTTTTTTAACTCCAAATGTCTGTGGTTTGTTACTGGATCAGATTGGAGCACTTGAGTACCTGTGGTTATGTTTTACAAAAGCTGCAGTTCAGCTACAAGAGCTGTAACTGATGAAGTCCCTCACAATGATCTTCTTGTAAAAGATTTTAATCCAATTTCACTGGGTTAGCATTATGTATACAAAGCAGCAGGTGATCTACTGGCTGTAATGGAATATTTATTTCCTGTTGCTCAGGTTCACAGGGACATTCTGAGGTTGCCTTCAACCTGATTTATCCTTTAGTCCTGAGTTCTATAGTCATACTTCCATATATCCTCTTCAGCTGGGTATCACTAGAAAGGAGAAGCAGGCAGGAGAAAAGAGAAGCAGGAACATTTCTTAAAATTCTGATGGCTTAACGTCAGCCTTCCTCAAGCTATCTATCTCATCTTCCTAAAAGCAGTACTGCTTGTACGGAATTAAAAACTCATTAAGACCTCAATCACATTAAAAACCAAACCCAAAGAACTCAGGAACAGATTATTCTTTGGGGCATCTCCCAGCAAGTCAGGGAACTCCCATAACTCCTCCTGGTGACAGGCACTGTTGTCCTTGTTGAGCAGATATAAACTTTCACCCAAGCACTTTGCCAAAGAACTTACCAAATAACCTGCAATGAAATCTCTCTGGATTTAAATATATGGGTAAAGAAAAAAATAAAAGTTGTACAATTGCTACAAAAGCCTGACATAAAAAACCAATAGAAAGCCTTTGAATAATTGCTTCTGTGCTAGGTCTTTGTTCTCTTAAAAAGTGTTGAGCCCATGTGCACAAACACCCACAGTCTTATCCAGGAGGACAAAAAGCTGAGCACAAACCGAGCCCCTACAGGAGTGCAGAGCAGGGTGAGATCATTAGAACAGCTTGAGGCATTTGTGCTGCCTTCTTTTATGAGGAACAAAGGCAGTTCATTCATTTGGGCTGCTGCTGCCCACCAGCAGAGAGAAAGGGTAACAGCAGAATCTGTCAGGGTGCTGGTTTGGCAGGCAGTGGTTGTGTTCCCACCTGGAGCCTGCCAAGTCCTGACTCAGTCCAGATTTCAGACTTCAGGCTCTGCCACTGGCAGCACAATGGAGGGTCCTGGGAAGGGATGTTTGCAAAGGCCCAAATGCTGTGCCCAGGGCATCTCTTACACATCCATCATTATAGCTCCTGGGTGCTATGGACAAGTATTGTAGGGGAAATGTTGAAAGGAACAGAGACACTTCTAAAAATAACAGCTTGGTTTTTAAAACTGCTTCTCCCTCCATCAAAAAAAAAAAAAAAATCCATCCCCCAAAAAAGAAACACAAAAATCTCAAAAAAAATCCCAAAAAGCAAAATGAACCAAACAAGAAAGCAAAACAGAACAAACAAGCAAAGAAAAACCTGGGAAACTTCCCGAAGAGATGTAGTTGCCCTGAGGCAAGAATTTAGGAGGTCGTGCTTGCTTGGACTAGAGGATGAGCAAGGGAAGGAAAAGAGGCAATTTCACACAGTTGCACCTCTGTTTGAGCAGGTGATCTGGATGTGGCTGAAGTTTTAAGGCCTATGTTGCTGTAATAAGTTGCTCTAGGAGTTGGATGCTGGTTTTGGTGGTTGATATTTGTGCACTGACTATAGTCTGTTGTGCCATCTTTTGTCTTAAGGAGACCCAGAGTCATGAGGCAGCACAGCCAGAAGAGCCTTTGCTTTAACAGAATTACCCAGAATTTGCTTTGGGGTTATCTGTCATGACGGTTTTGATTTCTCTAAAGTAGATCCAATGCAGGATGACCCTGTTATTCTGAGATCAGACAGCTGAGCTTGGGTATTGATATTTTATTAATATGACACCTAATATAAACCTATTTAATATTGGTTTTGTTTTTCCTGGCACAACAAACATCTCTGTAAAAATTTAATTTCAGTGAGTAGTCTCTTGTTGGCTTTCCCTGTCTCAGTGGCTGTGAAAAGCTGAATCCACCACCATTTTATCAAAATCTACCCCCCCAAAAATTCAGATGTGAAGTTGTTACTGTATGCAAACATGTTCACACACTCCACCCCTGGACCTTCGTTTCAACTGCATGAACACATCAACGGTGATTCATTCCCCCTTCAGCCAAGGTAAAAAGCCTTCCTGGATTTTAAATAACAGTCACTCCCCTGAAGAAGTCAGACACCTCATTCCAGACTGTCCAGGACAAAGGGCATTAAACCTTCCTGTTTCATTTATCTTGCTTTAATTACTTCATTTATTTAGCATTCACTTGGCTTCTTTGTTGTTCAGGAGATTTGGATCTGTGGCAACAGGGAGGGGAGTGCAGCTTGAGGTTTCAAGCACTGACTGGAGTTAAGTGGGAGAAGTAGGAGCGGTTCTTGAGCTCATCTGGGATGTGGAGGGACTTTGAGAGAAGACAACTCTATTCTGGAGAGTGACCCAGGCACTGGGCTGCTGGAGTGATGAGGAGCAGAGATGTGGAGGGATTTGAGAGCAAACAACAAAAAATTAACCATCTAAATACCTTATAAAAATCTGTCCTTCAGTCTCGTGCATGGAGCATGAAGGTGACAGAGCCTGTATGGAAGTTCTGTGAGGATACATCTCTGTGCTCAGACAAAATGTTGGACTGTCACAGTAGGAAGCAGTGCTGGAGTTAAACCTTCCCAGGGATGTCACCTCCTGTTTTCCTTCCAGACAGTCAATGCCCATTGATCCGCTTCCTCTGGCACCCTGTTTTAGTGATCCCTGGAGCAGGAGAAGAGCAGCCATATGGCTTGCAGTAACTTGAATTTCAGCATGGAATTGAAAAAGAGATTAATTGTTTGGTTTTTTGGTTTTGAGGTTTTTTTTTTTTTCCTAGATAATGCTTTGAACTTTATTTTATACAGTCTAAGAAAAAACTATGGAAGCTACCAGGCAGTTTAAAACTAATGAAAGAGCAGCCTGGGAGAGGTCAGCACAGGAGGTGTGCCTGGAGGACAGACCCTTACAGCTGCCCCTGGAGAAGCCTCAGTGGGTAGGAAGCAGATGGCTCAGCTCTGTCAACATCCCAAAGTCTCCTAAACCACCAGATTATTGAGGCAATGAGGTTCTGGCTAGCTAACTACATCTGAGATGCTCATGGGCATGGCTCTCTTTCAGCCCTACAAGACAAAATAGAATTTTAATCCTTGAAAGAAAAATTTGTAGGGGAAGTATGGGAAAACGGGGACTGCAACGTAGATGAATGTTTGCTGATAGCAGTGGAATATTGGATTTGGGAATGTAGGAGGACTTTTCTAACTTTACAGGCCCATAGTATTTGTAAAATTACTTTATTAAAAAAATCAGTGGGTGTTACGCAGGGACTCTGCTAAATATGAATAATTTAAACCAGTGAATAATTAAAACCTGTCTGGGAAGAGTTATATAGGTAATTTAAATTTCAGGTATGCACAGAAGAAAATGTGAACACAGAACAATTTGGGATGGCATATTAGATTTGCATTGTTCAAGTGAGTCCTGATCTGAACCATGAGCACTGCACTGTGTGGGATTTGCACAGCAAATCCCAAAGCAATATGAAAATGTGCATTACTCCTGGACTTAAAGGACTTTCTCTTCAAAGATGACAAAGTGACTTTGAAATGGGAACTGCAAGCACACTCCAGCTCCTGGGAAAACCACTCTGCCTTTCTTTTGATGTAAAGGTCATTGCAAATTGGGAAGTTTAATTCATGTCCTGCATGTTTTGTGCCACCAGCCACAGTCCCTTGCTGGTAAATAAGAAAAGTGAATTTGTTCTTGAAGAGAGGGAGTGCAGAGTATAAAATTGGCCAGGTGCTTCTCATGGGGAGGGTTTGACCACACCTTTGGTTGCAGTGAACTTTTTATCTATTTTGCAGCAGATGTATTTGTAAGCTACTCATTGTTTAGTACAAAGAATGACAACATATTCAGTGAGGGATCAAAGGGATGACACAGGAAAAGATATGCAGAGATCCTGGATGCAGGATTGCCATTTCTGGGTTGATGCATCAGCTAAAAGAATAGGCTGCTAAATTTGGGTGTAGTAACTCAAGAAATGAAATTATTCTTGCCCAAATGAAGTGAATGGGCTTGATTTGTTTCTATGCCTCAAGAACAACAGTACCTGGTTTTGCATCAAAAAGTCAGAATCAAATGAAATTCTTGTAAAACATTCATGTTTGCAAGTCATCAACTGAAGGAAAAGATGGAAGAGAAAGACAGTGACATGGGAAAGAAAATAATTTTCAGAAATTTCCATTGCACATGAACAAGAGATTTGCTTTCAGAAGCTCTAGTCCTGCATACAGGGGTTTTTTGGTAAGGAGAGTAGAGAGGAAGTCGCTACAATATCTATATGGCAGACATGTATAAATGAAGCTTTAATATTTCCTGGTACTGCTGTTTGCTTTTCCACATGGTGCATGCATTATCTCTGGCAATTTTTTTTCTTCCAATTGTGTGAAATTCATACTTGTAATACACAGAAACATGCATGAGTGAGAGGGTGTGTGAAGAGAAAAAGTAAGAATTTACTTGTGTAATGATGTTTAAGTATAAAAGCTACTTTTACTGAAAAATGGTTTAAGAGAAGGTTGGTTTGTTGGTGGATTTTTATTTTAATTTATTCTTATTTTTTAATTTTAGTGGTGCAGTTTTCTTTTCTTCTAACAACAAAGTCCTCCAGTTCAGGGCAGAACACTCCTTTTTGAACTTAGAAACTCATCAGCTCCATTGTGTCTGTTACAAGTAATATTGCTTTGGGATTTATTTTTGGGCTATAACTCAGTTATATTTACCCTAGTGGATTCTTTCACTGAGGTGTGCCCCTTTATGTTTCAGTTGTGGAAATCAAAAGATTTACAGGAGTTGATGTGCCACTGCCATGCCTTTCTTCTTGTCTCAAAACCAAGGAAGGAATGTGAGGACTTTCTCTGTGTCTTATAGAGAACCATGGATGGCTGAGGGAGAAGCAGAGTTAATGTTGAGAGATGCAGCAAGATCAATTAAAGCACAAAGAGAAAGAATAAATTATCTTCTAGTCCCTACTTTTTAATTTGCTTATTAAATATATGTCCTTCCAGGTGCATTTCCCTTTTCTAACAACTCAGAATTGTAGGAGGACTCACACAGTTATGTCTTCCTGAAGCAGTGTCAAGGTTTCTGGACTTACCTGTCCAAAATAACTGGTCAGGGTTGTAAAATAATATGATTTTTATTCAAAATATGGAATTTTGAATAAAACTGAAGGGAATGTTCTGAAGAAACATGATTCATACTGTCTTCTGTTTCTTTGTTTTACATTGAATTAAAAACCAGGTTTCAGAATGTTTTTACACAAGCTTGAAAAAAAATTTGTGAGAGCTGCATTTGTAATGATGCTGCCTATTTTAAACATAAAAAGGTCTATAAAACATTCACTTTTATCCTTCACATGAGGTACTGCAGCCCCCTGGACTGCATGCAGTATAGAGCACAAATCAAATTTCTAGACAACTGGGTCTGTGTTCTTACTTCTCTTGTTATAATGCAGTGATTCATTTCCCATTAATTTTCACACAGATTATACTTCCTTGAATATTAACAAGAATGGAGTTAGAATCAAAACCTAATCCAGCAAATAAAAATAACAGCTTTTTGTCTTAGTGTCATTGATCTTTTGAGTCAATAACTATCTGGCGGAATAAATTTCACATGACTTCAGGCATCTACAGTAGGTGCAGCTCTACCCTTGGTTTTCTCACCTCTTCCCACATTGGCAGTGACAGGAAATGAGCAGTATTGAATGACTCATCTGAACTTCTTTGGGCAGAGCAATTAGGCTGTAATTCAGGGTGACACAATAGGCACAGAAAAGCCAATTTCTTCCCGGTGGCAATCCTGGCAGCCCAGGCTGAAACCCTCAGGCAGGGGCAGCCGTTCAGGAGGCTCTTCCAGACAGATCCTGTGCCAGGTGATGTGCACAGCCCTGCTGACATCACAGCTGTCGAGTTTTGCGAGTTTTGGGTGGGTCTTGGGTCTTCAAAAAGACAAGAGTAGTTGTTTAAGCTGTAAAGTTGTTTACTGCATGAATACATCAGCCTCCAAGGTGAAGAGTTCAGAGTATTAAAGACTGTGCTAAAAGCTGTCTGGCATAGAGTCCCAATGTTCTCAGCAGCAGCAGCTCCCACACCTTCTTCTTCTTCACCTTCTTCTTCCTCACCTTCTTCTTCCTTCTTCACCTCTTTCTTCCCCATATGTGAACACTATAAATTTCTTAAATTTCTGCTCACACCCCTGCTTACTCAATTCCTTATATGTAACTAGATATTTTATTTCGATCGTGATCAATAACCCTTCATTGCTTTAATGTAATTTTAATGTAATTTTAAACCAACCATGAGAGGCAAAAATGCACTGCCTAAATTCCAAGCATGTCTGTCAAGCTCCTTCCCACTAGAAAACTGGGCTCCTGTAGTCAGCAGAGCAGGTGCTCCTTTACAGCTGAGTTCCTGCAGGGTTTGTAGGCAGGAGAGGGATGTGTATTAAATTGAAATATATTTATTCCATGGCAAATTGAAGCTGCTGCTGTGATCAGATTGTAGTGGCAAAGGTGTGTTATTTATTATGGTGCTCAGTGTTGTTTCAAGTATCGTGGCTGATGTTGTGTATCAGAAAAGCCTGAATGATTGAATTTGCCATGCCACTTTTTTAAAAAGGAACATAATTAATTCAACCAGAGAGAATTGGAATTTTCTGTGGTTCATAGCTTGAAAGGACAGCACTAAAATCAGGACAATTGTAACAGGTTAGTTCCATTCTGTGTCCTGGCAGAAGTGTAGGTTCAGGCTCTCCCAGGACAAGAGAGGAACTGAACTGATCTCTCTGCTGTTATAAACTATGGTATTAATGATTTAAAGACAAGAATGGCGCTAGAAATTGTGGTTGCAGGGATAGAAGGATGAATTCAAAACTCTGCTTTGGTATCCAAAGCAAGAAACTCCTGCAACTGAGGTCTACAGTGTGGTGAAACCTTTAAAAGATTTGATCAGGGGATGTGGAAGTGTAAATGGCACAAACAGATCAAAGAGAATTTCCCTCTATTTTGGGAGCTGCTATGTGAAAATGGACTAATAAAAATTGACATGAACATACCTACCAGTAGAAGTTTAATTTAAAAAGGGCTGAACAAGACCAAGAAAATGTATTTAGGCATCAAGGTCACTTTAATTTGAGAAGTTTGCCACGTTTGCCGGGGCACTGGGGAAATAAGAGCAGCCAGTGGAAAGGGAAAATAAAGAAATGCTTGCAAGCCCAGATGGGCAGGCACCCAATGGCAGAGAGCAGCAAGGTGTTTGCCAATAATGCAATGCAAAGCTTGTAGCACACTGAACAAAGGTTGAGATTATTGGCATTTGGAATGCATTCATCACCAGTGTCCATCTGGGGGAAGGCAGCATCAATAGTACTTGCCCTTGCTTGATTCAGAGTCTTCTCTAGTGACTGGAGCTTGGCTGCTGAGTTACTGCTCTCTCTTCTGCCTGAATTCTAGCCTATGTGCAGCTCAGTTATAAGATTCTGAACAGTCTCCCCAGCTTTATGAGTATCCTGCCTCAATATTGAAAGGAAAAAAAAACTCTTTTTGGAACGTGCTTTATTGTAAAACTCAGCAGCTGAAGGTTCCTCTTGTTTTTTTGAATGCGACACGGTTCATCAAAATGTAGCTGCTTTTTCTTTCTTTATTGCTTAGATTTGATCACAAGTTGTTCTGAATTTTTTATTTTCATTTATTTAGAGATGACAGTACAGGAAAAGTTTCATACTTTTTTTTTTTTTTCCAAGATGCACAGACCTGGAGGAATCAATTTCTTTTCTCATATAGGGAAGCTGTCTGCTACCTTGTATCTTCACTGTGCAGTGGAATTCACTCCCAAGGAGTGCCCAGAGGACAAGCAAAGCTGAAAGTCTGGACCTGCTCATTATGAATGCTGCCATTGTGCTTTTTAAAATTAAGTTGAAGTTTTGAAAGAAGGTGGAAGTAACAAGCACATTGTTTTAATTTGTATCTCTAAGTTGCTCAGGCTATGTTGAAA
The DNA here is from genome assembly GCF_963513975.1 of Fringilla coelebs. Lineage (NCBI taxonomy): Eukaryota > Metazoa > Chordata > Aves > Passeriformes > Fringillidae > Fringilla > Fringilla coelebs. The sequence continues at coordinate 113,998,644 of NC_140029.1, read as the reverse complement.
ATCCTCAGGAATTCCTTCTGTGTTATTGCAGGTCTGGGAGGGACACTCTGAGGGCAATTTTCAGTCCCTTTTCCAGGTCCCCAGCACCTGCTGCTTTCCAGATTTTAACAAAAACTTCTGTTTGCAGGTCCCCTCCTGTCAGGCATCATGAGCTGCACTCACCAAGCTGAGCCCTACACCAAACACATTGAGATTTTGTTATGCATCTGCTGTCTGATATCAAAAGATAAAAAACCCTTGCAACAATGTTAAAATGGTAAGATAAAAAAGCAGTTCTTTGTTGGGACCTCCCAGGTGAATCCACAATTATGGGCTATGGGCACACTCGGTGTCGGATTTCTACAATTTTGTGTGTTTAACAATTATCATCTCTAACTTATCTATCATATCTAACAAATATTGTCCAATTAGAAGAGCAGTTGGTTAGGTAATTTTTCCCCCAGATACTGCCCCACTGTTGGTGGGGCTTCTTTGCCCCATTTGTTGTTGTTTCTAAGATTGGAAAATAAAATGTTCTTCCTGTAGGATGTCTTCTTGAAAAGGAATGTGTTGGAAGGTCAGCTGATTGCTCTAAAATCTAAGAGAAAGGGCAGGAAAAATACTAGGAGCTGTATAACCACATATTAATAGTCTACAGAGCTATGAAAAATGTGTAAAAACTGAAATCTTTAGGCATCACATCCAATTGCACAAGATGGGAGGTGGGGGCCAGGCTTGCAGTGTCCAGGGGGTGAACTGCTTCTGAACAGGTCTGTGCAGCTTCTGTGCTCACAGAAATCCCACAGCAGCTCCTGGAAAGCCTCCCCTTACCCTGGGAGATGCCTGTGTCGGCCCCACGCTGAGCAAAGCTGCAGGTGAGCCCCTCCTGCCTGCACCTGCCCACCCACTGCAATATCTGGGGATGTAATAACAGCAATTGTGTGCTTCTCTTTGCTCCCCCTGAACATCTGTTCCAGCCTTTCTAGCACAGCATGGAGGAGCATTATCCTGGTTTTAGGGCTTTTCTGGCTCTTACAGCATCAGGAATCTCAGGCAAAGTGTGCTCCCCCTGAGAGCAAACCCACTGCAGGTGTGTCACTCACACCCACGGGCTCGTCTCACACCTTCATAGCTGCACATCTGGGGAGGTGTACAGTTATTTATTGCCCTGTGGGGGAACCAGCTGGCCTAATCACTCTGGGCTTTGTGATTCATGTGAAGAATAGTAGCTGGTGTCAGCCAGAAAAGAAACATCCCGAGCTTTGAGCAAATTTCCATTAAAATAAGTCTTTTTGTATTATGACATTTATTTCATGAAACATTAACTTCATTTTCTGCAGACTGTTTTAACATTTTGAGTTAAAGGTTTTCTCTCACTTTTGCATTACTAGATAACTATATTAATGCAGGGCATATCATAAAGTTTGCAGAGAGCTGTACGTCTGAAACTGCTACAGTTCAAAAATAGAAATGAAACAAAGTCCAAAGAGAAAACTGTCAGTGAAAATTGGTAGCAATTGGATATGTATGTAAATTACAAAAACTAATCTACCAAGATTCATAGGGCAAATAACTCCAGCTACTATTACTTGGCACCAAATAAAAACATTTCATTGAAAGTGCAGCTGCTGGAGAAATGAACTGATAAACATAAATTGAACATAAATGGCTGCAGGCAAACTGGAGTAGCAAACAAAAAAGGGACAGGGAAAAAAATGTTGTTTGCATACATGTGTGTGCCTGTGTACAGAGTGTTGTACTCATGTAAACATCTGAGAGTCTCAGACGTGGAGGGGATTGTCAAGGATCCCCAGCCCAGAAAGTTTCCCAGGCAGAAAACTCTCAGTCATTCTCCCCAGGAATGGAGCCACACCTGGCTGCAGGTGAGGAAGTGTGTCCAGAGCAGGGCTCTGCCACTGGGCTGGAGGTGCTGACCATGATCAGTGATAAAAGGGATGGAAGGATAAAATCAGGCTCTGAATTTCATGCCTTGCTGGTCGATAAATTTAATACTTTAGGCTGTTGTGTAAGAACTTATGTGAAGTCTCGGGTGAAAACGCGATATAATTTTTAGGAATTTAAACATGAAACTACTCCATTATTCCTAACAGTGAGGGTGAAAAGTCAGGTCATATTTTATCCCTCCTCCCCTGCCATTCTAGTCTCAGAGTCCCAGCTAGGTATATCTTTCAATTAATTCCTTTCCCTAAGGACACCCAGTAATAAACACCAAACCCACGTATCAATTAGTGAACACCAAAAACCCATATAAAGCCATGTAGATGCATATGCACAGACAAACTCCCCTCCTCCTTCCAGGCACATCAGTGCCTTAAATCATTCTCTGCAGTTTCCTAGGAACCACACTCCAGATGTGGTATTTAAGAGTGAATGTGGCTAACGTTTATTAGACTTGAACTGTATTGTGGGTAATTGTCCAGTAATAACCTTTGGTAAATTATATGAAGCCTTTACTTTACTTAACAGGGAAGGCAGGCTCCCCAAACTCTAATATTATCATCATTCAAGATAATGAGCAACACAAACCATTCTATTACCAATCTAAAAGCAATAAATGTCAAAGTAAAGAACTATGCAATATTCTGGCCTGGAAGAACAAAGGACAAAAGTAATGATAATGCCTTTTTATATTTGCAGTCTATTATATCATGCATAACAAATGACCCTGTAATTGTAGACATTGTTATTTCAACAGGTTGTAAAGGGAAAATGCTGGGGGTGGAAAGGGTGTGATTTGAACGCTGCCCCAAAAAATGCTGTAGGGCTGGTAAATTGGAATGCCTGATGATTTATTTGAATTTTATCCTGCTGGATTATTCTGAAGCTGTTTTGTTTACCACCACAGTCATCTGGTGCAGTGTGACAACAAATCCTTGCAGCACTGATGGCTTTGCCAGTGACTTGGTGACAGCCCCAGCCCTCCTCTGACATGAGCAATAGCAGGAGCAAGAATGCCATTTCCCATACAGCTGATTGATTTATGGAGATTTCTAATCTGGGCTTTTACAGACTATTCAGAGGTCACACAGTGTTTGGGCATCCATTCATTATGAGCTGCTACAAGTAAGGGGCTCTGTCTCTACTGCTCAGCGTGTGGTGCTATAGCTCAGGTGCTCCTGGGTTTCTAGAGTGACTTCACTTTGGGCTGTCCTGGATCAATTTTCTTTTGTAAGCAGAAGCAGAAGCTAGTAAGCTATTTGATCAGCATTCAGAGCAATTTTTTAAAAACTGGGGGAACAAAATTGCCAGAAACTCAGGAAGCCAATGGCTCAGCTACCTCTGTGTGAAAGTGGAATCCTTATGACTTTCTTGTGCCTTGTATTAATTGTCTGTTTTGAGAAAAGCATTTTAATCAAAAAATGCTGTGTCTTACCTCACACACACTTCATGCCTGAGTGTCAGCAAAGGAAACCATTCACTTAAAGAAATACTTAAATGGCTCTACTCTCTGTGGTTGAAAGAATTGCTTCATGCAGCTTTGATGAAGGCAATTAGCATATGTGTCAATTATCCTTTAGATCTCATTCACCACATGCACAGCCAAATTCTCATACCAGGTACCCAGGTCTGAAGTAAATTCATCCATCTTGCTTTCTACACTTGTGGACATGATGAGTGGGATTTAGCTGAAAGTGGAAAAGTTGAGAGCTCTTGGTCCAGAAATGAAGACTTTGCTGCCTTATATGAGGCTTCTCTGACTTCTTTGGGCAAGGTGTAAAATATGATATTAAACTGAACTTACCTTGCTCAGAATTCCCTTATTAAGCTGGCTTAACAAGTTGCTTTTGTCACATGATTGTTGTTCATAAGGTCACATAACCACCTCAAAATTGTATCTGCAGTGTTTGTCAGAGGGAAAACAGGCCCCCAAGAACAAAGCTGTAAAATTTAGGTTATTTGTACTGCTGCTTCAGAGAAATGACAGGAAAAAACCAAGCAGCAAGCAGTTATTTTACATAACTTTCTTTTCTCAAGGAAAACAAACTATGAAACTTCTCAATATTTGCATTTTCCCCATCAGCATACATCCCAAACTTGTCAACGAGTGGCAGGGGGTGGCAGTGCCTGTCACATCTCTGCTTTTGGAAAAAATCAGAACCCTGATGGCACAGCCATACTGCAGTTTCCACAGCAGATCTCAGACAAGATGTTCCCCAGGAGAGTTTTTTGATACCACCATTTTTCAGGTGAGTTCCATGGTGATGATCACAGCTTGTGTTGTGTTTTATTTTTGCTCCTTCTTCCCCATATCTAAATGTGTGTTATGCATTTATCTACACGTTCATCTGTTTCTGTTTGTCTGAAGTTTTATCAGGTAGCATCTGTGAGTGGTAGTTTTGTATAATAACATGAATATAAGTGAAATCAACAGTTGGGTTTAAGGGCTGTGTTCAGCAAGAAGAGGAGTTTTGGATGATTCCAACAAGGGATTGACTGCTGGTGTGTGAAGAGGGGTTCGGTTAAACAATTCTAGATATCAAGATTATCATCCTCTTTTCCTGGGATACTGCAGAAAAGAAACTTAGCTCCTTTCAGTCTAAAAAAAAGGTCATCATATATCCAACAGAATTGTATTTGGGCTCACTGTGCCCCATCCCAAATGGCATTTGGTTGCTTATCAGACTTTGTCAAATTCAGAAACAGTTCAGGAGAGAACATATGTGAGCCCACCCTGAGAGAAAAGTGTAAGTGTTGATGCTGCCACTGAGCTGGGAGCAAGATAAGTGACAATGTCCAAGATAGTCAGGAGAAAATAACTAAATAAATTGTTATGAAAGTATTTATACATAGAGTTTTAATCCCCAAACTGAGTGGGAGGCCACAGGAATGTTCCAAGTATTAATCTGAAGGCAGAGGTGTTTATTAGGTGTTTATTACAAAGGTTTATTATTGATGGAGTACCTTGACATGGTGAAGAGATTCAGATCTACCTGAAAAGTTTGGATGCAGGCTGGCACACACCTACCAAATCCAGCAGCTGGGAGCCCAGCATGTGCTGTGATCTGTTCAGTGCTCTTCCACCAGTGATGAAACAACTGGAAAGTATCAGAAGACTTGAAATAAATGGAAGAAAGCCCAGACAAACTACCCAATGAGCTGCTCTGCCTATCTCATCCCCAGGCAAATGGCAATGGAGAGTATTTTTTATGGCATTTTGCACATTAATGGAGGATTCTGAGGTATTTTCTGTACCTTGGAGATGGAGAACATGTTAGAAAGGATTTGCATGGAATAATAGTGTAGGGTCTTGTGGGACTTCCACAATTTCAAATAATCTCGTCACATATATTCTGAAAGGAAGTGCTAATTAAAAGTATAAAAAAAACATATGTGGTATTTGTGAAGCTGCTATCCAAAGCTGTATTGCTGCATCTGTTCTGAATTGCAATTAGTCACAGTTAAATCAGAAAATAAGATATCTGAGCTCTGCACTTCTAAAACTGCAAATCCCTCCCCCACAAAAAAGCAGGCACAGTGCACCTGTAATGCAGAAGTGGGAAAAATAAAATATCAGCCCATAAGCAGAATGTAGGGGTTCTTTTTGTTCCAGTGGTACTAAAACTTATTACAAGAGGTTATTAAAAAAAGATAATATTATTAGTGGAAAACCACTATTAATATTAGGAAAGAAGTAGTATGAAATAAAAGGGATTTTTCTGTGTTGATTTTGTGACTTGTGGCCCATCTTACATCTTAACCTAGAACTTATGGTGGTGCAATGATTTTCTGTGGCATCCAAAATCAGCACTCTCCACTGATCTACCCACAGAAGCCACAGGAGTACAAAGGAGGAGAAAATCCACTTTGGTACGGCATTTTCTTAGTGGCTGCTCACAGTTTTGAAATATGAAAGGACAGTAATGCTGATTTTTTTTTTTTCATTTTAGCCCTTTAGTTGCTCTGTATTTACTGTGGGTTTGACATCAATTCTTGGTGCTTAATTTTGCTTGTAGGATTCCCTCTTTCTGAATCTTCTCTTTTATTTATGAAAAAAATTATTTTGTACATCAGGAAGACAGGCAATTCTACCACAGATGGGGCCCAGGCTTCAGGGAAAACAGGTGACCTTCCCAGAGAGTGCCTGAATTTCCCATTTCCAGTACCTTTTATACTAGGCAGTGTTCCAGTTCCATGTGCATAAAATACACTGTAGAACTCCCAAACAAATAGATTGGAAAGTACCTATCCAATAGTGGTTTTTATTAATGTGTAATTAAGCACTAAATAGGCCTGATATTATCTTCTTTTTAGCTGTTATTAGAGGCTTATGGGATGGTCTTCATCAATAATGTTCCAGAGCCTCATACTTATAATTAGAGCTGGGTAAATTATTCATCCCAAACAATATTTATCATAAATTTATGCTCTCCATTTCCTGGAAGAGCACTGCTTGTTTTTATGCTTATTGGGTAGGACAGCCTGCTGCTTTCCAAGGGCTCTCAATTCTGGGGTTCCAAGGTCCACCTATGGATTTTTTACCCCAAGTCTTTTGTTTTCCCTCAGAGATGATGGGGGATGTTACTCTTCATTATTTGCCTGGTAACTGCTGAAGCAGAGGAGAGGTTTCTGAAGGTGTGACCTTTCTCTGGGGGGAAATATCTTATTTCTGAGTAGCTCCCAACAAATTGATTTGTCATTCATACAAATGTTGTGGTTCACTGGTGCTGTTTTGTTCTGGGCCAACCAAGCCTCATGAATATTATTCACTGTGGTCTTGAGCACCTCCTTTTGAGGTCAGCCAAGCTTTTTTTGGCTCTGGCTTCCAGAGTGTGTGTAAACTCATCTGAGCTCATCTGAGCTGAGCTGTTAGGAGGTGTTAATATGGTCTGGCAGCTTTCCTTCTGAATCCCATGGGGCGGGAAGCTGTGGCTTTCTCTGGATCCACTCATGCACACAGTTGAGTACTGGGCTACAGAATGTGCTGTGATTTATCCCTGGAAATCAGCTCAGCTCCTCTCAGCCACTTGTTCCTCCCCCCTGGGATGGGGTAAAGAATTCCAAGGGTAAAAAGGAGAGAATTTGTGAATTTGGATCAGGGCAGCCTAATAGGTAAAGCAAAGCAAAGGAATTCCTTCATGCTCCCATGGTTCAGCCATCCCCAGGAGAGCAGGGCTCCCTCACATGGAATGGGATATTGGGATCAGGATTACCAAGCTCTGAACATCGTCTCTTCCTTCTTCCTGCAGCTTTTGTTGCTCAGAAAGGTCTGGGATATCCCTGTGGTCATTTGGGGTCAGCTGTGCTGGCAGGATGGTGTGAGAAACAGAAAAAGCTTTGTGGCTGTGTGAGCAATAAAACACCACAAATCCAAACTGCAGTCCCACCGAGTCACCAGGAAGAGAAAACATCCAGTTCTCATTCTTGTTCTGCTCAGTAATGCTCACCTCTGACCCTGTGGTGCACTTTTAGTGGTTGGTCATTGCCTTTCCTCCTTTTTTTTGGTATGGCAGGAGTTTCAAGTGAGAGGAATTTCTGGGGCTTGATTCCATGGTGCCTGCAGGGAAGTTACTCTGGTGCTCAAGCCGTGAATCTTGAGCGTTCCCTCAAATAAAAGGAAAATGAGATTTCCTTAGAGAGGAGATAAGAAGTCCCAGCTTTCATATTTGTACACATAAATTTACAGTAAGAGTGTAGTGTAGCCTAAACTGTTAAAATACACAGAGTATTGTAAAGGAAATAGAAAGAACCAAGTCTTTAAGGAAATTGCTCTGTGGTGGGGGCTGATTGTATTCCCCTGATTTGTGAATAGATTTTTCTTGCAACTGTCTTTGCAGAATGTCACAAAGTGGGTCTGAAATGGTTTTTGGTACTAAAAGGATCGGGATTTTTTGGGTGGGTTTTTTTTTTAATTATCTTATGTAAAATCCATGTAAATTTGTCAGCTTATACATCTTTTCCTAATCATCCATTTCTTGTATCCAAACTCTCAATTGCCAAGAAAAGCAAAGCAAGCTAGTTTGACATTTTCATTTATGTATAAGCTTTGTTTTATTCAAAAACTTATATCAATTATTTAGGTGTAAATATAAAGTTGTCTGGGATTTGTTTGGTTGGTTTGCTTTTGTATTGTTTTCCCCTTATCTAACAAAGACCAAGATAATAAGTGAAGGGTAAATAAATTCTTAACATAAAAACAATTAATAAAAAGGAAAATTTATGTGATTTTTTTACAGGACTGCTTTACTCCAGGTAATTTGAGTAAAATGGATAAAATGAATTCTGATTGCAGTAAGGAAGTCCCTCATCTTTCAGAATGTAAGTTATGTCATCTGTCTACAAAACTCTATTTTTCTTCTTCGGATATCCTTTCTCTCCTTCATCCCAACTCCTTCCATTGCCTTAAGAAAAAAATCCTCTCAAGTGCTTAGGAAACTATATTTCCTCAGAAATTACAGGTTCTCCTTGGTTCTTCTCTGTTTTCTTTATTAAACTATTTAAATTAAATATTTTATCTGAAATATAAGGAATAAGAAATGGGGAAGATATGACCTAGTTTCCTTCTTCTTCTTCTGAGGTATTTTCAGTAATTCTTAAGAGGATTTCCTCAAATGTCCTTTCCAATATTCTGCTTTCCTTCCCACGATCTCTTTTGTTTTAATATTCATGAAGGACCTGGAGCTGGGTGAGATGTGGCTCTGTCACTTCCTGGGATGAGAGGAGCTCAGTGTAAGGAAGAGCATTTCTCTCAGAAGGCAGAAATAGACTCAGTGGGAGGATTAAGGGAATCTTTCAGAGCCACTGAAATCTTGCTTTTCTGGAAACACAAGAAATGAGATATCATGAAGTAGAACTCTTTAAGTTCAGAAGGTAGTTTGTCTGATCTTCTCACATGCCCTCCTACATTTTTCAGATTTTACTGCAATAATTCTGACTTTTTTTTTTTTAAGTGGAAATTGAAGTTGGGGGGAAAGTTAGTAAAGACATTTATATTTAACAAAGTCTAGTGATTTCAACCACGTCTCATTTAAATGAAGGCATCCACCTGACTAAATGGACCTTTGTTCACAGGACATTTATATTGGTCCATGGACACACATTTAATTTGCTTCTCACATGGATTTTAAATATTTTCAAGTATTGAAGTTATCTTCAAAATATTTAATTTTTCATTTGTTGTAGTGGTACCATTTACAGTAATTTTGATCATCACTACCTAAACAGCTTTTTATTTCTTTCAAGTTTGTTAAAATATTGAGAATATAATCAGTTACCTCATCCTAATTTAAGTTATAAAAGGAATTAGAGTTCTAATTATCTTAAAGCAGTTTGTCTTTCACTGTGACAAGTGCAATAATTGACATTTTCAGGTTTGACTGAGGACCTGAGGACCCCTCTTTGCAGGGAGTGGTTTGCCTGGTGAATTTTGTTTGGGAAGACCCCAGGAGTTCTGTAGGCCTACAGACATCCAGCTGCTCTGCAAAGGGAGTTCTGGTAGCTGCTGTTAAATTATAGAGGATTATTTTTGACAAAATGGAAATGCTTGGAAGTTCAGTCATAAGTATGTCTCTCCTCTGGAGAAGAAATAATTTTTTCATAATAGCAGAGACAAAATAAGAAATTTAAAGGCAGAATTTTCATGAAGTATTTCTTATTTCTTTTTTTCTTGAATGCATATTGCAGGAAAAAATCCTAATGGCACTATAGAGCATGGATCTGAGGAAAGACAGATTTCACCTTAGCAGAAGGTAGCCAGTATTTCTGATAAAACACAGAATTTATATTTAATTTAATTTGTCTTTTTCACTGGATCATTAATAAATATAACATCTATTTATTTGTTAACTTAGGCTCTCACATTGAAAATAATTTGCCTTGGCAAGTTTGCTTTAAAATGCAAGCAAAATGGATGTGATGTAAGGTTTCTGCTCCTCTCCTGAAGCTTTCCTACTGTTCAGTGTTTCAACCAGAGAAATTTGTTTCTTGCAGGCTCAGTAGCAGCATCAAAAATGAGAAGTGCTGACAAACAGAGCATCTCTACAGACAATGACAAGTTCTGTTTGAAGCCAGCAGTATTTGGGGCTCATTTTTTTTCTTTTTTTCTCCTTTTTAATGCAAGCACTGAAGTTTACTGTAGTGCTGAGTGGAATCTGAGATGTGACATTCTTGTTGGAATTTCTGCTGTATGAAGAATTTACCCTTAGTCCATGGTTTTTGCCAGATTATCACAGCACTCAGGAGAAGTGGGTATAATAATTAGCAAGGCTTAATTTGTCACTGAGACTTTTTTGGCTGTTTGAACTTAATAAGTCCAATTTTTTTCTGTTGTTATTTAAAAGGAAATTTCTGAGACTTCCATAAATAAAGCGTCAGCTTCTGATCACTGGCGTACAGTGAAACCAGTTTATTTTTCAGCTTCAGTATTCTCTGGAACCTGATTGATTTTTTATATTGCTTTTCTGCCTGAACATGGGTTCCATCTTCCCAGATGAAAACCTGATCCCCTTTCTTCATGGAGCTCTGGACACGTTTGAAGAGAAAATGTCATTTTGTGCCTGCTGGAGGTGTGGTGAGATCAGAGACAACAGTGCTAAACTGCAGTGTAAGAACTGATAAATTCAGTAATCTCATGGATACTTTTTGTTGCAAATGGCTTTGTGATTGGGTTGGTTTTGCTGTAGAGCAAGAGCAGGTGTGCCTTGAGGGGTTGTGCTGTTTTACAGGGAAGTGCCCTGTTTAAAGGGAACTGGGAGTGCTTGTGGCTTTTAGATGCTTCTCTCTAGAAATTAAATGGTTGTTCCAGCATATTTCATCCTTAAAAATGGCAATTATAATTGATTTCTTTGGGGTGAATTATTTTCACCCAGTGGGAGATACAGTAACCTGTGTCCCTGTGTATGAAGTGCTGAGAGTTTAGTTCTGGGAGCAATAAACCCAGGGCTGGTTTGAGCTGTAAAAACACAAGCTGAGAAGCACAGACTCAGTGTGAGGAAGTTAAATGAAAAAGTTCAGCTCCATCTCACATAAAGTTTGCACTGTCTGCATTACCCCAAACAACCTTGCCAGCATTATGGGCTTTTTTAATCTTCTCTTTATAAAGGCCTTAACAAAAAATAAAATAAACACCAGCAATAGCCTTCACTGCATTTTCCAAAGGGAATTTTTTTACAAATTTTTGTCTATGTTTTCTTGAACTCTTGTGTATTATTAAGGTGTTTTGGAATCTAATTTGGCCTCTGTTGAGTCTCCCATTCACCTCCAAATTTCAGTGGCTGTTGCCACACTTCTCCTCATGTCCTGACACAAAGGAGGAACCAGGGTGTCTCTGCAGCCTGGGCAGACTGTCAGTCACTTGGACAAAATCCTCTTGGCTCAGCTCCAGCCTGCTGAGAGCCAAGGAGGCTGATGGCATTCACCCTGAGACAGAAATCACTGCCTTTCTGCATGGGAGATGGCAAGAAATTCCTGTATTTATAGTACAGGGGGTATAGATGAATATATTCATCTACAAACCTACATATATATATTTAAATGAATAAATAAATAAATAAATAAATAAATCTCTCTATAAAAAATTAAAATATATTTAAATAAATATAACGTATTAATATATAAAATATATTTTATATAACAATGCATATATAAGACATTATATTTATATATAATAATATAATATAATAATATAGAATATAAAATTATATATTATTTATTACATATTATCTATTTTATATTTTATATTATCTATTACCTATTATATTATATTATATTATATTATATTATATTATATTATATGTTGAATATATACTATTATTTTATATTATGATATTATATTATTATATTTAGTATTTAAAATATATAGGTATAGATAGATATAGATATAGATAGATAGAGATATAGAGAGATATGTATAGATATTTAAAATGACAGCTGGAAAGAACTTTAAATTCAGACAAACTCTGACCCTACAGCAGGCACAGGAGCCCTGTGCCATCACCTCCTCATGCCCTGGCCAGCCTGGGAGCAGCAGCTCAGCCTTTGGCCCTGGGTGGAGCCCATTTGTGTCCCCTGGTCATGTCCTGGTCCATGGGGGTGGCCTGCTGGCCCTGTCACTTTGCCCCCCTCAGAAAACCTGGAGAGCTGATGAGCAGAAGTTTGTGGAGATGGTTCTGTCTGTGCAGTTGGTTTGTTGCTGAGATCTCAGGGTATCAAAAGCCAAAATGATTCTGTATCTTGGTCTATTCTCAGCAACTGAGCATACTGTGTCTTTTATAATATTCTGCTGCTTGGAGTGTTCAGCAGCTCTTCCAAATTCAGTCTGTGCCTTGCCAGTCAACAGTCTCACAGAAATATAGTGTTCTAGATGAGCCAGGCTGAGCAGAATAGTTTATCTATATATATATATTTATTATTGCACAATCATTTGCAAGGTATTTAGTGTTTATAGGCATTTGTTGGTGTCTGATTTTTTTCATGAGGTCTGAGTGATATTTTATAAAAATCATATCAGGTCCTTGGACATTATAAAATATAAACATGTAAAAAGTGGGCTGATGCTAAAATTGTATTAACCAAATAATGCAGAATACAAAACCTTTGATTCCCTGAAACTCTTTTCTCACAGTGGCAACACCAGGTCTGGTTTATTTGGCAGAAAGAGGAAAAGTAAAGAGGAGATGATCAGGAACAGACAACAGCTGGGTAAATATTGTGCTTATCTTGAACTTGGATTTATGTTTAGAAACAGTATTCATAATCATAGATGATAACCACATAATTTCAATTATTAAAAAGCAATCAAAGTTTTAAAAGTCTGAAAATGTTTGCTAGTTTTGTTTGATTCAGTTCTAATAGCATTACATAGCTTTTAGTTTAATCCTGGTTTTCTTAGCTTTTCTTTTTTCTTGTATCCAAAAGATACCATTGTTTTACCTCACTTTTTCAAGAGAAAAGAGAACAGAGAGGAAAAGGAGGGAGTGTTTATTTCAGAAACTCACAACTCTGAATCCCTCTAAATAAGACTCTGAGAAGTTGGGAAGGCTCTTGTTGTTAAAACAAACATGTGATTTTAACCTTAGCCATTGTAATAGCTTTATTCTCATGAGAACTGAATTGAAGAGATTATTTAAAAACCTTTGTGAATTGAAAGAAGTGGGAGAGGAAACATCTCCTATCCAAACCAGCCACAGTGCCTACAAGGGATGACATTTTGAGTAGTTGTGTGGTTCACTGGGAGAGGGAGAGAGGGCTGTGAAGGTAGCTTGGAATGTATTTGCTCTTGTAAGGCACAGCTGACAAAAAGAAATAGAAGTAGAGATAGGCTGGGTCTAGTTATGCTCATTTTTAGCTCAGTCATTTGCATCAAAATGCACTGCAGCACTTTCAAACGAAGTGGAAACAAAAGCCACTGAATTTTCTACATCACAGCAGAAGAGAAGGGAGCCAGAAAGCCTCATTGGCGCCCTACTGGTAGATGTGAAATATTTTTCTCATTCAGATTAGTAGCTTGCTGCTGTTCCAAAACATTTTTTGTGAGGGGATGGTGAAGGTGGTGAGGCAGAAAGGTGCTTCCATGCAAAGCCAGGCTAATCAAAAAAATTTCTCATGACAAACATCACACTGGTGCTGTTCTCCGGTGCACCTGCAACTTTCATGTGTACACACAGACTGGGCTGGGGCTTATCAGCCCTGAGTAAATTGGAATTAGGGTTTTCTGTGGAATTTGAACAATCCTCAGCTGTTTTCACAAATTCCAGAGAGTTTATTGCTTGGCTGGGAGAAATTGCTACAAGGGGGACTGTACAGTGAAATCAGTTTCCCAGGGTCACAAGCAGCAATACAACTTGCAGAAGATCTAAATTGCATCTTCAGCATTCCTGGTGATGCACTGAATTTTGGAGTCCACCTTGCACTAGAACCTGTTCTAAAGGAGAATGTGCACATGGGCATGCATTCATCCATACTCCCAGTCTACCCCTATTTATTAAAAATATTTCAATGTTAAAACAGAAAAAAAAAGCTTCTTAAACCTCTTCCACATTTATACTTTGATATCACATAGTATTTGCCAATTCAGTTAAAGGATTATTTTTTTTCCTAATATCTAGTTAGGCCTGCTTATGAATTAAATTGCCTCTGGACTAATTAAACAATGATTACCACCAGCAGTGCACCCAGCATGAGTTTCATTGTTTCTCCTTTAACCACTTGCTTTTAGGTTTTTTGTGAAGGGTGCAGAAAGGAAATTTTGCAAATGGAGCCAATTGGATGCTTCTGGAAGAGCAGCCTTTTGTGAGATGCTTTGATTACATGGCAGAGCAGCTTCTATAAAGATCTATTTGGCTAAGTAGGGCCTCTTAACTCCAAACAGGGGGGAAAAATACAAAATGACTACTCAAGTGAGTATAGCAAGAGCAAGGAAGATAATCTTAACAAGCCCTGGGAGGCAGATCATTAGCTGGAATTCCTACACCAGTAAATGTATCTGCTGCACAACTTCAGCATCTCTGAGGTTCTGTGCAAGACCCATCCTGAAAATGAGCTCGTGGGACTTTTTTTGTTGTGTACAGTGCTTTTGCTTTTGTCCCAAGTCACTAAAACAAAACAAAACAAAAACAAAAACAAAAACAACCCTGCACCTTTTAGTCACATTATTCTGTATGTTTCTTGAAAATGATGTCTTAATTCTGCCTCCTTGCACTACTGCAATATTTTTCTGGGTCTCTGTTTTCTATCCTTCAAAATATTCAGAGCAGAAAGCAGGGAGAAGAAGCTGAGTTGGTGAGGTGATGGAGGAACCTTCAGAAAATTAAATTCCTTTTCCATTTAATCTTTTATCCTGAGTGAAGAATGCCAGTGTTGCACAGTAAAACAATATTTGGGTCACAGATTGCTTTGTATTTTGTGGAGTCTTGCAGTAAGAGAATTCTCACTGCCAGTATCTCATGCAAGATGACTGCTGTAAAATTTGACTTTGCAAGATTTGTAGGCACTAAAAAAAAGTTTTTAAGGAAATTTGTTTGTTTGTTTGTTTTTTTAATTTAAGGTGGATTGCAATTTAAGCAAATTTGATCTCGGGCTGCCCCTTGGAAACATTAGTTCAGGTTTTTATTTAATTTCTTAGCTCTTCTGTTGGCTTTTTCTTTTCCCATCAGCAAAAACAGCCCCCTCAAGATAAAAGCAGAATGTAAACAAACTCCATTGCATATTCCAAATGTTATTTCCCCCTTGTCATTTAGATTAGCTTTTTTTGTGTGTGTGTGCAATTGCAAAAAGTGATAAAGCATTGGCACAAAGAATAAAAGTAGGAAAGCCACATTGAAGATTTATATATGGAAAGTCTTACACAGCACTCTGACACGCACAGCTGTGGATCTCTGATCAATAACAATTTCTTTTCAAACAATCTGAAGTTAACATCAGATCTTATTCCTCAATAGAACACCAAGAGGATGAAACATAATGAGAAAATTGCCTCCCTGGTGCTGTTTTGATGCCCCACTTGTGAACATCTCCTTGGTAAGGCCATCCAAATTAGGCAGGAACAACACAAATCTATATGAACTTGATAAATGCTGCAGTTATGTATTGATTTTTTTCAGCAGGCCTTTTACACGTGGTTAATGGCTGTGGTAGAAAGAGGCTTAACTCACAATTTCTGGCCAACTGTAATTCATGTCCCAGCATTTCTTCAAAGCTGATTGACTCTTGCTGTAATTATGGTTTACATCTTTCTTTTACACCCCTGGTTTAGTAGGTGTCTGCATGATCTGGTTAAATGATGCTGGGAAGCTCAGAGCTGCAAAATCCTCCTTTCCAGATTTGCAAATTCCTCCTTTCCAGCCCTGCAGCCCTGTGTGCCTCACCTGCACTTCCACATTTTACTGAAAGTCCTATCAGGAGGGACTTGCCTCACTCTGCAGCATTTTGCAAAAGATGAATTCTGACCTCTGAATTTGCTTGTTGTAGCTCTGATGTAGGAGGGGAAATATGAGAAAGATAGGAATAATAGGAATATTACATTATTTTGCAAATTAATGTCACTGACTTTAACTTCCTTGAAAATGTTCTGACCTAAGTGAATCATTTGGGCTCTTTCTATAGCAGTTGGAGGTGACAGTGAAGACACTCCTTATTCTTTTTCAGTGGTGGAGGGGTCCTAAATGAACAGCACTCCCCAGACTTTTCCTCAGTCATCCTGGATAATCTTTTGCAGGAAAACATTGATGGGGAGGAAGTGGATGTGGAGCAATAGGAGAAAGAGGAGCAAATGTTTATGGTACAGTGTCCTTTGACTGATTCTCTTTGCACATCATCATGCTCAAGAGGGTCTTTCCATCAGCATCCTGTAAATATATCAGGTCTCTTGAAGTGACAGGATGAGTCCCAGCCAGAGGAGGACTTTGGTTTTCTGTGTGTGTAGAACAGGCAGATTTTGCTTCCCTAGCAGAAATTAGGAAGTATTGAGCTCCCTAAAATCATCCCCAACTCATCTCTGCCAAAAGTGAGCTTGCAGAATGATTCTAAAACACAACTCAGAACAGGAATTCAAGAGGGACTCACACAAGAATAATGCAGAGAGCAACCTGTATCTTCATAGGGGCAGAATAGCACCTTGCAAATGAAGTTAAGAGATTTCAGGTAAATGATCCTTGGAAATTTTTGGCTCCCAGGTCATGCAGAGCTGACTTCTTAAGAGCACAGGACATGTAGATTTTCAGTGCTTTAAGAGTTCTCAGCAGATTCTTATCATTTCAAGGAACTGCACGAAATTATGCTGATCAATACTTTCACATTTTATAAGAGATTTACACAACAAGAAGCTCAGCACATATGTGCCTTTTAAAAAAGGGTCACCTCCTTGAAAGGAGACTGCTGATATATAAAATGGGAAACATAATAAGTATCTTTAACAAGATTGAATAAAGAAAATACTGAGGACAAAAACATTTAGAAGCTTAGCTTCAGGGAAAGTGGAAAATAAAGGAACACAGTGAAACTGTAGGAACTTCAGAATTCATTCATCATTCTTTTTTTTTTTTTTTTTTTACTTGAGAGGATTTTTACCAAGGAAATATGTGCAAAGTGGGTAAGTACAGCCGTCAGGGTTCTGTTTGCAGAACCATCACAGTAGTTTTCATGACAGAAATTAATCAAAAGACTGTGTGGGAACTGCAAAGAGCAGGGAAAAATCCATTCAGGACAGAGGAATTAGATGAAATTATAATGCACTTTATGACCTTAATTGTTGAGGTACTCATAAATTCTTTATCTGCTCTTCTGGAAAAACATTACAAGGAACAGCATCAATTTTGTAACTGTTTGGTAGAGATTTCACCTACTTGGACAGGGTCATAGAAATGGAAATTTCTTTAGTATGCTTGCCAGGATCCTTTCACCAAAGAAAAGGAACAAGACTACAGTCAGGCTTTGACAAAATTAAGTAATAAGTTGGATAAAGTTTATTTTATTGCTTCATGTTTTCAATTATAGTTTGATCATCTGTAGGCGTGAAAATGTTAAGTGAGAGCAAGAGACTCACCAATTTAAATATTTGCACTTTGTCAAAAACAGACAAGAAAAACATTCATCATCTTATTTTCAAAGGCTTTTTCCAAATAAAAGCTATGGTGCCATGTAAAATTTGGAAGGACTTTGTCATGTATTGTCTTAAGACTGGAACTTCTTTGGGATGCATTTGCAAAAAAAAAAAAAAAATCCTCTTCTAGTGCATTCAACCCTATAAAGTTGAAGAGTCTTTTAGGTATGATATTATATTCATTGGGACATATTTGTACCTGCTGGGTCTGTTTCAACTTTATAAATGGCACAAAAAGCGTAACAATCCATCTTTTCAATTAAAGGTGAGAATCTAACCAGATACAGCAGGATACCATGGAAAAGGAATATGAGATCAGGGAATGTGTGGGTTACATAGAACAGAACAGTAATGACTATATAGATATAGATATATATACACACACACACATCCATCCATCCATACATATATATGTATGTATGTGTGTGTGTATATGTATATATAAAAAAAGCTTTTAACATTTTGTGTGCTGTCCATGTATGTGCATTTTTCTCTCAGTGGGTCTAACAGCAAAATCCCTTCAGCTGAGTATTCAGCACCTAAGGAACCAAAGACTGAATTGCAGCTCTGTCAAAATCCCCATCCACCTTGGATGTCCCTACAATGAAAGAGGGATAACAAAAACCCACTTCATTTCCATGGAGGGAACATGCAAGTGTCTGGAAATAAAATCCTTTTGGAGGAAGCTGTTGGGAGCTGCCTGGTTGCCTTTCTGGGTTGTGGGTTCAACACCATCAATCTCTGAGCAGGGCTTGGGACTGCCAGGACACGACACCATAACGCATTGACCCTTCATTCCCCCTGAGATTGCTGCAGGAAAAATTGCAGGAGCTTTGATAGGTTTTGCTCGTTGCAGGTTAAAGATCAATGTTCAATGGACACACAAGGCAGGGAGAAAAGCTTCTCTTTTATTCCCATTAATTTTTGTCTGCAAGTGAACAATTTGGTTCATTCAAGGATCCACGACACTGCAGCAGAACTCCAGAACTCCATAAGGAGTGGAGAACTCATATGAGAGATTCATTTCTGAATTATTGGTGGGGTTTTTTTTCTTTAATGTGATCAAAACCCACCTGAATCTGTTTTCTTCAGTCTGTCAGCAAATATTACTTGTGCTGTCTGCCCCTTTCCCTGCTGTCAGCGTTCTCCACAGATCCCATGGGTCCACAGGTCTCAGGTTTGCATCAGCTGCTGTGTCCTGCAGCACTTGTTTGCCAGGGTGTGGGAAAACTTCACCAAAAAAACACTAATAAAGATCACAGCTCTAAGTGAGGAGAGAAACTTTTCCTTGCATCTGAAGTGTGTGAATTGAACTGAATTTTCTCTACTGACTGCAGCTGTGGTTCCCCTTTCCATCTTCATAAATTTTCTTTTTTTTCCCTGTCATGCACAATAACTGCTTTGCTCATTTTCAACCCTTTGGAAAGTTAAAAGCTTTTTTCTTCCCTTTTCTTTTAAAACAATAGCTCCAGTTCCTGCATGTGTTCTCCTTTTGTCTCTGCTGTAATTTTTCTTACATTACTATTTCATAAACTCTTTCAGATATATCTTAATCAGTTTTTGTTGCTAGCTCAGTTTTGAAAGTGATCCAACATTTGTAGCTCTAGTGAAGCAAGGCACAAATTTCTCCTTAAACACTCTGAAAATATGTTCCACTATTGCTCACAAAGTAGGAGATCAAGGTTTATATTTCTGCATTTTTTTTCTTTCCTGATTTATATTGAACAGAATTTGACTTTTCCAAGGGTAAATTAAATGCCTGTGTTTTGAGAGATTTTACTTTATAAAATGGTCTCTCATTTCTAGCTATGTGTAAGATGTAATTGCAGAATTAGAGAGGTTGAGTTTTTTGGTGTTTTTTTTGGTTGGTTGGTGTTTTTTATAGTTGCTTTTAATGACGGGTAGGAAAAAAGGCACCAGCCTTATGGTCAGTCTGGGAAAAGAGTAGAGCTACATCTTCTGTCATAGGTGATGTGAATTTGGTGAGACACAGCACAGTTAGCCAGGAGCAAGGGTATTGCTACCAGCAGAAACTGAGAGAGAAAAATACATATGAAAGAGAGAAGCTGGGATCTTGAGTAAATTATTTAGCTTTTCCTCCAGGCCCCTGAAACAAAGCCCAGTGCCAGTTCACAGACACCGCCCTGAAGTCAGTGAAACAAGTTTTGATCTACAATCACCTCAATCATTTGAGAAATAGAGAGCAATAATGCTATTTCATCTGCCTTGAAGTCTGCCAAGCTCTTTCCAGCCTGCAACTTTCCACCAAACAGAATTTCATCCTCCAAGGATAGCTCAGAGCCCCATAGTACTGGTGGGTTTAGGTTCTAATTATTTACTTGCTCCCAGATATCTTCTGTGATACCTGTTATGAGCAGTTGTGTGGCTGGCTGGATGGAGGATTCCACACATCTCAATGCACTCATGGTGCCTCATCTGTCTGCCTAAATATCTCCCAAATTAGCTATTACCTTCAATTTTCCTAGGTTTAGGTGTTCTGGAATAAATTTTGTGGTAATTAGGTAACAGTGCCCATCAAAACCCATGTTTGTCAAAAAGCTGAGGTGCTACTCTCACTAGGTGATAGCACTGGGAAAAGTGCTTTGATGGAAGCAACATGTTTCATTAATTTTCATTTAATATGTCAATCCAGCAGGGATCACAGCTGGAAGATGTCTTTTGTGCTCCATCCCAACACCTTTCTCACTCTCCATCATTTCCTTCTTTTGTGAAATCACAGAATCACACAGAATAGGAAACTGTACCCGGATGAGGGCCAGTTTTGCTCCTGGTGTCCTCTTCAGTCTCTTCATTAAAATGAATCTGTTCTGGAAGGACAATTTTTAAAATAACTCCTTCCAGTGATTTTTCTTTGGTGAGCTCATAAACGCAAATCAAACTGGGTTAATCAGTTTAAAGGGCAGTCTTTATGGGCTGAGCACAAAGCTTTGAGATGACTTTTTTGGAGACAGAACAGCTCTTTCATTGTTCAGCTGACAAATACTTATGCACTAGATATAAAAACAGGGTATCCTGTATTCATTCTGATGGGTTCAAGTGCCACTAGCACATGTATATTTATCATGCCATTGTCACAGATCTGCCTCTCTGGAGAACAGCTTAACTCAATACCACAGGGGTCAGTGTTGTTTTATTGTATTTCCCACCCAGCACAAAATCATCTGGGCAGATATTTCTCCCAGATACCTTTTCTTACTTTTTATCAAACCAAAAAAAATTTATGATCATAAAACACCACTTTTCTGGCAGATACTGCCTTATTTCTTGAGGAAGTTTCAAAACAAAGTCAGTATTTTCACATCCACGCAACATTAAAATATCTTTCCAGTTTTTTCCTCTGGGCAGGGAGACTTTTTTTGCACACCATTTTGGCCAGCAGCAGCCAGAGTTATCAAAGTGAAGCTTTCCATGAAAAAGCACTAAAATATTTGTGCTGCAGCATGAAACTAATGGAAGTCTGTATTATTTTCATGAGATGTTCTCAGAACTAAGCATTTCACCTCAGTGTGGTGCCATTTTTCTCCTGTCGACCTCTGTGGAATGAAAATTACAGAGTCTGACAAAGCCAAAGATTTGCTGGCTGACAGATGCTAACTTTAGTTTAACTTCTACTTCTAATTTCATTTTTTTTCCCTCATGTCCCTAGTCAGTTCCTCTGTGACTTCAGCCTAAGTTTTTTTTTCATTCCTTGGTCATTCCAAGGAATTCCAAGGTCAGAATGAGAGAGTATCTCTAACTGTCCACTTTTTTTTTTGCTACTTATTGCTTGTCTGAAAAAATCAAGAACCCCTTTTCAAAGCAAGAATGAAAATTATTTGATGGAGCTGTAAAACCTGAAAATCACAAACTTTGTTTTGACACATTCCATGATTTTTCTTAAAGCTCCCACCTCAGCCTGATCATGCACTCAGCTGATGGAGAACTGGATTTAACTGCTCCATAGAAAACTTCACTTCCTTTCTCCTAGCTGGACTTCAGCAGTGCTTTTTCCTTTTGCAAATTTCCCAATTTAGAGATCTAGACATGTTTAGAAATGCCCTCTTATAATTTGAATTCCCCTCCCCTTTTTGACCTGCTTATATCTCTCTTTATTCCTTCATCCATAATTTTTTCTCTTTCATGCCCAGTCTACACTACAACTCTCCCTTCCTCCCTACAGTTTCCTCCTCTGCCCATTTTTGTCCCAAATAGGTTGTGAGCATTTTCTCCTCCTCCTTCCCAGAACACCTTTTTTCACACCACATTTAAAGGCTTTTTGTGGGATGAGGCTCTGTCTACTTCCATGCATGCTGTCCTTCTTTACAAGAGGCAGCTTTGCTTCTATTTTCATCATTTCACAAAGTAACTTCAATGATTTTGAGGCTCCCAAATATATCAGAGATGTCTAGTTTTTCAGCCTTTCTACTTGAAGTGCTGATTCACTTAACTTTTTGATTTTTTCCCTTCATCCTTCTAGCATTTCACCCTTGTTATATTTTTTAACTCTTTTACTGATTCTTCTCTTCATTCTTCGCCGAAGCACTGGGTAATCCTAGTTGAAAAGATAAAATATCCAAAATAATGTTCAGCAGAGAGCAGAGGGCAGTGCCTGCCCCTCCTCTTCCCCTCACTGTGATGAGGTCTCCCCTCAGTCTCCTCCTCTCCAGGCTGAACAGACCAAGTGACCTCAGCAAAAGCATAGATATTAACGTAAAAAAAGAAATTTTCCATCAAAAGAAACATCTCCTGGTTTAATATATTCTGCTTGTGGGCTTTGTTATTGCAACAGCTTTTTCTTGTCATCTGGGAGCTCTTATTATTATGAAACCTGGAAAAAAATAAAAAGCAAATATTTTGCTTGAAAATGAGTTTCTGTATGTGCACACAAATCTAATTGATCAACTCTGGGATTAATTTTTGTAATTGCAAAGGTGTAATTGCAAAGCTTCTTTTACAAAAGAAAAATCTTTACCTGTTATCTTGGTAGTATGTTCCTGTAGCCATACAAAGCTCTAAAAGAGAGAAAATTGTAGTCAATTTTTTTTTTATAAACATAAGGCATTAAACTGCTTTTTGGGTTTGTTTAAGTTTTTTTTTCAGCAGGCTAATGTAAATTACAGAGAAAACAAAATAGGTACTCTCAAAGACAAGGGCACATGGCATAATGTCAGGTCTTATTTTGTGATTACAGAAAATAATTTTTTATTAGCCTGGTTTCTGATGTTTTTCTCCCAAAAGTGTGTTTAGTTGGATCAGTAAACCAGTGCTCTGATCCCATCTGCTGTTTTTATGACTATTGTCACACACAGGCAGTTAGAACATCCCTCAGATGGAAATATGACAAATTGCATGGAGGCTTTTGAATGTGGCAGTCTGTCATTGGCTGCTAGCCAAAAAATATGCTTTAAATCTCATCAGTAGCTGGAACACCTAGATAATACACCTAGATGATATAATTTCTTTGCTTTATTTCTTCAAGTATTTCACATACAATTCAGCTCAATGCATCTTTGAAGCAAGATCATTACTTTTTTTTTTTAATAGACCTTTTGGAAATGCAGAGTTTCTAAATCTTTAGCCCTTAAGCTCAGCACATATTTCACTTCCACACTAAGTGGAGCAAGTATCCGCAAGGAACTTCCCTGACTTAAAACAAAGTTAGCAGAATGTGCATTTCACAGGGCTAATTAGTCCTTACACCTCCCTGCACTGAACCTCTAGCAAGCAAAAATCCCCCTAAGTAGCAGAATGATGATACAATTTGATATAAATATTATCACATGTGACATATGTACTAATGTTGATGCTTGCAATAAGTAAACTCACTTTTCTGTCACTCTTAAAAAGTTAAATTTTTGTTATAATAGACAATATTAAGGCTACTTTGTACTGCTTTTTCTCAGAGTTTATCACAGACTTTCTTTTTCAACCTGGTCCAGTGGGAGGTGTCCCTGCCCATGGCAGAGGGGTTGGAATTGGATGATCTTTAAGGTCCCTTCCAACCCAGGACATTCTAAGATGATTCCATGAAGTTTTGTAATATTTCTGGGTTTTAAAGTTCTTTCAAATGCCCTGTTTCCCATTTTTTCACAGGCAGGCTGTCTGCTCAAATCATCAAGAAAGAGGAAAGAATGTTCCTCTTAGGTGTCACCCCCAGGGTTTACAGCATGTCCAAAGTAAGGAATGTCTTTGCTTTAGGGGTTAAAAAATCATAAGGAAATTTTGCTCTTTGCAAAATTCCAGTCCCACAACCTGAGTGTTGTTGTTTTCAGTTCTGTACTTTCTGACAACATTACAAATTTTCCTGAAGTAGAACTCTGCAAGTCTGTCTACACTTCTCTGGTGTATTTTGGAATCTTCAAATTTATGCTATAAATAGTTGTGTTTAAGAGAAAGATCACCAATATTTAGGCAGTCTTAAAAAGGTAATATTAAATAGAAAACATATGAATAATGAATGCACTCTTTAGATTAAAAGTTCTTCTGGGTGTATTACTAGTTAACAACAGATAACCTGTGCAATAAGAGGCACAACTCTTATGCTTTCCCTTAAGATTAATTAGCTTTGTAGCATATTAATCAAACAATTTGGGGAGCAAAATCAGAACACATATTCCTGTGTGGTTCTCAGACATCTCATTTTTTTAATGGAGCCATTTGGATAATTAAGATCAGTAACAGTAATTTAGCTAAAGTGAAATCTTTAAAGATTAGCTGGCAATTTACTTGTGTTTGTCTCAGTTTTTTTACTTGTCTTGTTTTTCTCCCTGGTTATTTATATACATAGCTTGGTAGTTTAAAAAAACTACTCTTCTGCAGCAAAGGAAATATCCATTTATACTGATAAAAATATTCTAGGTTGTTTGCATTCAAGAAGGCCCCGCAGAACTAGTAATTAAGAGGAAGTCCTATCTGATATTTTGGAAAAACTGCCTTGTTTGTCTTTGTTTTTATCCCCAAAAATCCGTAATTTTTATCAGTATTTGACTGTGCTTACATGAAAGCCTATCATTCTTTACACTTTTTTGTACTGTAAGAGGAGAAGAGTGCCGTGCATTTTTGCATTTTAAGAAATCAAATGAAAATGATTCTGCAGTGATTTCATGGAAGTGAAGTTACTTCCATTACTTGTGGGAATGAAGTTTTGTAAGCTTGCTCTTTCCAACCAGAAGATTATGCCTGACTAATATTAGTAGATTTGAAAACTATGTGAAAATGTTCTGTGTAAATTGAACATTAAAATTAAATTGAAATGCGTGATTTCACTATTTGCTAAAATAAAATGCAGGAACAGTCTAATAACTAATATGTTAGAAATGTTTGTACTAAGCATCTTTGACACTTCAATGAGATGATTGAAAAAGCCCCTGCTGTTTGAAGTATGGCACATTAATAAATTAGAGAGAATAAAAAGTATTACAGTTCATATAATGCACTATTCAGGCACACTCTGGTATTACATTGCTGCCTTCATCATTCAAAATTAGGAAACAGACCTTGCAAGGTGCAAATTTGAGGCAATATATGCAAATCTGTTATTCTAGTTCAAAAATTCAGCAGCTATTCAAGCTAATGGATCCATAAAAACTCCATAAAAGTCCATATTATCTCGAGGTTTGCTGCTGCAATTCTGTTTATTTGAACAGAAGTGCTTTTAGTGGTCTGCTGGTAAATATGTTGTACCCAGCTGTTTGTTTGCCTTTCCAAGGTGGAGGAGTTGTTTGCACTGTTACAGAGAAGAAATGGAAATTGTGGAATATTTCAGGCAAACTGTCATGTTATGCCAGAAGATTTTACACCTGTTAAATATCTGAATGTGCAATCTTTACACCAATACTGCTTAATAATTTAGTTTAATGCTAGGAGTGGTGACACTCTGGGTAGATTTCTCTGGGGCTTTTATTCATGGTAGTCACTTTTTCCCAAGCAACAATAAGTGCTGGCAGGATCAGTGCTTTATATTTTAAGCCCAATGTGACTCAGGTGGGATATTGGGCAGCTCTGAGAGTTTGCAGAGTGATGTTTTCATGTTTTTCAGAGAAGGGAGCCAGTGGCTCACACACAGCTCACACATCAAGCACTGCAAGCAAGAGGCAATAATCCCCAAATCCAAGTGACTGGGGATGTGCATTTGGGCTTTAAATGAGGGAAAAAAAGAGAGATCAAGCTTGGCACTGGGGGTGGATGTTTGGGCTCAAAGCATCAGTCACTGCAGAAGTGGTTAAAGATATAAGTGACAACAATTCAACTGATTTTAGGAAAAAAATATCATTACTTCATTTAAAACCACTGTATTCACAAGTTTTTTAGCTCAGCAAGATAAAATAGGATCTCTGGAGTAAATTTTTTTATTCTTTAATAAAACTCAAACCAAGGTGCAACATGAGTGGCACAATTCACTTGCCTCACCTCCCAATTGCTTTGTCTGTCAGTGTGTATTTATTTGCATGCCTTGACATATAAAATTCAACTTTTAAAACATCTTATTTGAGTATCTTATGCTTTTAAGGGATCTCACTGATGTTCTTTAGGCAAAAGTAAAAATGCAAACTCTAGAATATTGTTTCACTTTATTTTATCCATTTGCAAATGTCATGCCCAGCACTGAACATAATTGTTTAATGAAGTTGTGATCTCTTCTCAATAGAAAGGCTGAAAGAGATAATTAAGAATTATGGGCTTTGGTGAGACAGGTGTCCCTAGGTTTTCTATTTGAATCACAGAGGGAGCCTTGGCTCTCCAGAGAGAAGATTCAAAGCAGTTGAAGCATCAGTGTGCTGAGTGTCCAGAGAGGAGGAGGAGGAGGAGGATGGGTTGTGTGGCTCCTCCCCTGCACAGAGAAGGAGCCTGTAAACTGGTTACTTGTCGAGAGGTTCAGTGGCCCCTGCTGATGTTTAAATATCTGAGTGTCTTTGAGAATATCTGGAACTTGGGTGCCATCCTGAAAGCTCTCAGATGAGAGAGAAATTGCAACTATAGCAATTCCACTTTCATCAGAGTGGGAAACCTGGTTTATTTGTTAACCAAAGATGAGGATTTTTTTTCAGATTTCCCTAGAATGAAAGTCAATATCCTTCCCCAGTACTTAATCCATTTCATATTGGAAGCATTAAATGAGGTTAGTTTTGCACAAATCACATTGTAGGTTTGGTAGGGAAGGTTTCATATGGTTACAGTGAGGAAAATAAATGCAAATGTGAGTCCGTGTTTTGCTGATGGTTTTTAATTCCCCTGCCTTTCAGTGGCATAGCTGGAGAATTGGGTTAAGCTTCTGGGCATGAGCACAGCAGGTTTCTGTATTTATTCTGTATAATCTGTTTTTTCCCTTTCTTTTTAATCTTTGTTTACTTGCCAGGCTTTCCTTCGTGGCCTCCTTTCTACGAGTGCACGCTGAGTTCTGCTCTCTCACGTTGTTTACTGTAGCTTAGACATGAAAGGACAATGAAATGGACATTTTAATCAATTAACTGCAGCCTGATCAAAGATCCTTTCTTCCTTACTGTTGTTGTTGTTTCAAGTGTTTTTATTTACAACATCCAGTGGGGCTTTTGATTCGTACAGTGTGACACAGTCACTGCCTTGCACAGAGCAGGGAGCTGGGAGCCCAAAAACTGCTTTTGATCACGGCCTTGCTTTCATCACAGGTGGTGTCAGAGCTCTGAGCAGCTCAGCTTTGCTCCTGGGCTGATGCTGAAGGCAGAAGGGGAGAGTTTTGGCACAGCACAGCATTCATGAGCAGGGAGCACAGGGAGAAAGGCTCAGCCTTACACTGGCCCTTCACCCAGCTCCTTCTGCCTTCTGGGCTTTGCTGAATGTTTTAGAGGAGAAAAACAAACACCTTCAATCTCAATTCTTATCAGGGGTATAAAGGAGGCTGTTATTCACATGGAGTCACCATCAGCTGTTTGTGAATATTCTGAGCTGGAAGGGACCCCACCAACATTATCAGACCCACCTCTTATGTGGGTTGTGCCCTCTTATGCCCATACAGAGATTGAACCCACAATTAAAAGGCACTATTAAAAACAGTCTCTAACCAACCCTGTCTCAGAATTGGAATTTTTACAACCAAAAAAAAACCCCAATACTTTATATCACATATTAAAGCACATTCTTCACTTCCAAGATTCTTAGTAAAAATAAATACAAAAGCAAATAAATGAACAATAACCATTACAAGTACTTTATGAAACATCTTTAAACAATCAAAACTAAGTCATGCATTTGTTGACCAAAATACACAAGCACCCACACAAATGTTTCATAGGTCCAAAGATCAATCAAAAGCAATCATAAATGTTGCCCTAACTGTCAGCTTGTGCAACCTCCTGTATCCACAGGAGCTGCCAATGCAGGAAAATTACAGAGCCTACAATTATAGAAAACAGATATCAAAAAATATCCATCTTTTAAGAAATTCAAAAATAGCCATATATCAGGATGTACTTTTCAAGCACAGTATTTACCTCCTTACATACAGAAAAAAAACTAAACAAACATGTTTGTCATCACTTTTTACAAGCATTTACTTCACTAGATATGCCTCAAAAAATAAAAACAGACAATATTCCAACCTGCACAAGAAAAAAAGTAAACAAATTTTTAATAAATTAAAGTATTTAATTTAGTTTTTTCCTTTTAAGGGTGCTGCTTCCCTCAGGTGCCTTTTCTACCTCTAAGTATTATCCACAACAAAGCAAAGAAAAAAGTGCATCCTACAGCCCACCCAAACATTTGTGTGGGCAAGTTTGGTGGCTTTTTTAAAGAAAACATGACCTGAACGTGCATTGTCAGTAATAACCACGTATTCTTTCTGATCTATTGTTCTGAAGACAAACAAAATTCATTTTCAGATTTCCACATATATGTAAATGCACACAAGTAGGAAATGGGCCTGTTGTGTTTCCTGCATATTTTTTTCCAATCTATCTTCCCCAGTGGCAGTGGTTAATGAAAAAGATTATTTTATTAATTACACATTCAAAACAATGCAATTTGTTGCTGGCAGCCACTTGTTTGCAATAATCTTCTATGCATCATAACCTTCTATCTTTGTATTTAATTGCTTTTCCCTTTCCCTTCCTCTGGAGCACTCTTTGAAAATCTCTCCTGACCTTTCATGCTGCTTTTGCATTTCACATAATTTCAGTTAAGAAATGTTTAATTACTAAAAATAATCACTTCTGCTTTTAATCTGTTTATGTTTTTCTGTCTTGTTTTTGTTCTTCTGCTGTAATTCCTCATGATTCCAATGATGCCTGTGCTAGGGGGAGAAATGATCTCTCCCAATTCTTAGGCCTCCATAGTTATAGGTCAGCCTTTAGTCTAACTGGAGGTTCAATCAAGGCACTACCAAGGAAAATTCATCTTAAGTAAGAGAGAGTGTCAGGTTTTGGGTCACAGAGGTTTACACACAGGTCAGAAATGACCCTGCTTGAAATATCAGTGGACTCACCTTGCTATCATCAGGTGCACTGCACATGGACGGGGTAAATCTGTAGGGAAAAATAAAATAAAATACATAATTTAAAAAAAATCCATAATGATGATGCTGATGCTCACAGCCTTTAGCAGAGAATATCCATTTTAGCTATTCTGGTATAAAACTCATGACAAAGCTGGCAGGGCTTAAGACAAAGCAAAATAATTCATGGCCAGCTTTTTTATACATTGAAGCTTCATTTACAGATTTGGTATCTCTGCTAGTCCTTCCTCTCTTTTTTAATTTTTTAAAGAAAATTTGGTATTTTCCTGGTGAATTTATTGAGGACTTAATATATTATAATCAGCCAAGCACAGATTTTTAGCCCCAAGATAACTACATGATACAAAAGTTTAAAAGGAGCATTTTTACAGATGTGGCCTTGAAGAGTTATCAAAACCTTCAAATTCCCAAACAGCTAATAACTGCTGACCCAATGGGTTTTCTGCAGGTGTCATCTTCACTTTTCTTTCTTTTTTCTTCTTTTTTTTCTTTACTGAGTAAGCAAGGGGGATTGTGTGAGTGACAGTCTGAGAGGACCTGTCCAGAATAAACTCAGAAAGAAATGGGGGAAAGTTGTTGCCACTCACTGAGGTTTTTTTACAGCTCTTTCATCTTTTTCAAGAAGGCAGACTTTATGTATAATTCTAAAAAGTTTGCTTAACATCCTGCAATATCAATCCCTGACTCATTAGACAGAAGATATGGAAGAGAACTACAAGGCTGCTGATCCCTGCCCTTAATTGTAATTTGTGGTCTAACCCAGTGTAGAGACCCTGTGGAGAATCTTTAAATGAGCTTCAGCTAATGGATCACCTCTTGAGCACAACCACAGAGCAATGGAGCAGGGACTTTTGGGTCCTTCAGGGAAGATGGTTCTTTGCACCTCTTGTCAAGGCTGTGGCTAAATGGGATGAATTAGTTCTCAGTTTTGCAGTTCATTTACAGGTTTGCCTGACCACAGACAGAATACTTGTGAGAATTTTATTTAGGAACACCAGGATTGCAATGTCAATAGGCAGAATTGCTCGTAGTGTATTGTGGTTACCAAGGTTATTCCCTCACACACACAAAAAATAAGGATTTGGAAATAAAGTTTATTACAAAGCAAGATAAACTAGTTGTCCTTAGCAAATTAAAAAAAAAAAAAGGAAAAAAAAAGAAGTCATGATCCCCTTGTGAAGTTCTTAACTTGCTGTAATTTAGTGTTGTAGAAATGCATTTTCACAATGTGCGCTGCTACTGAGCATTTATTGTACCTTTGTTTCCCACAGAGAATGGACTCCATTCTATTGGAGATCCCATCTCAGGCAGTCTAAAAGTGATTATGGAGTAGCAGTTCAGCAGCAGCCTGATGAGCAGCAGCATTATTGCTGTGGGGAGTGCTGATGATCTTTGTGCACTCATTTCCTCATGGGAAGACTTGCCTGCTTCTGACTGCAGCCTTAATTACAAAGGTGAGTGCTGAAAATTGCTGTCAGCAGGTAAAACAGTGAAAAAGTGCCAGGGAAGGGAAATCCTCCAGGTCTGTGAAGCTGCAGCCTCTTCAGAGGTAAATATTTGGAGGCAGCTGCCAGGTGGACACACAAGAGATTACTTATGGACACAAAACTGGGTTTTGTGTATCCAAGGATTTTCTAAACTACTGAATTATATTCCACACAAGATAGGTAAGCATTTGCACCAGTGGTGAGCTGTTCAGTTTGCTACATCACTGCCTGATTTTCACACAGGATTGTTTAGCAGCGAAGAAGTTAAATTTAATGTGTACTTCACACTTTGCGTGTTCAGTTGACTATTTAGGTAAAAAACGAGGCTATAAGCTCCCAGGTATGTTTAAATAAACTTGTCCTCTGTCCAGTGTTGTCAAAAAAAGGAGAACAGTTCCACAGGGGGAAAAAAAAAGGTCACTATATGATTTAGCAGGAATTCCCAAGCTTCTCCCCAAATCCGGGACACCCAATTTGTTGGCTAAGCACTTGTATTCTTTTAAAGATCTACAGTGATTTATTTTCAGTGTCAGTAACAGCATCATCATTACTGGGAGATCCAACTGTACCAAATGTTACTTTAATAAATCATCAACCCTGAAAATCGATACTCCAATGAATTGAATCAAATGAAACCATTTTTGCTGCACAAAGTCAAAACCTCTGCTGTCCAAGTTCATAAAATTTCCATCATCTGGTTAGACCAGAGCCATCAGACACAGCTCCCCAGACTCAATGTCAAACAAACCTTATCTGTTGATGGATTTATTTTTTTTATGTCAGCCCATCAATTGTGTCTGTGTTATATGATGGCATTTGCTTCCTCTGAAGTGACATGAACTGCTGCTTTATTTCATATCCTGAAAAGACACCACAAGTGAGGTCTGACCTACCTTTTTCTCCTTGTAGAGTCCTGGATTTCTGTTCTGAAGGAGCTATGTCCTCCTTTACCTCCTTTCAAACCTGCTCTTGCAGAAATAAATAATAGCTCCATTTGTTTCTATCAAGTTTGCTCCCTGGCCAAGTACGTGGCATAATAAGTGCATGTATTTGTAAAGACAGATTTTAAATCTGTACCAGGATGTTGGAGCTTCTGGTAGGATATTTTCTGTGTGTTCCCTACATTTTTTGCCTGGAAGTCTCATGGAATTTCTGGTGATTTATTTTCCAGCTGGCATTACTTCCTGCCAGGGATGAAGAAAAAAATTTCTTGTGGCCAAGGAACTCTATGTTGGTAGACCTTCTGGTACAACTGTCAAACACAAGGAGAGAAAATGAGTTATTTGCAGAATCTCAGAATGGGTAATGCAATGATGCCATTATTTTAGTGATCAAGAATGTTCTACCTGACGAAGAAAATCCAGACAGAGTTTCTTTTATGAACTCCATGTCTTTCTCTTTTAAATGTTCCATTTTCATCTGCTATGAAGAGACAACAAGAGAGTTTATCCAACCCTGAAGATGAAACCACAGGCAGAACAACCAATTTTCTGTTCTCCTGTGATCATTTTTCCAGCTTCCGTTTTAATTTGATGAAAAATACCTAAAAAAGTTTGGAGCAGTTTTCACTAATTCAGCTGTAATCAGAAATACCGATTTTTGGCTGATTTCAATGCTTGTGTGCTTGCTTGTGGTTCCCTCAAAGAGCTGAAAAATAAATATAAATATATTTTAGCAGCTGATAAATATATTTCAGCAGCTTTTCTTCCTTGTACAGCTGTCATCTCTTGCAACATCCTTAAATATAAATGTTTGAAAGCTCTGGTGTTCTGTGAGTGAGCTGCTGCCACTGGGGAGAGGCAGGAGAAACCTTTCCCTCCCTGTGCTCTGATGGTGTTGATCACACAGGATTTTCTCCTCTTCTATGTGTTTTGCCTCCTCACTAACTGCAGCAGCATCACATTTTAAAGTCCATCCCCATTTTCCTAATTGTTGCGATGTTTTGGGTTGAATTCCACCCTTTCACCTTACAGTCATTTTCCTGGTTGTAACGAGAAGGGTGGGTGAGCCCTTCCTGTCTTGCAGAGATGTAGGGAAAACCACATCAAGTTTGTGCCAGGACTAGAATCAGAGAATCTGTTTTGTGTCCTTGTCACAGGTTATACCTCTCCTTGCTTGCACAGGGATGCTTGGAGCATCTGCAAACTCCAGGACTCTTTTTCTGCCTGCTCCCCTCTCCCTGTTGTGGCGCACTGAAGTTTTCCTGGGTCCATATTCTGCCTGCTCCTGCTTGTCTTGATGCCTTCTGGCCATGCTGTGATGGAAAGGGCTGCCTCAGGGCTCTGAGAACTTTAAAGGAGGCATTGGGAGGTGTTAGAGCCTTGCAGATTTATAGAGTTGTTGCTGGACATCAGAAGTCTGTGAACTTAATAAAGCTTGCCTCGGGGATGTGTGGGTTTAAGGGCTCTGAAGGATTTGGGGATATAAAAATGCTTTTAATAACTAGGTAACTCACCTTTAGATCTTCAAAAAAACCCAAAAAGCCTTATTAAAAATCACCATGCTGGACAACTATGGTAGATAAGACAAAATTAGACCTATCTTCCCAAAGCTTTATCTGAAATGTGAGATGTCACTCTGCACCACCACAGTTCCCAGCAAGATGTAGATTTATTCCCGGTAACTCTTGGGGCAAAGACAGAATTACAGTGGAGAGTATGAAATTAGGTGTAGCTCCAATAGGACAAGGTTGATCTACATTAGAAATTATTTTTGAAAAAAGATTTTGAGATTCTTGCACCTTAAAAAGTTTTACCTACTGTGTTTATCTTTTTTAACCAATACTGGAGTACTTCTTTTAGCTCTGATATTCCCCAGGGTGGCAACTCATCTCAGCTACTGTCCAGTGACTAGTCAGGGAAGAAATCACTGAGTTATCCTTGGTGTTAATTGAGTTTACAGGTTAGTTCAGCAGCGCAGCTCAGAGAATGAAGGACATAAATTGCTCAGGTGTCTGAGGACTGCTGGACTCTTGCAAATCAAGGCTTGACAGAGGTGCTGTGTTAGGTTAAGGCACTGGCTCAGTGTGCCCTGATGTGGGCACAGTCACAGCAGCTTGTGTTTGTATCACAGCTGCTTCCACTCCTTGATTTGTGCTCATGCTGCTGAAATCTTCGTATGAGGAAAGGTTTGATTGAGAGGGTCATTATTCCAAAAGAGTATTAAAGTCAGGGGTGTGAGGGAGCAGAGGTCATTTAGATGTCATTAGTTACATGCTATTAAATGGAGATTAGCTTGTGCTCATTACAGATTGAACAAAGTAGTCCTGGCTCTCTCTTCTGGGTGTGTTGGGCAAAAGAAACAAATATAATCAAAGGAAATGAGTTGTTAGTGATTAATTATAGGAATTGGGTTGACTGTGTTGCTGAGCAGGGTGCCTGGAAACTTAGAGCAGAGAGGTTTGCCACCCTGGAGAAATAAATGGAGTTTCAGGTGTTGACAGCAATGCTTTTATAGGCTCCAAGGTAAAAGGGATCCTGTTTCTGAGCCACATAAGAAAAACAAAAATTCCATATGATAATTTGGAATTCTAATACCAGCCTGAAGAAGTTTATTTGTAACCTCAGTAATTCCACAGAAGAAAAAAACCCGCAAATCAGACAGCACAACAAATGATATAAAAAACTCCTCTAATTTCAATATCCAAAACACCACATTCACAGCCTACCAAAAAAAAAAAAAAGCCACTGCTTTGTGATTTTTTCACACATTGAAAAGGAAACCCTGTAGTCAATTATCATCAATGGCATCTCAGATCTTCTCTAGCCCTCTCCAATAAGTAGCTGATTTCATTCCCCTACTCCAATTCCAGCACAGCCCACAGTGATAAAATAATGACAGAGCTGCACTTGAGGGATTGCACCACCCATAGCTTTCCTTTCCTTTTTCTTGAGCACTTATTAATGTATAAGCAGGCTTTCCTTATTATGCCAAGGCAGATTGGTTTCTGTAAGAACCAATGTGGTGAGAGACCTTCAAAAAGCCAACTGAGATTCACATTCAGGTTTATCTAATATATTTGAATTTCAGTGGTTTTATAAAAAAGAGTTCTGAGACAAACATTCCGTATATTAATTTAAAATTCAAATTTTCTTTGCGGGGAAAGAAAGAGGGAGGAAAACAGGATAAGAGGTGACCTTAAAGAAGGTGTTTAACAAACCAGGTGAACTACAACAACTTTATATTTTGAAATTTAAAAGTGCAAATTAAAGATGTATCTTTTTTTTTTTATGGGGTAGGGTTAATGGCTCTCTGAAAAAAGTGCTGCTGGGGGCTGTCTACTTTTAACCAGCAGTTCTTCAAATGGCAAAATATTAAAGCTTTCCACACAATTAAAACTTGAAAATACTATAAAGCTTACTTCCTTTTTTGCCCCCTTTCTTGAAA
This sequence comes from Fringilla coelebs, assembly GCF_963513975.1. Taxonomy (NCBI): domain Eukaryota; kingdom Metazoa; phylum Chordata; class Aves; order Passeriformes; family Fringillidae; genus Fringilla; species Fringilla coelebs. Next base: position 113,963,753 of record NC_140029.1, on the reverse strand, counting down.
AATAAATTAATTCTTGGTGTTTTATTCTGTTTTTCTTCCCTTTCCCCCATTTTAAGTATGGTTTTCTACAGCATGACCTGTTGCAAGACTAGACAAGATCCCCAATAAATGACAAAAAGGATGTAGATGTTAAAAGGTTCAGTCGTACTTTCTTATTTCCTTATCCTGTGCTTTTAATTTCAGAAATTAGCAGCAGTGCCTACTAAACCCCACACAGTCTTTTCCCTATTTGATCAAAAATTATGTGTGTGGCACAGGATATTTTGGATTCTCTCTAAAAGGAAGGGGTTAAACTGGGATCTTGAGATGATATTTTTATAAGTTTTATAGTCTGGAGGAAAATAATTTATGAATTTTGCCATAGATGTCTCACCTCTTCAAAATGTAATATTTTTTTCAGTGACATTAGTTCACCAAACTGTGTTTTGTAAACCAGTCAGGACTAATTTGTAAAACTTTTCTCTGCCCTTGAAATATGAGTTCACCCACTGCCAGCACTTGTCACAATCCAGGGTGCACTTATTTAATAATGGAGTCTCAGGAATAAATGTAGTAACAAACTGGCTTTATTAGAAAGCCAGGCTGGTGACAATGAACAAGGAGAAGAATTACAGTGAGGAGCAGAAGTGTTTTTTCTCTTTCCCATGGAGGCAGAGAAGCTGTGACTTGTCAGGACCTTCTCTCCATCCTTTCATTGGGAAAGATCAGCATCACATCTCCTGCACTTCATCAAACCTGCCTCTCCCATTTCTGATGTCCACAATATTTATGGGAGGTTCCTGGATTTTTAGAGCCTCTGTGAATCATTTTTAATTACTTGTGCATATGCAGGAGCAGCAATTTAGGTCTTGTGGAACCTAATCTTTTGCAGCAGATTTAGTTAGATCTCTGCAATACTGCTATAACTAATTTATACATGGCTGAGCTCTGAAACAATTTGTTCTGTAGGAAAGGAGATTTTGCAAATAGGAATAAATGTAGTTAACAATAGTAATATTTCATGATAATTTGAAAAAGAATGGGTTTGGGGTTTGAAATGTGCATTAATTTACAATAGTTCAAAAGACACTACTCTCTGGTAGCAATTAATTTTTTACTTTTTTCATGGCAAAGATTTACACACAGAATGCAAAAAACTGAGTCAGGCCTGCAAGATGTCAGAATAGCACTAAGAGTCAGAGAATGCACATGTCTAATGCAAGTCTGGTTTAATAAAACTTTAATTACAGATTAATTATTTATTCATTAAATTGTTTGTTCTCCTATTTTATCAACATCCTCAGGTGTCCCTGCCCAGGAGCTGCAGTTCTTTCAGTGGCTGACAAAACTTCAGGCAGTGAAGTGCTGCAGTGCAGGATTGCATTTAAGCCAAAGTTGAACAGATGACACTTTAGGTGGAGGAGGAGGAGGTTTTTAACACTTCACAGTACCCAAATTTGTGAATTTTAGAGCTTCTCTGACACCCTAAAAGTAAAGCTAGTAGATTGCCAAGGAGCAAGTACTGAAGTGCATTTTTTTTCTTGATGGCACCACGGTTCATTTTGAAAAACTCAAAAATATAAAGAATATCTGTCAGAGATGCCTTCCCCTCATCCATGGAGGAGTCCTCCTGTTGAATGAGTCTTTTAAACACATTTTTCATTAATGTGCACAGAGAAAATCCATCCCCAAAATTCTCTGGAGTGTCCTAAAAAGCAGAACAGCGTAATCAGAATGTTTTGTTCTGAGACCTGCTGAATCACAAGATGTGGTGATTTAGGCCTTGCAAACTGTGCACTGAACTCCTGGAATGAGAGAGTGGATTTTATATCATTGCCCAAATCAAGCTCTGTTCATTCAGCTGGCTTTTCTCTCCTTTCCTGCACTGCTTTTTCTTTAAAAATTATAATATGCAAAAGAGGATGTGGCAGTATCATTGTGGCTTACCATGTTTTTCTGTACAGTCAGCGCTTAAACCTGTATATTTTGTAACATAAGTAATCCCCAGAGTTAATTCCCAGATTCTAATACTGTATAATGATTTCACCTCTTTTATGGGTAGCATTCAGTCTCCAGGCTACCTTATTTTTATGCCAAAGGTTATTAAAATGGGGAAAGCAAAATAATATGTTTTATACCAAGCTTTATTTAAAATCTGCCCTTCTGAGTTTTCCTGTGTTATTTTTTGTATGTCTTCTCTGCCATGTCATGTTCATACAGAAGTGTCACAAAATCTTGCACTGCATAAAATAACAGCAATGCACTTAGGATTATAGTTAGAAATTGAAACCCCTGAAAAGAGTTTCTTGTTTCCAGATTTTGGATGGGGCAGGAGGGCTGAGGTGGGAAAACCCTGACAATCAAACCTATTTATTCAGTTCATTAATGAACAAACAAGCTTTTTCATGAATATGGGGGGTTAATTCCCAGGCAAGCATAAAACTGAGAGATCTTTCCACAGCCTGTGAAATAGCACCTGGCTCTGGCAGAGACCCAGTGGTCCCACAGTAAACTGTTCATTCATCTCCACTGGGCTGGCTCACAGATTTAATATTTCTTCTGCTTTCCCATGCCACAGATACCATTTACTGCTATTTCCTGTGAGAATTTCCTTTTTCTGGAAGAGGCCTGGCTGTGATTCTTTCCATGATATTAAACAGACAAATCTTTAAGGTGGAGAGTTTGGTGCACGTGTGGTTCTGCCATGGATGTGTGACTTGTGCTCTGATCCACAGTGCTGCCGCAGGGACAGCTCTGACTCCCAAATAAACTGAGCCATTTATTCCTCTGCACCCTTCCTGGCCAAGATTTGTTCTCAGGGAGCCAGATGGATGTTTATGGAATGTTTCAGATCTCCACTGCTCCTTCTACCCTCAGCTTTATGAACCTCCTCTGAGTCTTAATTCCTTGACAAGCAAGCTGCTGTAAACAACTCATATTTTATGTATCTATGAAATGTAATCATGACTTTTATGATGTTATTTATTGATGGCCTTCACCACTTGATCAGGGAGGGCTGGAAGAGTCGAGATTTGGCAGGAATGGGTGGCTGCTTTGTGATATTTGGTATCTGTGCAAGATGCTTGATGTCTCCAAAGGGATTTCTGAAAATAAATCAGATCTGCTCCTCAATAACCCCTAAGTTCCCAGTGAACATAGCAGACTCAGCTTCCAAAGGAGGCCTTCTGGGACAGGTGTCAGAGCAAGTTTTCAGACCCCTCTACCATATTTTTATCACATTATTATTGTTTACTGTGGTTTTCTTTAGATACCTACCAAATTTTGGCTGACTGCCATAGACATGACCTGTCTAGGAAAGTTCACAAGTATTCTAAAACCTTTGTCCATACCTTTGCTAAAAATTCAGTCCCAAAAACCAGAATTCCACAAAGGCTAAGATGCAGGCTACCCTCTGCAATGACCTGCACTGTTTTTAAAGCATAGGATGGAACTTCACTTTTTGTACAGATAATTCACAGGCTGTGTATCTAAAAAGTCTGATAATTGAGGATGATTGTATAGACAACTTCATGGCTGCTTAGAATGAGAGCTGGCTGGAAATACTTGAAAATTCCATTTATTCTATCTTTGAAAAAGCATATTAAAAAAATCACTGACTGCTTTTATATTACGATCAGTTTTGGCACATATAGATGAAAGAGGGTGTAAATTGTGTATTTTTATCTGCTGTTGAGCAAAACACATGCACACACACCCTCCTCTCTCTCTTTCCTCATCTCCCTCCCTTCTCTCTGCCCTCTCTTCCCTCCACCTGTCTCTCCCCTAACTGAGCCCTTCCAGTACCTGGAGGGAGACTGCCAAAAATATGGAGAGGGATTATTTACCAGGGCCTGGAGTGACAAGACAAGGGGCAATGCATTCAAATTGAAAGAAGGTTTAGATTAGACATTAGGAGGATGTTTTATCCTGTGAGGGTGCTGAGGCCCTGGCACAGGGTGCCCAGAGCAGCTGTGGATTCCCCTGCATCCCTGGCAGCATCCAAGGCCAGGCTGGATGGGGCTTGGAGCAACCTGGGACAGTGGGAGGGGTCCCTGCCATGGCAGGGGATGGGACTGGATGGGCTTTAAGGTCCCTCCCAACCAAGTATCCTGTGTCTTTTAATTTGCAAAGACAGACATATTTCTTCATCATGGACACTGACAACCAAGCCCATCCAAGTCCACCAGGGCTCCTGCTTGCTTCAAAAATGTCTCAAATTCCCAAGGGAGCTTTCTGAGGCTGTGCCATCACTTGCATCACTAAAATGCAAGAATGACAATTATTAGATCCCGTTGCAAACCTCTATGACATTTGGGTGGAGGTGTGTGTGTGGTTTTCTTTTTTTGGATCCTTTTTTTTTTTTAACTTGGTAGAACTATTTGTATTGTATTGTATTTAATGTGCATACATATGTAATATGTATTGCATTGTATTCTATTGATATGTAGAACTATTTAGTGTCAAATGCAGTTTGTTTTGTGCAGTCAGTCTATTTTTTAAACATTAGTGAAGGTGCCTCCAGGCACTGGTTATGTGCCTCTCATGTAAATAAAGTGCTGTCCTGCTGCTCAAGTGACTCTTCATACATGGATTCATGTATTTCAGCAGAGAGGGAGGAAATGCTAAATTCACTTCCCTCAGGGTAACTAAGGAGAGGTATTTAGGATGGCAGAGTGGATACAAATAATGCAGTAGTTGGGTATCAACACCACATTCTCCTCTCAGCTGAAATGTAACAAGCTGACTTTTTTTCTCCCTAATTACTTTCCTACATTCCTTCAACACATAAACCCAGCAATCATTCCTTTTCAGAGATTCTAGTTTTGCTGTGCAGGCCCTTTTAAAGTGATTTTACTGAGAAAAAAAAGAATAAAGGTTCAAGCTGGCCTGCAAGTACAACTGATTCCTCAAAAAGCTCCTTTATTCTGTTGCAGAGTCTATTGTTCTGTCAGAGAACTTCACTCACTTCAAAAAGACTTATGCTGAACTGCAGGTGTCCTTTTTTTGTTTGTCATGATATAGATGCATTCTCTTAGCAAAGGAGGTTCAGCTACTATTGGGTTACTATAATATTTTCGTTTCCATTTCTATTTTATTCAGCCCTTCCTTTTTTTTTTTCTTCCATTTTTTCCCCCATTCCTATCTTGAAAATAGACAGAAGTACAAGTGTAGCTTCAAGATTAGATCAACAAAAGCAGTGCTCACTATTCCACTGAAAAACTGTCTTTAGCTGAGCACCAATTCGGCAACTTTGGGGTATAAATGACGGTAGATTAAAAACATTGGGTGCCTGTGCCCTTTTCATTCCATTAAGAGCTAACATGTGTATAATTACCAAAGCAAATGTGCAGCAGGCAATCATGTAAATACCAATAAAGGTTTTTTAGTGGCAAAGCTGATTTCATGTATATAACTCCCCTTAATTTGTTTTAATTAAAGAAAAAGCCTAATTACAGAGAGCAGCTTACGTTGATCAGGATGTTCAGATGAATGCTGGTATAGGTCAGCTGAAAAGAAATAAATAAATGTGGAAATCTATGTAAAGAAATTTTTAAGAAAATTGTGTCAGATAAAACATGTTAACATGTTAAACATGATAAAATCCACCAATCACGTGAATATTGGTTTTTTTTACCTACTGTAAAGGGAAGACAAAAGAAAGCAACCTGCTCCAAAAATATTAAAACTTATATATTTGTGGGGTAATTATCACCAATTTTTTAAGTTGGTCCATGTGGTTTTGTTGCAGCAATTTTTGATATGAATTAATTCGTACAAAGAAGTGGAATAACTTCAACAGCTCTTAGAAGCTGAAAGCTTCTCAGTCCACCTCTAACACTCACAGAGGTGAAAAGGTATAGAAATTTCATGTTCAAATTCTTGCTTTATTTTGGCCCAAGTTAGGCATTTTCCCAACATGACTTGAATTCTTTAAATGCCACTAGCACCAATGAGAATTTAATTGTTCACTGAGGATAGAAAAATTTGAACAGTACATCACAAATTATCTCTGCAGCTCCATAAGTAGACATGTAAATGAAACAGTCTGAAACTGCTGACAGGATATCAGAGAAAGCTAAGGCTTTATTCTAATGCTAAAAAGAGGAAGTTCAGCATTTCATGGGAGGAGAAAATTTCCTAAAAATCAGACAATTCAAAAGTCAAGGTAAAGAACCAACTTTTCTACCAAACCTCAGAAAATAAATATAGCTGTGCATTTTCACAGCCCAGGAAAAAGTTTTATTAATGAGTTAATGAGTTTTATTTCTCATTAACCTATTCTGATGTGATTTTTAATAAATAAATTTATCTCCCCAAGCTGAGTTTTGACAGTGACAGTAACTGGTGAGTGATTTCTCCCTGCCCTTACCTGGACAGATGAACTTTTTATAATATCTTCTCTCTCCTGTCCAGCACAGGGTGAGAGTGATGGTTCAGCTTCTGTGGGCACCTGGTGCCCAGTCAGAGCCAAAACAGCACAGTCTAGAAGGCTGTAGCTGAAGCTGTGTTGTTTAAATTATTATAAGACAAAAAAAGCTTTCAATCAAGGCTACTCTTTAGGTGGCAGAATTTGAAACAGTTTACTGCTTTGTATCTTTCCCCCAGATATTATTATCCTCAGCCATACATCATTCTGCTGCATTTTCACCAAAAGCCATTGATTTAAGCATGACTTGGGAGGCAGAAGGATGTTCAGCAGAGTGATTGCTCTGGTGGAATCGTGAGCTGTGCTCAGGAGCTGTGGGAAAGCATACAACTTGTTAAACACATTATAGATTTACTGTCTTCTGTGGATGTGTCACTGCCAGTGGCTTCTGAGCTCAGACAGCATCTTCTTTTAAAGGTGCAGCCCCTGTTCTTCCACCCAAAAAGGTTCTGGTGCACTGAGATTTGTGTCTGTGGTCAGGTGCACACACAGAGAATATTTTTGCTTTCCTCCATCCGCATGACAAAAAGGAAAGGAAGTTTTCTTTTCTCAATCTGAGGCAGTTCAGTGGGAGATTCTGAGAGTTCCACTCCTCTGCCTCCTACGATCAATTGGTTTTCTCTTTGAAATGAAGTCACACAAAAGCTCAGCAGGGCAGATCTCCTGTGCTTCATAGTTCTGCTCTACCTGTAGCAGAATCCTATTTACAGCAATGGATTGAAAAGAGTATCAGGCTGAGATCAGCACCTTCAGTGCTTACACACAGCCTGGCCTCCTGCTTGATTGATAGAGTACAAGTTTTCCTTGGAGGTTCAATAAGGAGGACTGAAATTGATGTCTCTACCCCGTGGTACCTGCTGGGATGTTCAGCTGAATAAATAAAATATGGTTCCCTATCCTAGAAAGCAAAAGAGTAGATCCAGCTGCCGCAGACTACAGTAGCAGCATTTTATTTATGCAGCTGTAAAACATATTCATGTCTTTAAATGTGTTCACTGGAAGGGAAATACAAATATTTGGAGAATACTGGAGGAGTTAGAGGTAAAATGGTTGTCAGCTGTGCTACCCTAAAATTCAGAGTTTTTCAGGCTTCCAGCTCTGGGGAGAGGTGGTGCTCAAGGGGGGAGTGCTTGATTAGACAAGGTTTTGTCTTGCTGGCAGAATTTTCCCATCAACCTTGCCCCCAATCTTTTGCAAGAAATCTTCTATCTTTCCAAAAGCCTGGAGTTGGCAAGTCAGTGTGCTGAGAGCAGGAATGTATTGTGGGCCTCAGTGAAATGAGTCTTTTCACTACCAGGATCAGCTTTTACTTAAAATAGCATCATTGTCATTCCATAGGAGGGGGGAAATAACAGCTGAGTCTCAGGAAAAATAAACAGCCATCAGCATGTTCTGCAAAGAGAGATGAGAAATGTCCATTATAATCACCGTAAACATCCTGCGCATGTATAGGGTTGCAATACAAGCAAAACAGTGTAAATGCTAAACCCCTGGTCCAGATGAAAAAATAAAATCAATCTCAGCTTTTCCCCATGGGTGTACTGCTGTTCTGAGTGCTGTCTCCAGGTGCCTCTCACCTTTCAGAGCTGGTTTGTGTGGGGAAAGGCAGATGAGGCCCATCATGGGCATTAAAAACACTGGGGATGGGATCTATCTCATCCATCTGAGCCAGCTGTGGGTAAAAAGGCAGCTCTGGCTTAATGTTTTACAAATCAGGCATTGTAAGAGCTGATAACCACTCACCTGCCTAAAACACGAGTTGGAATTTAGTTTGTTCTCAAGAGTACAGAAAAAGCAAAGAGTGAATAAAACAGAGAAAAGTGAGTTTAAGAGGGATGCCAGCTTGGAGACCAAGGACACTTCTGAAAACATCACTGTGCTTCAATCAATGGCAATTTTGTACCATGCACACCTCTAAATATATGACATATGTCTGATGATGCAGTATCATGTATTATAAGCACTGATTTCTCCCCACTGAGGAAGGGGTATTTATATTCTCTATATAACAAAATAAGGATGAAATATTCAAATACAGATGTCTTCATTTGGACCATGTAGAGCTAAATAAAATCCTATTCCCACATGCTGAAAAACTTGGAAAAAAATAATATTCCTGTAGCCATAACTGAAAATTTTTATAAATCCACTAGTGTTGCAAAGCTTGCAAATCTTTTAGCACAAGCAAAAGTTCAATTTGAGTGTCAAGTCACTTATTTTATAGTCTGAATGGGAACGACATGCTCCTAGAAACCTGACCCTCTCTGCAGCTGCTGAGCCCACCAGAAAACTCAACTGAGCTGCTGCATGTGACACATCTGAGAGAAATGTGTCTTTGCAAAGCACAACTTGAACATGAGCAGCTGCTTGTGAAGTGCTGGGTTTGCTCTGCACCATGAGGGGATCTCTGATGTGAGAGTGGATGTCTTGGCTGAGTTCAACCAGAAACCATCCTTGTGTTAATTTGGATGGGCAGGTTCTGCCAAGGTTCACTGTCTCAATTTTCAGGACTTTGGGAGGGTCTCAGCCTTGTCCTCAATTGATCATTTTTACTCTGTTGAAATCAGTGACTTGTCACCGGTTACTCTCTGGTGATACTTTACTTTTTCACCGTCTCTGTAAAAACCTATGATTTCCTCTTGTTCAAAATCACTTCAGAAAGGCTTTATGATTTTTCTGGTTTTATTACTCAAGAATTTTGCCTCTTTTCTTCATGGAAAAGCCATACTGGAAAAATTCCATCCAAGTGCTCCTTCACATCCCTCTGTGAATGTGCTCTGGTCTTAAGAGAGGTTTTATACATTGGCCCTTTTTTCACTGAAGCATCAACCACCAGAATAAAATCAAAGAGCACAGAATGAATAAAACTGTGAAGAGCTCATAGTCAAACCAACACAGGGAGGTGGGAATATCAAGATGATGGTGGCCTGGATTTGAAAGTCAATGACTGCTTGAGATTACTCATTCCTAACCTTTGACATCTATATCTGCTTTTCTTCTTGTTCTTGAGAAACTTCTGCAGCATAACAGATCAAAAAGGCATTTTGTGTTACAAATTTAGTCCAGACTCTCTTCAGGTTGTCTGCATTTCATAAAGGGAAACAAAAGAAACAAACCCCAGAATCCATCAAATTCTGTTTTGATCTTCAGGCACAGGCTCAATTATTATTAAAATGAGGTTGGTTATTAAAAAAACAGCACACAGTATTTACACTTTTCTTTCTGCTTTGACAGACTTGTCCAATTTCTATTGAAGATTAAGGACATACAAATATCTGTCACATCAGAAATGCTTTCCATCAAATTTATTTATATGGCACTGGTAAACTAATACTGAAAGTCATTTGAACATTCATTAATATTGTTTTTCTGGAGGGCTTTTTTTATTTACTCATTAAAAGAATTGTGATGCCAGATTTGTGATTTTAGAGAGAATAGTCTTGTCTAGATGCATTTACATTACGAGCTATAGAATTTGATTTCTCTGTGACAACACCTCAGGTATAAGATATGTTTGGTCTGACAGTCATTTTTTTCTCTAATTTCACTCAGAACTTTCCACAGTTGTGTTAAACTAGTCAGTTCATGAGAATCTGAATAAAGGCATTTTAGCAACTATACCTAGATCAGTCTGTCACTGTTTTTGAGCTGTTATTGCTATTAAAGTCAGTAATATTTTCTCTCTGAGCTGCTGTGTTTCTCCTAGGTAATCTTGGTTTCACTCCCTCATTCTTGCTACCTTTTGATAGCAACTGAAATGTTCTCCTACAACCCTCAAAAAAAAACATACCCAAGGAGGAAACCTGTAATTTTATTCTAATCTACAATAATTAAATACTGAAAATCCATAATCTTCATAAAAAAAATCACAATGTGCTAAATAAGACTCTAAGGGGCCAGAGTCCTCTGTTGAAATGTGTGGAAATCCTTGCTGTAAATTGTCCCTTCTGCTAATATTTCACTTATTCTTACAAAACTTTCCACTTCACTGGAATTGGAAATACATAAATCAGGTAGAAATAGTGGGACTGAAGCCACATTCCTATTTGCTGTAGGAATCAGAAATATTGTCCCCAATATTTATATTTAATTAATAAAACCTTTGCATCTTTCTTTATTAGGAAAGGAACTTTGCCTTTATTTCACCACTTTAATGAACAGCTCCAGAATAAAAATTTAGGCAAGAAATGCTTCTGGTTTATTTAAAGGTGCTACCTATTCTGTGAATGATATTAGTGAGGGTCTCTCCCTAGACTTTTCTGGGGTTAAATTCAAGACAGATTTGCAGAATATCCCAGTGAACACAGTGTCTGCATTCCCAGCAACTCTTTATCTGAAAGCCCAAGGAGGGCAGACTGGAGCACTGTGTGAACATTTTTGAATAAGATCTATTTTATCAAAATTCTTTCAACTTCTAATGGCTTAAGCCAGTCTTTTACTTGAATTTTGCAACAGATTTTTTTCTCCCATTCCAAGACAAAGTCAGAAGCATGCTCCTTCTGATCTGTTTTCATTAAAATGTTTTAAAGATGTTTTATAGAGAAGAGCCACTACCTTAATCTGTATTTGGCAAATTAAGGACACCTCAAAGCATGTGAGAGCATTAGCCACAATCTTACCAAATATAAATGTAAAATATATATACCAAATATAAAATGTTTATATACCAAATATAAAATGTTTAAAATCATTGCCCCTGCATTAGGAGCTTTGTGAGATTTCTGGACATGTTCCACAGTCCAGTCATACTTTTGTAAATATTTCCATGATTTTCATCTCAGACAGGATTGCTTCTCTATCAAGTTAAGGCTGTATTCCCACTCACTCTTTTCTTGGGTATTTGTTCCTAACAGTAATTTTTGTTTCTCATTTACTCTTATTTATTTTGAGCTTGTGGAGTGATCCACACTGACTTTGCTGTCAGCAGATTTCATTTGTGTGTGAATTCCTCACTCTTCTTTCATAAGCTTGATTTATGGCTTGCCTTTGAACCTGTTCATTTTATCTTGTACTAAATGTGAATTTGAGACAGAGCTGTACTAATTTGTCATGTTTTGCTACACGAAGTTTTCTCCTCTGTGCTTCCTCCTTTTCATTCATTGTGAAATGTACAGCTCAGGCTAAGACTGACTAACAACTGAGTGTTGATTTCCTCTTAATATTTTTAATATTTAAAATTTTCCTGGACTCTTTGAAAAGCTAAAAATTTGGCCACGCTGAGGCTTTTTCCTGCCATGCTCTTAGGAGTTAGACTTGATGAACATTTTGGGTCCCTTCCAGCTCAGAATACTCTGTGATAATCTGTGATAATTGGGAAAATCAATTGCTAAAAAATAATGAATACAAAGCCACCTGTTTGGCATAGCCCTGCTTATTATATGGGAATATAAATGTAGTCAAAAGGAGGTGATTGGTAATTTATTCCATTAAAAAGGAATCTGAGTCTCTAGGCTGTGATATAAAACACTTTATATCCTTGTGATGGGCTGTAGAGGCATTTCTCTTTCTAAACTGAATTTCTTTCAAGGGTGTATTCCATTGAGTTAACCTCTGCCTTCAGCAGTCCTGAGCAAATTTTTGGCATGATTTACTCTTTAATTACTTATTTGGATGGGTTTTCTGTGGGGTTTCTTACTTGGCTAATAGTTAGATATGAAGTTAAGTCTTAGCCACACAAGAGATTTGAACTGTAAGACAGCAGCCCAGAGGTTCATATTACCTTCAATAAATTTAATTTAGTGAGGTTTTACAGAAATGGTTTTGGAGCAATGTAGGTTTTGCCATTAAAAAATAATGATATTTCTTTAAAAGGCTCATTGATATGCCCTTACCTTGTCCTACAAAAGATGTTTGCTCAGGTGTTGCCTTCAGAAGCTTCAGAAGCTGTTTTACAGTTTGGCTTGTGGACCCAAATAATCATTAGATATACCCTGGAGAGTGGAGGATCGCCAAGAAATAGATGAGCAATGAAAAGTAAAAGGGAGAGAAGGATATGAAGTCCAAAGTGAGAAATTTTCCAGGACAGAATGCAAGAGGAAAAAAGATTAAAAGAATGAAATTTCAGTCATTATATCTTTGAAGGCTTTTGTGGGATAAAAAAGTACATGTAACAGAAAGATATTGAAATTGGAAGAGCTTCTTTTATTAGGATACTCTCCTGATTTTATGTGGGACAGTGTTAATTTTCTTGATGGTATCTGATATATGGGCAATTCCATAACCCTGGAAACAAATCTTTCTGAATGGACTCTGCACAGGGAAGAAACTTTGTTTCATTCATCTAAAAATTTGACATAATTATCAATGTTGTAAAACCATGTACTCTGCTGCAAAACATTTTATAGAAATAGAAGTCCTTGAGAAAAGTCTGCATTGTAAGCAGATAAGCATTAACGAAAAAGAGTTTGTAACCATAACAGCTTCTTATTGACCCTTTTATTGAACATAAGAATCTCAGAAGTACCTCATATTTTAATAGTATTTTAGAGAGTTATAAGTAGACAGAGAAAGTGATACATAAACCTGCCTTTCATATTTAGTTGAAAAAAATTATACATTCACCTTCTGAAAAGCAGTTTTCTTTTTGCTGTATTTAATTTCTTCTTTGCCCCTTTTGAAAGCCAGCAAGTATAGAGAAAAAAAAATAAAAAGGTATTTCTTTGCAACTTCCTGGCTCTGTTCCAGGTTCTTCCTTCTGTGAATTAAGACAGCAAGATGGTCCTGCTACTGGTCAAGAAGATATTGTGAATGTTGTAAGGGCTTCTTGGTAGATTCTTATGTCCTAATGGTGCTGAAGGGAATCTTTTTAATAGTTACAGCCTTGGCTGGAAGAGGCAGCAAAGCTAAAACCAGGCTCAAAGCAGTGATAGAAAGAGGAACTTTCAGCAACACACAGCAGGTGGTCCTTAAAACCACAGGGAGAATATTCTGGAGCAGCCTTGCCGGGACAGTGCTGTGCATGCCCTTTATCATGCGCTGCTTGCTCATCATCAGATTGATGCCAAGGTCCGCTCTTGAAAAGCATGAAACTCTCTGCTCCTGTATGGACACTCTGTTGTCCCACCACTGTTGAAGAACATGGAGAAAACCCTAAAAAGTGCCTTTTCACTGACTAATTCCTATTTAGAGCTCAGAACTCTGAGGCAGCCTTCTCTGGAGCCTGACAAGTGTGTGCTTTTGGATCTACCCTGACTTGGGAGGGCATTCTGACTGTTTAATTTTGGGTTTTGTCCTGCTCTAGCACAGCAATGTTTGCCCTTTCTTGAGCTGGAATAACTGCGTTGGGTTATTCAGCTGCACCAGGGGAGCCTCTGGAGAGCAAAAATGGGTTTGAGTGTTTGGACAGCAATTTCTGCGAGGTACAGGAACAAAGCTGATGGGATCTGACAGTGCCCAGTGGGGACACACTAAACTCATGGACAGCAGTAGGATCTGGAGTTTGGTCACAGCATAAGCAAAGAGTGTCTAAAGCGATCCATCTACCCCTGTGACACTTCCCTGGAGCTGCTGCCCTTCACCTTTGTTAGCCCCATGCAAAGGATCAGGCTGAGATGAGCACAGAGCTGATCTTTGCTGGCCACAAATGGATGCCTTCAAGGTTTACAATGCAGTAGCTTCAGCAGAAAATCTGTTAAACTCATTCTCAGATTCCCCTCATTGGCATGTAGCTCATTGCTGCTATCTGTTGGATTAGCCTTTTTTTTTCTTTTTCTTTTTGCAGTTAAATCAATCATTAATACCTTGTGTTGGGTTTGAAGGGCATTAGGATATTTTTGCAGCATGCTCATCTTAGACATTTGGACAACACTGATTGTGAATGGTTCAGGTGCAGGTGAGGATTTCTTTTTTCCTGTTTTAGCTTATTTATCCTTTTTTTTTAATTAGGGTCATGTACCTTATGTATGTCTTGTGAATATGTCCTGTGTGTGCCAGTCCTGCTGCAACAGGACCAGAGTAAAGGAGGGTTTAATGGTGACAGCAACAAGGAAAAGAGATTCTGACCCTTCTGAAAGTTTTACTTTCATTATTGAAGGTTAATAAGAAGAGGAGATAGGTGGAATAAGATCAGATTTGGAGAGGGGAAAGGTTACAACAAAATTAGTACAGAAAAAATGCAAAAAAGACTTTTTTACTGAAGTCCTCCATCTTATGATGGGTGGTGCTTGCCCATTTATATGTAAAATTTCATTTTGCTGAGGAGTCAAGTATCTCTGGACTGGTTTACCCCTCATGAACCATATTAGGATGGTGGAGGCACATATGTACAGGCATGCTATATTAGGTTAGTATATGAAAGAATCTGAATTTTGACAACACAGATCACAAATTTTGTGCTGTATCTTTATTTTTTCTCTGTTGAACAAATTGCCTTTTCCTGCACTCTCAGCTCTCGATAGCAGTGCTCAAAGATGTTCTGAGCTTCTGCTTCCTTTAATTGATCAAGAGGTGACAAATAGCATATCTCCAAGGAAGACCCAATTTAAAGGCCACATTAGTGCAGAGTCTTCAGCTCAGTACAGTATTATAATAAACTTTCCTCCTTGTCTCTACTGAAAACACCCACCAGCCTTTTCAAGTTTTTTTTCACCCTCCCAAAGTACAAAATTGATAAGGCATAGGAAAGGCTTAGGGCTGTTCTTCCTGGGGTTTAGCAGTTCCATGGATTCTGCTGCTCTCTCACGCCTACCCTGGCTGACAAATCTTTAGTGGTTACAGCAGCTCTCTCTCCTTGACTATTATTTCAGAAGATGATTTAAGAAAGCACTTAATAGCCTTAATGAGGACAGTAAATGATCCCAGTGGAACTGATATGCAAATATTTTTTTAGTGCCCTGCTGAATCAGGTTTGCAAGTCTTATTTCTAACCTCAGTGGTAGAACCACAATTTTCCTGCTGCTAGCCACTTTCCCTCACCAAAGAGGGTTCATTTGGGAACAACTAATGCTTTCCCAATAACCTACTCCAGCTGAACATTTCTGTGCTTAGTAAATATTCAGTTGCTAAGAAGAGTAATGAATCCTTAAGTGTACATAAGAATGATTTATTGCATAATGTGAATTTACAGCCCATTACGGGAAATAATTACATTCCACTAATTACAAAACTTAATAGTCACTCCAGCCTTGGAAACAACAGTGTGAGCAAGCAGATTTGCAGCCATGCATTCAAAAGAATGAACTACATGAGAAGAAGTTAGCTGAAAATCAGTTTACCATTTAACCCCAGCTCAATTCAGAGATCTAATTCATGGCAAAGTTTGTTTTGAATTAGGTTTTTTTCCCATGGCCAACTTTTCTAACAACTTGGAGGAAATGGGATCATTAAAGAGAATGAGTAGAAGCATATTAAGAAAGTTCATCAGCCTTCAGATTCACCATATTTCTGATAGAGTCCCTGAGGAAGAAAAAAAAGACTTTTTTGCCCATGGTGTGGGTGGATTTTGTAATGAGTTTGTAATAATTTGCTTTCCTCTATACAGTGCAAACACACTCCTGTGTCTCGTGCTGCTGTTCACACTGGGCAGGCAGTGCAAGGCTTGGTTCTCTCCTTTGAGCTGAGGAAATGATGGGGAACTGCCAGAATCAATTCTGTAAATGGGCACAACAAAGGGCAACAAGTCTTCCTGGAGATTTCCAGCTGAAATGTAGGCAGTATTTATTTTACTCTCTGAAACCTGGTTGACCTGTCAGCATCTTGACAAGGCTGCACAGGGTGGTGTGGGCTGCAGGCTCTATAAGTGAGATATGGAATTTAGGAGACAGATTTTTAGAGCAGGATCTGTTAAATTAAACAGGAAAATTGCCAAGGACTATTTCAGTTTGAAAGAATGGCATCCAATAGGAAGTGGAGCATGCTAATTGATATAAAGGTTTTGAGGCTTAGTAAAGTGAATGCCATGCAAAAAGAAAAGCCACCCATTATGTGGAGGGCTCTGTTCAACCTTCAGAGTGACTCTTGTGGGTTTTAAGAATAATTTCTTGGCAGATTATTTGTTTTGTCCTGGACTTGGAAAATTAAAACCATCTTTCAGTGACCAAAAAAGTTCAAATTTAGCAAGATCCAGACAGGAGCAGCAGATTGCCAGCAAATTGTCAATCAGTGTGCAAATACTGGAGAGTGTATGGCAAAACTGTTGGGTTTGGATGCATACACATTGCAGAAGACGTTAAATGATAATACTGTCCAAAGCTGATGAATTTTCTTGGAGAATGAGATAACTTCAAGAGCACAATCAGTTGCCCAAGGGCTTATTTAAACAAAACTGCAACTTTTGCTTCCATAACTTAACAAATTCTCATCAGTGTGAAACTGGAAAAACAATATTTAGGCTACTAATGGATACCAGATACATTCACAGGTTTGAAAATTCTGCTTTTGGTCTTATCAAGACATTGGAGAAATGTAGTCTTTTTGTAAGTATAGAACACACAAAATATTGTTATGCATTTGTAGCCAGAGGCATTGTTTCAAAACATAAGTCCCTTGACAAATTCCAGTGGGTTTGCAAATAGCTGATCAGGGATTAAGATTTTTTTTCTTTGTAAAAACACTGTAAATTTAAGATTTTACCAAAGGTGGTTTTTTTTCCTTCCCTATGTCAAACCAATATTTTTTCAGAATGAAAATATATGTCATTAAATGCCATTTGGACACTAGCCAAGCTAGTTGATGTAAATGACTTTCATTTCTCTCTCTCATCTGGTGCTTTCCTAACTTGCTTGCCATAAAATGATCAGTGAAGCAGGAATGCCAAAAAATACCTAGCTTTAATTCTTTGTTAATTAGTGCAGTTCCATCAGGTCCCAGGATTTACAGCTCCTGTATGGAAAATGGATTTGTTTTCTTTTCTACCTGCTAATTCAAATGCAGATGGAGATAGCTGCAGTTTTCTTTCTGTGCAATTTTTATGTTGGCTAATCATTTAAAGGAGCTTTTTAAAAATGGGAGAACCAAAACTGAAGCATAGAAACCAGGGGGGAATTCAGTTATATGATGATATTTGCATGTCTGTTCAGGAAGTTCAAGCCTAAGGTTATCTTTTCCAGTCCATACATTTCCCAGGATTACAAACACAAGGCTGAAGTTGTTCATTTTTACCTCTGTTTACAAACTGGCTGCAGCAAATTGCAATACACTTGAATAAATATGTTCATTGCTGTTTTAAATAAATACTTGCAAAACAAGGAGGTCAGATCCAGAAATTTTCTAAGCAGGTAGAGAACAGTTCAAGACTGTTCAACACTGATATTCACACTTCCTGTAGTGACAAGCAGCCTACATGTTGTTTCTGTGTCCTAAATGGGTGACTATCACTTACATCAAGGTGTTTTGGCATAAAAGGTTAAATAGAAAGATTGTTACTACATGAGGTTACCTTGCCACTGACTTTCTTTTCAAACTGAAAAATAGATTTTACTCCAGCTGCAGCAAAAGCTGCTCACCTCATTGATGGATGCATCCAGTCAACAGCTGGGGAATGATACAGTGAAGGACCATTCAAATAATTTAGCTGATATATGAGCACTGGCCTGAAATTTATGGCTGACAGAGTAAGGACTGACCAGGCTTTGAGACAGCCAGGATTTAAATCCATTGTTTATCTGCTGTTATCACTGCAGGATGCTGTTAATGTCAGCCTGCCACTCATGTTCTGCAGCCTTGCTGCTCGGGTATTTTGGAATATTTGGGCTTGCTTACATCCTGTGCCACTAGAACTGCAGAGGCCACATGCCTTAAATGCAGTCTTTATTTATCATGTAGACTCTGTTTCTCCTCAGAAAAGGCTTCTCTTCAGAGTCTTTAACTTAATATCCACTCAGATTATTAGCAAATATGGAAGAAGATTCTTACATAGCATATATCCAAGGTAAGTACCCAAGGTTAAAATGTAATATTGCTGTGGTAAAGAAGGATGTATAACTTAGCAAAGAAAGAACTGTAGAGGGGCTTGAAGTTAAGTTAAGCTACCATAAATATCTTTGTCCCAAGACCCATCCTGTAGACTCCTTATTTATTAAACAATCAGTATATATTTCAAACTATGCTATTTGCACAACTCAGCAGATTTTCTTTTACCCTTTTCTAAGGTCGCAAACTCAGCGAAACTGAACCTTCAGCAGACTTGAGAAAAATCATTATTGGTTTTCATTCCACATTAATTTAAGGATGGATGGGAAATTACGAGCTGGTTTCAAGTCTGCTGCCAGGCAGGTGGCACCGTGTGTGTGTGTGTCTGTGTGCAGGGAACCAACTCCCCTCGCTGTGCCACAATAATTCCAGCAGCTTATACAGTAAAACAGTTTCTGCAGGCAGTGTGTGCACAAATGAGGAGTGCAAAGCTCTCTCAAACTTGCTAATGCACCCAGCAGTTAACTATGAATAATGATTTGCTAGGGTAAACATTAATATGCTCCTCACCTCCTGATGAAATGCCTGATGGGGCTTTGCCAGCCAGGCAGGTGTCAATCAAATGGGGATGTGTCAGTCCCCTCTGCTTCTCAGAACAGGCTGCTCCTCTGCTGCTGCTGAATTAACATCTCTGCTGGCTTTCTCTTAAAGTTCTATATGTGTTCACAGAAAATTTAAAATTTTGCTCTTGAATTTTGTTTAGCTGCCCTTTCTCACAGGCACTTTGCTCTTGCATCCTGAAGTGTTTGTATCCAAGCTATTGATTGTCTCAAAAATCCATTATTACCAGGGAGATCTCAACAGCATTCCAGCTGAAGCTGACAAGCAGATGATGGATTGTTATCATTAAACACTGATACTCATATTTTAAACAGTGCCCCAAACTTTCAAGGATTCAAAGTAGGATTCAAAGTTAGGAGAGTGAAAGACGAGAAAGATTAAAGCTTTCCACAGCTCCGAAATATGGCCAGGTAATGACTAAGTCATGAATGAATTCTTCACCGATGTTTATGGAGGCTTTGGGGCCCTTGCCTTTGATTATTCTAGAAAGGGAAAGTCTCAGATCCTTTAATTGTTGTGAAAAGTGTAGTTTTTATATGGAACAGCAGAGAAGCAATTTCTAGTCAGGTTTAAACTTGCAAATTTCCTCCTACGATGTATTAAATTCTCTTATTTAGCTGAGTGTTTTAATGTTATATTGAAGTTCTAGCATAATTATATCCTAAATAATTAACAGTAATTTCTTTAGCATGGGTCAGGAAACATAAATCATTATTTTTATAGATGAGGAAACAGTGGTTCTGACCCTAAATGCAGTTTTACATGAAGCACTTAAACTGGAGCTGTGACTATGCATGACAGTGCCAGGAACCGGATCATGCTCTTATCAAGTATCCTGGTTGCTACTGAAAAAAATTTCAGCATTACATGTGGCATCAGATTTTTCATTTTCTTTTTTAACAACTGATAACCTGAGGTCTTTGAAAAGGCTGAATAATTTTCAGGTTTTTATTCTGCCATGGTGATCTGATTCCACTTCTTTGCCCTTTGTTACTGCACTATTCCTAAGGCATGCTGCTGAACCACTGTAGCCGGAATTTGGACAAAGTTTTAATGAATGTTTTTTTTAGACACAATGCCAAAAGAGGAAAAGAAAAAAAAGGCAATTTTCTCTCAGTCTTTGAAAGGAAATCCACTAACTGGATTTCTTCTTCCCAGTTTACTGCTAAATTTAGGCCTGTATAAGTCATTATAGAACAGTCCTATTTCATAAAGCACACACTTGGTGCCACTTGCTTGCTGTCTTGGTTTGAAAAGACAAGTGTCTGCTAAGGATGGCAGGAGCCTTCCTTGAAATGGAAAATGTAAACCCCCTCCCTCCAAATTATTATAATTCTGAAATTAAGGGGCTCTCAGGCAAAGATATGGGAATAGGAATAACAGTTATTTACTAGGAAAATTAAAATACAAATGCAATAGTACAAAAAGAAAACAAACCACTGTCAGAATCAGAATAGGACCTGACCTCTGTGTGTCAGGGTGGGGGCACAGCCCCATCCCATGGGGGCTCAGCCCTCCTGCAGTGCCAGCTGTGGCTCTGCTGCAGCAGGATCCTGCACAGGGGGGGAGCTTTCCTCTGCAGCTCCAGGGCTGCTGGAGATGGGCCTGCTCTCCCTCTGGGAATGCAGGGCAGGAGAAAGCTGCTCCTCTGGGAATGCAGGGGGCAAAGGCTGCTGTGCTGTTCCAGGGCAGATTGTATCCAGGTAGGAATGCTTGACTCCTCCCCTGGGCGCAGCATCTCCCCATGGGATGATGGAATTTGATCAGTCCTGCAGGGACACTCACTGGCCATGAACAGAAGATAATTAATGGCCCATGAACAGCAGAGATCTCCTGGACGGAGATTGGTTGTGGAAGAGATAAAGAAAACTGCCCAATGACCAGAAGATAACTGCCCCACCTCTGACAGATAGTGATGGAATACACACCCCAGCTTAGTTCATTGAAATGAACTTGAAAAGGTGCTCTGATGGTGAGCTAATTGAAATTAGTTCATTGAAAACAAAACCAACCAACCAAACAAAAACACTCCAAACAACAGCCTACTACTCTGTTCCTGTGTTTAAATTTAGTCCACATGGAGATTAAAGTACATGAACACCATCTTTCAACCTAAGACACTTGTCAAAGGGGCAAATGAGGCTGCTGATGAGGAACAGGAGTCTGTGTGCTCTGTGTGGCAGCAGCTCAGCATTTGCCACGGTCCTGAAGTGAAAAACCCCCCGCAAATCTGCCAAGATGTGTGGTGTTCCAGGGGATGGCTCAGCACCTGCACACAGGCAGCCTTCTGTGCCTGGAGAGTACCTATGTCACCATCATATTTTCTGGAAAAATCCCTTCGCCAGGATTTCTTCTTCTGGGAAGCTGAGAAGCCTCAGAGAAAAATTAAAAGAATAATTATCTGATTTGCTTCTCCTGTGTTTTGCTGCTTTGGAATGTGGTTTGGAGATCGTTTATCCAACTTGTGAATTGTTTTAACTTAATGACCAATCATGGTTTGGCTGTGTCGGACTCTGGAAGGAGTCATGAGTCTTTCATTATTATCTTGTTAACCCTTCTGTCTGTATCCTTTCTCTATTCTTTAGTACAGTTTAGTATAGCATTCTTTAATATAATATACTAACCTAAAATAATAAATTAGCCTTCTGAGAACATAGAGTCTCAATTCCTCCTTTGTCTTGGGGACCCAGCAAATACCACACACCTGGCTCAGGGTGGGGCACTCAGTGCCTTAAATTGTTCAAGGATTTTCCCATTCAGTCACTGGCTGAAGTTCCCCCAGTGTAGGTATGAACACACCCTGATAGCTCAGACTAATGGGGGCATTGACAGCTCTGTGTTTAGAACCCAGCACAATCTCTGACTTTACCCTCTGAACACACCCGTGAAAGATTTTTCATGTGTGCTCCATTACCTGCCAGGAAAGGCACTGTGACATCCTTCTTTGTTCCCCTGAGGTCTGTTTTCCTCTTGAAAGGACACGAGATAAGGGGTTTTGGGGACGTGCTTTAAATGCCACACTTCATGAAGGCATCATGCTTTGATAATCTTTCTCCCAGCACCTTTTCCAAGTGAGGGGTGGTCAGGGTCCTGTCAGAGAGCCCCTGTTCATCACCAGGCGTCCCTCAGCAGGCAGCCCAGCCATGACACCGAGGAAATAACAGCTTGCCACCTCTTCAGAGGCAGAGTCACCTTGGAGGATCTCTGCTACCTCTATTTTTTTTCTCTCAAAAAATGCTGTTTCGTGTACCTAAGCCTGTTATATAGTTCCTTTTTTTTTTGTTCCCCCTGAGTTACTAGCAAGATGCAATTTGGTTTTGCTTACACTGCTGTCCAAAATGGAAATGGTTTGGATGCAAATTTTAACCTTAAATTGACTTGAAACGAGATGAAACTGTACAAAAGAGGATAAGCAAACACACAAAAAGAAAGAAATCTCTCCTTTTTTTATAGCTGGCTGCCCTATTATTATATGTGATAAAGTATGCCATTTATTCAGACTACTTATATATTAGTAATATACAATTTATTCAGAGTAGCCATACGCGAACTTCCATTTATTTACTAAATTATTCCTTTCCACTTGTGATTTGCATCAAACTTTATCTGAGACATTGACTTTAATCAGGAAAGCCTAAAAATAGAAATCTAAATTTGCAATTAAAGCTTACAGTTTAACAAGTGTCTGACATTTTTTGCAGGCATGATATTGCTAGGGAAAAAAAAAAAGGAAAAAACCAGCAGTTTATTCTAAAAGTGCCTATTTTTAATTAATGAGTTATCTTTCCAGGGTCCAAATTATCCTGGATTATGGGACTGCTAGTTCTCACTCCTCATTTAGAGCCATACCTTTTGAGGAAAAGAGTTCTGCCAATTTCTCAATACCTCAGAAAATTCTCTACTTTAAATTACTCTCTGAACTGGTTTACTTTAATGAACTGACATGGGGGAAAAAAAATCTACCTTCAAAGCAAATCTGTCTGCCAAGAGGATATGGCTGCAAAAAGCTGGTTTTAACTCTTCAAAGAGTTAAACCTACTCACATTAGCAACTTCTGTTTTACTGGTTCAAAAATCTGGCCAGCCAATACTACCTCAATTATTTTATTTAAATTCTGGAAAAAGTAATGAGTAACAGATAGAGAAGCAAAGGATTTATGAGTTTTAAAATTATGCTAATACGTTTCTCTGATGTCAAAGAAATTATTTTGTTCAAATTAAATTCATTTGAAATATTGAGCAAACATTATTATATTAATGTTAAATGTTTCCTTAGCAAAGCTTTCCTCAGAAACAGATCCCACATTGCAGTTTCCACATCAATATTACACCTTTGCATGTGCAGTGTCTCCCAGAAACTTCATTATTTTCAGCCAGAGGCTTCCACTTTGGGAGAATTTTGATTCTGAAGAGCGATTGATCTTCCCCATGAGAAGAAATTAGTTCATTGAAAACAAAACCAAATAAACAAACAGAAAAACAAACAAAATACCCCAAACAACAGTCTACTACTCTGTTTAAATTTAGTCCACATGGAGATCAAGGTACATAAACACCATTTAAGAGAGGTGCTGAAACTTTTATTAAAATTTTAGATGAACATTAACACAGCAATAAATATGATAATGATGATGATGATGATGATGATGATAATAGTGATAATAATAATTGTAGTTCCTGGGAATGGTTGGTGCTGTATTCACTCTGCAGAGATTATTGCAATAAAACAAGGAGTTGTAGGAATTAGTGAGTTCTTCATTACTATCATTCCAATGGCTCCTCAATGTGCACTTAGGGAAAAAACCTCAAACGCTGTGAGAAGTTAATGTGAACACTCTGCTACCTTTCCCCAAAGGTTAATAATCCATCTCTGCACATGTGAAGCACCAGAAGGCCCTAATCTGTGCTAAACTAAGGAATTTCACTTTAAATCTTCTTTTCTTCCCAATAAAGCCTCTTGATAAAAGCACACTGGCTAAACTGAAGGCTACATTTTTTCCCAGATGAGTCACTGTGGTGAGACAAGGCAGAAGGAAAAATCCTGGAGGAATTCCTTGAAGGGGAAATCTATTCAAAGTGAAAATGACAGTCAGAGAAGCAAAGTTTATAAAAAAAGAACCAACTTTCTTTGCCAGCACTGACCATACAACTTTGGCTGTTTGCAAGAGCAGTTTATGACCTTTCTGAGTTTTTCTGCAAGCTTAATTTAACAGCCTCTTTTGTAGCTAAGGTGAAGTCAGAAGAGGTCACATGTAAGCTGAGGAAGCTCACTTGCATACATTCAGCAGCTTTTATGCAGTGACACCCTTTTTGGCATTTTAGCCTCATCATCCCTGAGGCCTGCAGGACACAGGACCTTGAGTAAGCTCAAAATAAATTGAATAATTCAATACCCTCAACCTTAAACATTCAAAGATCAGGACTTACCTCCCTCTCCCTATGCTCTCTGCATAGCACAAATTAAGTTTATATTTTTTTAAACATGGGGATATTTTTTTCCCAGCTAAGTATGTGAAGCCCTCCATTTGCTTTCGCAGAAATGTGTATCAAAAATTTTCTCAGCTCGTTGAACTGGAAACCTTTTTTTTTTTTTAATTAAAAAATGCCAGCAGATATCCTCACAAGCATCTGAGAATTTCAGAAGACAGAATAGTCTGAATAGTGAGACGTTGCCACATCATTCCTGGAATGACTTCTACGTATCCTCCTCAACATTCTGAAATACACCAAAGGATTTGCCTGGCTTTTATTTTCCATTTGAAGCTGTAGACATCAGGTAAAATAATTCTTGTGCTGGATGCCATGTGCCTTTCCCCATTCATGGGAACAGGGAGGAGAATCCATGCCTGGAGATGAGCAGGATTTTGGGGCACAGTCCCTTGGCTATTTGCTGTTCAGCCTTAGAATGGACTTTGCAAAGAAAAAAGGTGCTTTTACCAAAAGGTTTTAAAGCAGGAGGGAGATTTTACCAGCTAACCTCAGAAGGGTGTAACAACAGAGCAGCTGGTGGTTATTAAAGGATTTATGACAAGGTTAAGTAGCACAGTAAAGGTGTTCAGCGCAAATTTCTGTTTCTTCCTCATCTCTTAGGTTTCCCCTAGCCCCAGCAGCAAGCAGGCAATAAGTAGAGTATCATATCCTTGCAAAGAAATCCCACAAACCTGAAAAAGCTGTTCAGAATGAACCAGGAAAAGAACAATCTAATTTTCTGTAATAATGAATATTGCACACAATATTTTATCAGGCTCTTACTTGGTATACTTTGTTAATAGTAATTTCAAGTATATCAGAAATTGAGCGGTTTTTTTTTTTTTTTTTTTTTTTTTTTAAAGAGACTTAAAATGACCCAAAATTGTAAAGCCATCTGTAAAGTCATTGGGAATGACTTAAATCTGCAATCCTCCTTTTGGAGTTGCTGAAGTCTGAAGTGCAGTCCCTTTTCTAATTAGGAGGTGTCACTTCATGTCACTCCTCAGAGCTGCACTCATTCTGCAATATAATCAGAAATACACAAAAATGTTGGGGAATCAGGGTCAGTGAAATCTGTTCAGGTTCTGTTATAAATTCAGAACTGAAAAAAAATCTTCAATCTGCTGGGCAGAACTCAGCAGAGCTGAAACTGAGAAATCCATAACCTCACTTCACTTCATTTCTAAAGAAATTTTATGGCTTTAAGGCTTCAGCTCCTTCCTCTCTGCAAGTCTCTTCTGAAGAACCAAGTTATCCTTTTCTCCTCTCAGGGACTTTTCCTATTTTTGCTTTCCAAAGCTCATTTCTTTTCCCATCCCTAATTTTTGACTGAAGGTGTAAAGTTGTGAGTCTTTAATTTTTGGATTTTGTAGCAATGAGATGCTGCTTTGTACATCCCAAAAAGCATCAAACTCAATGCCCTGAGAGGTTGAAGTAAGAAAAGAGGCAGCTCTGTAACCTCCTGATGGAACTTGGTGAGGTCCATGCTGAAATGTGTCTGGAGTAACAGGGCTAATTCCCTCTTCTATACAAAACTGTCCCATTTTAGCACCATTTGAAGCCCAGAGAACAAAAGCAGATGCTTTGCATGGAAAAGCCTGGCTCTAGCAGGAAGATAAAGAGGATGGACTGGTGGATCATCACAACTTCACAAATACCTGATTCCCTGACTCACAGGTCCCTCTTGCTTAATCAGTTCCATTAATTTCAGCTGAGTTATTATGATGTGGCAGTTTTGGTGCAAAATAAAATCAACAGATACTGCACAGCACACAGCATGCAGGAGGAATCCACCAGCAATATAAAATTGTCATTTGAAAAATGAAATTAAAACAGGGAAAGCTGCTAAATTTTGTAAAATTAGCAAAATATCTGCTGTCCAGCAGGTTAATACTGGAGAACATCAAACCTTGCAGTTCTGCTGTCCAGTGTCTCAGTCCTGGCATTACTCTTTGGTGAGAAATTACAGTTGCAAAATTGGGTGTGGTAAACAGGAAATTAATTGCTGACCACCCATTTTTAGGAAGGAAAATTAGGCAAATGGATAAACAACTGTGATTTTAATGCAGAATAAACTGCTATATAATGTTTCTAATTTACAGATATAAAAATTAATATGTAGTGGTTGAGCATGGTTATTAGTATGGCAATTGTAGTACAGTACTCTAATGCACTATGGCTCTGTATAGCCCCTGTTTTAATTTCCAGTGGAGAACTTTACTGGGAAAAAAGATACTGCTATTTTCTTAAAGAAATGCTCTATTTAATCCTTTGGATTTGGAGATTTCTTCAGTATTCTTGCTTACCTTTTTTCATTGCATATACAATAATTCTGTTCTTTATGGGCATTGACAGGACAGCTGCATTTTGCTATTTCCACAGAAAGGAAAAGATTAAAAAAACAGTTTTGTCTCTGGTTTTGGCTGAGAGCTGGTTTATTGTGGGTTTGGTTTTTTTTTTTCCATGCAACTCTTGCTCAAACTGTGCTGGGTCTTCTGTACAAGTGAGCTGCTGCAGGTTGTTTCTGGAAATTTTGCTTGAAAAACACCTAGAATGCTTGCATTAAAAAAAAAACAAAACAGATTACTCTGCTACAGTGATCACTATCAGGCTTGCTCACATCACTTAGACCTAATGGTATTGTCTGAGTGAATTGCAGGTCATAAATTCTTACAGTGCCATATAGCTTGTTTATTGATGCCTGTGTTTAAAATAGTCATGGGGATAAATAACCCAGTAAACAACATGAAAAGCAAGAAAGAACTCTTTCCTCAGATTACCAATTTTGCTGTTCTTTCTCTTAGGAAACATTAATTTCATTTGTGTTTTTGAAAAAATACTTAGAAAAATAATCCAGAATGTATAATAATATGCAATAATAACACATGTATATATACATGAATAATGCATGAATATATACAATAATATCCAATAATAATACATGTATATATAATAATATCCAATGATACATGAAAAACAAGAAAGCTTTCCTCAGATTACCAACTTTGCTACTCTTTTTCTTATGAAACATTTATTTTGTTTGCCCATTTTTAAATCAGGATAATGACTGAAATATGCTTTCAGTTTTTTCCAGTTGTTAAAAACATGAATGTTCACCCTTGCATTTCTATCACATTTAACCTGACACAAGAATTCAAAATATTAAAGGATTCATCTCTGTTGGGAATGTAAGTTATTTGGATGTCACAAACTACCTAATAACTTTTACAATGCTTGTAAAGTGAGAATGGCTTCCAATTTGAGCAGCTGTTGGGAGAAAGGTGGCAAATTTTGTCTCAATGACATAAAAGACTTTAGCACAAAGAAAAAACAGCACTAATACTGGAAGAGAAAGAGATAAATTGAGACCTGTAACAACAGAAAAAAAAGTGAATTTTCTCTCTATTTACTGCAGGTGCTGTGTTTGACAAGCCAGCCACAGGAAGATGTTCTTTCTTAGGTAATCCTTTCCTAACCTTGATTAGGGAAGTGTCATATCCTGCTCTGAATACATATATTTAATTCCACCACTTTGTCAAGCACAGGCCAGATGCTTTTAATAGGAGACAATAGAGAAATATAAAATGAACCCACAGCTTTACACTCTTAAATCTGCTTCTATCAGGCTGCCCTATAAAACGAAGGTGCCCTAGATTGAAGAGTTTTAAGGATCAGTGCAGGTTTTTTGTCCCAATTCCATGTAACTGAGGTCATGGTCATGCATCCTGCCCCAGTGTCTGCTGACAAAGCAGCACCAGCTCTCTCTTAATGAGGAGCTTTGCCCAATTTCTTTCCTTTTTTTCCCACCTCAACACATCCAGAAGATCATGGGAGTGCTCTCTTAATGTGACCTGCACTTGTTTAAATGCTTGACTGAAGAAGTCTTGCTAATATTGGCTAATTTTGGCTAACTGGATAATATGGGCTAATTTTCATTCACCAGCCTAGAGGGGAAGGGGAAGAAAGGGAGGAAGGAAATTCCCCCTGGTTGCAGAACAGCCCAGCAAGGGGCACTTCTAGAGCCCCATTTTACATGAAAATTGTTCTAAATGACCAATATTAAAGTCTGCCTGCATACAGAAGTCATCACTAGGTTTTCCTGGCTCTTCCCTTCCCTTACGGTCTTAGCAACGGCTGGAAAGTTTTTGAAGATGGCAACTCCACCCCCTCCTATTTTGGAGCTAAATTGTAGGGGAAAATAAAGACCAAGGAGGTGAAGTGACCAAAGTGGCCTAAAGTGATAAAGATAGGGTTAAAAATAAAATTCCCAGAGTCACTGCTCAATATCTTAACCATTCCTTATTGCAGCATTTTTAAGTTTTCCTGAATATACCAATCCCTTTATAGGCAACTTCCATGGAATAAACAAATGTCATTTTCATTGGCATCAAAAACAAGTGTCTAGCCCAAGGAAACATAAATGACTTGACAAAAACTATTCCCTGTGTCAGAGACAGAGTTACAGTAGGAAAGTGGGTATTTAGCCCTATAATTTGTAGCATTATTTTTGTTCACTCCAAATTTCCTTAGACTCCTGTAAATTATGATTTCTCATGCACACTTTAGAGGAACAAAGAACAGTAATAATTTTGAACTATTTATTTTACTCTTGTAGCTGAAAAAGTAAGTTTACATCGACTTGCAATATTTCCAGCTTCTGTTTTATAGAGTTCTCACCATGTTTTTCACCATGACAGAATGCCAGTACCATTCATGGAATTAATCTGGAAACCTATTTGTCTTTATTTTGTTTCAATATTACAGCTTTGTGTTCTGTTAGTTTGTCAATATTACCTCATTTCTGAAAGTATGGAGGAATATTTTTAAAGTACTATGGATACCTAATTGTTCTTTCAGTGTGTACTATACATTAATATTTAGTAGCAGGCATTGATTTTTATGGCAGGAAGCATTTTCCAAAAGGTGCCTTTCTACTTATCTTTCTAACTTCTTGTAAAAGCAAACTGAAATGTAAAGGAAATGCCTATGTGAGACACAGATTTCAGTGTAATTTTTTTTCTGATCTTTTCTGGTCCATGGTAAGTGGTTGAAATAATTTGCTTTTACAGCATCATTTTGAACAATACTTTGGTATGAACAAAATTATCGTGTCTAAACCTGTGTGCTACCACGTTCAAAATGCTTTCAATGTTTACCCTACCTTTTATATCTTTATTTTGCACTGCAATTTAAAAGATAGATCATCCTTCTGCCTCACCCAAACAGGGCATGTTTATTATCCAGAACTTTGCAAGTTCCAGTTGTTTTTCGAAGACATTTCAGTGACACTACTATAAAGAAAAAAGGGAATAAAGGATGTGCATTCATTAACCAATAGTCAGTTTACAAATGAAATTTCTGCCTTTTAGAGTTATGTGAAGAAATAAAATTCAAGACTGCAGAGTAAATTAAGAACTTCATCTTATTTTGGCAAACATACTTCTGCATGCTCATATGAATGTTTTCATTATTATGTAGTGTAACAGAGGAACCACTGGAGAAGTTTCCTGTGCTTACAGTTTCAGTCTTTTTTCTAACTTTAGAAGTTTCAGAAACCTTGAGCTACAAATTATAGAGAACTGGTAAATGATTCAAAGCAGTTAAGGCAATTATTGCTCTTGTATCATACAATAATTAGTAATACCCAACATTAGTTTTTTACCATGTATCATAAGTGGTTAATCCCTTATGCTTTTCCCTTTCCTCCTTATAAACTGCTGACATGTATTTCCTTATAAACTCCATCAGCTGACAACTAACAAACAAAATATTGACCGCATTTTGTGTTCAAGTTTCATTTCCATGAAATTTGACTTCTTATTTATCATGAAGAAAGTATAATTGTCCTCATAGGGGACAGTTACATATGCAATATATATTTTTATTCCAGCAAGCATGACATGTTTTATTATAGGAAGTCAGACACACAGACTTTGTACCAAAAATTAATGGACCCTTCTGTTTTGTTTTCTCAGTAAGTTATTTTACCTTCAAGTGCATGGGAACTTGTCATATTTGCACAAAGTGTAAGGAAGGAAGCAAAGAGAAACAAAAAAAAAACCTCATTGTATGTGGGCAAAATTTCTTTCTTGCAGCAGAGCTGCTGGGATTCCTCTGCAGTCATTTACCTTCCAAGAGAGGAGATTGGAAATGCTGTCACTGAAGTGAGCAGATGGTGCCAATAATGACTGACACCCTCTGGAGCTGTACAAACACAGGCATCCTCAGCTCCTGGCAGGCAGCTCGGATTGTCAACCCTGACACAAGTTATAGAGTAGGAAAGGACCAAACTGGGGTAGAGGTGGGGTGCCTAAAACTTGTCCCTGCCTTTCAAACCCTTTATTGTGCCTTGTTTTACGGGAGTGAGGGGGAGAAGCTGGTGGGGAGTGTTGCCGATGCTTTCAATAATGGTGACGCAAAGGTGAATGCCCTAACTGGGCACTTCCTCAGGGTCTTTGTAAATTTCTGAAGAATGCCACTCCCAAACCAGTTGTGTTCAAGTTGATAAGCGGAAATTATAAATTAGCATCACTGCTTCATGCTTCTAATCAGTGCCATGCTTCCAATAAACAGGAAGGTACTTAAAACCCACTGATGTTGCTTGACCCATCCTCTTTACAGCTCATTTGCCTCATACTCTAAATGTCAAATTTCCATATGGAAATCAAGCAGCCTCTTTTCATGGAAACCTTTCAAGACCATGCAAAGAGTGAATCCATAGAAAGCTGTTTCAGATGATGGTCATGGGGAGTTTAGTTCATGCATGTCACTGCAAAAAGTGCTATTTAGTAGTTATTGAAATTGAATTTAAGCTATGTAGTCATTTGAAAGTAGTTTAGGAAGGGCATCTGCAGAGTGGAATTAACTTGAAAATGGATCCACTGAGGATGTTTTAAAATATATTTTCTCATATCCTTCTGATATCCTGACTGACACACAAGTTCTGACTGCTAAATAAAATATCCTCCCCTGCCACAAGTTTATAGAAAAGCTGCATTCTATTTTGATAAAATTAAGTTAATGATGACATGAAATCTTATAAGAAAAATAGAGTAAGTGCACTGTTTCCATTATTAAGACACTTCTCTGGAAGTATCATATGCCTGCTTTCCCAGCCCCACAAGCAGCCTCGCTGCTTGCTATTTCAGAAAACTCACCTGTGTCAGCAGGCACGCTCACAGCTCAGCACAAGATTAGGAGATCCTGAGGCAGAATTTAGGACAGTCCCTGTGTGTGTGTCCATGCATCTCCTGAGGCTGTGCTGCAGTCAGGGATGAAGCTGAGTTCAGATTTTCATGCAGCAGTAACAGAACAGGACATATCTTAACAGGAGAGTTGGAAATGGAGACAGGAATTTCTTGGCTGAGACCTAGTTTTGTGATGTTTAGTGCATTCTATTTAATAAGCACCCAGGCCCAGGACCTAGGGATTAAATCCGGCAGTATTCTTGGCTTTGTGGAAGTCTGAGAAACAGTTTAAAATTAAATGCTACAAAATGGAACACAATACTTAAGTCCTGGTCCCCATTCTTAAAAGCGATAAATGACTTCATAACCAATGGAATATTTCAGACATTCAGATTAATTTACTTCCATGGTGAACAACTGAAGAAGAGCTAAATTTGACACTGAAGGGTTGTATTCATACACTTAAACAACTATTGTCTCTATTTTGAGTAGGCACAGTAATGGTGCCTGCTGATTGCCAAAATAAATTTATTTATATCAGAAAAAAAGCTTTGCCTGAAGCAGTGCTTATTGCAAAATAAATTTCTATAAAAACCTGCAAAACTGCTCTGCAGTCTTTCCTTTCCTTTAACAATGGTATTATTACACTTCAGAATTACAATCTTTTACAGTTACTAGGTTATAAACACTTTCATGTGATTTATTTTTGTTTGACAGACAATTCTCAAATTATAAAAGCTTTCAAGCTACTTGAATGATATGGTACTCTGGAAATAAAAAAAGAATCATTCAATAATAACCCAAATAACAAAAAGGGGATTTGAGAATGATCAGTCCCTTCCCTGTTTCCTTCTCTATCTACTGGTAGCATGGATTAGGTTTTATCTAGAAATAAATCTCCTTTACTTCTTATAGTAATTGAAGAATTAAATAGGGGAAATTATGACAATAAAATTTCAAAAAAAAAAGAAAAAGTCTTGAGTAAGTTCTCATGGATATCTTTTAAAGATTTCACAAAATATAAATTTGGGTTAGTAAATATTAGCAAATGTAAGGATATATTATGCAGACCTCATCAGCAATTCAACAGTCTTTGAGGAATGAATAGAATTATCATTTTCCAGTTAAATAACACAGTAGGCCAATGCAGTAATGACATAAAGGCAAAGAAAAAATTTTAAGGAGTTCCTAAATATATATAATATAATAGTATATACTCAAGCTGCAGGTGTGATACAGTGATCCTCTATGCTCTGGGGAAAGAAAAGGAATTTGGGTTACATGGCCCTGCTGTAGATTAGATTAGATTAGATTAGATTAGATTAGATTAGATTAGATTAGATATGGTGTAAAATGGTGCTTCAGCAGTCTGGATCATCTCAGTCCTCTGCACAAAATGGTTTTGGATCAGTGAAATTTACGAGGAATCAAAGAACTTCCCCACTGAGATGCTGTTTCTACTTGTAGCAAGAGGTGCATAGGTAAGTGAAAATTATAAACTCAAGGTTCATAATCCCTTGAAACGAATTAAATATTCATCCTAGAAAAGATGCATTACAAGTGACAGCCTCTGGCTGAGATGGTCCCATCCAAACTGTTTCTCCTCTTCACTTTGTCTAGCAAAAAGCTGGCATGGAAGGAATTTCTCCCTTTGGCTAAGACTTTTCTATCCACTACTTTTCTCTCTATTTCTTGTCTCTGAGATTGCCAAAAGCTGCCCTAGCAGGGATTCTGGGGTAGCAGGTTTAAATATGCCTCTCTTTTCTCCTGGCTTTCGAGGTTTTTCTGTTCCCTGTCTGTCACCTCCAGCACTGGAGTGGTGACATAACCCAGAGCTGTCCTCATGCTCTGCCATTTCCCTCCTCCCACCCCTCTCCTGATTAACATTTAGGTTTATATATGCCACTGGAAATGAGTTCACTGTGATCATTAGACTACAGCTGATCTGGTGCATAGTAATATTTCTTAGAGCTTTCTTTATTTTAACACAGGGGTTTGATTTATTTTAGTTATTTATTTCCCTCCAAACTTTACTGTGCACACATTGCGCTCTCCTCAGTCCAGAATTTTGAAGCACAGAGCTTTCATGTTTCATAAGAGCTTCCTGAGTTTTATTTTGAACCTTGCTGTTTTGATAGTTCCTTATTCTGTCAGCAATGACTGTAATAGTGTGGTGCTCAGGGGAGAGGGAGGTTTGTGCTACAAAAAAGTCAGTATTTTTTCTGAGATCCCTTATGCTGGGGTTATGTCTGACTCTAAAAAGACTTGTCTAACCACACTTTCTGTCAATCATCCAAAAGAGGAGATCTATATTCAGTCTTCATTCAGTCCCTAGGAGAAACCAGACAAGACATCCCAACAAAATAAATGTAGAAACTGGCCTGAAAAAGCTGGGAAATCTATAGATTCCAACTGTTTGTCTTCTTCTATAGAGCTGGGCCTTCTGTATGCAATAAGATAGATGCTTACAGTTTTCCCACTGATGTGTGGAGACAAACATGCAATTATTGTGTCCCACCATCCCTTAAAAAAGGTAGAAACATCCCAAAATGAGATTATACTGAGGAATTGGGAGGGGATGGTAAACATAAAATGGCAAAGATTAACTTCCATCATGAAATAGAAAAGAAGTCATCCATGCCCCAGAGGATGGACAGCAAGGGTGGTTTCACTAAAAGCTGTGCTGAAGTCACTTTTGTTTATCTGTTCACTCTGCACTGAGTACAGCAGGCACAGGGGTTTTATTGCATCCAGTCCTACACAGTAAATGACTTCTGCAGCCAGACATACACAAGGCCAAGGTGCTCCATAGATTGGCATTCCAGAAAATCCAACAGATCCACTCAGCTCTTTGTGGTTTTTCCCCTGACAAGTTAGTCCCTTATTGTGTTGCCTCTACACATATGCAGAGCACCTCTTTCTTCCCAAAGCACAGGTCATTCAGCAAATATTAATTATTAATTAATGTTGTATCAAAATAAAATTTAACCATGGCATAAAAAGAGTAACATTCCCCAGGTGGCCACAGCTGACCCAAATCCTTCCAGGATCTGAGTGACTTCAAATTAGATGTATGAATCAGCTCCAGCTTCCTAAATGTCTGAGCTGAGAAAGGCTGAAATAAAGTGAAGAAGACACTGGAGAAAGGAAGTGCCCTAAAGGCTGCAAACTGAGGGGAAAGGATTTAGCTTAGTAAACTTTTTAAGATCTGCCTCAAAGTGGAATAACCATTACAGGAACCAGCAACAAGCACAGCAGATCATATTCCCATCATCATCTTCTGTGCACCGAGCAGGTAATACCTTTTTAAAGTGGTCTCTGAATGGGCTTGTAGTTGCCAGAGGACACAGAAGTTATTGCTTTGGTCATGTTTGACTGGGGCTGCTTTTCCCTTTATTCTTTCTGGAGGGCCTCGCAGGTTTATTCTGTAAAAGTTCTTTCCTTTAAGGTCTCCTTAAGGGAGGACTGGGGTCTTCTGCTCATTGTCTTTCTGTCTGAACCTCTCTTCTTGAAGATTTCTTTCTATGAAAAGCATATCAATATCTGTCATATTATTTCTACATCTAATTAATTTTGGGCCTGTAGTTATGGATCTATGCTTTCTCACTAGAAGATAAATGGCAAAATCACTGAGCTAGCAAAACAGTCAGGAGCTGAAGGGGAGTGGAAAACAAACAAACAAACAAATACAAACCCAATTTCAATTGAGAAAGCAGTGATCTGTGTGTTAAAAAGAAGAAATAAAGTGCACATTTTCAAATAGTATGTTGGAATCCAAATCTCTGGTCTGTCATCAATGGAGATTGTGTTGCTCAGCAATGGACTCAGCAAATCATCCTAGTTTATCTTCAATCTGTAAACTGAATAGAATAAATTTTAATTTTCTTTAAAACAGATGGTGGCTTCCAACTATTTCAAACCACAAGCACAGGGTTAAGAGACTAACCTTTTAAAATTCAGAGGTGCTAAATATGTTCTGTAGGGCGTGATGGATATTTACGTGTTGATTTTCTGGGGTTTTTTTCAGTTTACATATTGGCAAGTTTCAGAACACAAAATAAAGACATGTTATATATTTAGCCAGAATTGTTTTAGCCCCTGGCTGTCTGTGTACATGATCCCTATTTAAGGCAATATCTCATTTTTCTTTGCTGCTCCCTCCTCCAGAACTTCAGGCCTGCTTTAACAGTACTGCTAATCCCTGCCTCCTGTAAAAACAGCATCTCCCAGGGGAATGTGAATTGCAGGAAGAAGCAAATGCTGCAGCTTGGCAAACAGTGCAGAGACACAGAGTGATTTTTAAAATGATTACTGGTGATATCAAGGGTTGAATAACTGCACTGCTTATCACCTAAATTACTTTTAGCTCATACCGCAGGTCATTCACAAAGTCTAAATCTAATACTGCTTTGTCTTTTGTGTCTCAAACCTGCAACTTCAAGAATGTGGTGCTCTGATTGCTCTCATCTGTCCTGCCTAGTGGAAGAAACAGCTTTATCATAGGAGGTGAGCTTCTTAAAAAGCAAACCAGTGTTTTGGTCCTTGGACATTCATGCCACCTTCAAACCCAAATGCCAGGATGCCGTAGGCTTGCAATGCTCAAACTGTCTAAACTCTCTGATTCTCACAATTTCCAGTTGCCAGACATGACCTTCATCAAGGTGAATGTGGATGGAACACAGTTTGTTCTCTGTGTATTGCTCATATCAAACAGGCACAAGTTTTCTGCTTGTTAGAGATATAATACCCCACATACCTTTCTGTTCCTGTGGAGGTCACTCAATCAGCTCTGCTTGGTCACACTTTGAACTGAAGGAAATCACATTTTTTCAGACAAAGGCTTTCTCCAACATTTTTACATTTTGAAGTGGTGGGTTCTTCTGAGTTTATTATCTTTTCACTATTTATGGTTGTTTACTTCCCCTTACCTTTTAAGAACAACCAGAATAGTACTGTTCTACTTTTGATTGCAGTTGGTGCCTCAAACAACTGCACTATCAGGTTCTCACAGAAGGCACCAACCAGGCATTTTTTCTGCGTTAAAGTTAGTTGCTAGCACAAGTTTTTATCATTTTTAAGTGGTTTTAAACAGCAGAGAGTGGTGGAGATAGACAGAAACACTGCAAAACAGCAAAATGCCATCTTGCCCTCCAAAGTGACCTTCACATGTAGACTGAGTGGGTAATTTGGCTGCATAGTATTGGGAAATTTCCTATTTCCAAGTTCCCTAAGCAAGACTACTCTGCAGATCTGCAGTGTTTTATTGATAAAAAATATTTATAATCAGATTTCATCTCAGAATGTTCCATAATTTTTTGCTAGGCACCTCACAATGCTGCAGTACCCTGAAAATAAAAGCTGGCAAAGAATAGGAGACTCTGGGTCTGGCTGCAGGACCTCACACTCTTCAGGGTGTTTCAGGTCTGATAAAAAAAATGGTGAAAGGGTTGTTTCAGGCAAGAGGTGTGGGTGTGACTGCAGAGATCTGTGGGTTATTCAGACCTGCCAGGGTAAATTAATCTGCTTTCCCTGTGGTGTGGTGTGTAGATCCTTCTTGCCCTTCAGCTAAAGATGCAGCACAAGGTGTCCAGTGCTGGTGAGACCATCACCATTAGCCATAATATGTAGAGAACACAGATTGGCTCAGTTATACACAAGTTTTGGCAGCAATTCAGTGACTTCTGTACCATGTGCAACCCCTGAAAATGTTCAAATGTCCACTGTGAGATGATTGTGCTACCTCCATACCTACACATAAAGTATAGACTTTATGCAAGGGTCATGTTTGTTAAAGGTGGATGATCAATAATTTTGTCTAATTAGAGGGTGAAGTGACCACTGGGCCCAGTGATTAAAAGTCTTTTTTCTGTAAACTAAGAATTACTGTCACTGACTTGTATGACAGCCATTCATGTTTTTCTGTCATTTACCCAAATATATTTCAAAATAATCACCCTTTTTATAAGCATGTAAGGGTACACAAATTTTAACTCAAATTGCTGTAATTACATCTAATCAAGTCAAATTCATTTTTATTAAAGTTCACACTGTGAGACTAATGAACCTAAAGCACTGAAATCATTCTCATTACAAACAGTTAGATCTATTTACCGAATCTGCATTGTTTCATGCCCAGAAGGTGAAAGTAAAAACCCACACCACCAAGATGTAAAACACATCTTCTCAATCATTTTCCCTACATGAAACAGCTCAAACCAGCTGTGATCTAACAGACAGGGGCATGTGAGCAGTGTTTCCCTCACTGGGTTTTAGTGTGAAAAAATGGTTGGCTGATGAAGGGAGCTTTAAAGGATAATGAAACTGGAAGGAGAAACCCCGGCTGCTGGTGATGGGCAGGGAGATGTCGCAGACAGCTGAGGCACTTCTGGAACTGCTGTTTCCAGAAGCTGCAGAAAAGCTACAGTCATTCTAGCTGACACACAACTGTCCTTTCACATTATTTCCCCAAACCCTTTAGGCAGGGAACTATCTTCTAAAAAGCCACTCACAAGGTCGCTCTTTCCCTGTTGATCCAATTCCCCCCTCAAACACGA
This sequence comes from Fringilla coelebs, assembly GCF_963513975.1. Taxonomy (NCBI): domain Eukaryota; kingdom Metazoa; phylum Chordata; class Aves; order Passeriformes; family Fringillidae; genus Fringilla; species Fringilla coelebs. The sequence goes on along the minus strand of NC_140029.1, from coordinate 113,925,670 downwards.
GCTCCCACTGGCCAGCAAGCAATCAAGAGGCTGAGGGAGCTGCACTGGTGATGCAGTAAGGAAAGTGGGTGTATTTCCATTTTTACTGGCCTTCACAACATAGTAAATCTATACTTTGAGAGACTGACAGATCTATTACTAAGCAAAGCAAAATAAAATCACTGGCTTTTTGGGTTTTTTTTCCAACACCTGAGTTTCACCATGATCCCTTTGCTCAAAAGCCCAAGTAAATAGATCTTCCTGTGTGATTGTGAAGAAACTTTTTGAGATTCAGGAAACTGCTTTGCTTTTCCCTCCAAAGAAAACAAAGGCAGACAGGACTGCAGAAATTAAAATCTCTGTCAAATCTCCTAAATTTCACCAGCCAGTTCCCCAAGCAGGGATTATCTATTTACCTTACTTCACTTCCAGAGCTCTCTCTTGAGAAAGGAGCACAAACAGGATGCAAAGGGCCAAAATTTCCAAATAAAAGCTCCTCCACAGGTAACAAAACTTTATTTTGCCACATAATCAATAAGAAGTGTCCTGTGTTAATGGCATTTCTGCACCTGGTGAAGAAAGACCACTTCCCATTCCATCGTCTTGGTGCCTCCAATGCAATATCCAATTTTTCCATGGCTTTACATTCATGAGAAGAGCTATCAAAATAGATTATCTCCTCACCTGCCTGAAGGGAATGACTTTTATATATCATATTTTGTGTTGGGCAAAATACAGAATTACTTTTTTCTCCATCAACATTTTCATTGACTTTTTTGTGGTAGTTTTTCAGTCATTTTTAGCCACTGATAATTATGGATTATCCGACACAAATCCATCAATAAAGCACTGCAGATAACTCCTCAGTAATGAGAATACATAAATTCCTCACTCAATAGGTTATGCAATCAGTTCACTGCTTAATAAGAAAACCAAACCTAAGATACTGCAATCTCTACAACAATTCATTTAAAATGGAATTTATTAATGTTGGATGAGATCCTTGACTGCAATAAATCAACAAAGCCTCCATGAATCAATGGGCTGACACTGAATTGAACTAGGTGATAGTCAGTCGGCAGATTTTTGTAAATAAATGTTCCTTTGCTATCATGACAATCATTCCAAACTTATTTAAATACTTTGTTTTTCTAAAGAAAACTTGCTTTATATGTTTATTTAAAATGGCAAAGTATTACATCTCTATTTGCAGAATAAAAAGAAATACAAAAGAAATGTTATAAGAAAATGTTATATAAATTATATATTATGTTTTATTAAAAAGAAATACATTAAGAAATGTTTTTTGCTTACATTATTCAGTTTCTCTCTCCTATTTGGTTAGCAATGGACAAGACAATCATGGCTCTGCTAAACTGAAATTGTGGCCCTGTGATATCCCAGACAGGGAACTCTGTCACCTGGGACTTGCTTCCAAAATTCCTGCTGATTCCCTTTCCATGGAAACTGTGGTGGAGGAGAAGAGTAGAGGGTGTTCTACAGAGTCAGAAGACTGATTCCAGCTGTGGAGCTGAGGAAACTTTCAGGTTATACAGCTTATTTTTGACCTTAGTGCTGTGCTGGGCCATTTTCCCCATTTACCAGTTATTGTCCTCAGTGTCACTTGATTTTACTGCATCATAATGGCCTCATTTTGGGGAGTTATGTAGCAGACTGCACATTTTATGTGTTACACACATTCCAGAGCTGCAAAGATATAATTTCACAAAGTCCCAAAACATGTTAAAACCATTAATCTAGGATTAATGGGGGAAGAGTGAGAAAAAAAGGAATAATTTAGTGAAGACTCTTTAATTTCCTATGTTCTGTGATTAAACCTTAGAGCGATGTTAGTCAAAAGAAAGAGCCTGGACAGATGTCTGTCAGTTTTTGCCTCTAGAATGAGCAGCCTGGAACAAGAACCTGCCCAGGTAAGGAAAAAAAACAAACCTGTGGTGAATGTTCGATTTCAGCATTTTTTGCAAACATCCTGGTTTCAGGATAATAATATGCACATGCCCAAATTTATCACAGCATACATAGCATAAAAAAGTTAGCCCCATCCTGCTTTCTTTTTTAGCCCTCTATGTTCAGAAGGCTACAAAATTGTCTCTTGTATGTGCTCTTTCAATTAAAATTTCCAATTTCCAGCTTGAGTGCTTTTTCTCCACAAGTACAGGAGACAGCCAAAAGTAGGGAGAGAAGCCTCCATGGAGCTGGACCTCTGTACTCATTATGAGCTGGTTAGCAAGCACCTGCTATTCACCAGTTTAGAAAACAATTTGAAATTCAAGTAAGTCTCAGCAAGAACCTAAAAGAGAACATCAGGCAGGCAGGCAGCCAGCCAGTTTCATATGCCTCATCTTTCAAAGATTTTTGCTCTGATGCTCTCCCTCAGCACCACACACCATTTTTTCCCCCTGCTTTTCTTTCTATATTTGAAGTAGAAATATGTTACTGTTTTAAATGTCTCCTAACTGGAGATTTTAATGCCCAGTAATGATAAAAATTGTTTAGCAAGTTATGATTTAGGAATAAAAGAACATCTTAATATGGAAAGCCAAGCTAAATTTCATCTTAGAAAGAGCAAAGTGTTAATGAAAAATCTATTTGGGCCAAATTAGGTTGAAGACCTGGCACATGATATACAAGAACTCAGAGCACATAATTCCCAGCTTTTCTCAGGTATTTATCGTACTAACAACGTGAAATTAACTTCAATTGTGTAGCAATTTGAGAGGTGTTTTATGATGAGGGTGATCCATTCAACATTTCTGATTTAGACTATTTTAAAAACAGTATTGAGACCTCATGACATCCCAAAACATATAAAACCAAATCTTTTCAGGCTCAGCTGAGCCTTTCCTCTTTCCTAGGGGTGAAATGCTCACAGTTTCAAACCTTTGAGCCTCTCATCCTAAACAAAGTGATCTGATATGAACATGAAAGAAGGAAAAAGAGTTTCTGTAGTTGGTGTTTGGTTTTCACACCTTTAGGTTTGGCTTAGATATCCTCTGATTAGGGATGGTTTTAAATTTTTAATTTTTAACTCAGAGCTTAGCTGCTACAGGGCTTTGTCAGCTCTAGGGCCATAAAGAATAGAAATCCATTCAATTTTTCAACTGATTTACCTAAGTGTTGCAACTCCTTAATGCTTTTGGGCAGCCTCCACTTTTTGGCTTTGACCTTCTTCCACCACTTAAGAATTGAGTGTATGATTCTATTCTGGTGAAATGCAGAGATCAAATTAAAAGAGACCAGAATCACAACCATGTGAATATCTATTAAATAGCAAGTCTAAGGAAATATAATGAAAACACACACAAGAAGAAAAAAAAATCTGATAATCCGAGTTTCATGTGTAGATGGGAAGGCAGGGGGAAGTTTTGACTTCATATGTGTAGTGATGTGGTAAATTAAATTGGTCAGGGTAGCTCCAGGGAGCTAGCAATTTTTCTCCTTAAGGGTATATAAAATGTCATATTTTCATTCAGAAATGCTAATACTTTGCTACTCTTTCAGCATTTTGTATGTAGTATTAACTGCAATTCATTGCAGGCAAAAAAAAAGTTTGTTTTACTCAAAAAAAGTATAATGTGTGCAGAAAATCAAATCCTGAGTCTGTATCTGAAGAAACACAGGACTGAACCTCCTTATTGATGAACTACTGGAGCTACTCCAAATAATCTGCATTTTTCTGGCTTTGCACCCCCTTGCTATAAGGACAGCAGATAACAATTATAACAAAACAGTAGGAATGCACTTGACATGTGTGTGGTGCAGGGTTTCAGGGGAGGACAAGCACAGATACAAACCAGAAACTACTTTTTTTTAATCCTCTAAATCACAGTTTGTGGTCTCAGGGTGCATGGTTTACTTTAGCCTGACACATCTGTGCTATGTTCAGCCACACAAGACAAAAACAACTTCCAGATTTGTGGATGGCAGAGAATCCCAACTGCTTGTCAGTTTGGCAGCAAACATTGACCCTCCCTGGGTAGGTATGGTCCTTTTCTGCTTTTTAGGGGCATCCAGGGTGGTTTTATTAATGTGCTCTGTCAGGAGCCCAGAGGAATCATCATCGCTCCTCTTTTCCTGAGGCACATGGTAACTGAAACTTTGCTCTTTTACTACACATGGAATGGATGTTTGGGAAGTGCTCTGTGACTTGCAGCAAGCTTTTGTATGTGAGGATGTTCCTGAATTATGTGTTATATAAATATATCTATATCTCCTGGTGTGTGCAGGAGACAGGAGTCAATGATACTGATCAAGGAATAGTTTCCAATCCCACATTCTCCAGCATCCAGAAGTATAAAACAGCTGGCAAGTGAAGAATGAATGATATTTATCTGGACAAAAGCAGTTCTGCACACTGCAAGTGATTACCTTTATTTTAACCACTCTATGGTCCCCTGAACCAACATGAACAGGCACTTCTGAAGTACAGTTCCACAAATTAATTTAAAGTTTAGAAGTAAAAACCTCAGATGGGTCCCAACCCAAAGTCAGGACATTCACTTTAAAGGAATATAAAAAACTCTCTGGGTCAGGTGTTGGCAGCTACAGCAAAAAGTTGGATGACATATTTTCGACCAGTGATATTTGGAATATAAATAAGAAATGTCAAATAATTCCTTTTTTGTTCACTGTTAGGACACCAATTGGAAGGCTTCATGCATTTTTTTGACATTACCCTTCAGGGAAAGTGTGGATTGATTAAAAAAAGTCTACAGGTGAGTGAGAAATATCAAAGTTCTTGTAAGCCAGGAACTACACAGAAGATCTAATGAAGGCTAAGTACAGGTTAAATTTTAAAAGGCCAGGGAAAGTTGGAAAAAATAAATATTAATACTTCTCAACTGTATGGAAAGTTCTTAAAGAGGCTGTGGATACAAGAAGAGACATGGATTTACCTCACTGCAAGAAAGAATGAAGAAAGATGAAGGCTTGACCAGGGCTTTGCCCGCAGTGCAGCAAAAGGAAGCAGCTCCAGAAGATCACATTTCCCCAGGGTTTTTTGGTGCTGAAAGCAGGGAGCTCAACACTGTCAAATCTCTGCTTATTTCAATACCTGCTGGCAGAGGACAGGGTGTAGCTAAGTGTGCCCATCCTTACCCTGTTCTCCCATCTCTCCCAGTCCCATCTCTTATCCTGGGCTCTCTCCATGCTGTTGAGACATTTTCTCTCCTGCTGCAGCAAGAGACAAAATTTTGGCCCCCAAGTGCAAACAGAAACCAGGCTCAGGACTCTGTGAGAGCCCAGCAGAGGCTCTGCCACACCAGGGAAAGAGAACACATATGGACCCTGAGTTAAGAGGAGAATAGAAGTGCTCTGCACTCTAACTAAACCAGAGATCTGTGATGTTTTGCACAGTCCCCACAGCAATCTCAAGGAATGATGAAACCACTCACTTCCTCTGCTGTTTCTCAAGCTTTTCTCGTGCCACAGCAACTGCTTATGTTGAATATTTAACCACCTTACTTTTACAGATTCCAATTTGCTGACAACTTTCCTTTATCTCTCACCCTTTCATCACTCAAGGTGTGGGGAAAAAAGTCTGTCAGTGTGCATTATGAGCCCACAGAAGTGCAGAATGAAAGAGGAGGAAAAACATGCAAATAACTAGGTTTGACTCCTTGCTGCTAAGACACAAACCAGAGTGAAAACAGCCAGAAGCTCCCTAAACTGGATAAAAGAATATGTGTGAGGAGTGTGGCTGATTAATTGAAAGGATAGCATTTAGTGAAGCCTTTAACTAGTTAACCTTAGTTTGTGAAAACGCCTGCATATTTTTAAGGCCTATTTTCAGTCCTGCATTCTGGACATATATTTGTTTGTATTTTGAACAGTTGGCTGAAGTTTTGTAATGAGTTGCAACAGATAAGTTCTTTCCTTGATGCTTTCCTGTTCTTTTCGCCTAGAAATTTCTTTGCAGACAGATTAACCACACATTGGATTAAAAAAAAGAAAAGTTGTCTCCTTAAGATTCAAGAAAGAATACTTTCATGTTTTCTGTTCTCACATGTACCTGGGGAAAATGGAAGCTCTAGGAAGGTGCTGTTTCTTCTTATCCAGAGAATGCCTTTAAGAGAAACAACCTCAAGCCCATGTTTCATTGAAGTCAGCAATTAAATATCTCAGTTTTGCTTTCTCTGGCTGCAGTACTGACATAAATTTCCAGTTTCTGAATTCTTCTACCCATCTAGTTCAGAAATACCTTCTATAGCTCTTCTTCATTGTCCTGAGATTAAAAAGGAAAGTAGCACTTTTTAAATTCATATAGAATAATGAATGAGAAAAGTGTCTTGTCATTCATTTTAAAGAAGATTGAAGTGGTTATAACACATAATTAATAAATTTAATGAAGTAATTACTTTTCAAATTGATTTCTATTTTCCAACCAAAAGGCAAAAGTTCCCATGGTTATTAATGGAACAGGAATAATTAACAGTACCTACAAATTAAAATTACCCATGCTGTATTGCATACTTGGAGGAGCTGGATAATAAATTTGTTGTGTTCTTTGCATGGAAATGGATCCTAGTTTGAATAAACCACAAACCACTCATTCCTTCCTGTTGATTCTGTCAGTTTACAACAGCACTTTATGCTGTCTCTTGCCTTGAGTTTCAGTATTCTCCCTGCTGCTACTCTGGAAAAAAGACCTGTGGGTAGCACAACTCAGGTGGTGACATGGACAGTGATGAGGAAAGCAAGGAAAAACATTAGTTCTCAGTAAGGTCAGAAAAGACAGCTGGAAATATTCAGGGATCAGAATCACTTCAGTGATGTATTGTCAAAGCTGTCTTAATTCTCTCTGTCAAAGCACAGCTGTCACACTGGGGATTGTTTTGTTGGAGAGATGTCAGATACCTCAGGATATGGCCTGACTTTATAAATATAAAATTTACAGTTTGGGGAAACAGTAATATCTTCACTTAATGGCAGTGATAGAATTAGGAAAATGAATAACTTTTTGGGCCCCTGCAGTGGCAAGCAGAAAAATTTATCGGATTATGACTTTAGCTAATTGTACAAAGAATTTTTTTCCTTTAATATTTGTGCTTAAAAAAAAAAACAAAAACAAGAACATAAGAATTAATGAGAGCATTTTAGGCAGCCTTTCTTATCTTGTAAATAATTTTTAGACTAGGAGAGCACAGGTGCATTTCAAAAGACTGAAAAGCAACCAGCCTTGTTCAAAAAGTACCAGGACAAGTGACAGAAGTATTTTAAATCATTGCAATGCATTCCCCAGTTTTAGCTGCCATAAACACTGCAGACATTTTTGAAATCCCAGAGGTAGCAGGCATTTATAGAGCTAAAAGGCATCCATTTTTACACTGCCATTGTGGAAAGAATATGGTAGGGCAAATGTTTAGCATGTAAAACCATTCCTATCCTTTTTCAGGGTAGACTTTCTATTTATTCTTTAAATTGCTTGCAGTCAAAATCTCTGTGCTTTCCTCTGGCATCCCAGGTGCTGCTGACTGACCTAGGGAGACTGATGTGTGATAGAAAATCCTCTGAAGTTTGTTTGACTCTTCTGGTTTGATTGGGCAAGCACAGATGCGGAAGATTGACAGGATGCCAGCCTGCATTTCCATCTGAGCTGTATTTCCATCTGGGTGCTTCCTCTTCCCCATCAGGCAGAGATCTTTTTGCCTGTTTCCTTTAAAGTGTTCACAGCACAGCAAAGTGATTCAGGGACAGTTATTTGTCTGATTAAGTTGCTTTTTAATAATACCAGTTTGATACTGAAAGCACATTTATTGGACTCAGAACCTGAAGTCTGGAAAACAAGTATTTATTTGTTTTGGTTTTGGTTTTTTGTTTTTTTTCTCTCAGGCAGAATCCTGTGCCAATGGCAAACTGGGTGCTCTGCAGGACATGACTGCTTCTGTTCCTTCAGGAGGCACCACATCTTATTTCAGCATCCTTACAATTCCACAGCTTTGTTTTACCTCTCCAGCATCTGTCTGTGTGAAGACTCAACTTTTCCCACTGGGTGACTTCACCTTACTTGTTTGTGTCCTGGTGTCATTTCCTGCCAGCTGAATTACAGCTTTGAGGCTTCTTGTCAAACCACAACATCCAACTCATGTAGGCTCCCCACAATCCTATTTCTCTTCCCACAGTAAGACATGTTCCTCAATGATAGAAAAATCACCTCAATACCCAGAATGGCATGTTATGATCTTAACTTGAAAATTGAATTTTCTTTCAATCTTCATTGTGAAAATTTAAATTTAAAGCCAAGGATGTCCTAAGGGTTTGGATATTAAAAATTCCTCTCAATAAAATTACTATTTTCAAATGTCAAGAAGTTTCAAAATAATGCAAAAATGCTTCTGTTTGGCTGCACTGCAAAAAAAGTGGAATTTTTCTGTACATCTTGATTAGAAAGTAAACCATTTGAAATTTCCTTTCAATTTTTTTTTTTCCTGTGGCAAAAAAGACTTACTGGGCCAGTTTCCTTCATTGGTATATTATATAATAACAAGTCAATTCGAACTGAACATGTTCTAATTAATCACTTCAGGGTTACTTGATTGACCACACAGTCCATTCCTTGAACAAATCAATGCAGAGGTTAGGAAGTATTTTAAATTAAAGCTTTTTTTGGACTATATGTAGGAATTCAGAGAAAGGGAAGAAGGCACTGATCTAGAAGGAACAACTGCACTGCCCTTTGCCAGTAAATTCAATGCTTGATATTGCAGATTTTTCTACCTCTTGGCCCTGACACAACCATTTCTGGGGAAAAGCACTTGGTCTGTAGTAAGCATTATTGTTCCTTCCAGTGTTTTGCATCATGGAAGTGGAAAGAGGAAATATTTCCCAAACTGAGAGTTCTGCTGGAGTCTTCTGTCCTGGTTTTGCATTTATGGCATTTCGGTGTTCATTCCAGAGCAGGTTTAAACAGGTCCAAAGGAAAAGAAAAAACACAGTCCAGGAAACTTCTCTCCCTAAGTGAACTGAAGAAAGACTATTCTAGAGGTGGTAAACTGACTGAAATTTTAGGTTTTGTTTCTTTACATTGTCATTGGGAAAGAAAGGGGGAGGAGGAGTATCCTGAAGGTTTTGTTTTGATTCTTATTACTTTTTCTTGTAATTATGATTAATAAATTTCTCTTTATACCTTTTTAAAGTTCTGAGCCTACTTTGCCTTTCTCCTAATCCCAGCTCAGAGCAGGAAATGAGTGCACTGGTGATTGCCCTGAACACTGACCCCACCACACTTATTGGTGCATTGGCTGGGAAATCTCACATTGCTGAACCAAAACCACATCATCTTGATAGATTTCTCTGTTCTTACCACAAAATTTTGACAGCCCAAGCACAGCCACAGCTGTGAGGGCCAGTGAGACTGCTCTCCAGCCAGGACACAGATCTCCAGCCAGGCTCTGGCCAATGCTCTGATTTCTGATTACGTTTTCTTTGCTCACTGTGCTGACCTGAACCAGCTCTGACAGCGACCCATGGAAAAATCCTGGTGTGGGGCAGAATCTCAGTCACCTTGGGACAGGGATTTATAGGGAGCCTTGGGGCTGTATTAAAGCAAGGAACCCCAAGGCTGAACTCCTGCTCAGCTTCTTTTCTCTCCTGCTCTGAGATGGAACTGTGAACCAGTTCAGAGCCCACCTCTAGTTTATGAGGGGAAAAGGTGATTATTTGTATCAAGGTATCTCAGGGTTTCCCACCAAAGAGGAAAAGTGATGTCTAATGGAGGAGACAAAGTTACTTAAGTGGCACCATTAAATCATGTCACTTCATTTGAAGAAACATAATATTTTGGCAATGATCAGTCTCTCAGGTAAGTAGGTAAATATCCAGTATTTTCCCTCCCTATTTGCACTTGGCTCCTGTATTTATTTATTCAGGTATGACTGGGTGCTTTTTCTGGCCTCCTCCATAAACAAACCATGTTCTTGGTCCTTTTTTTTAGAAACTAATTATGCATTTTTAAAAACTAGGAAAATGCATTTTTAAAGTTAACATGGATAAAAGAGCAAACAGAATTTGTACCTAAGAATGCTCTTTGGCTTGCAGATTTATAAAATCTCTGAGAAATAAAGGGCAACAAAATAATTTTTCTTCTCTGGTTTCCTGGGTTACACTCTGGGTCCCTTTGGAGGCTCCTAAATTCCAGAGCAAGGTATAAAACTCCTTGTTTCAATTTCCTGTAGTCAGAGGAGAGTTCTTGTGCTTATTCTTTCCCTGTCCTGGTCTTGAGAAGGGCAGAGGAGCAGCAGCCAAGCTCCCACTCTCTGGCATCACTGGGAATTTTCAGCTTTCTTGGTGCCTTGTTCATTTCCCAAAGATGGATTACATCTGTTCTTTTGAAAAGGAGAGTGCCCATGGAATGTGAACATCCAAGGTGGTGGATATGGGGCAGGCAAAGGAGAAGAGAAATATACATTTTTTAAACAAAAATGTTTCAGTAGCTGCTGAAACTAAGTAGGCTTTTTTAGGTCTTATTTTAAAGTGTGGATAAAGAATAAGTTAAACATGGTCAGAATTCAAATAAATGCTTATTTGCTACAAAACTTTGATGTCTTAAGAAATGTGAGACTCATTCTCAGTGAATTTTACACTGTTGGAAGAAAAAATGATAAAAATTTAGTAGTTTTATGAAATATTTTATAGAAAAGATGTGTGTGTGTGCATTGTGGGCAACATCTGCAGTTATTATTAGGGAACTGCATGAATTACTCTAATTCATCTATTTCAGGCACTTTGTTAATGCATGAAAAGTATGAAAAGGATTTCTGCAGTTCCAAGACATTGGATAGACAGATAATCCTGTGCCTCAGTAAGAGGGGAAATCATTGTTTAAGAATCTCTGAATTTGTCAGGTTTCTACCGGGTTGCATCAGAGAAACATCATTTGTAAGAGAAGCTTAAAACAGGGGCTCGCCAGTGATTAATTACTGAAGTGCAGATTGTAAGGGTGGATTTCTAACAGCTGCAATTTGCAGCCATCTGCCTGACAAAGGTTTTCCTATCGCTAAGTTCCTTCTAAAAACGATGCTGATGTTCATCAGAATGCAGATAAAGCGATGAGCTGATGGGGTGGAAGGGGAGCAGTGTGCAGTGAAGGGTTTGGGTATCTCCTCAGCAAGTTCTCTGGGGACACAGAGCTGGGGCTTGGGGTTGGTACCCCAGAGAGCTCTGCAGCCCTTCAGAGGGACCTGAGCAGCTTGGAGAGATGGCCAGAGAGGAATAATCTGAAATTCAGCAAATGGAAATGCAAACTCCTGCACGTGGGGAGAAATAATCAGTACAGGTTTATTATTACAGCACAAGCTGGGGACCAAACTGCTGGGAAGCAGCTTTGTGGAGAAGGATCTCGGGGTCCTGGTGGACAAGAAATTGCTCCTGAACCTCAGAAGGGGTGGCTGAAAGTCTCCCATTCACAAAAACAACAGCCAAAAAAACGAAAAAAAAAAAAAACCCACAAAAAAAAAACCCTAAACAAAACAAACAAAAAACCCCCCAAAAGACAAAAAATAAAAAAACAACCCCCCCAAAAACCAACAAAAAACCCCACCAAAAAACAACAACAACAACAAAAAAGCAAACAAAGAAAGAAACCCCACAAAACCAACAACAACAAAAAAACCTCTCTAAAACAAACAAACAAACAAAACCCAAAACAAAATAAATTCAGGCTTTTGAAAACTCTCAAAGTCAGGCCCTATGATGTTCCCCAGCTGAGATGTTTGAGTCAGATGTCTTGAATAGGAAAGTGTTGGAAGCCCATCAACAGTAGTCTTTTAAATTATTTTCCCAGTAAGAGTTATAAGATCCAGAGGGCAGTTTGGCCTGAATTTAGCGATGACTTGGAAATCAAATCAAAATTTAGTAATTTGTAAGCAAGGTGAATGGCTTTTCTCTCCTAATTGAAGATCAAAATTAAAAACCTGATTCTTAAGCCTGAACTTTGGCAATTGTATAAATTGAGGCATTAAGGCATTTCATTTTCTCTGCAGGATCTTTTTCCCCCTCAGAAGCAACTCCCTAAGTCTTTTAGGCCAGAATTAAAACAAGCACTTTAAGCATCTCCCAGTGAGTTCAAAGGCATTGATTTCAGTTTGTTTTTTTTTTCCAAGAGCCTTAATTCCAGACAGCTGCTTTCAAAGCACTGTGAGTGGGAGTCTGGTCCAGGCTGGCTGCACTCTCAGCTGCATTTGGTACAAGAGGGGCTTTAGTTCCACCTACCAATAATTCCATTGAGTCTACTCCAAAAGTCTCTTGCATAATGACAGAGAGCAATATTAGTCTTTGTAATGCTGAAAGGTGGGCAGTGGTGTTTTCAGATTTATGTTTCTAAAAAGCTGTGTTTTCACATGGTTAACATGAAAATCACCTCAGTGGCTGTGAACCCACACTGACTGTAACACTCAAAGCCACGGTGGTATTAATAAAATATGTGTGCGTGATCATTAGCTCCTTCCTGATCATGACCCCATGCAGAACCAGGATTTTCACACTGAATAGATAGCAATAATCTGCACCACATCATGCCAGTCACAGTTTCCAGGTTTTTTCCTGAGATGTTTTACTGTGGAGAATAGTAAAATACAAAATAAAAAATCAGGGAATGACATTATCAGGCCTCCTCCCAGATGCACTCCAGGTTTGGAGGAGCCAGCTCAGAGAGTCTGCAGTGACTCCACACCAAAAAAAACCCAAAACAAACAAACAAACAAACAAAAAAAACAAATAAAGGGAAAAAACCAGCCAAATAAAAATATACATATTAGAAATTTAAAAACAGTAACCCAAACCCTGGGTGAGAGGAGAACAGGGTAAAATTCTGAGCTGGACACAGCTGGGTGGAGCTAATGCCAGGTGGGCTTGGGGCTTCAGACCTGCATGAGAGAGAGACCAAGCAAAGCAAGATCTCAACATCCTCACAAATATTTGTGTGGCTATGTCACTATTCCACTCACTAGGAATGCTTTAAAAAATTCCGACCCTCTGCTGTGTGGTACTGCTGCCAGCACAGGCTCACTGGCTCTGTTTTTCATTCTTAATTGGGAAACTCCCTTGGGTGTCAAGTTTGCAAAACCTTTCCTCCCTATAAACCCAGCTAAAAAATGCTTCATAATTCTCCTCTCCTGTATCAGACAAAAGCAGAGCTGGAGATTCTGCTAAGGTTTATTTTCCATTGCTCTACACACAGTAATATGCCAATTTTTCGGTTTGTGACTTGTTGCATAGGCGCAAGTCTTCCTGCCTCTTGGAACATTTCACTTTTTGTTTTCTTTTTAATGTTTTCCTACAAAGAGGCTGCCTGATTGGTGCTAAGATATTTCAGGCAGCTGACAATCTGAACTGCTGTGAGCACAGGCTTCTGGCCAGCTCACAGCACAGGCAGCTGTTCCTCTATTGCTCTTTACTTTGTGTTTTTTGCTTATTCCAAATGATACCATGAACAGGCTCTGGTGGGACACAAGGGATGACCAAAAGGTGCACTGATATCATGGGGCAGTGGCATGGCAGAGGAACAAGAAGATTTTTTCTGCCTCAATGGTTTTTAGTAGACTCACATACAATAAGTCCTGGACACACAAGGGCAAACGGGAGATATTGCAATATGTGGGAATCAATGGCTGGAGCACTGAAAATAGAGTGGCAAAGAGTTATTTTGAACTCTAACCCTTTTTAACAGGGGAAATGAATAGGGAATCAGATCTGACACTGCCAGGGTGACTGAGCATTGCCATTTTCCCAAAATGATGTATTTCATTTGGGAACACCCCCAAAAAAGTCCTTTGCACAACCTGATTCTACGTGCTGTCTCTGGATTAAAGTTTTTCTTTTTCCCCTTGTGTTTGAGATTTTATTAGAGTGTCGTCCACCAACTAATGTTTTCTTCCTTTCAGAAAGTGTCATTTGTGATGCTTCAAAGATCCAGGGCTCATTCATATTAAAGTCACTGCAACACTGTTACCCAGCTTTGGTAATAAATGTGATTTGAACCATCATATTTTTCTGCCTAGTGGAAAATTACAGGCAAGGTTGCAAAGATGACAGCATACAATTTATGGAGTTCCCTTTACAGGGTCCTTGAACCACTCCATTAATACTTATGTAAATACAAATAACTTCCAGTGTCATTGTCAGCACATCATGTTCCTATTAGCCCAGAGTAAATATTTGAACCCAAAAAGGTTGCTTGGTAAGGTTAGGCCCTTTGATGTGCCTAATGATGCATCCATGAGCTCAACATTTGCTTAGATGCATATTCAATTGTGGGTAGAAAATATTTACTGGATTGGTACTGAAAGCATTTGCAAACTCAAGGTAAATATCATCTGTGTACAAGTAAATGCATGCAAATACATGCAAACTTAACACACAAATCACATCTAAACACATATTAATTTTCATAGTTAATATTTAAATTAATAGGAATGTTAATGTTCAGACAGTCTTCAATAATTAATATATGTATGAACTATATGGTCCTTACCTACAGAAGGCTGGTTTAAGTGGGCCAAATTTTATTCCAGAAATGTTTATTCCAAGTATTTTATACAAAAAAAAAACCTCTATGGGAGAAAAAATTTAAAATAATTGAAAAGTTTTCAGGGTTGTGGTGGCTGGGGAGATGGAAGTGAAACACTCACTGCTGGTTAAAAAAATACTTTTTTTTTTTTTAAGTCAGGTTTTTGTCATAGCTGGTTCTCCAGTGCCCATATCAGTAATGCCTCATTCATAAATGGAAAATCACCTGAAATATTTGCATTTGCAAGATTTGCACCTCATAACTGCAGGCAAGATGTGACAGGTTGTAAACAGTTGATCTGTTACTTGGATTTCTGTTCTTTCAGGGTGACACTTGCACCCAGGGGAAGGGCCAACATCACACACAGGAAATATCACTCTCAGTCCTGCTCAGAACCTTTTGTAGCAGAGTCAGACACTCCCATTGTAAATGATCCTACACATGAAGTGACAACTGAACTGCAAGGCACATAAATTTTCTTTGCTTTACTCCCAAATTCACTCACCTGGTTACCATTGAAGGCTGTGATGAAGCTTTGAGCTGACTACAGTCTCTGATGCCATCTCAAATGCTGGCAGAATATTTTGTTTGCAGCAGAAAGTCTCTGGGAAGAAACTCTTCTGGCACTTTACAGAGCGAATTAGACTACTCATCCCTAAAAGCATTCCATTTAGCATGAAATACAAATAAATCTTACTGAAAAAATCAACAATAAGAATGTCTTTCAAGATAAAGTAAGTGGTGAAGGCTTAGAAGGACACATAAAGATGCTTCAACAAGTCCTACTGGAAGAAAACTCTGTCTTGCATTAGGAACGGGATTTATTAAAATTTTGTTCCTAAAATTCAAACTGTGACACTTCAGGATATTCCCAAAGGATGTGTGTAATGCTAAGATCAGTTTTTAAAGCTGTTGATTTCCACTCACTCTGAAAAATAATTCTGCTTTTCCGTTCTCTTCTTTGTCTTTTTTTTTCTTTTTGTATTGCCAGTAATAGCTCTCGATATAAGTTCTCCAGAATCCATCTCAAACAAGATGATTGTATCCTATGAGCCATGAAAAGTTGATATGGGAAAAAAGAGACACAGGAGAAGGTATTTTATTTTTTTATATTGGCTTGGGATTTTTTTAATAAAGAGGATCACTTTTTTCCCAGTGCATCAAAGATGAAAATGTGCTTACTGAAAGATGACTCTATAAGTAGAAACTTTTACTTTAGGTTTCAACAGTGCCATTTCATTTTAATTTAAAAATTTGTCTTACATTAGGCTGGGAGCCAGGAATAAAAGTCTGATTTTTATCTTGCCAATGCTTTTGTCACAAGCTGTAGATTAATAAAGATTATAGTAATGGCAGAATTGCACAGCATCACTAGCAAGAGATATCACTCAGTCATGGTTTCACTATGGAGGATAGCAATACTGTGTGTAAAATAGGCCATTTTAATTTAAATTAAATAATTAATTGTAAGTAACTTAAGCAAAAAGGTCAATTATCAAATTCAAGTCCTCTTTTAAATATATAATATTTATAATATTATACAAGTATTTTTAATACTTTACCCTGAAATATAACAATAATAAGAGTGGTGAAACTGCTCTCTTGCCAGGCCTGCCTCTGTGTAATTCTGTTTTTATTTCCAAACTTCTCATTTGCAAGGCAGAGAGGAAAGGAATGCAGTCATGTCCAAATGTCAGCACAGCAATATGCTGGTGACCCAGTACAGGGTAGGACTAAATTTCATGCTTCCCTGAATTGCAAATAATGTACAGAGCTATCACATCACTGGCTTAATTCCTATTAAATTGGCAGGCGTTTGACCCAGAAATTTGCCATTTAGCACTCAAAATAAAAATATTCCTTCATTACAGGATCTCATAAGGGATTTTTTTTTTTCATTTCTCCCAAACAATCAAATGATGCAGAAAGCTGTAAGTTTTAAATGGAGGGTTTTATTGTACTTGTACCCCAGACTTTTTTATTGCAAGACTCACGCTGCACACTGTAGGTGCATTATAAACATGTAGAAATATAATTGCAGGAAAAAAAAAAAACCAAACAAACAAGCAAAAAAACACCCAAAAATTGATATTTTATGAAGAAAACCACCATCTTACTGCTATTGCAAACTCAGTAGTCTTAGGCTGGTCAGACTAACACTGGGATAAGTTTGAAAAATTTAGTCATTTGTGTAAAAATGTTCAGCCTATCTTTTTTTAAGTATCCATAATCCCAGAGATATGTCTAACACATTGCTCAAATGCATAAAATTCCAAGAGGTTGTGGAATTCTCTCCAGACCTTCCCTATGGTTTGGCAACATCAAGAAGATTTAGGTCACCCTCGAGACACCTGATGGTGTTTTACTCTTAAATATCTCAAAGGGTGGAGACTCAACCTTTTCCCCTAGACAAGCTATTTTAGTTTTTTCATTATTTTTACCACTGGAAAGCATTTTGTTCTTTCTTCTGAAAGCCTGAGTCTCCCTTGTCACCACTTCCTTTTTTTCTGCCTCCCACGATTACAGAGAAGGGTCTTTTGTCTCCTTTCTAATAGCACTTCTTTTTACCTGTAGACAACAAAACTGAATGGTCTGATGTCTCAGAAGTGCCAACAATCCACTCTTCTCACTGGAGTCAGGGGAGTCTGAAAGTGCTTTTGCTGCTTGCCTCAAGCTACTTTATTGGATGACCTAATTAGAACTTTGGACAATTAAAAAAGTTCATCCAAACCACTCCTGTGCAGTGGCACAAACTTGCTGATAAAGCCCCTGAAAGTTTCAAAGCATTCTTTAGTCCCTGTTGCACTCACCAACAAGATGAGTCCCTAAAAGCACCCTAAAACACAGAAAAACTACAGAGGTATTTTTAAAAATCCCCACAGAGCTGTCAATCCCTAAGAAAGCAAACTAGGGAAAAAGAAAGTTGCCAAAACTTTGCTGATAGCATGAAAAATCTTGAATGGCCATAGCATAGATAGGTCTGTGCAAGGACCAATCTAAAGCAGCATCTTGGTTGTGTCCAGCAGCCAGCACAGCAAAGCTGTTTAAAGTGTGCTTTAAAACGACCCATGATGAATTTTTAAAATTAAAAATAAAAAAAAAAGCAACAACCCCCCCCCAAAAAACCCTTCAAAAAAACAACAACAACAAAAAAACCAAAAAACGCCCACCAAAAAACCCCAAAACATTTTCTTATTCTGCTTAAACATTTTTTTATTCTGCTTTACTTAACAGAGAAGAGCAAAGACAGGGAAAGGAATCCATTCACTTCAGTTCAAAGGAAAAACAATCAGGAAGAATTGAAACTCCTAAAATTGCTGCTGCCCCATAGCCTTTTCTCTTTCAACATGGACAAAATTCCTCATGGGTCTGTTTGTCCCAATATTTTGAGGTAAGTGATAATTTTAATTACGCTGTGCCTCCCTTTTGTACTCTCTGACTTCTCACACATCTGCCAAGCATCAAGAAAGCTCCTACTTGCTCTGAGCACTCTTTAAATCAAAGTAACATGATGAGCAGGTGAGATGTTTTTATTTTTAGGTTATTTTTGCTTTAGGTCCGGCTTGGAAGCAAAGTCACCCTCCCAAGGATGTCTCAGAAGGAGTTAGAGGAAAAAACAAAATACCTACAGGATTTTAATGGCAATATCCTGGACAGAGTAAAACATGTCACAAATATGTGTTAAAGGAGTGGCCACTGCAGGAAGTGCCAGGAGGGTTAATATCTGTGCCACCGTCCCCATTGTCACCAGTGTCATTCTGAGAGTAACCTTGGAAGTCACTGGGAGCTGCAAATTCAATTAGAGTGATATTTTACAAGAAGATTACATTTTTTGTAGGCTGAAGTATTGTAAACTTTTTTATTCCTCCATAAAACATTTTGAAATTAAGTAATCAAGACTCAAAACTCTAAAATACATGCCTTTTGCATGTATTTAATTACATGTGGTGTAACAGTGATTAAAATTTAGGAGGCAGAAGGGAAATATGCCTGCCAGCAGCAATTACAAGCAGGATAAAAGCAGTTTAATACCAGTCAAATTTCACATCAATGACTTTGTAAAAATTCATGGAAAACTGCTGGAGCAAGTAGTTATTACTGCTATTACAGTGCAACATTAAACAGTGGTCAAGGAAAAGAATCTTTTGACATAAGAATAATCTGTATAATATGGGCCAACAGGGTTTCATTCAGCTGCCTGGGGTTTTTTTCTGTAGGGTGATAGAATGAAATCTATCAGAATTGGCTATCACTTATTAGCAGGTAAGTGTCCCAAAATTATTGAAATAAATAGTGGACTAAGTCAAATAATACATCTTTTCTTAGTGCTTCTATTGGTTTGTCATGATGAACTGATGGTGGTTTGTGTTCTCTGCAGGAAGCAGATTAATGTGTTAGAGGATACAGAGGACAACAGAATTAACTCCAAATTTGTGGGCTGACCTTTACCTGCATGAAGGACGATTGATCACACCACATTTGCCAGGCAGAGGCTGCAAGAAGACTCCTTCAACAAGCAGGAGTTCATAGCAGGAAGGACAGAAGCTGCTTGGAAGCTCAGATCAACACCCAAAAAATGGCAAAGTTGCTAAAAAACCAGTTCAACCTTCAGTTCTGACCACACAAAAAAAGCTCTTCACTGTAGATTGATCTGCTGATGGGGCTAAAGTCTGTAATGAAGGTAAGGAGTGGCAGAGTGATGGTGAAGCTTCTCAGCTTCATGCCACCCCAGTTTGATGGATTCAGTATAAAATAGACACCTGCATTATTCAGCAGAGGGAGAAAACTTTGCTGCTCCCAGAGCACAGACACTCCATCAATGCTCGTGTTTCCTGGAAGCACCAGCCTCACTTAACCCAGTGTAATTGCACATTATAAAACCACAGCTGGGCCTCCAGTGGAGTAATCTGAGAACAATTTACCAGTAACATGAGAATAATTCTTCCAGCTTTGTCTTGTGTTAATGGTTGTAGGTCATGGTGGTGTGGGTGCTCAGCTATGGCCAGCACAGTTCAACAAGAGCACCAGGCTGGTCAGAGATTTCTAGGAAAAAAAAATAAAAATCCATAATTTGCACTATTTTCCTCTCTTTTCTTCCTTTTGCCTGTTTCTGCAAGTGCTTTGAAAAATGCAAAGAGGGTGTAATTGCTGTCAAGGCATTTTGATATTTCAGCTTTCCATTTTTCTCTGTTGTATAGAACACATTTTTCAGGTGGGATTGTTCAGCAGGGCTCCAATAGTCACAGCACATTTTACACACTTTTTCTCCCTTTTCTTAAAGCATGTAGATGCAAGCTCTGCAAAGCCCAAAACTGTTCTGAAAATGATATTTTGTGGCCTCTTAAGCTACAGCTCCTTCCAAAATGAAAAAAAAAAAAAAGGTCAAAGAGTATCTGATTTGCAGTTATCAAGATCCTAAGGTCAATTTGAACTGGAGAACTCCAAGTTTTAATCCCATGTATTCCCCAAATCACTCTTAAGTCACGAGGCAAAAACCCTTTGCTTGTAATAAGGACAGGATTAGATTTTAACTCACCTGTCCTAGATCTCATTGCCTCCTGCAAGTTAGAAGCCAGATTCTCCACAAAATGCCAGCCTAATATTCCTTTTTATATCCAGCAATTTTTTTCAGTACCTGCTGCTGTTTGGTGCAGATAGTTTAATATTTGACACCCAGAGCCATAAAAGAATAAATTTCCTCAAAGAGCAAAGCTCCTCTGGTCAGGCTCTTCCTGAGCTGGGTGGTCCTAAGGTCCCAAATTCTAATTTGGCTCCCCAGGGTGCCTAAATATGGCTTTATAGAAAGAATATAGAAAGCAGTACCTCTCTTCAGGCTCTCTCCAAACCCCACCTTTGTCTCATCATGCAGCATGAACAGCAGTTCTAACACCTTTAGGTATGAAATTATCAACTACAAAACATTCAGGCTCAACCTGCAAATCTGTGATGAAATTCTATCCCCTGTTGTGTTCTCAAGAGAACATGAACATTGGCTAGCTCTGGTGTGACATGGTCACAAAATATAAATTCAGATAGTTGCTACCAAAGAATTTATTCTGCCTTCAACACACAAAGCAGAGTCCCAGGAAAGAAAAACAGAGTATGAGAATGGCAGCATTTGTAGCAGATCTGGGCTGAAACAAACTTGAGGTTAACAGGTGAAAGAACTGATGGAAATGGGATATGACTACATTAGTTCCTCTATATGTTTTATTTCCCTACAGTAGAATGTGCATTCAAACTATGTTTGATATATCCCTGGAAAGATTACACTGTGGAAAAAAAAGAATTAATTTAAGATAAATGAATCACACTCTAAGGTATGTCTTTTAAAATCTCACTCTAACAAATAAATGTGCCGCAATCAGCTTTCTACTTAATTCTTAACAGACAGTGGGAATTCCATATTGGAATCAAATATTTGACTCAATTTTACTGCTGTCAAAAAACATAAAACACATTTCCACGGGCTCTTTTGAAATAAAAATCAACAGTAAAAGGAAGTTTACTGTGTTTTTCAGTGGTGTGAAGAAAAAGCACCATGTTTCTTCATGGGAATTGTGAAATGCAACTGTGTGAGCAATATTATTTGTACTGGTATCTCAAGCCCTATATGCCAGATCCCCTTACTTTTTAGTCTACTTTCATTATTTTCTCTTTGTCACTGCAACCTTGTTCTTCAGGAACTGAAAGCAAAGAAAATGCATAACCTATTCTACCTCTTGAAGACTTTTCAGTTGGTCAATTCTCACCAGGACACATCAAGCAGGAGTAGATAGGATGGAGCAAGCAAATCCTTTATTTTTTTGAGTGTTGAGGTATTGGCATTTGTCACCTTGAAAGATACTTTTCTCATTGTCCAGTGTAGTGGAAAAGGTTCTGTTTTTTTCCTCCTGCAAAGGCAACAAAATTTAAAATCACAGAATGCATAAATATCATGCAAATCCTCCCTCCCTTTTAAACATATGGTGCTTGTGATTGTCCAAAAATATGGATTTTGAAAGTGGCAGAAATTCAGAAACTTGATTACAAAGCAGGAATAATGGGGATTATTCAGCACACTGTAGCACATTATTCAGGCATTTCTTCAAAAGCATAAAGTCCTGGAAAATGTCTCAGGAAAAGGCAGGCTTGGGAAACCTCAATAAAGCTCAACATGTTGGAGAAGTGGATCATACTGGGTAAAATGCACCTGTGGGCAAATTTGCCTTCATAATAGCAGGGAGTGCTTCTGAAAGCATAATTGGGAACTGAGAGCTGCAATAAGCCTGGCCCTGCTACTGCATGCAGGGACCAGCTCCACTCATCACACACAGCTTGATCACAGGAGCATGGAGAGGAGCTTCCTTGTAGCTTCATATGAATCTCCCAGCACATCTGAAGCAGCAAAATGCTATTTTCTCTTTAATGGAAGGCAGTTCAAAAAATGGCTCAGAAAACAGACAAAGCAGCCCACGTGGAGAAAGTCATTTGCTGTCCTTGCTGCAGCACGAGATCACAGGCAAGCAAAACTTCAGTGACTTTCTGCACCTCTCACTCATCTCTAAAATGCACCCTGAGACATAAAAATAGATGCCAACACAAAGGGGGGTTTGCACTGTTTTTTCCACCTTAGAAGGCACAGTTGGACTAAAGGCTCTGGAATGTACCTTGGTGTGCTAATTGAATTTAAATGTACTCAGAGAAGGGAACAGGATCACACAGAAATCTGCACTCCTGTGCTTTTATGGGTGGATTTTATTTTGTTTGCTTATCTTCCACATTCCACTATTTAGCATGTTTTATAATGGTTTCTATTATACATAAATTATATGTATAGGCCTATAAGGGATCTTATTACAAAGGCTATTTGATCATTCCTTCTCTGTGTATTTGTTCACAAAATTATGGCATTGAAAAAAATGAGGAAAAAAACTTTCTTGGATCCACTAGAGTCCAGAAGCTAAATTTATTATATCTTTAACAAACATAGAAATTTAGGGCATGAGGAGGAGGGAAATAAATGAGAAAGAAAAAGAAATATCCTATACATTGGAGCACAAGTTTCCAAAGCCCAGAACATCCCACCGAAATACACAATGGTTACAGGGAAAATCTCCTGAGTTCAGGAGGTTTAAATCAAATCTAGATCAGAAATTTTATTGATTTATTAACAGCTCATAAATAACTGGAAACCTGTGACCTGGATTTATACCATCAGTATAGACCAGGGTCTATACCAGCAGTAGAAGAGATTCAGCACAACACTGGACGCCTGTAAGGTGTTAATAAGAATGTGCAGGACGCTGTAAAGTATTAATAAGAACACCTTCCCAAGCCTCCTGCAAGGCACACAAACCCCAAAGCCCTCCCCAGATACCTGGCCCCAAAAATGCTCCATGCTGCCTTTTGGCTCCTTCTCAAGCTGGCTCCAGATTTCTTCCAAAGTTTCTTTTTAATCCCCAGTTGCTGTTTATTGAAGCTGATGGTCATATTCCTCAGTTTCTCCACCAGTTTTGAGCAGCTTTTGGGGGCTTTAAGTCCCTGGGTTTATGATCACTTTTTCAGGTTTGCAGCTCATGTTCTCCAGGCCATCCAATCAAAAGGAGAGGTAGCACAGGGTGGGGGCACTGCAGCTCTCCCCTCATGTGTCCCAATGACAAATTTTTGGGAGGAGCATGTCACCCTTTAGGCCCTGGAAGATAATTTTGACATTACAGTAGAGCTCACCTCAGCAGGAGCACCTCAGCTTTCCATTTGTATAAATCAAACTTGTGTTTGTGTTGGCAAACTCTTTACAATAGGCTCAAGCAACTATCTCAAAAGCCAGAGCATGCCACACTGTGTAAGTTGTTCCAAAAACCATTTTCTGTGCACCAATCCTGAGATCTTTATATATATAACCTGACATAAAGGCAGCTACAAACATGTGCATCGTTTACATTGTGGTAACAAAAATGTGAGTTAAATTGGAGCTGTGGAAAAAATAAATGAGTGCATGACACAAATTATTACTTTTACAATTAGATTTTGAATCTTCTCTTATGTCTCTCCCTTAAAAATAGTGCATTTTTAAAATTACATTGGTGGGGAATGAAACACATACAATTTAGTTATTAAAAGATTTTTTTACACTAGTCACTTTATATTGTAGTAGTCAAAACATCTTACCTAGATGCATTTCTCCCTAAGTATTGTATTTTTGTTAAAAAATTGCATTGTACTGAGATTTATTGTGAAATCCCTCACAATATCCATTGTTTACATCTAAAAATAACAACTGTCTTTCTAATGGTTCAAAGTCAAGTTCATTCAGCGAGATTGTAGGCTGGGGGGGTATTTTAATATTGAGTTGATGCTGTAATTTTTATAAATTTCAGATTCTGTTTCAAGAAAAATGATATAAAACATTACAAATTTTAATGTAACCAAATTACTGATTTCACAAAATTTGCATTAGAGATGCTGGGGGTTTTGGCCCTGATTCTCTTGAAGTTGCATGCTCAGGTTCAGCCAGACATTCACCATAATTAAAGAATAAAGCAAAATAGCTGAGATTGGGCACTTTTTTCCTCACTGTCAACCAGACAACAAAACCAAGGTACTGCCTTTTCTACCCACGTGGAAGTGGTTATAGCATCATGTCCTAAATATTCCCAAGAGCTCCATTAATATTTACTTCTACTTCATCCTGACTCTTTTCAAGGTGTCATGGGCTTATACACTTATACTTCAAAACCAACAGAATAAAACAGATAAATGTTTGTTAATTAATTATTTGGGAAGCAGAGCTTCACTGTATTTATCTTTGGTCTCACTAGTTTTTATTAAAGTGTTGGCTTCTCCCAATCAAATAACCAGAGAGACTGGGTCATCCCTGGAATTCAGGCTTATACCTTCGGTAAAAGTAGGAAAAGCTACACATTGGACCTTGCTTCTGCCCACATTAATATTTATGCATGCACTTAATTCTCCTCACCTGAGTGCAATTAAGGACTTGCATACACCTTTGCAGAACTGGGGCCAAAATAATTCCAGTTTACACAAGACTGTGACAGGGAAATTTTTCATTACCACAATTAATCCTTTAGAGCATTGCAAAATGGCCAGTTTCTCAGAATAAAGCAGAATGTATGTTGCTAATCAAATGTAAAGTTTATGTAATGTTAATAGATGATATTCAATAACACAGGAATATATAATATTTAACAGCTCCATAATCCATGGTAATTTTAATTTCACTAATATTTCTTGCAAATGGGAGAGAAAGAATGAGAAAGCCTTCCCTTATAGTATCAGAGACACTTGGGTTACATTTTTACATTAGGTGGCACTAATTCCCTATTAACTGGAATTAATGTAATATACAAAAACCACTTCAATTTCATGGTGTTAATGTATAACTTTAGAGCTGTTACACTTACAAACCATATAGTACAGCACTAAATGCAGGCTTGTCTGTACCTTACACAAGTTATATTAACCTTCAGATGCTCTTCAGCACCAAACAAGTCAGATCACGTTTTGAGGTACTGGACAATTTCAGAACCCTGGACCAAAAATCCAGCACATGTTCCTGTCAGCTGCCATCATAAGGAATTGGAGTTAAATCAGATAATTAACCAGTCTTCAGGGGGATAGGCAGTAGAAAACTATTGGCAGGAGAACTGAGCATTTGCATTCGATTAGAAAGGAACTCTCTTCTTTTAGGTACCAAAATTTCCTATTAATTAAAAGGTACAAAATTATGTGGAGAGCAAAGTGCCATGCAAACAGCAGATCAGGTGTAAAGCCTCAGCATGCTTTACTGATTGAGGGTCCAGTTACCTTTTCAGTGCAGCACAGACCCTGCCAAGCCCAGTGACAGAGCCTGAGGAGCCACAGCTTTGGGACAAACCTGCTGATTTCAAAGAGGTCACGCTGGGGTAGAAGGAAGGGGGAGGCAGGAGACCATTGTTTAAAGAGTCGTAGAAAGAGCTGCATACATGTAATGCAACATGAGCAAAATGAACCCTTGTGGGACAAGTTCCTGACCCTGAATACATAAAACATCACCTTAGTGTGGCCTGCCGCAGCTCAGGTCCATGGTGTTCCTGGCGAGCTCCTGCAGAAAAGACCAGGCTGGGGACAGTGGGGAGGACTGGGCATAAAACCACTCATGTGAAAAGGAGGATTGGGCTCCAAGCAGCGCAGCTTTGAGCACAAACACCACTTTTTCCATGCAAGGATTTCTGTAAAACAGCTGAACAGGGAAAAGCCCCTATTCGCGTCTGCTGATCCGCGCAGTTTTACAGACCTCAGCCGTGTCACAGACTCTGCACTTCCCTGCTAAAATACACACATGTAAGCTATGCTGCTTTTCCACCAGAACACAGCAGGACAGGAGATGGAGATTTCTAACCCCATTCCAGGTCACCTGCCCAGGGTTCAGAGAAGCCAGCTGGGCCCACCATTTCCCAATTCCATGTCCTTTATCCGCCGTGCTCCGTCCACGGCCTCCCTGCTGGCGGCTCGGGCGTGTTCTGTTCCAGGGCGCGGTGTTTGCTGTTGATAACTGCCAGGTTAATTGCTCAGGAGAGACACAAGTCCTCCTTGCCAGCACCAATAATTGACACAGCAGTGTCAATTTTCCTTTTCAAAGGAAAGCCTTTTAATGGCTTCGTGGATCGTGAGCGAGAAGTCTCCAGCAGGAGCAGTGAATTAACAGGTGATACAGATCGGGGGAAATGGCTTTTCTGGAAGGGGGAAGTACATCTCAGAAATTGTGCAAAATTAATTAGAAGTTAGAAAAATCACGAAGAAAAGGGAATGTGGAATTTTTTAAAATCAAGATCTATGCAAATATAATCCTAATAAAAATAGGGGGAAAAAATCAAGGTAAATGTCTTCATTTCATTTCAACATTTAAAAGCATGTATGATTAATTTATTATTAGATTAACTACAATTTTGCTCAGTTTTAAAAAACAAAGAACATCCTTTAGCCAAGCCTAGCTTTCTGCTGGAAATAGTAGTTGGAGCACATGAATATGTTCCACAGGATTCTTCTTTTCTCTTAATATTTAAAAAATTTTCTTTTCAATTGCCTATGCAATTTCAAAGAGTATTTAATTTGCTGATGGGTTAACAGATCTTTTTACAGTATATTAGGAACTCTGTAGGTGACAACTACATTTACAGAGTTAGATTTGGTTTTAGATCTACAGTGATTTCCACCTTAAACTTCCTGACTGGAAAGAAAATTACCCAGCATTATTTCCAAAAAAACTTATACAAAACAAGTATGTTCATCTGTTTTTTCAAGAATTTCCTGGGTGATTTCTGAGAATTTTCTGGTAAAATTAATTGTAAGATATTATATGACCACAACAGTATCAGCAGGATCCCCTCCAAAAGACATAATCCTGCAGATTTAAACAAGGTTACCCTACAAAGTTAAGGAAGTGCAATGCAGAGTGAGGAATAAAAGCAAAATTATTTATTTAGTGCTTGGAGACTGAAAATATTTAATGTAACATAAAATATGGTATGACCACTTGAAGATTGGTATTGATTTTTGCCTTTATAGACTTTGTCAATCTAAACCTTGCACTCTTTATGTGAAACTCACTTGTGTTGGGGTCTGGTGGGAGCAAGGTCACCAAACCAAAGTCCTTTCCTTCTTGCTTTGTGCTTTACTACCATTTAAAAAATAATTTAATGTCGATACTGAAATGCCAGAACAATAAAGGGGTGTTTTATTTTCACAGTCGATATTTTTAAGTGAGCTGTTTACTGTCATGGAAATGATTTCCTGTGGCTGGCCTAAGGAAAGGAAAATTTGGGGCAGGTTGGGAGGCGGCTGTGACGAGATATTCTATTCGAAGCTCTTTGCAAATTAAGGTTAAACCTAAGCCAAAAGCCTAGATCTGAAATTTAGGTTCTCTTTAAATTCCAGAGCTTTGAAGAATAGCTTAAAATTCCTGTATAAATCGTTTTAAATTCTCCTTAGGGTGTTATAGAACTCTGCTGATCCATCCAGGTGAGATCTTACTGAGGGTGTGAGAAAGGCAGCTGAACTGAGCTGAACTCTGAGGTGCCTGTGGCTGCTGAGCCAAGCAAGAATTTCAGCAGTGGAACATTCCCAGCCCCACAGCTGTGGGAGCACCACTTTGGAAACTGCAGGGTGCAATTTTTGCAGCTTTTGTTGTGTTTAATTTGCAATAAAAAGGGAGAGGAACGGGGATTCAGCACAGCCTTTCTGCAGCCGTGACATTAACAAATGTTTAAAGTCTACAGTGTTAAAAAGTAGAAAATGTTTCAGAATCAATGAAAAAGCAATGATGTCCCTTTCAATTTTCTTGCTCTTCATTTTTGCTGGAAAGCAGAAAAGTAGATTATTGTAATGATTAAGACACTGGCCCTCGACTCACACTCAATTCCCTGCTCCTGGATGCTTTTCTCACCATTTCTTCAGCAGAAAGGGCACAGAAGTGGATGATAATGTACTGGCAGAGTGACATTAAGGAAAATTAGATTTTTGTATAGTGGGAAAAGCGAGTATGAGAAGCATTTGTAGTGACTGGTCATTTTGCACTCACAGCTGGGGTGATGCCTGGTGATCTTTCAGAGTGGAACAAAGCCCTGTATAGAGAAATATTCAGCATCTCTGCATCCACACATCATGATTCCTGTCCTCAGGAATGAGGATCACGGAATAGCTCCTACATGATGCACTCATGCCCTAAAACACAAATTCTTACGTTGCACTATCCTAATACCCACACTTCTGAGTCTTCAGGGTGCCTGGAAGAGCTGTCCTCAGCAAGTGGGGATTGGCTGTGATCCAAAGTCTTTTCCTACTTAACTCTACTAGGAGAAGGGAGGATGGGATTGAGGAAGAACCCAGCACTGCACACACAAAACACAATATTGCACTTGAATCACTGCTGCAGACCTAAAAACATAGACCCTCAAGGACTCAAATTGGACCCAAATTTTGTGTTGTAACTGTGCTGAAAACAAGCTGGAATTTGAATGCCATTCCAGATATGAAAATGCATTTTGCTCAAGAAGTGCCAATATATCATTATTTTTACTTTGAAAATACTTAGTTTTATATATTGCTCAAGAACACAGGAAAAGCATTGTCAGATCCCAAGGCAAACACAATATTTGCTTCTCTTCTGTTATCTATCTCTTTCCCTCCCCTTCCATGTATCATCTCTCTCT